>NC_081155.1:28158379-28837370 GCF_012432095.1 Onychostoma macrolepis
CAGTACAGTTCCTGTACCAGACAGTGATGCAGCTGGTCAGCACACTCTCAATGGTGCCCCTGTAGAAAGTGGTGAGGATGGGTGGAGGGAGACTTGCTCTTTTCAGCCGGCAGAGAAAGTGTAGGCACTGTTGTGCCTATATCAGCTTCAGAGTCATCATATGGTTGACACATCCCACAAGGACATTGATAACGCCACGCAGCCAAAACAAGCTCTCCTCATGGAGACTATCCCAGCTGATCCCTGCCCACAGAGCTCATCACAAACAGATTGTGACATACTACATCAGCTCCAAGACTCAGCACCCAGGGACGACTTTCTGGAAAACAGCCAGGGAAGCCAGGACAACATATCACAGCCACCGGAGACACCAGAGCCAGAGCCCCACTCACCAGACACATTATCCCTCTCTCCAGCATCTCCACTTCTAAGCTTCTCACAGAAAATGGAGGAACTGGTGTATGCTGGGACCAAACTCTCCCACTCTTTCGCTGCAAGCCCCCAAATATCAACAAAAAAACGGCAGGCCCCCCAACCACCAAAGACTGCAGGCCCAGCTCTCCCTCATCCTCCTGTGAGAGCTCTTCGACCGCTGCCACAACGCCAGGGCCCAAACCCTCCTCCATCGGCTGTAGGTGAACCAAAAACAACTGAAAACAGCTCTCAGTGATATGTGTCGGGTCCCCGCTATATTAGCAGCAACATTCACAAATGTTTACAGAACAAGCGGGAACCCAGTGTGCCTGTAGCTTTCTCTATCTCTGTTTTAGCACGTGATAGAAAGTCTAAGGCCTTTTCAAGCTGTACGGCTGACCCATCTAATCTGCGGCCTGTAATGCACCAATCTAAGATTGCTGTAGAGACAAAATGTAATTCCATCAAGTTAGCATTTTTAAACATTCGCTCCCTAAAAATAAATAATTTCTGATCAATGATTTAATAACCACAAACAATCTGGACTTTATGTTTCTAAATGAAACATGGCTAGAAGACAGCTGCAGTGCAACAGTCCTCAATGAAACAGCCCCTCCTAATTTTAATTTTACAAGTGTCTGCAGGACTGTTAGGAGAGGTGGAGGTATAGCTGCTCTATTTAAAGATGTTTATCAATGCAAGCAAGTGTCATTTGGTCAGTATTTATCTTTTGAATGCCTAGGTATTGTGCTGAAAGGTGCTCCACGCATTCTGTTTAATCATTATTTACAGGCCTCCAAAATACTCTCCAGCCTTTGTGGAAGAGTTCACAGAACTGTTATCAATGATTTCCTCAGAGTTTGACTGTTTTACTATTGCAGGGGATTTTAATATTCACATAGATAATGCAGAAATCAAAACTGCAAAAGAAATAACTTTTAAATACTTTTGACCTGATTCAGCATGTGCATGGACCCACACACAATCGTGGACACACTCTAGATGTACTCATCAGTAGAGGTCTAAATATTTCATCTATTGTTATTAAGGATGTAGCATTATCTGATCACTTCTGTATTTTCTTTGATATATTGATCTCTGTTACCACTGAATCTAGATCTGTCTCTGTCAGAAAGAGATGCATTAACGAGAACACTAGTGCGCTATTTATGAAGGCTATATCTTCAACACCAAGCATTTCTGCAGACTCTGTTGATCTTCTTCTGGATTCATTTAACTCAAAAGTTAAGAATGTTATTGATGATATCGCTCCCGAAAAAGTCAGCAAGAAGAATGGCAGACAAAAATCATCTTGAAGAAAATCAACAGCAGTTCAGAGTATGAAAAGACAATGCAGAAAAGCTGAGCGGATGTGGCAGAATACGAAACTTGAAATTCACTATAGCATCTATAAAGACCGCCTTCATGCTTTCAATGTGGAACTAGCCACAGCTAGACAGACCTTCTTCTCAACCCTCATAAACAGTAACTTAAACAACACTCGCACTCTTTTTGCTACAACCACCCAATAAAGCATTACAATAGTCTAACCTTGAGGTCATAAACGCATGAATTAACATTTCTGCATTTGACTTTGCGACCAATGCTCTCAAAGTCAAATGCAGAAATGTTAATTCATGCGTTTATGACCTCAAGGTTAGACTATTGTAATGCTTTATTGGGTGGTTGTTCTGCACGCTTGATCAACAAACTACAGTTAGTCCAAAATGCAGCAGCTAGAGTCCTTACTAGAACCAGGAAATATGATCATATTAGCCCGGTTCTGTCAACACTGCACTGGCTCCCTATCAAGCATCGGATAGATTTTAAAATCTTGTTAATTACTTATAAAGCCCTGAATGGTTTAGCTCCTCAGTACTTGAGCGAGCTCTTATCGCATTATAGTCCTCCACGTCCGCTGCGTTCTCAAAACTCCGGCCGTTTGATAATACCTAGAATATCAAAATCGACTGCGGGCGGCAGATCCTATTCCTATTTAGCACCCAAACTCTGGAACAGTCTACCTAACACTGTTCGGGAGGCAGACACACTCTGTCAGTTTAAATCTAGATTAAAGACCCATCTCTTTAGCCTGGCTTACACATAACACATTAATACGCTTCTATTATTCAAATCCGTTAAAGGATTTTTAGGCTGCATTAATTAGATCAACCGAAACCGGGAACACTCCCCATAACACACGATGTACTCGTTTCATCGTAAGTTGAATGGCATCTACGCTAATATTTGTCTGTTTCTTTCCTAGTCTGTTTCTCAGTCCGTATCCGATCAGATGGTGGATCAGCACCAAGAGATGATGTCTACAGCCCTGATCGTCAGCGGAGACCAGGACACCCAGATGACCCCCAGAGATATATCCCCAGATATATCAACCAAAAATAACAAAATAACTAAAATATAATAAAATACCTAACTACATAATACTACTATTGTTAGAAATTGCAACAAATTAAAATAGAAATATAAACTTTTGAACTGCGGGTTTCGTCTGGTCAGAGGAGAACTGGCCCCCCGACTGAGCCTGGTTTCTCCTAAGGTTTTTTTTTTCTCCATTCTGTCACAGAGGGAGTTTTGGTTCCTTGCCGCTGTCGCCTCTGGCTTGCTCAGTTGGGGACACTTAATTTCTAGCGATTATCGCCGATTTGATTGCACAGATACTATTTAAACTAAACTGAGCTAGACAATGACATCTCTGAATTCAATAATGAAATGCCTTTTAACTGAAAATTGAAAATTGAGTGTTTAATCTTATCATTATACATTACTGACACTCTATCCTCCAATTTGATACTGTTAAGTGCTTTGACACAATCTGTATTGTAAAAGCGCTATATAAATAAAGGTGACTTGACTTGACTGTTGAGAGACTAACAGACTCCCCACGTCAGATTCCCAGTGAAATGCTCTCCGACAGCAAATGCAATGAGTTTGCTTCTTTCTTTTCTGAGAAGATCAATAATATCAGAAAGGAGACTGGCACATCCTCAAGTTATGCAGAGGTCACACAGATTCAACCACAATTTCAAAAAGAAGTGACTATGTCTGTTTTTGAAGCAATTGATAGCAAAATTTTGGAAGAAATAGTACAGCACCTTAAATCGTCAACCTGCTATCTTGACACACTTCCCACATCTTTTTTCAAAAGCGTGCTTAACTGTTTAGAAGCAGATCTCCTAGAAGTTCCTAGAAGAACGCCTCACTTCTTATTGGGACTTTTCCAAACTCCCTGAAAACTGCAGTTGTTAAGCCACTTCTGAAAAAGCGCAATCTTGATAACACAATGTTGAGCAACTATAGACCAATATCAAATCTTCCTTTCATAGGTAAGATTATTAAAAAGGTAGTTTTTAATCAGCTGAACAACTACTTAAACTCAAATGGATACCTGGACAATTTCCAATCTGGTTTCCGAGCGCATCACAGTACAGAGACAGCGCTTATTAAGATAATAAATGATATTCGCTTCAATTCTGATTCTGGCAAAATGTCAGTGCTGGTACTACTAGATCTTAGTGCTGCGTTTGACACTGTTGATCATAACATACTTCTAGAGAGAGACTGGAAAACTGGGTCGGGCTTTCTGGGATGGTACTCAAACGGTTCAGGTCATACGTAGAAGGGAGAGGCTATAATGTGAGTATAGGAGAGCATAAGTCTAAGTGGACGTCCATGACATGCGGAGTCCCACAAGGCTCAATTCTTGCACTGCTCTTGTTTAACCTGTATATGCTCCCACTAAGTCAAACAATGAGAGAGAACCAAATTGCCTATCACAGCTATGCTTTTTATTAGTTTTAGTCACGTTCATACTCTTTTTAGTCTAGTCAAGTTTCAGTCAACTAAATGTCTGAGCATTTTAGTCTTATTTTAGACGGAATTATCCATGACTATTTTCGTCTAGTTTTAGTCAATGACAATTGTATTTTAGTGTCTTTTTAGTAATGCAATTCTATTTAATCCAGTCAATATAGTACAAGTACCTAGTAGTATAGACAAAACCAAAATGTTCTTTTAGACAAACCCATTTCAAACAAGGTTATCTTATATTATTGTTACCTTATAGACTTAAGAATACATCCATTCCAGACACGGAAGACGCTCTGATTTGAATTTACAACATTTATTTTACCAACCAAACATGTTAGAACTGAAGTACACACACACATAAATTGTTTGTCGTCTTCTAAATAATGCCGCGAGTGGGGCTTGAGGAAGTGACTTCGCCTGCATCTGCACAGTGCGACCTGATGCAGCCACTGAAATGAGACACAGGAAACAGAAATACTGCAAAATACTAATAATAACGCGACTAAACGAGACGAAATAACGTTATAACATTTTGTTTCGTCTTGTTTTGGTCAACGAAAAAGAAGAGACATTTTAGCATAGTTTTTATTTTGTAAAGCACATTTAGTCTCATTTTTATTCGTCAACAATATTGCATTATACAGTACATTTAATTATAGTCATCGTCACATGACCAGCATTTACGTTGCGTCTCGTCTCGTTTTCGTCACGTGATAAAGGTTCGTTGATGACGATATTTAGTCATAATTTTCGTTGACGAAAGCAACACTAACTCCAGTAAGACTTCATAAGTAAGGTTTAATTCAAAATAATCATTGTTGGAAGCAGTGTTGCGTGTAGCTAGTTACTAAGTAATTAGTTACTGTAATTTAATTACTTTTCCCTTGAAAAAGTAAAGTAAGGGATTACTCTTATTCTTTCTGTAATTTAATTACAGTTCCTTCTTATGTAATTGAAATTAATACTGTGTGTAGACTGTAGAACATTTACAGGTGCTGGTCATATAATTAGAATATCATCAAAAAGTTAATTCATTTCACTAATTCCATTCAAAAAGTGAAACTTGTATATTATATTCATTCATTACACACAGACTGATATATTTCAAATGTTTATTTCTTTTAATTTAGATGATTAGAGCTTACAGCTCATGAAAGTCAAAAATCAGTATCTCAAAATATTAGAATATTACTTAAGACCAATACAAAGAAAGGATTTTTAGAAATCTTGGCCAACTGAAAAGTATGAAAATGAAAAGTATGAGCATGTACAGCACTCAATACTTAGTTGGGGCTTCTTTTGCCTGAATTACTGCAGCAATGCGGCGTGGCATGGAGGTGATCAGTCTGTGGCACTGCTCAGGTGTTATCAGAGCCCAGGTTGCTCTGATAGTGGCCTTCAGCTCTTCTGCATTGTTGGGTCTGGTGTCTCTCATCTTCCTCTTGACAATACCCCACAGATTCTCTATGGGGTTCAGGTCAGGCGAGTTTGCTGGCCAATCAAGCACAGTAAAACTATGGTCATTGAACCAGCTTTTGGTACCTTTGGCAGTGTGGGCAGGTGCCAAGTCCTGCTGGAAAATGAAATCAGCATCTCCATAAAGCTTGTCAACAGAAGGAAGCATGAAGTGCTCTAAAATTTCCTGGTAGATGGCTGCGTTGACTGTGGACTTCAGAAAACACAGTGGACCAACACCAGCAGATGACATGGCAGTCCAAATCATCACTGACTGTGGAAACTTCACACTGGATTTCAAGCAACATGGATTCTGTGCCTCTCCACTCTTCCTTCAGACTCTGGGACCTTGATTTCCAAATGAAATGTAAAATTTACTTTCATCTGAAAATAGGACTTTGGACCACTGAGCAACAGTCCAGTTCTTTTTCTCCACAGCCCAGTTAACCCTTGTGCGGTCTTCATTTTGGGTTGTGCACTTATGGTCTTTGGGGTCTCTGGAGACCCCAGGCAACAAAATGTAATTTTGTAGCAAAATAGTTGGTTTTTTTTTTAAACCAATGTAATTTTACTCTGTTTATTAATGTTTTTACTCCACATTTGTGTAGTTTTTGGAGGATTTATGATATTTTTTAAATTTATATAAATAAATTAAAAATATTTTTATATAGGTTTTTATACAAAAAACAGCTTTTTATGTAAATTTCACTTAATAAAAGACCCACATTTCTAACTTTCATTCATGGGGATAACATGGATCATTTGACATGGTTTAGTGTAAAATTGTCCATATTTTGGAAATTGCAGTTTCAAAAGTAAAAATTATCATTTTTACCACTAGATGGCTGCAGAGCTCCACTATTTACTATTTGCTATTTGACCAACTGAAACTTATTTTTGTCAAAGTTTTGCATTTTTAGAACTGAAAAAAAAATCAAATTTTCAATAATGTTACATTATGATTCGAATCAAACCTGAACAAGATGTTACAAAGAGAAAAGGTTGGAGTCTTTAGAGTTCATCATTTATTTCAATCATCTGTGTTTCATAGAATTTTCAAAGTGTGTGTGTGTGTGTGTGTGTGTGTGTGTGTGTGTGCGGGGCGGGGATTGTGTGTGTGTGCATTGTCGATGTGTCAGTATCACCAATTTATTTTTGTGGTGGCTCTGCATTTCGGATTATTTTATTTGACAAATTATAAAAGAGAAGTTTTTTTTAGTCTCACAAATTTATTCCTCTGTGTTTGTGTGTGTGACTGTGTGTGTGTTCACAGCATGATCATTTTGCAATATTGGAAGTGTGACACTTCATTTCTGTCCATGTGTGTTCTGTGTTGTTTCTGATTTTGAAGATGAATTTTGTCCATTTTCTATGCGGGGTCTCTTCAAATAAAATAATCCAAAATGCAAAACCACCACAAAAATAAATTGGTGACACTGACACATCGACAATGCACACGAACACACGCGCACACACACACTTAAAATTATATGAAAAACAGATGATTGAAATAAATGATAAACTCTAAAGACTCCAACCTTTCTCTTTGTAACATCCTGTTGAGGTTTGATTCAAATCATAATGTAACATTATTGAAAATTTGTTTTTTTTCAGTTCTAAAAATGCAAAACTTTGACAAAAATCATTTTTATTGTTATAATTGTGATTTCACATTATGTAGATATGAATCCAACTGAAAAAAACTTGTGAAAAGATATCTTTCAGTTTGTCAAATAGCAAATAGTAAATAGTGGAGCTCTGTATAGTGGTAAAAATTATAATTTTTTACTTTTGAAACTGTAATTTCCAAAATATGGGCAAAAATTTTACACTAAACCATGTGAAATGATCCATGTTATCCCCATGAATGAAAGTTAGAAATGTGGGTCTTTTATGAAGTGAATTTTACATAAAAAGCTGTTTTTTGTATAAAAACCTATATAAAAATGTATTTTAATTTATTTATATAAATTTAAAATATATCATAAGTCTTCCAAAAACTACACAAATGTGGAGTAAAAACATTAATAAACAGAGTAAAATTACATTTGTTTTAAAAAAATATATATTTTGTTAAAAAATTACATTTTGTTATAAGACCATAAGTGTAACTTTTTTTTTCACACTAACATAAAATCAAGAAATCATTCCAATTTTATTTTTTATTTGTAGATCTAGAAAGTGTTGATGACCGTACAAAGTCTCATGCCATTTGGAAAAAGAGAACATTTTTTTTAAATTTAGCAAACTTCATTTGTGGGTCAAAAAGACCCCGAAGAACGCACAAGGGTTAAGATGCTTCTGACGTTGTCTCTGGTTCAGAAGTGGCTTGGTAGCCCTTTTCCTGAAGACGTCTGAGCGTGGTGACTCTTGATGCACTAACTCCAGCTTCAGTTCACTCCTTGTGAAGCTCTCCCAAGTGTTTGAATCGGCTTTGCTTGACTGTATTCTCAAGCTTGCGGTCATCCCTGTTGCTTGTGCACCTTTTCCTACCCAAATTCTTCCTTCCAGTCAACTTTGCATTTAATATGCTTTGATACAGCACTCTGTAAACAGCCACACCTTTCAGTAATGACCTTCTGTGATTTACCCTCTTTGTGGAGGGTGTCATTGTTCATCTTCTGGATCATTGCCAAGTCAGCAGTCTTCCCCATTATTGTGGTTTCAAAGAACAAGAGATACCCAGAATTTATACTGTAGGGATGGCCATTTATTCAAACTCAAATGTAAATATTCTAATATTTTGAGATACTGATTTTTGACTTTCATGAGCTGTAAACTCTAAGCATCAAAATTAAAAGAAATAAACATTTGAAATATATCAGTCTGTGTGTAATGAATGAATATAATATACAAGTTTCACTTTTTGAATGGAATTAGTGAAATAAATCAACTTTTTGATGATATTCTAATTATATGACCAGCACCTGTATATACAATACAATACAATAGTGGATTTAACATCAATTTAAAGTCCTTAAAATGTATGCTTTTTTTTGTAACCATCTCACTTTAAATACTTTAGTTAGTTAATAAGAATATTGGTAAAACTTTAGTGTCCAATTCTCACTATTAACTAGTTGGTTATTAACATGATTATTACTGGGATATTGGCTGTTTATTATTACTTAAAAAGCACATATTAAATGTCTTATTCTGAAGACCTTATTCTAAATCCTTAATCCTACCCAATTCTTAAACTTAATTTTCAACAACTTCTTTACTAAGTATTAATAAGCAGTAATTAAGAGTATATTGAGGCAAAAGTCATAGTTAATAGTTAGTTAATAGTGAGAATTGGACTCTAATCTAAAGTGTGACCAGAATAATTTATGCAGTTATGTATTATATATTTGAAAGAATTAAAAAAAACAAAAAAACATTTCATGTCTACCCTTGCATCAATAATTAACTTGTTGAGGTTGATATAAGATTTAGAAAGTAATGAGTAATAAGTAATTAAATACTTTTTGGAGACAGTCATTTGTGACCCCGGACCACAAAACCAGTCTTAAGTCGCTGGGGTATATTTTTAGCAATAGCCAAAAATACATTGTATGGGTCAAAATTATCGATTTTTCATTTATGCCAAAAATCATTAGGATATTAAGTAAAGATCATGTTCCATGAAGATATTTTGTAAATTTCTTACCATAAATATCTCAAAACTTAATTTTTGATTAGTAATATGCATTGCTAAGAACTTAATTTGGACAACTTTAAAGGTGATTTTCTCAATATTTAGATTTTTTTTCAACCTCAGATTCCAGATTTTCAAATAGTTGAAAACCATACATCAATGGAAAGCTTATTTATTCGGCTTTCAGATTATGTATAAATCTCAATTTTGAAAAATTGACTTCACTTAAGACTGGTTTTGTGGTCCAGGGTCACATTTGTACAGTAATATAATTACACTGTTGAAGATGTAATTAGTAACTAGTAATTAATTACTTTTTTGGAGTAACTTACCCAACACTGATTGGAAGTATGGTAATTCTGTTGGAACCTTTTTACATTTAATGTGCAGCTGCCATTTGGTGGTTATTCAGTTATTCAGAACATTAAGGAATGGCTGGGGCAACTTTACTTTATTCTCCCAGATTTTGTCTCCTTGGTGATCTAAAGCACAGGCTGGGCTGGCTGTTGCAGGATGTATTACGGCTGCGAGATTGGTACTGCGAGACTGGAAAAACTCTGACACTCCCTCTTTTAAGGAGTGAATTGAACCGATGAACTGCATCATATAAGCTAATGCTGGCAAGACTTCAGGACTCAACCTATACTGTACTTTCAATCAGAAATGGGGTAGCTTTTGTATATTATTTGGAAAACATGTAGGGGAAAGAATTGTTGTGCTGCCATTTTGGTTGTTTGTTTTATTATTGTGATTTATTTTTCAAATGTTTATTATTATTATTATTATTACTACCATTAATATTTTATTATTTTGTATTTTTGTATTTGTGAATTTTCTGCTGTGTGGTTATTGTTACATTATATGTCAGTCAACATACTAGTAGACACACCAATCTCCGTGTAAAAATAACAATGCTGCTGCCATCTTTCAAAGTTATTTTCCCCTGCTGTACTGCAATTTGGCTCAGAATCCCAGGTGAAAATTGTCATTTGACCCATCTCTACAAAATAGTGGATTACTAAATAAGTAAATATACTTCCATGACAATTAATATTTTGGCTTTCATAATATACGTTTCTTTCTTCAGAAAAAAAAAAAAAAAAAAAAAAAGACAAAATAAAAGACAAAATCAAAAATTTCAGCTGGGGAAGTTTCTGAAATTTGGTTGATTTGACACCCTGTAAGTTAGAAATGAAAACCTGAATGTCAAAGGGCTCACTACCTTTCATAATAAGGGAGTCCTTCTTTGAGGTAACCACAGTCATCAGGTTCATATTGCATCTGGCAAAACTGTTTTATCATTAAATAATGTCCCTTCAATTAAAGACCATTGTTATACTCTGAAAGTGTAAACACATTGAGCTTAGTACAATCAAGCTTAAACGAGTAGCTTTACCTACCGGCCCACTTTACCTGAATGCTCCCTCTATAATGAATATATAAGTAAATATGAATATACATTTCTACACCTCTGATTGGTTTTAGTACAATATTTTGGCCTTCCATGAGGTGGATGATACCATTGAAATGATCTGAGCAGCTAAATGAAATATGCTAGAACAGGCTGATCAATCAGCCTCTGCATGGCAAGTGTCTAAAATGCATGTGCACAGTTAATTTGAAAGCTTGTTGCTCTTGGTCTTGCTGTTAAATTGAATGTACAAAGGATCTGTCTGCTTAACCAATCACAATGCTTAGAACAGCACTGAAATAAGGGTAATACTTTACAATAAGGTGTCATTTGTTAACATTGTTCATATTAGTTTATACATTAACTAAACAATGAACAATACATTACACTATTTATTCATCTTTGTTAATAAAAATAGAGTTGTTCATTATTTGTTCATGTTACTTCACAGTGCATTAACTAATGTTAACAAGCACGACTCATGATTTTAATAATGCATTAGTAAATGCTGAAATTAATATCAACTAAGATTAATAAATGCTGTCGAAGTATTGTTCATTCTTAGTTCGTGTTAATTAATGTGAACTAATGAACCTTATTGTAAAGTGTTAATAAACCGAAATAAGAGTGTACGGTATATCTTTTAAGCAGACACGCATTAAAGTTGCATTCATTATTGCAACGGTAGGCTACCATCACATTTTCTTTAAGAATTGTAATTGGACTGTATAAAAGTGAAAATGAAATAAAGACCCACACAAGGTGTGCAATAAAATATTCAGTATAAAAATAAATAAATCATTAAAGGACCTGCTGCTTTTTGGATGCTTTTATATAGGCCTAAGTGGTCCCTAATACTGTATCTGAAGTCTGTTTCCCGAAATTCAGCCTTGGTGCAGAAGTTCAGCCACTATGAGCCAGTCCTACAATGAGCTTTCCTTAGGACGCGCCATTCCTGTGTCTGTAGCTTTAAGGACGAGAGAGGCGGGGCAAGGTGGAGGGTGGGTGTGTGGCCTTAACCAGCTTGCGCTACCATGTGCTAATGTTGACAGTGGATGTATCGCAATGGCTCATAGACACACAGTCGTTCAAGCTTTTCAGTTTGACCCAGAATCTGATCTGGATGGAGAAGCACCGGATGAAGAAGTTGCAACTCAGCGGCTACAGCAGGACGTCTCCGAATGGTTAGTTTAAAATATTGTGTCTGGATACAGAACTTTAGTTGGTTTGTTTATGTATGCTGTTAGAGTTATTATCATATAGCTAATGCTAGCCATAGGCTCGGATGAAGGAACTGAAAAAATTATTCAGTGTTCATTTGTACATCCAAACACTGAGCAACTATCATGCTTCACTCGTTTGCAAGCCATAATGTCTCTCCAGGAAAAAAAAATATTGCGCTCGTCTCGCACGATAGTAGCTCATTTTCTCATGGGCAGGCAAAGCAGAGAAAGGGGAGGTAACCTTTCCCCGTATGACGACATAAAGGGAAGATTCCAGATTGGGCCATCTGAGCTTTCATTTTCTCAAAGGCGAAGCAGGATACCTAGGGCTCGGTTTACACCTATCGCCATTTCTAGCCACTGGGGGACCATAGGCAGGCTAGGGGAACTCATATTAATGTTAAAAAACCTCATAAAGTGAAATTTTCATGCCATGGCACCTTTGAGAATAAAGTATCTGTTTGCAGGAAGTACCCCATCTGCCAGCCCACCCTTATAGCTGGCAAGAATAGGCTACATCGCGCAGTCAGTCATCGTCCTGACTCCTGAATCATATTTGTCAGCAACTGCATTCCAGATGACGTACAGGTCCGGGCCGGGAACAACAGTTTATCTTTAAACCGTAATGTAAAGTAACATAACTCTGGCATAGTAACATCTAACTTAATCACTTGCATTTTCAATCTTATGTACTTTACTTCCTTATTCATTCATGGTATTCATTTCATAGTTGTGTTAATTACTCATTTTTTTGTTAATAAAATTCATTACACTTGTGATAGTACAAATTATGCTGTAAATATCTCACAAATACTTGAGATTGGTTAGCTGACAAACTCCATCGAAATCCATATTTGTTAATTAAATTTCGGTAACACTTTACAATAAGGTTAATTTGTTAACATTAGTTAACTACTTTACTTAACATGAACTAAGAATGAACAATACTTCTACAGTATTTATTAATACTAACTTATTAATTTATTACTGCATTATTAAAACAAAGGTTGTGCTTGTTAACAGTTTATGCACTATGAATTAACAATGAAGGACATTATTTTCATTAACATCAACACAGATTAACAAATACTGTAATAAATGTATTGTTCATTGTTTGTTCATGTTAGTTAATATATTAACTAACTTTAACTAAATGGAACCTTACTGTAAAGTGTTACCAAACTTTGTTTCCTCTTTGTTTAAAACAGAAATTAATTACATTTTCAATTTCTTTAACATTACATTTGATGATGGACAAAATTGATATGGAAGAGACCAAGGGCACCCAACCAGAGAACAAGAAAATTTTATTTACAGCATAATGAAATCATATTTAGGAAAGAGTGAAGTACATTAAAACAGTGATCACCATTAATTGAAGCACAGATGTTCACAGGTGGAGTCCTAACATATTCAGTGTGGCCAAAGAGGGTTTTTAGTAAAGATACTCAACGCTTAGGTGTTTAAATGTGTAATGTTTTAAACATGCGTGATGGTTTAAAATGTAATAAGCTAGTTTGTTTCCAGACTAAAACTAATTTGAGACAGAGAACTTTCAATTTTAAACTCCATTACAGTCTCATTTTAGTCCAGGACAATCCAGGACTATTCTGGGTCTGACAAAAGAGAGAGTGTGAATTGTGAAGGCAGGAAGGACCAAATGAAGGAGAGCATAAAGACATTAGAACAATTGGTGCAAGATGTCATTTACTGATTTTAAAACTTTTTCCACTCTGCGTCATCAGGTGGGTTCATCTCTACTTTCCGTTTACCAACATCCATCCAGTTGGTGCTGAGGACTGTGCCTCCTGATTCCATCTATGGGAGAATATTGAAAATGTGTAACTTTACAGCTGAAAGTTGGTTTAAAATGAAATGAAAATATAATGGTGACAGCTGAAGGGTTTAAAATGAAGACAAATGTGTTATTTGTTGCATAAACGACAGCAGTTCAAATTTTTGTAGGCTATCATTCTTTAAAGTATAAATACATGGAGTATTGTTAATTGAGCAAGGATTGATAGAACTGGACCATTAAATTAAATTATTTTTTTTTCCCACAGAGAGTTATCAAACTTCTAACAGTCATAGAGATTGTATTCTACATAATTTAATTCAAAACAAATCTTAATTTGGTTTTGGGGGCTCTTTTTTCAGTTTAGTTTTCTAAATTTCACACAAATTAATACCGTTGACATAACATCAAAAGAGATAAAAATCTTTTCACATCTTTATACAACCCTGAAGTACTTACAAAGGACTTGTTCATTGCTCGCTTGACTTCGTCGGAGCCATCTGAGTAGATTTGCTGAAACAGCTTGTTGAGAGCAGCGTCCCCCTCCAGCTTTTCTTTCTTTTCCTCCTCCTTTATTTCACCTACCACCTTGTCCCAGTTGCGTGTGTAGTGGGAGGATGATGGGTACTGGTCTAATAAATTTGGAAGTAGATAGCAAGAGGTAAAATAACACCAATAAACTGGCTCAGCGCACTTTGGCATAAACATGAGAGAAAATGATAGCATGATTCTGTGTGCTTTTCAGTACTGACTGGGAGTAAAGTGCTTCACGTTAGAAAGTGTGCATTCTCCCTGCAGTTTCTCCCACTGTATAGCTGCAGTCTTCTTCATCTTAATCTCTATCTGAAGAAAAAAAAAAAAGATTAGAGGAAATAAGAGGAAGAAAAAGAGAGTATTAGAGATCAAGTGCCTCTCTCAGAGAATGCATATTTCAGGAAATGCAAGAACCATGACAATCAATTAGGGTGTGTTGAACAGAAACAGCTAATATCTTAGCCTAATTGGAAGAAGAAAAAAAAAGGCTTTCTGCTGGGGACACAATAGAAAAAAAGAGCTCTGTTGTGGACATTTTTAGAAATAGGAATAGTAAAAATAAATAAATAATAATTGTTTCTTGTTCCTCTTAATTTCAGTTCTGTATGGGTGAATGTGTGTCCTTTATTTTGCCCCGCTGAAGGTGGCAACCCTAGCTGTTCATGATCCCAATCTTTAGAGAGACTGGGCAATATAACAAGACAATGACTCAAAGCACACAAGTAATTCAACTAAAGAATGTCTGAAAAAGAAAATACATATTTTTCTGAGTCCTTAACCTTAAACCAGTTGAGATGCTATGGCATAACCAGAAATATTGCCATGAAAACAACCCAGAAATATTGATAAACTGAGGGATTGTCCAAAATTGGTGAAAGGTCTTAGAAACATTTTGCTGCTGCCAAAACAGGATCTCTAAGTTACTAAATTCAAGGCCTTACTTGCTCCACCCTGCTGTGAATAATTAAGCCAGGACATCAACAGAAAGTGAAATGTACTCTTTGTATAATAGGTTTAGTCACATTGTGTTTGTAATTGCTACTTAATGAGTATTTTTTAAAAACTGTAACAGAGTAGAGGCTGATGTGCATTTTATTTAATTTTTCCTGGTGTTTTTAGAGTCAAGACAGACAGTCATTATCATCAAGCAATTTCTTAAGACAGACACAAAAAAAAAAAAAAAAAAAAACATGGAGGTCTGTGCAACCCTCAAAGGATAGTTCTCCCCAGACCATCACTGACCCACCACCAAAAGAGTCATGCAAGAATGCTAGATGATGTTGCTGGCAGCTTAATACTCTCCATGGCATGTTCAGACTCTTTTACGTTGCAGCTCATTTTTTGACAGTGACAATAAAGTGGGAGCATATATTACGCCTGTGTTAGCACCACTTCATTGGTTACCTGTACAGTGCAGAGTTGATTTTAGTTTTATTATTTGTATTTAAAGCACTGCATGGTCTCGCTACTACCTATCTCGGATCTTCTTCATCTTTATTCTTCACAGTGAACACTAGGATCCTCTTCTCAGTTGTTACTGTTCCAAAATCTTGTTTAATAACCAAAGGTGACAGGGCTTTCTAAGTTCAGGCTTCAAAGCTTTGGAACACCTCATCTCTCTCTATTAGATCAGCCTCTACATTATCTACATGTAAATAATCTCATAACATATTTATTTTCTCAGACTTGTGTAATTTGTTTACACTTTCAGTATAATTATGTTTTATATTTGATTGATGTCCTGCAATTTTTTATTTATTTTTTTTAAATAAGGCTTTCTATTGTAAAGTTATATGTCAGGTTTTGTCTGCTGTGCAGCATTTTGGTCGGCACTCATGTTGCTTGTAAGGTGCTATATAAAAAACCTGACCTTGACCTTAAAGCATAATGTCCCAGAGGTTCTTAATTGGATTTAGGTCTGGGAACGGGAATCAGTCAATCCCTTGCAATGACAGCCTACAAACTCTGGCCCTGCTGGTCATGAGGCCAGGCATTGTCATGTACCAGGAGGAACTTGGGGGTCCACTGCACCACTGTAAAGTCTGACGATTTCATCCTGGTACCTAACAGCAGTAGGGGTACTGTTGGCTTGCACGTTGAGGTCTTTGCGACCCTCGAGGGATTTCTCCACAAACCAGCACTGACCCACCACCAAAACTCATGCTGGATGATGTTGCAGGCAGCTTAAAGCTCTCCACGGCATGTCCAGACTCTTCTACTATTAGGGGGCAGCCCTAGTTTGTTATTGCCATTTTGCATTTTTGACACACTATTTTCCTCTTTTAACACTGTAAAGCTGCTTTGACACAATTTGTATTGTATAAAGAGCTATATAAATAAAGGTGACTTGACTTGATTGGGTTGCAGTAGTAGTGAGAAGGACCATAAGAAAACATAAAACTAGAGACATATCAGTCAGGAAAGACAAAGAGAGAGCAATTGTCTGTGCCACGACCTGCAAATCACTTTTTGGGTTGTTTTGCTGTTGCCTCCAGTTCACATGTTGTCACTTTCATTTGCACCAAAGTAGGTGAAACTGATTCACAATCACTTATGCTTTCTAACTGGACAGATTAATATCCCTGAAGTTTAACTGACTTGGTGTTATAATGTGATGATTAAATGTTCCCTTAATTATTCTGAGCAGTGTACTCCCCAAGCAATGTGGACAATGTAACTTCCAAAGCCAACTCCTCCAAGACGGGTTACACCATGGAGGGTGCTTGCTGATAAATATCAGGATGATCCTGCTCAAAGGCAACTGCCAACATTTAGATCCAGTAATGCATGTCTTTCACCAGGGAGAGGACATGGAAAACTTCTCAAAGTGGTTTCAGCGTATCACTAGGACCTAGAGGCAGACCAAAGAGTGGAACTACCGGCTCGTCCCATTGTTAATGGGCTACGCAGTGGATGTACATCTCACAATTGATGAGGAAAGAGCTGAAGTGTAGGGGTGCTCCGATTGATCGGGTACCGATCATTATCGGCCGATAATCGCTTTGGGATGTTTGATCGGCGGTCTCTAAAAAGGCCGACCTCAAAAACCGAGTGCTGTGAAAGGTTTGGTACGACATGCAGCGACACCATCTCAATCCCTGTCTGGCGCGGGTACAATAATGATAATGCTGAAGGTGAGGTACAATTCATATTTATTCATTAAATAAGTTAAAAGTAATTAGAAACTTTCTGTGAGACATAATTTCATAAACAGCCTGTGTGAATTACCGCGCGTGCTCTCTCTTTCCCTCTCAAAATGCGCAAATGGCTTCAAATCACATCGCGTCTGCACTATAAGCGAGCTTCATGCTGCACAGTTGACACAGGAATTGTCACTTGCACAATAGAGGCAGTGTTGCATCGTTATTAAAGTTTATAAATTGTTTTCTTTTTAATTCTTGCCAGTGTTTAACCATTCAGTACTCACGCGCTCTTATGCGCCTTGTTCAAACAGTTCCCTGAGCAGTTCACCTGGCCTATCACAAGAAACCTGAATTAGTTCACACTTTTGCTGGCCCACCATGTACACTGACATCCACACATTCTGCATGTCCCATTTATTAGAAAACAAGTGCTGTACGCCAGCAGAACCAGGCACCCTTTCATGCACTGCCATTTCTGAGCCCTTCCGATGCATTAGAATGGACATTGTGGGACCACTGGAAAAGAGCAGTATAGACCAATTTCCTGTTAGTAAACATTGTGACGTTTTTCTGTGGGCGGAGCTTCGATGGTGGCAGAAAGATCCCCCTGCCCCTGGCCGCTTCACTAGTGCTGGTTATGAAGTCTGTTAGCTTGTTTTTTTAACAATAACTTGAGAAATTCTGATTTTACCTGCATATGTAAGTCAAGTCAAGTCAAGTCACCTTTATTTATATAGCGCTTTTAACAATACAGATTGTGTCAAAGCACTTAACAGTATCAAATTAGAGGATAGAGTGTCAGTAATGTCTAATGATAAGATTAAACACTCAATTTTCAGTTAAAGGCATTTGATTATTGAATTCAGAGATGTCATTGTCTAGCTCAGTTTAGTTTAAACAGTATCTGTGCAATCAAATCGCGCGATAATCGCTGGAAATTAAGTGTCCCCAACTGAACAAGCCAGAGGCGACAGCGGCAAGGAACCAAAACTCCCTCTGTGACAGAATGGAGAAAAAAAAACCTTGGGAGAAACCAGGCTCAGTCAGGGGGCCAGTAAGGGCTGCATACCTACATACTGTCCGGGACCGCGTTATTTGAAAAGGTTAACTTTAACGGACGAAATTGGCCGACCTGTACTCACTCAAAGGATGGACGATCTGACAGGATTACCTCCGGTTGAGTGACTCACAACTAACGTGTAGTAAAGACAAACTCACCGTGTATCTAGTCATGAAGATGTAATGTATATTTCAATTTCAGCAGGCAACTATTTTTACAGCTACATTATTATTCCAGCCACAATTACTCATAACAATGTATATAAAATTACACGATTAAGCATATAAATCGTCAGTTTGTTGTTTTACACACATGCACACAGACATTATTTCATTCACGACATAGTACTGAGATCCATAAGAAATCTTTAGACGCGCCCATAACAACAAAAGACAATACTTTATTGAACCTTTTCTGATAAGAAGTGTGCGCTGCCTGCAAACGTGAGCTTTTCTGATGATCGTTTCTGTCCAGTCCGCTCTTTATCTCGTTTAACCACAGCTGTCGTCGTTTTTTTTTGTCTGGCAGTGGCAGCAGCGTTAAAATTTAAATTTCAATATTTCTTTAGAGACTTTATTCTCGCAATTCCGAGATTATATCTCACAAGTCTGATAAGAAAAATCAACTCGTCATTCTCTCTTTTGAATTATATCCCACACATCTGGCTTTTTTCCCCTCAGAATGGACAAACTCGCTATTGTTGAGTTAAATCGATATAAAGTTATAAAGTCCGAAATACGAAATATAAAGTTGAAAAAAAAAAGTCTCAAGAAAGAATTGTGAGATGAAATAGGTAACGTCATAAAAATTGGTATAGGTTTAAATAGTAGTTCATGTTGTAACTGTAGGGCTAATATAATATGTTCCCTATGAACTGCATGTGTGAATATTATGTTGACCAATTGTTTAAATCAAATGTATGCTTTAAAAGTAGAGTAATCATAGCAGGTTTCATTCATTAGTCTGTCTGTTTAAACGTCTGCGTTTAGCTACAAAAGGCGTTTTTGACGACAGTATTCTATAAAAAATTATTTGCATTCCGATTCTGACATCCAAAGGCACAACAGTACATTTTATCTCTTATTCTGTGGATTTTTCCCGTTTCACTCCACTTGTTACTGTGTGTTTCTGCCACCACTATGCGCACACAGCTGCAAGTGACGTAACTGTGACGTCTACATGAAATTGGTCTATAGAAAATCAATATTTTCTGGTTGTTGGTGACTAATGTCACCAGCTAACCTGAGGAATTTCTGTACAATCCATAAAAATGCATGAGGTCAACAACACCCTTGTACAATTTTTGTCCCAGGTAGGCATCCCGAACAAGTTTCTCCATGACCAGGGAACTTCACGACTGATGGGACGCCTCCTGATCACCAATAGGCATCACTGCCAACAAGACCAGCCTCTATCCATCTGCAGATGGACGGCCTCGTTGACTCTCAAAAGCATGCTTTGGAAGTTTGTGTCAGATACTGAGTAAGAGTGGAACAAGTGGCTTCCATTTGTGCTCTTTGCATACCAAGAGGTCTCACAAGCACATACTGGGTTCTCTCCCTTCAAACTTGTTTATGGTACAAGGACCTCTAGATCTACTGGAAATGGAAATGCTGGCAGGCTTCTGCATACTGATCAACAGCGTACAGTAACTACACTGTACAATCTACCTAACACTGTTCAGGAGGCAGACACACTCTTGTCAGTTTAAATCTGGATTAAAAACCCCTCTCTTTAACCTGGCTTATACATAACACACTAAGACATTTCTATTATTCAAATCTACAAACTAGAATTAAACTGCTGGTTTCGTCCGGCCAGAGGAAAACAGCACACCAATTCGACACACTATTTCCCTGTTTAATACTGTAAAGCTACTTTGACAATCTGAATTGTAAAAAGCGCTATATAAATAATGGTGAATTGACTTGACTTCTACCGTTTATGGAAAGCAGAATTTTTTTCTCAGTTTATAGAAAAGCTACTAACTTGTTAACTTGCAGTTTTGCAATTAGTAGACAGAATTAGGTAATCTGCACTTGCTAAATATACAGTATCTCTTAAAAAAATGGGAAGGACTTTCGGTGGCCGAAATAGAATAGACGAACTCTCTTTTAGCTCTACCTGACCTATCCTAATTTTCTCACCCAGATAATTTTATTTGTTTAAAAAAAAGGCGCAGAGTAGGAAGAAACAAGAACAATGAAAGCTAGCAAAGGCGCTAAAGTAGGAGATGCTAGCACGAGTTCTCCAGCTTTACCTGTTAGTAATTATGATCTCATGGTCGCTATTAACTACATCACTGCAACGTTCAAGACTCCAGAGGCAAATTTCTGAGCGATAAGGTGGTTAACTGGTCCGGCAGCAGCCAAGAAGTTTTGAATCATCTATGTGTTCAGTTATTTGGATGATCCATAATGCATGAGTGATAAACAGTTTTTTTTATTTTGTGAAAATTTTTTTCAATAAGACCTTATTAATAGTTCAGAGGGAGGTTTGATGAAGCATGTTTTTAGGGGCCAAGCACCGAAGCGTGCGATGGCACCTATTGTATCCATTGGTGTTCCTATTCTTCTTCTTCAGTTTCTTCAGCTCGAGTCTTGAGGCACACTGATAGAGTCTCATCATTAACCACAGCAAGTTTGGAGTCTCTAACTCAAACTCTCTAGCTCCACCACTTGTCCAAAGTTTCACTCATGTTTACGCTAATAACTTTTGAACCGTAAGGTACAGAAGAAAAATTATTTTTTTCCTCTGAATCCTTGGCTTATGCTGAGTCGAATGAAATGAATGAAGTCAAATGAATGTAAAAATCCTAAGGTTTAGTTCCCCCCCTCCGCTATTTTTGATAGTTTGTAAAACCTACTTTTTCAAATTTGTCCTAGATGGTTTGTCTGATTTTCACCAAAATTGCCTCAGATCAACTTAAGACCATGCTGGCAAAAAGTTATGCAATTCAAGTTCATTCATCAAACCGTTCTCTAAAAAAGTGCAAACGAATTCTACGAAAAGCACACAAAAATGGATGTGCGCCACCTTGTGGTCCAAAGTTATAATGGAATTTCTAAAAATGCTAATAACTTTTGCTTACATTAACCTATTGTAATGAGACTGATGTTGATAAGATTCCTCAGATCATGCCGAGAACAACAATACCAATTTTGCCACAATTGGCTGAACGTCCTGTCTGCCATTTTGATTCATGTTGAAAACCTACTTTTTCAAACTCCTAGACCGTTAGTCCAATTTTCACCAAATTTGACTCTGATCATCTTCAGACCAAGCTGGCAAAAAGTTATGGATTTCGTGTTCATATATACGAAACTGTTTTTGTTTAGCACATCAACGAATTTGCTGGAAAGATGCCAAACTGCATCGGAGGCTGTATCTCTGCAAAGCTTTGACGTATTTACACCAAACTTTGTATATGCCATTGTCACCTCACACTGACCAGGCCACATTAATTTTGGTAACATATCTAATATATGTGACCCTGGACCACAAAACCAGTCTTAAGTGTCATCTGAAAGCTGAATAAATAAGCTTTCCATTGATGTAAGGGTTGTTAGGATCGGACAATATTTGGCTGAGATGCAACTATTTGAAAATCTGGAATCTGAGGGTGGAAAAAAAATCTAAATATTGAGAAAATCGCCTTTAAAAGTTGTCCAAATGAATTCTTAGCAATGCATATTACTAATCAAAAACTAAGTTGAGATATATTTAAAGCAGTAAATTTACAAAATATCTTCATGGAATATGATCTTTATTTAATATACTAATGATTTTTGGCATAAAAGGAAAATCTATAATTTTGACCCATACAGTGTATTTTTGGCTATTGCTACAAATATACCCCATCGACTTAAGACTGGTTTTGTGGTCCAGGGTCACATATATATAATATAAGATAATATACAATATAATGAATCTCAATGATGAATCTGTTCTCAAAATATTTCTTGAGTCGTGCCGACAACATAGATACCAATTATGCCATTGTGGGCCAAACTTTCTGTCCGCCATTTTGATTTATGTTGAAAACCTACTTTTTCTAACTCCTCTACCGTTGGTCCGATTTTCACCAAAATCAAATTAGATCATCATCAGACAGTGCTGATAAAAAGTTATGGATTTCGTGTTGATAGACTAAACCGTTTTTGTATAGCACCGCAACAAATTTGAGGCATAATGCCAGATTATGTCTGAGGCTGTATCTCTGCAAAGCTTTGACATATTGACACCAAACTTTGTGTGCCATTGTTACCTCACACAGAACACACCACATAGATTTGATAACAGCACCACCTATTGGCCAAAAGTGATAAGCCATTAAATCACATTACCAGAAATTGTGTTAATGAGTGCTTTGCTAAATTTTATGAAGATGTATACTAGTCTCAGGACAATACAACTGCAAATGCTGCAGTTAATTTCTTAGCTAATTTGAATCTTCCTAAATTAAATGAAGATGCAGTTAAACATTTAAAATGCAGACATTAGCCTTAGAGAGATTAACAGAGCCATTTTTTTATTTTCTGAACAATAAATCAACTGGCCCAGATGGGTTTTCTTATTTCTTTTTGAATTTTTAAAGAAATTTAGTGACAGTTTCCCCCTTCTTTTACGCATGTAAACATAGTGGTGACACTTTTGAATTACCTCCCACTTTATATAGAGCCAATATAAATTTAATTCCTAAACCAGGACGGGATTCACTATCAATGTCATCTTGGCGTCCTATTTCATTGATCCCAGTAAAAACAAAACTTAACGGAAAAATATTGGTGAATCGTCTGAAGTGTCATATTTGCTCTATTATACACCCAAACAGGCTTTATGTCTGGTCGATACATGTATTTTAATTTGCGCCGTCTTTTTGACATTCTCTGTCTTTACAGTTAACTGCGAAAAGAGTGAATTAATGCCCATTGCAACAAAAATTTACCCACAATTTCTGAAATCCACACCTTTTAAACAAGCTGACAATTCTTTTGTATATCTTGGAGTAACAATTACTAAAGAACCTAAAGATCTGCTTAGGATAAATTGGAAACGAATGTTAGATCAGTTGAAGCAAAATATTGAATTCTGGAAAACATTGAAGAATGGCAGAAAAGGATTAACTCAGTGAAGATGGTAGTACTCCCACGATTTTTGTACATTTTTCAGTCACTCCCTTGTTTTATCCCACAGTTTTTTAAGCAGCTAGATACAATAATTGTACCTTTTTGTGGGGTTATAAGAATGTGAGAATATCTAAGAAACATTTATGTAAAACTAAAAAGGAGGGAGGGATTGGCCTGACAGAGTTCAAATATTATTACTGGGCAGCTAACTTAAGTATTTTTGCATGGTGGAAAAAGCGGCCTTCTGATACAGATAGAGATCTGTCCAGGCTTAGAATGGAGCAAGCATTTTGCAATCTCTTGCTGCTCTCATTAATTAGAACTGACCTGGCCTTATATGATAATTACTTTGTTATAAATAATATGCTGAAAATATGGAAACAGATTAAAGCCTATTTAAAGGTTCCTGACAAGTACCTAGATAGTCCTATATGTCAGAATCATGCCTTCTCTCCTGGTTTCAAGGGCATATTTCTGGTTTGAACATTGGGGGGGGTTGAAGGGTGAACCGTTTTAGTGGAGTTTTTTGTGCTATCATCTGCACATGCAAAGTTGGTTGATAACAAAACTGCAATAAAGTAATAGCCTAGTTAACAATTACTTGTTTACATAGAATATATACTGTAGAATATTATATTATTTAGCCACTTATAGGCTATAGTTTGACATGCTAATTCAACATGCTATGGTAAGCCAATCTAACTTAACATTTTCTTATATTTATATAGTTTATTTCTTACTCCTTAACAGTTCATCAGGCTCTTAATGTTTTCATCTTTGCCATATCTTGGAATATGTGAAGGCCAGGTTTTTCCATCACTCATTAGAACCCATTTTACACATGGGTCTCGATTCTGACTTGTACTTGCTCTTATGAAAATGTACCAGAGTTCTTAACTGTTGCATTTGTTATAATAAGGCTAGCATTACCAGGCCAATAATTACTTTTTATTTTTTATTAATCCATATAGCATTTATTATGAACAGCCTGCACATTTAGAAACAAAAGCTACAACATGCCATAGTTGTAATATAAATCTATAGGGGAAAATCTGTTTTTCACATAACAGATTATCTATTATAAATTCTACAACAAGTTAGACAAAATTTACAACAATAAAGAAGCCTACAATAATTGTACTGGCTAGTTTTGGTTATTGGGTGTGTGTGTGTCCTTGATTCTGAGGTTTGCTTGATTCAGGTTTTGAATCCAGAGGATCCAGAAATCTTGCTGATTCATAGGGGATCAAATACTTATTTCACTCATTAAAATGCAAATCAATTTATAACTTTACTTATCTAAAGTAAAACTGCACAGCATTTTTCCAGAGGTGTCTCCATTTTGTAACAGGTGTAAAGTAGCAGAGGGATCCTTAACTCACTATGGTTGTGCCCTAAATTACAGGAACATGAGGAAAACATATTTGATTGTTTTTCTAAAACATTCAAAAAGAATCTCGAACCATGTCCACTTTTACCTATTCTACGGATATTTAGTAATTTAGAGATGTTTAATATACATGAAAGACAAGCCATATTATTCGGTATGATAATTGCCAAGAGGGTGATTTTAAGAATGTGGAAAACTGATCTTGTGCCCAAGTTTGAAATATGGGGTAGAGATCTTTGGTATTTGACAAAATATGGAGCCAGCTTTTAGAACATCTCAATGTAATTGATGTAATGACATTCATAGCCAATGACCCTTGTTAATTCCGAAGTTATTAATAATGGAGTGTAATCGTATTCATTGATAGTTTATTTAATATAGAGCTGATAGTATTATTTGACAGCCAACAATAGTCAGGATAGTGCATTCTTTTTGTACTGTGTACAATTATTGTGATTCTTATGAGTCATTTTATTTTAATATATATATATATATACATACACACAGTGAGGAAAATAAGTATTTGAACACCCTGCTATTTTGCAAGTTCTCCCACTTAGAAATCATGGAGGGGTCTGAAATTGTCATCGTAGGTGCATGTCCACTGTGAGAGACATAATCTAAAAACAAAAATCCAGAAATCACAATGTATGATTTTTTAACTATTTATTTGTATGATACAGCTGCAAATAAGTATTTGAACACCTGAGAAAATCAATGTTAATATTTGGTACAGTAGCCTTTGTTTGCAATTACAGAGGTCAAACGTTTCCTGTAGTTTTTCACCAGGTTTGCACACACTGCAGGAGTGATTTTGGCCCACTCCTCCACACAGATCTTCTCTAGATCAGTCAGGTTTCTGGCCTGTCGCTGAGAAACACGGAGTTTGAGCTCCTCCAAAGATTCTCTGTTGGGTTTAGGTCTGAGACTGGCTAGGCCACGCCAGAACCTTGATATGCTTCTTACAGAGCCACTCCTTGGTTATCCTGGCTGTGTGCTTCGGTCATTGTCATGTTGGAAGACCCAGCCTCGACCCATCTTCAATGCTCTAACTGAGGGAAGGAGGTTGTTCCCCAAAATCTCGCAATACATGGCCCCGGTCATCCTCTCCTTAATACAGTGCAGTCGCCCTGTCCCATGTGCAGAAAAACACCCCAAAGATGATGCTACCACCCCATGCTTCACAGTAGGGATGGTGTTCTTGGGATGGTACTCATCATTCTTCTTCCTCCAAACACGTTAAGTGGAATTATGACCAAAAGTTCTATTTTGGTCTCATCTGACCACATGACTTTCTCCCATGACTCCTCTGGATCATCCAAATGGTCATTGGCAAACTTAAGTCAGGCCTGGACATGTGCTGGTTTAAGCAGGGGAACCTTCCGTGCCATGCATGATTTCAAACCATGACGCCTTAGTGTATTACCAACAGTAACCTTGGAAACGGTGGTCCCAGCTCTTTTCAGGTCATTGACCAGCTCCTCCCGTGTAGTTCTGGGCTGATTTCTCACCTTTCTTAGGATCATTGAGACCCCACGAGGTGAGATCTTGCATGGAGCCCCAGTCCGAGGGAGACTGACAGTCATGTTTAGCTTCTTCCATTTTCTAATGATTGCTCCAACAGTGGACCTTTTTTCACCAAGCTGCTTGGCAATTTCCCCGTAGCCCTTTCCAGCCTTGTGGAGGTGTACAATTTTGTCTCTAGTGTCTTTGGACAGCTCTTTGGTCTTGGCCATGTTAGTAGTTGGATTCTTACTGATTGTATGGGGTGGACAAGTGTCTTTATGCAGCTAACGACCTCAAACAGGTGCATCTAATTTAGGATAATAAATGGAGTGGAGGTGGACATTTTAAAGGCAGACTAACAGGTCTTTGAGGGTCAGAATTCTAGCTGATAGACAGGTGTTCAAATACTTATTTGCAGCTGTATCATACAAATAAATAGTTAAAAAAATCATACATTGTGATTTCTGGATTTTTGTTTTTAGATTATGTCTCTCACAGTGGACATGCACCTACGATGACAATTTCAGACCCCTCCATGATTTCTAAGTGGGAGAACTTGCAAAATAGCAGGGTGTTCAAATACTTATTTTCCTCACTGTATATATATATATATATATATATATATATATATATATATATATATATATATATATATATATATATATATATATATATATATATATATATATATATATATATATATATATATATACACACACACACACACACACACACACACACATATACATATACACACACACACACACACACACATATATACACACACACACACACATATATACACACACACACACACATATACACACACACAGGACTAAGTCACTCTACAACATTTAAGAATTTGTATCCTGTTTATGCATTACCTGACCAGTTAAATTATAATTTGACTTTGTATGCATTTGTCCCTCAGTGTTCTGTTGTTTTGTCATAGGTTATTACATTTTAATTTATTTTATTTAATTTATTTTTTCCCTTTCTTTTAAATCGCTTATTTTCTTTGTTGTTCTCGTTTTTTGGTTTGTTTTGGGAAAAAGCAAATACACTAAAATACATTTTTAAAGAAGACATATTATGCACCTTTTTACAATATGTAATATAAGTCTCAGGTGTCCCCAGAATTTGTCTGTGAAGTTTCAGCTCAAAATACCCCACAGATCATTTATTATATAATTTTGAAAATGCACATCTGCACACAATACACCTCCAAAGCACACGTACAGAAAGCAGCTGTCACTAGTATCTAGTGTCTCTAGTACTGTGAGTACTAGACTAAGGGTGCTTTCACACCTGTAGATCGATTGCTTTGCTCCGAAACAGGGATTAAAATTATTTTTATTCTTGGTGCGGTTCACTTTCACACGGCAAAGTTTCTAAACGGACTTGTTAATACAAGTCACGCGCTAGTAAACTGTTCTCTGATTGGTCAAAGTTCCACGGTTTATTTTCCGGGATTCCACTTAGCTGTCATGGCTGTCATTTGTCAGGATGGAATGACAACAACTTTGTGGGCTTGTTGTTTTTTTGTAGCTGTCGTTATATTAATTTATCATTTTGAGCAGGAGTCCAGAATTCTTCGGGAAAACATTTTAAGATGCACCTACTAAGAAGAAGAGCAATAAGACGGCATTATAAAATGAAAAAGTGCGCTTTGATTTTGAATGGCGAAGACTTGCTCACCCACAGACATTCACAGGTTCATTTTGAGGTATTAGCAAAACAACAAAGCTAATGCTTTTCACGGAATTTACGAAAATTACCCATCATACATTGTGATATAGCCTGGTTCATTGGTCCGTTGGATCGGATTGCTTTCTCACTACAACCAAACCGCTTCAGAGTTAATTTTCAATCTAACCGAGACCACCTCGTTCAGGTGATCTCGGACCGATTGTTTTGGTGTGGATTGGAGCACGATTGCCATGTTCACATATGCCCAAATGAACCGAGCTAAGGGGGGAAACATGCCAAGTTTCGAAACAACGGGTCAGGCGTGAAAGCACCCTAAGTTCTCATTCACACACAAGTTTACGTTAAAAACACATGAGTTACAAAAACAGTCGGTTATGTCTGTGAAGGTAAACAGCTGGGAAAGAAATTGCATGTTTATATTAGATTTGTGTGGCAGCTGCATAATATACAGTAAATAAATCAATAAATCCGCTGCTCTCTTGTCTCCTCTGAGGCTGGGACTCTAAACAGTGTTCTGTGCTCATCTGTGCAGCCAAAGGCAGAACAGTTAGCATGTTTTGCTCAAACTTTTGCCATGGCATTAAAACTGGTACACCATTGTCGCCTGCAAAATCAAAATGACGGCGCCGTGGGTGGAAACTTACAGATTAAGGGGTGGTAATATTATAATGAGATCCCTTTGCAACATCACAAGGGGAGCGAAATCAGATGCGCTTGTTTTTTCAGACGCTTGCTGGAAAAGTCTTACAAAAAGTTACTGGGTTAATCTTTTTCATGTTTCCTTGGTTGGTAGATGCACTGGGGACCTGATTATAGCACTTAAAAACAGGAAAAAGTCAGATTTTCATGATATGTCACATTTAAAAAAAAAATGCATAGCAGCAGCTCAAGTCTCGATTACTAGTTCTGCTATAAGAATGTTTTAAGGACCAAAAAAGTCTTAAAATAAAACACATGAAAGTAATCCAACAGTCTGTAGTCAATTTTAGGCCACTATTAATGGAATACGGATGTTAGTTAAAAAAAATAAAATTCAGCTGAAACGTAACAATATAGAAAAGCATATTTATTAAGGCAGACCTTGGTTGAAAGGATCCTGTATGTGCTCTGTTGAGGGACAACAGGATGCAGAAGATGGACCATTAGGCAGTAATCTTCTCCTGATGGAAGCTTTACCACAGCTGTCAGCTAAGATTCAGAAGAGAGAACAGACTCATTAGTTTCCAATTTTGGCAGGCAGAACTCTAGTTTGGGACATAATTATTTTTGGATTAATTAAGATTTTGCATTAAGGTGACAGTCATATACAATAGAGGATTACATTTATGTAACTGGTTCTACTTGAATCAGTGGGATTCAAACCAGCATCAACTGGTATACATCAACCTGCAGTCTCTAGCACCAGTCACTAGAGTGCCTCTACTGCTCCAGGGGAGTTAGATGTAACTATACAAACTCTTTCAGCTGGCCTTTCTTAAACTCAACCTCCTAAACATCATTCCCATCTGGGTTACAGCTTTTACAACCCTTACAACCTTTCTAATCACAGCCACAATTCTACATAGTGAGAAACATGACTAAATGCAATGATAGCTTACACTCCATCAAGGATTATATATATACATATACACATACATATACATACATATATATATACACATACATATATATACACATACATATATATATATATATATATATATATATATATATACATACATATATACACATATACATATATATACACATACACATATACATATATATATACATACATATATATATACACATATACATATATATACACACACATATATACACAGTGGTGTGAAAAGTGTTGGCCCCTTCCTGATTTTAAAATATTTTGCATGTTTGTCACACTTTAATGTTTCAGATCATCAAACAAATGTAAATATTAATCAAAGATAACAAGTAAACACAACATGCAGTTTTTAAATTAAGTTTTTTATTATGAAGGGAAAACAAAATCCAAACCCACATGGCCCGGTGTGAAAAAGTGCTTGCCCCCTCCTATTAAATCATGAAAGAACTGTGATTAACCACATTATTTTAGAAAGCCGAGTTAAATTTCACTAGCCAAACCCAGGCCTGATTACTGCCAGACCTGTTGAATCAAGAAATCACTTAAATAGAATCTGTCTGACAAAGTGAAGCATGTTTAAAGAGCAACTTGCCATTCTATGATCTTAGGAAATTCATAAACAGATGAGAAACAAAATAGTTTACATGTATCAGTCTGGAAAGGGTTATAAAGCCATTTCTAAGGCTTTGGTACTCCAGCAAACCATGGTCAGAGCCATTATCCACAAATGGAGAAAACTTGGAACAGTGGTGAACCTTCCCAGGAGTGGCCGGCCTACCAAAATTACTCCAAGAGCACAAAGACAACTCATCCAGGAGGTCATAAAAGAACCTAGAACAACATCTAAAGAACTGCAGGGCTCACTTGCCTCAATTAAGGTCAGTGTTCATGATTCAACAATAAGAAAGAGACTGGGCAAAAACAGCATCCATGGGAGAGTTCCAAGGCAAAAGCCATTGCTGACCAAAAAGAACACAAAGGCTCGTCTCACATTTGCCAAAAAATATCTTGATTATCCCCAAGACTTTTGGGCAAATATTCTGTGGACTGATGCGACAAAAGTTGAACTTTTTGGAAGGTGTGTGTCCTGTTACATCTGGCGTAAAACCAACACAGCATTTCATAAAAAGAACATCATACCAACAGTCAAACATGGTGGTGGTAGTGTGATGGTCTGGGGCTGCTTTGCAGCTTCAGGACCTGGATGACTTGCCATAATTGCTGGAACCATGAATTCTGCACTCTATCAGAAAATCCTGAAGGAGAATGTCCGGCCATCAGTTTGTGACCTCAAGCTCAAGTGCACTTGGGTTATGCAGCAGGACAATGATTCCAAACACAGCAGCAAGTCCACCTCTGAATGACTCAAGAAAAACTAAATTAAGGTTTTGGAGTGGCCAAATCAAAGTCTGGACTTAAATCCAATTGAAATGCTGTGGCATGACCTTAAACAGTCCATTCATGCTCGAAAACCCTCCAATGTGGCCAAAATTCCTCCACAGCGATGTGAAAAACTCATTGCCAGGTATCGGAAACGCTTGATTGCAGTTGTTGCTGCAAAGGGTGGCACAACCAGTTATTAGATTTAGGGGGCAAGCACTTTTTCACACCGGGCCATATGGGTTTGGATTTTGTTTTCCCTTCATAATAAAAAAACTTCATTTAAAAACTGCATGTTGTGTTTACTTGTGTTATTTTTGATTAATATTTAAATTTGTTTGATGATCTGAAACATTAAAGTGTGACAAACATGCAAAAAAAAAAAAAAAAAAAAAAAAAAAAAAAAATCAGGAAGGGGCCAACACTTTTATCACACCACTATATATATATATATATATATATATATATATATATATATATATATATATATATATATATATATATATATATATATATATATATATATATATATATATATATATATATATATATATATATATATATATATATATATACACACATATATACACAGTGGGTATGGAAAGTATTCAGACCCCTTAAATTTTTCACTCTGTTATATTGCAGCCATTTGCTAAAATCATTTAAGTTCATTTTTTTCCCTCATTTATGTACACACAGCACCCCATATTGACAGAAAAACACAATTGTTGACATTTTTGCAGATTTATTAAAAAAGAAAAACTGAAATATCACATGGTACTAAGTATTCAGACCCTTTGCTGTGACACTCATATATTTAACTCAGGCGCTGTCCATTTCTTCTGATCATCCTTGAGATGGTTCTACACCTTCATTTGAGTCCAGCTGTGTTTGATTATACTGATTGGACTTGATTAGGAAAGCCACACACCTGTCTATATAAGACCTTACAGCTCACAGTGCATTTCAGAGCAAATGAGAATCATGAGGTCAAAGGAACTGCCTGAAGAGCTCAGAGACAGAATTGTGGCAAGGCACAGATCTGGCCAAGGTTACAAAAAAATTTCTGCTGCACTTAAGGTTCCTAAGAGCACAGTGGCCTCCATAATCCTTAAATGGAAGACATTTGGGACGACCAGAACCCTTCCTAGAGCTGGCCGTCCGGCCAAACTGAGCTATCGGGGGAGAAGAGCCTTGGTGAGAGAGGTAAAGAAGAACCCAAAGATCACTGTGGCTGAGCTCCAGAGATGCAGTCGGGAGATGGGAGAAAGTTGTAGAAAGTCAACCATCACTGCAGCCCTCCACCAGTCGGGGCTTTATGGCATGAGTAAAGCGCAGATATGCTGTTCTGAAAGGACGCTGGGAACGGGATATTGTTAGACTGCCCGCTCCCGTTCAAATTATACCAGAGTTACTTCAGAAATATTTGTTTTATTCGGAAATTTAATCCCGCATTGCAAGAAATCTGGTCGCGTCCCGCGGGAGAGCCTCGGGAATGCAGACCTCTATTCTCCACTAGGGATGCACCGGAAATTAAAATTCTTGGCCAAAGCCGAACAAAATTAAACACTTGGCCGAAGGCCAAATACCAAACATGTTTTTTCGCATTTCCCCCCCATATATTTTGCCATTTTTTTCACCACTGCATAAAATTAAATGGCCAAAAAGTGCTTTTTACTGTTTTGTCTAGCTTTTTGAAACAATTGAAAAATATTTACTTAACACTGAACATTTTTTTTACATTCTAGCAGACACTATACCAGCAAAGCACAATTTAACTTAAAATTAATTTAGTAAAATAATATTTTTTGGCCATTTTTGAGACCCCCTTCTTGAATCAGTTATGTATTTTTGTACAGCAGCAGTTTACCGGTTATAAGCTACAGCTCAATTGGCATAGAGCATAGTGCCAGGGGTTGCTTCCGAGATCCTCGGCTCTTATTGGACAGCTACCGCCCGCCTAAACTGGGCAGCCCCCAGCCAAATAGGTGCTGTCCTGCCACAGTCTGCCTTCCCCAATGGGTGCTTGGGGATTAGGAAAACTCCGACAAGCAGACAGTAAGATTTGCACCAAGCAAGAAAGAAACAAGATCAAACATCAGACAAAAGAGGCTAGCTCTCAAACTTTGAAGTTGGAATGTACGTACAATGACAACAGGATTATCAGAAGATCTCCAAAATATTAGTGATGTGAGAAAGACAGCTGTAATTAACACTGAGCTTCTGAGACTGCAGGTTGACATAAGCCTGATTACGTCAGACTTCGTACTTCCGCTCAATTTCATTTTGCTTCTGTACTCAGTCTGATATAGCAGACCATCTGCCAGTTTATCTACGGCTCCGCAGCAGCCAGGCCAACCAGCAAACAGAGGGCGGGCTGAGAGCCGTGACGTAGACGCTAAGCGCCGAATATTCTCGGCATTTGCCAACTGAAGCCCGAACAAGAAGAGTGTTTGGTTCACATTTTGAATGGAGGTGATGTTATGGCCTTACTCCCGACAGGTTTTGAGAAAAGTTTAATTTATCAACTGTTACCGATCGTCAGCGAGAAACTGGGGAGGCCAAAGTTCGGCAAGGCGATAATTGTGGATGCGTAGATTTACTTCACATAATCTGCAAAAGTCGTTCACAGCCATCTTCACTCTGGTATTTCGCTCAATGGTTTTGTTTTTGCAGCATACCTGTCTTTACAGCGGAAGTTCGAGGCGGCTGAGCCGGCGAATAACCGTTGTGATTGGCTTATGGGTACACCAATGATTTTAAACTTCAGACAAGCGTCCGCCCACAAGAAAGTAAACGCTTGTCAATTATGCCCTTCCAGACTCTGTCTACGAAGCAAAGCGAAGTAGCAGAGTTTGGTATTACCAGGCTAGGTTGACATAGCTGCATTGCAAGAAACATGCCTAGCTGACATGGGTATTGGTGAATCGGCCTTTGAGAATTTGTATATTCAGATATATCTTATGCTTTTTTAAATGTTTTATGAATTATTTCTCATGAGTTATTCAACATTAACAGAATATTAACAATGTACTAACTATGGTTAACAAAATTACTAATATGCTGAAAAAGCATATCTAATCCCACGAGCCTGAAGGTCATGGCTCCTTGGGCTGTCTTGCTCCTTGGGCAGTCTTTGATATCCACAGCTAGATCTGCAGAATTTGATGTGCAACCACTGTCTGATTTGAGGATTAATTTTGCACCACTGTCTGACTCGTGATGCTGACTACTAATAAAAAGAATGACCGTTCTGTTCCCCGGGGAGATGTGTGAAAACACCTATAAATTTAGAAAGAGGTAGTGATTGAATTTTGGAACTTGCTACAAACCATGATAAATAGAGTATCTGCCCTTATGGTGCATAGAAACCGCTTTAGTCAGAACATTGGCCCCTTTGTACATTTAGAATTTTTAAGGGTATAAAAGATGATGTACTGCACCCCTTCTTACTCCTCTTTCTTCTCTTCTTTGATACTTCTCCTTTATTGGGCGCACTTAAAACTTAAAGATATCTTTTATGAAGGTTTTTGTTCTTTACAGATTGTGTTATTCTTATGAAGATTTTGATTCTCTTTAGATTATTGCTAATACTTTCAGGAGGGCAGTTATTCATTACAGATAATTGTTCAATTAATCAAACTCAAGATTGATTGTAATAATTATTTCGAATGGTTTTAAATATATTCGGTTTGACTTATGATTGTCCTCAACTGAGACTGCACCAACAGGTGCATATGTTGTTTTTGCACATGATTATTAAAATTTCATGTTTCATTTGAGTTATGATTTACAGTTATTATTTTTGAAACTTTTAAAATAAATTTGCATATTTCTCCAACCCAACCGTCTGACGTGGATTTGATTTTGCATCAGGTATGCTCAGGGAAAATGACTACACCTTCTTCTGGCAAGGAAGGAGTGCTGAGGAGCACAGAGAATTTGGAGTTGGATTCGCAATAAGGAGCACTTTGCTGAAAATGGTTGAGACACCAGACAAGGGTTCTGAACGTCTTCTGACTTGCCGTCTCCATACACATGATGGCCCAGTCACTATCATCAGTGCCTACGCTCCTACTCTGACATCTACACCTGAAACAAAGGATAAGTTCTATGCCAATCTCAGCAGCGTGATCAAGAATATTCCCAGCAAAGAACACCTTGTTCTCCTTGGTGACTTCAATGCCAGAGTAGGCAGCGATAATGATTCTTGGCCTTCTTGTCTAGGCTGTTTTGGAGTTGGCAAAATTAATGAGAATGGGCACCGCCTGCTAGAGTTGTGTTTTTATCATGGCCTCTGTGTGACCAACTCCTACTTCCAGACAAAGCCCCAACACAAAGTGTCATGGAGACATCCTCGTTCAAAGCATTGACACCAGCTGGATATAGCCATTGTCAAACGAACAAGTCTCAAGCTTGTGCTTCTCACCCATTCTTACCTCAGTGCAGACTGCGACACAGACCACTCTTTAGTGTGCTAAGAAATTTAATCGTATCAGACAAGCTGGGAAGCCTCGCATCAACACCACCATGATGCAGTATCCAGAGAAAGTTGAAGATTTTGCCAAATCTTTTGAAGAGGCTCTGTCAGCAGACCACTCACACAACTCTGCCTCTGAGAAATGGGACCACCTCCGAGAGTCTCTCCAGAAAACAGCCTTTGCAGTCTTTGGGATGAAGACCTCGAAGAACAGCGACAGGTTTGAAGCTAAGTCCAGTGAGATGACCCCGTTTATTGAAGCAAAACGTGATGCCCTTGCTAAATACAAGCGCTCACCAAGTGTGAAATTACTCCAAGCACTCAGAGCTGCCAGGAGGAAAGTTCAGCGGACAGTAAGATGATGTGCCAATGAATGCTGGCAACAGCTCAGTGATGACATACAGACTACAGGTAACATCAGAGGAATGTACGAGGGCATCAAAAGAGCTTTAGGTCCAACTCGGAGTAAAACTGCCCCCCTTAAATCTGCAAGTGGGGAACAAATCACAGACAAAGACAAACAGATGGAGAGATGGGTACAATACTATACAGAGCTTTACTCCAGGGAGAATGTTGTAACCACCTCAGCACTCAAAGCCATTGAACCTCTGCCTTTCATGGAGGAGCTAGATGTCGAACTATCATTAGAGGAACTCTGAAAGGTAGTTGACGGTCTTGCCAGTGGCAAAGCACCTGGCAGTGATGACATTCCCCCATTCCCCCAGAGTTGCAAGAAGACACTCCTACAGCCCATCCATGATGTTCTCTGCCAGTGTTGGCGTGAAAGAGTAGTAACTCGAGACATGAGAGATGCCAAGTTTGTCACCCTTTATAAGAATAAGGGTGACAGAAGTGACTGCAACAATTACAGGGGCATCTCTCTCCTTAACATCACAGGCAAGCTTTACGCCCGCATCTTGTTAGAGCGTCTCCAAAAGCTAGCGGAGCGTGTCCTCCCTGAGTCCCAATGCAGCTTTCGCTCAGAATGATCTACTATGGCCATGATCTTCTCTCTCCGCCAACTACAGGAAAAATGCAGAGAGCAGCAAATGCCCCTTTACATCATCTTAATTGATCTCACGAAGGCATTTGACCTGGTCAGCAGGAATGGGCTGTTAAACATACGCCTGAAAATTGGATGCCCCCCAAGGCTGCACAGCCTGATCAGATAATTTCATGATGACATGAAGGCAACCATCCAGTATCAAGACAGCATATCAGAAACCTCTGACATCAAAAGCGGGGTGAAGCAAGGCTGCATCCTTGCTCCTACCCTGTTTGGCATCTATTTTTTCATGCTCCTAAAACATGCTTTTGGGACTGCTACCAAAGGGGTGTATTTGCACACCATATCAGATGGGCAACTTTTCAACCTTGCAAGACTGAAAGCAAAGACTAAGGTGCGCAAGGTCATCATTAGAGATCTGCTCTTTGCTGATGATGCTGCTATCATCTCACACTCTGAACAACAACTTCAGCGCCTCATGGACAGATTTTCCCAAGCATGTGATGACTTTGGACTGACTGTTAGCCTGCAAAAGACAAAAGTACTAAGTCAAGATGTGGATACTCCTCCTGTCATTACTTTTGACAACCACGTACTTGATGTCCGCCAGTTTACATATCTTGGGTCCACCATCAGCGACAATCTGTCTCTTGACGCCGAGATAAATAAGTGTATTGGCAAGGCTGCAACAACCCTAGGCCGACTCACCACTCGTGTCTGGGGGAATAGTAAGCTGTCAACTTCTACCAAAATGGCAGTGTGTAACGCCTGCATTGTCAGCACTCTACTGTATGGCAGCGAAACATGGACAACATACACCAACCAAGAACGAAGGCTGAACAGTTTTCACTTGTGCTGCCTTCGCCGAATCCTTAGAATAAAGTGGAGCGACAAATTACCCAACACCTGGGTCTTTGTACGAGCTGGTCTACCCACTATGTACACGCTGCTTAGACAACGCAGGATGCGCTGGCTCAGCCATGTGCGCCGAATGGAAGATGGCCTTATCCCAAAGGACATTCTGTATGGTGAATTAGCCTCTGGCAAGAGATCTGTTGGCCGCCCCCAGCTGCATTATAAAGATGTCTGCAAGCGTGATATGAAAGCTCTGAACCTTAGTGGAGGAAAAGAGAGACAAGAGAGCAAAGAGAGTCCCAGATGACACCGCCACAATTAAACATACATGCATCCACTGTGGCAGAGTTTGTCTCTACCGCATCGGCTTCATTAGCCATAGCCGGTGCTGTTCCAGAGACGTCAACACGATTTCAAGACAGGGCGCATCTTCCATAGTCGAGAACGACTGAAGGAGGCCTACTACTACTACTACTACTACTACTACTATTAATAATAATAGCCCATACAATTATTAAATTAAATGTTTAATGTTAATAAAAATGTTTTATGATAATATCTGATAATCCCGGGTTGCTAGGTTTGATTACGCATTGAACTCGAGAAATGGATGTCGTTCCCTCAACATAGCATCTCGAGGCCACGACATAAGGATGTCGTTACCTCGACAAAATGATCTCGTGGCCACGACAAAACTAAGTGAACCGACCATGTCACCTCGCGGGCACCATATATTAGAAATAATGTTCTGCAGTTTATTTACTAATCGTTTGAGATTTCAATCATCATATTCAGTGACCACCAACAACCACCCCTTCCACTTGTCATCGAAGACATGAGATGCAGTGCTAAAAAGTCTCTGGCTGTCGGTTCTTGTAATGATTTTTGCATCTTTCTCTGACAGTTTTAAATGTTTCCACATTGCAGACATGTTTGCTGCATTAGTGCGCGCCTCTATTTGATCGTGTCACGTCATTGTTCAGTACAATTTATTCTGTCTTTTCGCTTATTTTGGTTGCCGAACATTCGGTGCATCCCTATTCTCTACCCTTCAAATAAAAAAAAAAATCCCCTCTCCTAAGAGTCACCTAAGAGAGAAATTCCCCCCCATTTTAAAAAATGAAATTCAGGCCCTGAATTAATGTCTAAAAATTGTGATTGGAGTATTACTATAAATAATTCTACATGACAAAAAGGCGGCTTTAAAAAGATCAGTATATGTGATCGTATCGGCAGAAACTGCTTTCTGTAATCGACCTCAAAAATCCTGTTCGGAGCACCCCTACCTTTAAACCATCAAGAGTATACCACTCAAGAAATCCAATAACCGTTAGCAATTTAGCCTCTTTAATATGTTGTCATCAGGTAGACAATGTTTGGGGTGAATTGCATGATTGCCCTAGGAGGAATACTGAAAAATTTAAAAAATAAATAAATAAACAAACACACACACACACAAAGGGAATAATAACATGCTAGTAACTTGCTAATCATGCTAGAATCTTGTTAGTAACTTCTTAATGCTAACAACATGCTAGTAACATGCTAATCATGCTAAAGACATGCTGGTTACTTGCTAATCATGCTAAAAACATGCTAGTAACACCTTAGCAACCACCCCGGGTACCATAGAAACCACCTAGCAACACCCCAGCAACCACTCCGGGTACCTTAGCAACTGCATAGCAACCACTCTGAGTACCCTAGCAACCACATAGCAACACCCTAGCAACCACCCCGGGCACCTTAGCAACCACATAGAAACACCCTAGAAACCACCCCGGGTACCCTAGCAACCACCCTGGGGACCCTAGCAACCACATACCAACACCCTAGCAACCTCCCCAGGTACCTTAGCAACACCTTATAAACCACCCCAGGTACCCTAGCAACACCTTAGCAACTGACCCGGGTACTTAGCAACCCCATAGCAACACCTTAGAAACCACCCCAGGTACCCTAGCAACACCTTAGCAACTGACCCGGGTACTTAGCAACCGCATAGCAACAGCCCGGGGTAACCTAGCAACCGCATAACTACACCCTAGCAACCTCCCCAGGTACCTTAGCAACCACATAGCAACACCATAGCAACCACCCGGGGTAACCTAGTAACCGCATAGCAACACCCTAGCTACTGACCTGGGTACCTTAGCAACACTCTAGCAACCACCCCGGGTACCTTAGCAACACTCTAGCAACCACCCCAGGTACCTTAGCAACCGCCTAACAACACCTTAGCAACCACCCCGAGTACCTTATAAACCGCATAACAACACCCTAGCAACCACCCGGTTACCATAGCAACTGCCTAGCAACACCCTAGCAACTACCCCAGGTAACCTAGAAACACCCTAGCAACCACCCTAGAAGCCACCCCAGATACCCCAGCGATCTGTTTTTCTGTGTCTGTTCTTGTGATAGACTGTATTGCCTTTAAAACGTTCAAATTTAATCTTTAAAACTATTTTACGTATTTCAACCTGAAAACCTTCAAACTTCAAGCTTTTAAAACTTTTACAATCTTTCTGGCTAGGCTTTTTCAAGCCAACTTAAAGTTTGTATCCAAACTTTTCTATCTAGTTATTAACACGCAAGCATACTGTGTCTGTGAGCACTAACATAACTCTAACCGGAAATGTCGCCCACATTTTAAAACACCGCAGACTTGTTCAAAATATTGTGTATAGCTCAGTTAATTAAATTGACAATATATTGAGGTCTAATGAAGTAAAACGATGAACCAGTTCACCAAATCAGACTGAACTGTCTGAAATGGTTTGTGGCTCAAACCAGCACAGATCTGCAGTTACTAGGGTTGGGTACCGAGACCCGGTACCAATATGGCACCGGTACCTAAGTAACCGGTATGTACTAGAACCGAATCAGAACAGAGATTTCGGTGCCTCATTTCGGTGCCATGCCTGAGCGATCGATTAAAATATTTTTCCTTTGTTTCTCCGAAACGAACGTAAGAAGCATCATCACCGGCACCGCACGTGAAAAATAATTTCCCGACTGAGAAAATGCACGTGAACTCACGTCGGAAAGCTCAAATAATACTACTCCAACAAATCTTTGTAGTAGTAACGCAAGTGTGCTGTTTTCACATTCCTACTTAAAAGCACAACTCGGGAAATGAGAGCATCCGAGGAGCGCGTGAATGCAGAAATTACACTTGCTCTGACGGCAGCAGGTAGCGTTCCATTAACTAGTTAAGCTAAACATGCTTAAATTAGGGCTGGGCGATATGAGCAAAAATTCATATCTCGGTATCTTTTGGCTGATGTGTTGTATATGGTATATCTGGGTATTTTGTATTTGGATTAAACAAATAAAGTGAATGTAAGCATGTAGGCATATATTATATGCAAAAAGGGTTAAAATCACATTACATTCTAACATTGTAACATTTCAATCTAAAAACAAAAATAATGCTTTTAAAGCAGAAGTTAAATTTACTAAACTAAAAATGAAAATAAAGCACAGACTGAGTAGAAATGGCTGTTTTGATTACCCCATTACTTTACAGTTAGTGCTATCATACAAATACACTTACTTGTAGGTTTAAAATTCTGCATATCACATTTATTGTCCAACTACAAATATTTCAGCAAAATGTATATTTTAGTCAGAGTTATTGCGCTCCGTCTGTTTGGCGCGCATGTTCTAAATGAAGTCTGTGAAGTTTAGCGGAGAATCGCAAAGCAAAAGCTCACGCACTTCTGACAGCAAAATGGAAATATTTCCATGGCTTTCTAACATTTACAGATGGAGAATATGTAAGTTCACATTACCTGTGAAATGTAAGTATGCATTAAGGGAAAACAGCACGTCTCTATCAGCGGCACACGCAACCTTTCTGTCAGAGCCGCTTTAAACTGAAACTATAAACTACAGGCTAGTATATCTTACGAGTTTTTTTTAAAGCCCTTCATATAAAGCTTGTCACGTTTAGAACAAATTGTATTATGCACTTTCTCTGCAGCAGTTCAGTCTGTGTCCTCCCTAGATATCTTTTCAGCTGCGCTCGTATCAAGCTTGTAAAGAATATATCGATATATCATAGTAACTCAATATACCGCCCAGCCCTAGCTTAAATTAAAATGCCTAAAACTAAAATTATCTTGTATTCACGTTTTTAAACCTGTTGTCCAACAAAAGAGAACATTATAACCTTTTTAGTCCACAGCAGTTAAATGCTTCCTTTTGTGATCTGATGTAGCTTCTTGTCACAGAATGAGGCAGAAAATATGTTCCATAGGCTACTAATGCATCGATTAGCAATGGATTATAAATATACTTAATTATTATGAAAATACCAGCGATGGCTTGAATAACACAGATAAACTATATATTGTTGTAGTCGAGTGTTTAATTTATTTGTTTTATCATTCAAAACGTTTATATCTTCCGTTTACTCAGTTACAGCAATAGCAATGCCTTTGTCCATATTGGGGAGTTCCTGGAGCTTCATGAATTGCATAAATAAAGTGTGTTTATATATACATATACCTGTATATATATAACAAGTATCGGTTCAGGCACCGTTTAGGCACCGGCACCGGCACCGTTTTAAAAGTATCGATTTGGCACCAGTATCGAAAAAAACCCAAACGATACCCAACCCTAGCAGTTACTCAATTAAAACTCTCGCTTGAAACGAGCCAATATACTGACGTATATGATATTATGATATCGGTTTTTGCAAACTCATTCAGTGCTGCACTGAGCAATATAATGAACTGAGGAAACAGTTCGGACTGGGACCAAAGAACTGATGAGCTGCTGATACGACCATGTGTAAACTGACCACTTGAATGAAGGGGCAAAATGAAAGTTTTTATGGTGTCTCATGGTTTATGTAAAAGGGATTAAGCATTGAGTACTTGATCAACTTCTACTAGTTGAACAAGTAGAAGATGAAGTTGATCAAGACTAATTTAATCACTTTATACGTGTTAGATGTGTAAAACCTCCATATTTCACATAACTGGGTGCTTTATTTATATAAGTAGTAGTACCTTTTATAATCCCCTTGGAGAAATTCTGTTTCAGTGGGTTTCAACATGCATTTCACATAGAAAACAATACAACATAAGCCACATTTGTCTCTCTCATCAGTGAGAGTTCCAGAGCAAAATCCTCCTGCCAGCCAAATGATTATTATAATTAGTCAAAGTTTAAAAGTTCTATTCATAGTAATAATTTTATTTGTAGGCCTTTTTTCAACATGTAGTACTTGAAAGTAATCTCTGTCAGTGATAAAAACAGTATGAATGCATTTGTGACAAAAAAATAAATAAAATAAAGACAAGAAGAAACATTACCTCCCTCTCACCAAAGATGACAGTTACATCCTCCTTCTTGGCATTTTTTAGCATGATGGTCACTACAACTTGAGACTCTGTCTGGTACCAGTCATGTCTGAAGTGGAGTAGGTTACTTAAGTGTGACATGATTTTTGCTTTACTTATTGTATTGGATCATAATTAGTGTAACAAATAAAAGTTGAAGAGTAAGTGGGTTTAAAATAAAACAATCATCATAACCACACTTACTTGACAAACATGGTTGTAGTTTGCTTCGGTTTAAACATTATTTTTTGTGCATTCCAGTAGAAACCAAGGAGAAAAAGACAAGAGACAGAATCATTGTTCACCACAAACAGTTTAGACTTTTCTCCCCTTATGTTACTAAGGACTCTATTTAATTAAATACAAATGAAAAACAGCACCCCAAATGGACAAAAATAAGATGATAAAAACAAAGCAAGAAAAAAAAGTTCTAGCAAATTGTTCTTTAAGATTTCAGTAAAAAAAAACAGGAAAAGACAGCTAACACGCTTACCGAATCTGAGGTTTGGTTTGGAATGTGTGCTGGAAATTCAGAAAATAAGGTATTAGTTCAAGCAAAACATGCACACAAAAGTACACTTCAAATAGGCCACTTTAATATAGGAAAAAAGACATATCAGATGTAAGCATACGACACAAGGGTGGAAATACAATAAACACACATAGATATTGGCATGCAAAGATTAATATGAAATTGAAACTCTGTTCACAAGCTAGTATAGTTCAATTAGTAGTAATGTCTTTATGCATAATTATAATAGGATGATTCACCAAATACAGACAGAGCTTGATTCATTATTTATGATGCTTGATTTACAGCGCATCAGTGTAAATATGATTGTTTTCTCAGTATTAAATCATATACCGAATATTTTATTAACCAAAGATGAAGAAGCTAAATAGCCTTTGACAGTGCACTTATAATTATATAATATTTTAATTTAATTTAATTATTCTTTCCATCCCTGAAAATGCAATTTTAAAATTACTGTTTTCTATGACAATGGGAAATCAGTTTATTTAATAACATACAGCAAAGAATACCCAATGTGTGTCACTCGTATAGTTTTGAATAGGGAAAAATGCCACGCTCAATATGGCTGCTCTATCAATGCTATAGAAACAAGCTGTGTCCGAAACCGCTCCCTGTCCCTTATACAGTTGAGGTCAAAAGTTTACATCCCCCTTTCAGAATCTTTAAAATGTTTTTATTTTTTATGTATATTTGTATTATCATACAATGCATGTTATTGTTTATTTAGCACTGACCTGAATAAGATATTTCACAGAAAAGATGTTTACAGTCCACAAGAGAAAATAGTTGAATTTATAAAAAATGACCCCGTTCAAAAGTTTACACCCCCTTGATTCTTAATACTGTGATCCACAGCTTTTTTTTTTTTTTTTGTTTAGTGATAGTTGCTCATGAGTCCCTTGTTTGTCCTGAACAGTTAAACTGCCCGCTGTTCTTCAGAAAGATCCTTCAGGTCCCACAAATTCTTTGTTTTTGCAGCATTTTTGTGTATTTGAAACCTTTCCAACAATGACTATGATTTCGAGATCCATCTTTTCACACTGAGGAACAACTGTACATTTTTCTAATTTTTTTTTCCATTTAGTACTGCCCTTCAGAGACTACAGAAGATAGCCTCTGAAGAAATAGAATTTTCCAAGACGACAAAAGTAAAATTTACCCTGACCTTCAAATTCAAAAGGTTTTCACTCCCGGCTCTTAATGCATGGTTTTTCATTCTGGAGCATCAGTGAGCACTTGAAACTTCTGTAATAGTTGCATATGAGTTTCTCAGTTGTCCTCAGAATAGATGGATCTCAAATTCATACAGTCATTGTTGGAAAGGGTTCAAATACACAAAAATGCTGGAAAACCAGAGAATTTGTGGGACCTGAAGGATTTTTCTGAAGAACAGCAGTCAGTTTAACTGTTCAGGACAAACAAGGGACTCATGAATAACTATCACTAAACACAAAAACACAGCTGTGGATCATTCAGATAAGAACACGGTATTAAGAATCAAGGGGACGTAAACTTTTGAATGGGGTCATTTTTATAAATTCAACATTTATTTTCTCTTGTGGACTATATGTAAACATCTTTTATGTGAAATATCTAATTCAGGTCAGTACTAAAACAATAACATGCATTTTGTACGATCCCTCTTATTTTGGTAAAATAATTAACATTTTACAGATTCTGAAAGGGGGATGTAAACTTTTGACCTCAACTGTAGTGCACTATATCGGGTGTCTGCCATTTTGTAGCCCTGTCTGAATTGTTAACGAGTTCATTCCCTCCATTCGTCCACTACTTTTTACCCACAATCCTCTCTGATTAAGAGTGTACAACTGATGTACATGCTACAGCACTATTTCCCACAACCCAATGCAGAAAGGACTGAGCTGGAAGAAATATCAGGAGAGAGCAAGTTTGAATGAGAGATGGTGTTTACATCTTATTTCTGCTTTAATGTTTCATGCATTATTAATATTAAAATATATTGTTTAGGCATCAGTTTAATGTTTTACAAATTTACTGAGGTGGCATTGTTGTTAACGTACAAGATATAATAGAGATGTGATGATAAATTGGTGCACTGTAAAACCCAACAAGTTAGGGTAACTCAAAAGTTTGAGGAAACTGATTGCCTTATCACTATTAGTTTAAAAAAACTTAAATGTTTTGAGTACTCTGAACTTATTTCAGTTGAGTTCACTAAAATAAGATATACATTGCAGTTAAGTAATTAAGTGATTAATTAAGTGCTGATTGAGCATTAGTGATGAACACCTGCTGTTAACAAACAGAATCACTGACAGAAAGAGAAACACAAGAACAACAACTGACTTTAGACACATGCTTAGATGAAATCAACTGAAATAAAATACATTAAATCTCAAGATCTGATTAAACAACCCCACAAACAGCATCATCAGCTCCACTTATTAATAACCAGACTGACTTTATTTCTGTCAGACATCTACAGATGATCTTATTGAGAATTAACTAAGGTTTAGATATTGATTTATTGTTTCATTTGAAGTAACCATGTTAGAGATCAGTGTCTGCTTTAGTTGGGCTCTTGAGCCTTGACTTCTGTGTTGGTAGGTTTTTTTTGTTTTCTCTTTTTCTCTGGTTGTTGTATCCATGTGTTTTTCAAACATATTTGTTGCAACTCAAAAGCCCAGAGGAAGTGATCAGTAGTTGGTTGTTATATATTTATAATGACAATCATCTATTTGTCAGCTGATCTCATTGAGAATAAACACAACTCATTGTGTGTCTAACCTCTGGTTAAATGAATGTATTGATTATAGTAAAAGCGATTCTAGAAGCCACTGGTTCTGTGACAGTAAGCTAATATAAAGGACTTTCTAAACAGTTTGTCCACAAAAAGTTAAGTTACAGAAGCAATTAGACTCACACAGACATCAAGAATCAGCTTATGAACCTCAACAATGGTGACCATTAAAAAAATATAATAATAATTTTGCAATGCATGCTGGGTACTAGCATAGTACAAAACTCATCCATGGCTCCCAGCATGCATTGCTGCATGATTTTTTTAAAATTTATTTTTTTAATGGTCACCATTGTTGAGGTTCAGAAGCTGGTTCTTGATGTCTGTGTGAGTCTAATTGCTACCATAGATTAAAACTTTTTGTGGACAAACTGTTTGGAAAGTCCTTTATATTAACTGACTATCACAGAAACAGTGGCTCTTAGAATCGCTTTTACTATAATCAATATGTTCATTCAATCAGAAATTAGACACGATGAGTCTATGTTAAATCTCTATGAGATCAGCTCACTAATAGATGATTGTCATTATAAATATATAACAACCAACTACTGATCATTTCCTCTAGGCTTTTGAGTTATAGCAAACATGTTCGAAGAACACATGGTTACAACAGCCAGAGAAAGAGAAGAAACAGAACTACTAACACAGAAGTCAAGGGTCAAGAGCCCAACTAAATCAGACACTGATCTCTAACATGGTTACTTCAATTGAAACAATAAATCAACATCTAAACCTTAGTTAATTCTCAATAAGATCTTCTGTAGATGTCAGTCTTGTTATTAATAAGTGGAGCTGGTGATGCTGTTTGTGGGGTTGTTTAATCAGATTTTTAGATTTAATGCATTTTATTTCAGTTGATTTCATCTAAGCATGTGTCTAAAGTCAGTTGTTGTTCTTGTGTTCTCTTCTGTCAGTGATTCTGTTTGTTAACAGCAGGTGTTCATCACTAATGCTCAATCAGCACTTAATTAATCACTTAATTACTTAACTGCAATGTATATCTTATTTTAGTGAACTCAACTGAAATAAGTTCAGTGCACTCATAATTGTTAGATTTAAAAACTTAAAAGTTTTAAGACAATAAGTTTCATCAAATGGTTTGAATTATCCTAACTTGGGTTTTTAAGGCAATTGGTTTACTCAAACGGTTTGAGTTACCGTGACTTGTTGGGCATATATCTTATTTAGTGAACTCAACTGAAATAAGTTCAGAGTACTCATAACTATTAGTTTTAAAAAACTTAAATATTTTAAGACAATAAGTTTCCTCAAACGGTTTGAGTTAACCTAACTGTTAGGTTTTACAGTGTGGATGATTTAAAATAAATATATTTGTTAATCACCTGTAGGTAGCATATTCATCCTAATGTAAAATTAACAGTTGCTTGAGGGCGTTCTACGACCAGTGTCATTCTATCTGAGTGCAAAACACACCTCGGGAGAGTTTCAAGAAACTAAAAAAAAAAAACATAAAATTTGAGTTATATGTGTATGTGTAATGTTTATTTTGTTGCCAGTATTTTAATAGTATTTAATTATTATGAACATTAAACATTACAAAACAAATAAGATCTAATAATATACCATCGATGAAACCATAAAGCTGGTGCGGAGGCATGTATAATTAAAATATAAAGTAACTAAGTATTACTGTTATTAAAATTATTTTCTAAAATAAGGAACGTAATATAAGTGACAAAGATGTTTCTGCGACAGCTCCAGCTCTCTGACGTGCAGTGTATATGTCAGTGTCTGAATTCGTTCACTTCATTTCGTTCACTCCCATATAGTGCACTCAACTGCCATCCACTATATAGAAACCAGTGAATGAGTGAACAAGTGAGCGATTTCGGGACATAGCTACAGTGAGTGTTCTGAGACGTGCACTTAGGACTCCGCATGCGCACTGGCTGATCTAGCCTGAAAATTAAGCTATTTTTAAAGCTATTTGAGCAAAAGAAACTACATTTATGAGATAGTTGTTTTCAGATTTCATTGGTGATTTCAAATATGAAAATAATCGTAAGCTTGGTGAACAGTTTTGGAGAATTTGATGTTTCCCCATTCAAAGAGAAAGAAGCTGAACTTGCATGCCCAAGAGGTGTTTCAAAGATGGCCGCCGAGTGAAATTACTTGCATTAAAGGGACTTTGCATACAACAAGATATAGATGATTGCTGCTAATAAAAGAGCACTTACAAAAAGTGGTATTACTTAGCTATAAGGAATCATGAGTGCACTCAAAAATTCACCATATATGTGAATGTATAGCTACATTTTTTGAGTGTTAAGCATTGTACCCTGAATTTTGTTCTGTAGTGAACTGCAATGCAGTAATTTAAATTTTAGTGAAAGCTTTCTTAATAGTCAACCAAAAATTGTGTCATAGATCAAATGAAGTGCTTGGTAAATTTACACATACTTGCCATTTTATTCTCACAGTGCTGGATCCATGTTTGAAAACCTTCAACAGAGCCTTTATAAGACAAATACATATCAAAATACAGTACTTTACATGCAAAATTAATGAAGCACACAATGTGAAATTTTTAAATTACAATTCATTCCCATGTAGACCTGGTTCCTTTTACACAAAATATAATTAAAATTTGTGTATGATTCTAAGGCGACATCACACTAGATGATTTTACAGTCAATTTCCAGTCAGATACGTGACTGAAAAACCAAAGAGCTTCTGAAGATCTGACCAGTGGGTGTCCTGCTTGTGTTTGGTTATTTTCCATTTAATGATATAATGATAATAATGATGATAGGATGTTCATAAACAGTATACCACTGCAAAGGCATTTCAAACTTCTTTTCAACCCTAAACAAAGAAAAAGAACTTCGACTTGAGTATAATGGGGCATTAAAGAATGCCAGGCCTAAACTGCAGATTGCATTTATTACCAATTACAGAACATTAAAAATATGAAATTTGCTTTTAAGTTAACTGAAAACAATTATAATAAATACCACATTTAGCCATGTCTTTTATATATCTATATGGTTGATGAATTATTTTGATGCCACAATATATAAATAGACTCATATTGCCCAGTCTTACCTTTGACTAGGGGTGCACCAATCAGGATATTTGAGGCCGATCACCTATCGTCGATCACAGAAAGCAGTATCTGCTGATACAATCACTGATACTGATCTTTTTAAAGCTTTCTTTTTATTATGTAGAATTATTAGGTTGGCTTGAGAGAGCCAACCTACTGATCTGCTACTTAAGCTTATTATTAAGTTGGCTTGAGAAAGCCAACTTACTGAAATCCTATATAAACATTATTATTATTATTATTATTCTTCTATGACATGCTAGTAACTTGCTGATCATGCTAGCGACATGCTAGTCACTTGCTAATCATGCTACAAACATGCTAGTCACTTGCTGATCATGCTAGCGACATGCTAATCATGCTAGAAACATGCCAGCGACATGCTAGTCACTTGCTAGTCATGCTAACAGTATGCTAGTATTTTTATTTATTTATTTATGCATTTAGCAGACACTTTTATCCAAAGCGACTTACATTGCATTCAAGTTACAGTTTTTACATTTTATCAGCTCTTGCTTTCCCTGGGAATCGAACCCATGATCTTGGCGTTGCTAACGCCATGCTCTACTATTTGAGCTACAGGAAAGCCTAGTAACATGCTAATCATGCTAGAAACATGCTAGCGGAATGCTATCATGCTAGCAACATGCTAGTAACATGTTAATCATGCTAGAAACATGCTAGCAACATGCTAGTCATACTAGCAGTATGCTAGTAACATGTTAATCATGCTAAAAACATGCTAGCGACATGCTAGTCACTTGCTAGTCATGCTACCAATATGCTAGTGACATGCTAATCATGCTAGAAACATGCTAGTCACTTGCTAATCATCATCTCTGACTGTATTGCCTTTAAAACATTCAAACTTTAAGCTTTTAAAACTACTTTAAACTTCAAACTATTTCAGACTGCAAACCATTAAACTTAAAACTTTTTTAAAATTTCTGGTCTGGCCCTGATTTCTGGTTTCTCAAGCCAACTTAAAGTTTGTCTCAACGAACTTTTTTATCTAGTTATTATTATTATTATTATTCTTAGACTAAGTTTCTGAATGCATCTCCTCCTAGAGCTTTCAAGCTAGAATCACCAAACTCAGCCCAGCTGTTCAGACTGATCTCACTTAGTGCTATATCTTTTCTAACTGATTGGACTTAATAGTTTTCATAAAACTGAAGATTAAAAATCATAAAATCCCATTGACTTACAATTACGGAATGTTCAAATGAGCCAAGACAATTCAAACTCCAACTGTCAAAATACAAATTTTAAACTCCCAGAATCCTTTGAGACTCATTCAAGCTTCCCTTCTATGTACTATCTCTAATCCATTCAAACTCATCTAATATTTCTAATCTTTCTATCTATCCTAGCAACATACTAATCATGCTAGAAACATGCTAGCGACATGCTAATCATGTTAGAAACATGCTAACGACATGCTAGTCACTTGCTAGTCATGCTAGCAAGATGCTAGTCACCTGCTAATCATGCTAACAACATGCTAGTAACATGCTAATCATGTTAGAAACATGCTAGCGACATGCTAGTCACTTGCTAGTCATGCTAGCAATTTGCTAGTAACATGTTAGTCATGCTAGCAACATGCTAGTAACATGCTAATCAAGTTAAGAACATGCTAGCGACATGCTAGGCACTTGCTAGTCATGCTAGCAACTTGCTAATCATGTTAGAAACATGCTAGCGACATGCTAGTAACATGCTAATTAAGTTAGAAACATACTAGCGACATGCTAGTCATGCTAGCAATATGCTAGTAACATGCTAATCATGTTAAAAACATGCTAGCAACATGCTAGTCACTTGCTAATCATGCTAGTAACATGCTAATCATGCAATCAACCTTTTTCTGGTTTTTACCTTTTAAAAACTAGTAAATGAACACTTAACTAGCCTATTTGAAACTGAAAACCTTTAAACTTCAAGCTTTCACAAAACTAATTTAAACATTCAGGCTAGGCTTTCTCAAGCCAACCTAAAGTTCGTCTCAACGAACTTTTTTATCTAGTTTATAATGATACTCCAGGATTTTTACACATTTATTCAGGGCCTGAATTTAATTTTTGAAAATGGGGGGAATTTCTCTTTTAGGTGACTCTTGTGAGAGGGTATTTTTTTAGTTTGATCATGCAGTGAATTTTTGTTTTTACAATCGTGCAATTGTTGCACAATATTACACACAGGACAAGCCTGATTTTGTGAGCTGTATGTGAGGCAGTGTTACACCAAGTTCACACATACTCCATTTGTAGTGCGTATGCAGTCCATGTGCAGTACATAAGCAGCACGGACTGTGCATGCTTTCAGACGGGAGTCCGCTACTGATCTGTGACTGTTTACCACAAACAACATTTATCTATTATTTTGATTTCAAATCCAAACATTGTTACTGAAAATACTTTTTCAGTGTTTTGATTCTTTTTTTACACAATACAGTAATAGTCTTTCATAGACATGTTTAAATGCAATAAATATGTGCAACACATTCAATCCTTTTTAATTTTGCATTTACTTCTAGATTTATGTATTATAATATACATAAATATAATGATAAGATTAAACACTCAATTTTCTCAATTTTCAGTTAAAGGCATTTCATTATTGAATTCAGAGATGTCATTGTCTAGCTCAGTTTAGTTTAAATAGTATCTGTGCAACCAAATTGACGATAATTGCTAGAAATTAAGTGTCCCCAACTGAGCAAGCCAGAGGCGACAGCGGCAAGGAACCAAAACTCCCTCTGTGACAGAATGGAGAAAAAAAACCTTGGGAGAAACTAGGCTCAGTCGGGGGGCCAGTTCTCCTCTGGCCAGACGAAACCCACAGTTCAATTCCAACCGCAGCTATGTCAGATTGTGTAAAGGGCTTATCTGATTCCCGTGGTCTTGTCCCGATGGAGTATTTTAATTTATAATTTAATGTATTTGTTATATTTCTGTTTTATTCATTATTTTAAGTTTTTCATTTATATGATTTATTCATTTGCTATAATTGTAATGTATAATTTAATGCATTTATTGTTTCTCGGTGTATTTTTATAATATATGTTTGTTTATTATAATTTAAATTTATGTCTCAGGGGCTCTCCGCTGACGATCAGGGCTGCAGACATCTCTTGGTGCTGATCCACAATCTGATCGGATAAGGACTGAGAAACAGAATAAGAAAGAAACAGACAAATATTAGCGTAGCTGCCATCCTTTTTACGATGTAACGAGTACATCGTGTGTTATGGGGAGTGTTCCCGGTTCCGGTTGATCTAATTAGTTCACACTGCGGTTGTGGTCCCGCAGTCCGTTCAAGGAGCGATGCGTCTGTAGCAGTGCAGTACGGTGACCGGGAGGGGACGTCTTTGGTTCACTTAGTTTTGCCATGGCCACGACATATTAACTTGTGGGAACATGATATGTTGTGGCCACGAGATATTAATTCGTAGGAATGTCATATTAACTTGTGGGAACGTGATATGTCGTAGCCACGAGATCATTTTGTCGAGGTAACAACATGTCGTGGTAACAACATCCATGTCTCGTGGCCACGACTTCTTACATTGAGGGAACGACATTTTCCTCATAACCACGAGTTTAATGCGTAAACAAACCTGCGTGACCCTAGCAATTTTATTATTTCCCCTTTCAATTTGTGTAGGCCTATCGCTTTACCTGATTAATGTTCTGTATAATTATGCTAGTATTTGCTACCATATATTTTGCAAATACTGTAAACGCCTGACAATTATGCCAATACTTTATGATTGTAGGCTGCTTTTAGGGTCTAGGCCAACCTGGATGTATGGCTGACAGTGAAACACATCGAAAATGGACAACAGGTTCACAGACACACACACATAAATGAAATGCTTAAACTATTATATTAATACTCAGTAAGCATGCTTACACACACACGGACATACATGCACACATTTTGTTGCAGATATTGATATTTGAAATAAATGACAGGTGACAATACTTATTGGAAGTCTTCTCTTTGTAAGAGTTTGTCATTTTCATGTCATTTTCAGGTTTGTGATCATAATATGGCAAAATTGTAAAACTGACATGTCTGTATGAACAAAATGGTAAACTTTAACTAAATGTGATTTTAAATGTTATAATAGTGATTTTATAATGTCTCCATAAGCAAACCTATGAACAGTACTGTTTTAGTGCATTTAATGAGCCCATTAGTGGTCTACTGCTGCCATCTAGTGGTTATAAATTGCAATTTCTCATACAACACTGTTTTTAACCTTTATAACTATTATAGTGTTATTTTTAGCCCAATCTCTCTTAAATTTTGCATGCTTGTTTAGAATGAAATTATGCATCATTTTACACAGTTCTGAGAAGTTGTGGGCTTTCTTTGAGCAGTTATTGGCCTTTCGGTACACTATGTTAAGAACATATTACAAAATAACCGGTTTATTTGTCCAAATGCAAATGTTCAACATTATTGATCTAGAGAGTCCAGAGAATTGTACTGCACTGATTTTATTGATTGTGAGTTAAAAACCCAAGACCAGGTTTTTTATTTTTTTATTATTATTTTTTTTTAGAAATAATATAAAATATAAATACTTAAAGAACAGTTGGATTGACAGAAGTGGTCAAAGTTGTTCAGAATAAGGAGATATATCATATGATATGAAGATCTAGTGTTTATGTGAATGTATGAGCATTTTTGTTTAGCAATTTGAGCCATTTACCAAAGAAATCTTGTGTTTCTGAAGCCTTTTTAACTATTATAGCGCCACCTATGGTCCGATCTACATTAAACTTCGCATGCTTGTTAACAGTCATCTGACACGTTTTCACCAAGTTTCGTAACGTTTCGAGTTTTTGTTTAGGTTTTATAGGCTTTTGGGTATATTTGGCCATGCTCCTTTTCTAAATGACCCTGTTATAGGTAACCAAAGGACAAAATTCAAATTATTGATAATTATTGATATACAGTGTCCAGAGAATATTTCTTCAGTAGTTTGGTTCCGATCAGGCGAAAAACCTAGGACTAGTTTGCAAAAGTAGGTTTTGGACATCACTCAATTTTGCGGAATCTTGGGACCCAAGGATCGCAACGATGTAAAGTTTTTGAATCTACGACAAATGGTGTACGAGCTACAGCCAAAAATTAGTTTTTGATGATCAGTTAATGGACACAGTTATAAGACTGTGGGATGGATAAAAATGTTTTCTTGTAGGCCTATTTTATTTTATGTACTTTACGTAACATTTATCCATGATAAACTTCATTTGAATGCTGTCTACATCGCGTGCAATAGCCTACAGTCCGGAAGCCTAAGCCTATGGTTAATATAATCATTTAATAATGTAATAATTTATATAATAATTTCTTAATTCAAAATAAAATATTAATAAATCCATCTCTGATATTCCCGGGTTGCTATGGTCATGCAGGTTTGTTTACGCATTAAACTCGTGGCCACAAGAAAAATATGTTGTTCCCTCAACATAAGAAGTCATGGCCATGAGAAATGAATGTTGTTCCCTCAAACATACCATCTCAAGGCCACGACATATCACATACCCATGAGTTAATATGATGTTCCCACAAATTAATATCTTGTGGCCACAACATATGTTCCCATGAGTTAATAAGTTGTGGGCACGACAAAACTAAGTGAACTGAAGACATCCCCTCCCGGTCACCGTAGTGAAGCGATAGTTTCTAGTCTATTTTTGTTGTGCTGCAAGCGCTGAATTAAAGTGACAGCGCATTGGTCGCAGTAAAAATCAACATGGATTGACACAGAAATGTAGTAATTTCACCATAAATGCATAATTAAAGTCTACTGTGTTTCATATTCAACACGTGGCTTTTTGGGTAGGTTTTAGATAAACAAGGGAACAAGATAGATGCACTTGTGGAGGTAGAAAAACAACGTTCTTTAAGATCCATGGGATTGCTTGTAATAAAGATTTAAATGCAAAAGAAAAGGCATGAGAGCATTTCTGTCAGTGGCAAGTTTTAATTTAAAATGTGATAACCTACATTAAGAAAAGTAGGCTTATGCTAGATGTGATTAGCCTAAATGCGTTGCCACTTGCTTGAGCAACTACCTTAATATACAAATCTAGAAGTCAAAAACATTGAATAATGCGTTTATATTTATTGAGTTTAAACACGAGTATGTCTATGAAAGATTGCATTACTGTACTGTGATAAAAGAGAATCACAATGCTGAAAAAAATTTCAGTAACAACTTGAAATCAATATAATGGATAAATGCTGTGTTTGTAGTAAACAGCCGTGGATCAGGAGTGGACTGCAAACGTTTTCTGTGAGAAAGCACAATGAGTCCGTGCTGCTTCTGCACCGCATTCGTAACGCACACAGACTGCATACGCACTGCAAACAGAGTATGTATGAACAGAGTATGTGAGCTCACAGTCTCCAGGAGAGCGTGGAAGTGCTGAATGGTTTAAATGTTGGCAAGAATTAAAATGAAATGCAATTTATAAAGTTGACTATGCGACACTGCCTCGATTGTGCAAGTGACAATTCCTGTGTCAACAGTGCAGCTTGCTTAGAGTGCAGACACGATGTGGTGATTTGAAGCCATTTGCGCATTTTGAGAGGTTAAGTGAGAGGCGCACGGTGATTCACACAAGGTGTTTGTGAAATTATGTCTCACAGAAAGTTTTCAAATTACTTTATAAGTTATTTAATGAAGAAACATGAATTGTACCTTACCTTCAACGTTATGATTATTTTACCGGCGCTGAACAGAGACTGAGAGGGTGCTGCTGCATGTCATACCAAACCTCTCACAGCAGGCACGTCATCAGCTTGAGATCGGTTTATGAGATCGGCCATTATAGAGACAATCATCCCAAACATCAAACATCCCAAACTGATTATCGGCCGATACTGATCAGTAGCAGATCAATCGGAGCACCCCGACCCTTGACCACAATAGAGTAATTCTAAATCATATAGTGTCACGCCGCCTTTGAGTTAATGTATGTGCCTAAAAGTGTGTAGTTCAGTGACACTCACAATCAAGCTCTTTTCCAGCTGTCAGGGCCTGATGAGCATTAATGAAGTTATGAAGGTGACACTCTGCAATTCTTCAAAAAGAATAACAAAAACACATTAGGACTGTCAGTTTTTTTCTTTTTCTTTCTTTCTTTCTTAATGCAAAGTAAAATGCAGTAAACATCACGATTTCCTTAAAATATATCACTTAATTAGTCCTAAAACATCACACCTGTCTCTGTCACAGCCCTAGGCTGACAAAATGTTAATGAGACAAAAATGACAGCTGGCTGTGGTCAGATTTTTTGTTCAGCCAATGACTGCTTTGACTGGATTTATCTCTATTGAAAGCCTGTATTTAAGACTGAAATTTTAGCATTAGATATTTAGCATCGAAAAGAAACCATGTACTTCCATAGCACTTCTAAACAGAGAGGAGAATCTAAGATATACAACATTTCTCCAAAAATTTAAAGTTATGTCTGTCTGATTGATGATAGAAACTGTGGACAATTTGTGCACTAAAACTTTTTTGTGTGTGTGTGAAGAGTTACATTGAGACATTTTAGGCTAGTTTACACTGCACCGACAGACACTAACCACTGGCAATAGACAAGGTTGACCAATCAGTGTGTTACCTGTGAAGTTTCTGAGGAACCTCAAATGCAAACTGTGTGTTTTACTTACAGAGAGCAATCATATATGTGTTGTGTTTTCTTTTCTTTCTTTTATGTTTTCATTTATTTATTCATTTATAATCATTTTATTATTCCAATTAATCATATAATTATTTATAATAATAATTTTAACCATTTGTGACCCTGGACCACAAAACCAGTCTAAGTCGCTGGGGTATATTTGTAGCAATAGCCAAAAATACTCTGTATGGGTCAAAATGATAGATTTTTCTTTTATGCCAAAAATCATTAGTATATTAAGTAAAAATCATATTCCATGAAGATATTTTGTAAATTTACTACTGTAAATATCAAAACTTCGTTTTTGATTAGTAATATGCATTGCTAAGAATTCATTTGGACAACTTTAAAGGCGATTTTCTCAATATTTAGATTTTTTTGCACCCTCAGATTCCAGATTTTCAAATAGTTGTATCTCGGCCAAATATTATCCTATCATAACAAACCATCAATGGAAAGATTATTTATTCAGCTTTCAGATAATGTATAAATCTTAAATAACGATTAAATAAGATTTTTTCTCAAAAAACTGACACTTAAGACTGGTTTTGCGGTCCAGGGTCACATTTATTTACTCATTTAATTGATTCATTAACTAATTAGTCGTTTACTGTATATTATATTATTGTTTTTTACAGTACATTTCCATTGTTGTTTAGTCTTATGACTTTGTTTCAAGGGCTGTTTGCCTTCATGAATAAGAGATATGAGGGAATGTTTATTGAAATTCAAGGTTTATGGGATGTTGTTGTTGTGGATCATTTTGGTATACCACTACTTGTTGGATTTGTGTTCATCTGATGAAGTCTGAGCATTGAAACATACACAACTAAGGCTATTCAATAAACTCTGCTCCTTTTTACCATTATAACTTTGTCTCCTGCTTCTGCTCTTCAGTGGCTTTTCTCAGTCAACTTCTTGGCTGATAGAAGACTGTTAATAAGAGTTTTGGGTATTTTGGTGTAACAGACAAGACTTGCTGTTAATGGGTTATGGGTATTAGACAACTTCGTTTGCAGTTGTTCTGTTACCAGAGAAAACAGATATTTTCTGACAGGATCTGATGTCTGGGGCTGGATCTTAATTATCTGGCGTAGAGGCATGATCTAACAATCGTCTGTCCATTTGTTTTCACAGACTGAACATGTTTAGTTGACATTTGTTGGGTCATGACATTTCTAAGCAGCGTGGTATGATTTTTTTCCAACAAACTCAGACATAGTCTGGGTATTGACGTGTTTGGTCAGTATCTTCTGGTGCAGTAAGAACTAGCCTTTAGGGTAAAATGTCCCTCAAGAATTGAAGCAGAAAACCACTAGAGGCATGTTTTGCTGGTAGTTTTAACTTTTTAATTTAATAATTATTAGAATACATGTGATTATTGGATCAGATGCACATTCACATTTTCTTTATTCATCCTAGCATATTAAAGGGGTGGTTGATTGCAATTTCACTTTTTTAACGTTAGGTAGTGTATAAGGCTGCTGTCTGAGCATAAACAATATCTGCAAAGTTACAACGCAGAAAGTTCAATGCAAACGGAGATATCTTTTAAAATTGTGGCAGTTTAATGCCTACAAATACGGCTTGGCGGGGACTACAATGAGTTACTTCCTGGGTTTGTGATGTCACAAACCCTGATAGACCCCACCCTCAGGAACATGCAACAAAGGGGCATGCACTGCTTTAGAGAAGAGGAAGAGTTGTTTCCATGCCGTCAAAACTAGGGGTGCACAAAGAAATCTATTCAAATATGAATTGCGATTCTGTCTTCAAACGATTCTAATGGATTCAAAAGTTTCAAAATCAATGTTCTAAACCAGCGGTGCTTAATCCTGTTCCTCACATCCCCCTGCTCTGAACAAACTCTGCACACGGCCAGCTAACCGATCTGAGCCCATCGCGTATTTCTGAGGGAGGGGCTTCAAAAACAGGAAATCATCAGAGCATTCATAAAAGAAGGGACAGAGCGGTGTAGAATAAAGGTAAATTATGTGAAAAATAATGCGTTTAAAAAAAAATAAAATAAAAAAAAAAAAAACCTTAACACATGTTAGACAGCACCCCATAAACAATCAAGCCTAGAAAAAAAAGAAAAAACCAACCAAAAAAAAAAAAAACCTTGGCAACCACCCCTTAATGTGGAATGATTTAATCTGAATTCAGTTTTTTACTATGACATCCATTAAAAATAGGCCTGTAAGTATTTCATATTGTGATCTACTATGTGATTAAGAACTATTTCTTTGACAGGAATTATATAATTAATAAAATTGTCAAAATATATACAGGTACATAAAATATAAGATTTAGTGTTTTACATTAATGGCAATTTAAAAGTTATATATTTTACATATTCTTCAAAAATCCAATGACAGCTGTAATAAGTTTACCCTGGCAGCTTCTTGCCACAGGTAGGGGATAATCTTACCCCAGTAGAGGGAAAGATGGCCCCTTTTCACAATTTTTTACTTTGTGCTATAAGACGTACTCTTCTTAAATGGCCATGTTCTTGTAAATTGTCATGTTATTACTAAATTCAACAGTACCAGTATGCTCTGCTTTTCTACGTGGCAACTTTCTCTGCATTCATGTTCAACTTTGACAACACTAAGGTGATCTACTCTATGCTGTTGTTCTTTTGTTCCACATCTGATTGCAAGTGTCTCACATTTACAACAGTATATTTTAAGGGCGTTTCATCTACAGAATGCCCAGAATGCATAGTATTTCAATGGCTTTTTAATGATACTGGGAGGTATAAATATACAGGTCTGTGTTTATGTGAGGAAACACTATATTGCGAACTTACCCTATTCTTAAGAAGGCAAGTGCCAGACCTGGTTGCAGCTGGTGGGCCTTTTTAGCATCTTCAATTGCTTCTAAAACACAAAAAGGTGTTTCATTATTTGATTTACATATTTCACCCTTTAAAAAAAACAAAGCTATCTACAGTCTTAAAGAATCGTATAATCAAGTTTGTTAAAAAAAAAGAAGCAAAATATACAATTCATGAAGCCTTAAAACATAATTAATGCAAAATGAAAGGGGTCATGAACTGAGAAATCAAATTTCCCTTGATCTTTTGACATATAACAGGTCAATGTACTATAAAAACATCCTGTAAGTTTCAGAACACAAAACTTACAGTTTTTAAAAAAAAGTTCTTAGACAGTTTTTGAAACTATGGCTCCATTACTCAAAACTCTACACACAAAACCACAAAACACAGACAACGTCCCACACATCTTGCAAAAGCAAACCCTTCTTTCAAAACTATTTTAAAAATGGTATTATTGCATAGTAACTCTACACACAAACATTAATAACATAATAAACCACGTACATGCCAAACTACACATAGATGTGAAAAATGTAAAACACTGCTCCCGTGTGCCTTTTGCAGTGGAGTGCATAGGCCTTTTTTCATAATCACACATACTGTATATGCCATGTGTCTAAACAAGATGTCCAGGACCTCCAGCAGAAATACAGGCCTATAACATCAAAAATACAGCAGTATATTTCATTGTACACATGGGGTACTTTTTATCACTGTGTTCACCAAACCCATCTTGAGTGTTTGCTGCTAAAAAGCAAATTTTTTAGTTTCATCTGACCATAGAAGCCAATCCCATTTTTCTTGAAACCCTCCCAAACAACATGTGGTGATGTAGGTGCTGTTTGACAATTTTTATTTTTATTTTTTAAGGTTTTCTGACCCCGAGACTCAAATATTTTCTGCAATTCTCCAGCTGAGAATATAGACCTATTCAATTGGCGGCCCGTGGGCCCAATCCGGCCCGCCAATCATCTTCATCCGGCCCGAGGAAGAGTAAGCAGGTTGCACATTCGCCTTGAATTGTTTTTGGACTAATTAGTTTGTCCACAAGGTGACAACACTGGCCCGGGCCAGCCAAAAAGAAAGACGTAATAACAACAATCTACTGGAGATCGTAGATGGCGAGATGGCAGCATTGGCAAGCGGTTATGTGAGGGAGTTATGAGATATCCACAATTATATCGTTAGTTTAAACAAGTTTAAAGACTTTATCGTTATCGGTCATAACTTCTGGCGAGAAATAGCGCCAAAGTATAGTTTGAAAATCTGCGCGTTTGGCTGTAGCTACTCATAAACTGAGTAGAACTTTGTGCGCTTAAGACAAGCGCACAAAACCACACACGATGTAAAAATACGTGGTTTTGGCGAGTTACCTCATAAACACAGTCTTAAATCAGTTATAAAATCCTGAATGACCGTAAAGAGTAGGGAGAAAATTGGATGTTACATCCGCATCATGTGCATCAGGTTTTATTAAAGAAACAGCGCTGCTTTTAAAGTGAAACCTGCTGTAGGCTGCTTGATATAAATCAAAGAACTAAAGAAAAAGAGAAATCACTTGACTGCTCTGCTTGCGGATTAATTTTTGTAGCTTGAATAAAGAATAAATCAATATAGTTTATGCATACAATTTATAGTTTGTGAAAATTGTTTTAAGTTCACTTATAAAAAGTTATATTTTTAAGTAAAAATAATATAACATTTAAATTATACTGTAATATTAAATGGCTATAATTAATGGCTAAAATTAAAGGGAAAAAATGGATTTAGAGACAACAGTAACATTATTTGTATCAATGATACTTCATTAACAATAGGCTAGTAAAAAGATGCCATTAAACATATTTAAAATATAGGCTACCATCTTTATGTTGTTTCTATATTAATTTGGAAGTTCAGTGTGGAAATATGACAACACAAATATATTAATGTGTGTTTAGTCACATTATTTGAATTAATTACAGAAAGAATGTGTGAATTTAAATTTTTTATTTTTTTTATTGAATGGCAGACAGCACTAATGTTAACCTTTTGTGTTACTGTTGGTAATATTAGTTAATTTTACAGCTGAATATGCATTTAAATTTAATATCCAATTTTATAGGCCCCCCCAAAAAAAGATTGGGACAGCCCCCCACATCCTTGGCCCCCTTCAAATGTTCAATTCGATAATCCGGCCCTCAAATAAAGTTAATTGAATAGCCCTGACGATATAGACACACGTCCTCTTCCAGGCAGTTTTATAACATTTTATGTTGATTGGAAATTCTTAATTATTGCCCTGATGGTGGAATTGGGAATTTTCACTGCTCTAGCTCTTTTCTTAAAGCCACTTCACTAATTTGTGAAGCTCAATTGTCTTTTGCTGCACATCAGAAATATATTCTTTGGTTTTTCTCATTGTGATGCATGATTAAGGGAATTTGGGCTTTGTTTTCCCTCCTATTTATATTTCTGTGAAACAGGAAGCCATGGCTGGATAATTTCATGTTCATAATCACCCTGGAGTGAGTGCTCAAAATTGTGAATATGAATGAAATATACTTCTGAGATATTTTACTCATAAGAATTTCTAGGGGTGCCAATAATTGTGTCCAACGTGTATTTGAGAAAAACATTTATTTCAGAATGATATTTCCCCCCATTTTAAATTCTTATTATCCAATGAAAGGTTAGATTTTTGTCAATTTTTTAAAATAAAAGATCAAAAAGGATTAACAATGCAGATTAATTTTCACAGCCTTCTTTGATCATATTTATCAAGGGTGCCGATATTTTTGGCAATGACTGTATATACAATTGATAAACTTTACACAGTTATGCAACTGAACTGAATCAATACTGAACTGACTTGAGCTACTGCCTTGTTAGAGCTTGTATGCATATTCAGTGGTTCGATACAGGGTTCGATTTGAGGGGTGATGGCATCCCCCTGGTTGAAAAGACAAAAAGCATTCCCTCTGTAAAACCACCATCCCTCTAACCATCCCCTTTAGATTAAGAATGTTGTGTATTAGGCAAAACTTATTGTGCAAATTAAATGTTAAAATTCTCTACTTATGATAATTCACGAACTAAATAACGGCGATTGGCCAATCAGAACTCCTTACTAGCCTAAAAATATGAAAAGTAGCCTTCAACACACAAATAACATTTTAAGTTACTTCCATTTCTGAACAAATTGATGTCATAAATACATGAGTCTGATTTTTGTTTTAGTTGTCAGAATCTATCTTACATAAAAAATCACAAACTATCAAGACGGTGAAAAAAACAACGTCAGAATAAAGCCAGAAGTGCCGAAAGTGCCAGATTTGGCCCAGACTCTTGCCAGCCAAGCATAAGAATACTAATGTAAATTGTTTAACAGATTAATCGCGTACTTTAGTTTGCTGCATGTTTAAAAAAACACGCTAAACATAAGTTTTTGAAAGGAAAAAAAAAATTAATAAAAATAAGTCACGTAGCCTATTTGAATACTTTTACATTTGAATACTACCAGCAGGCCTACAGCATATTATAAACACACATAGCCTAGGCTATTTTAGTTCCCCTCACTCCACAACAAATCCTTTAAATTTAACCGTATTCAGAACAGACCAAGAATGAAAAAAAAAAAGTATTCAATTCCAATGAATAAATATAATATAAAGCAGTATATAATATAACAATATAGGCTTAGCTATATAAACAATCCAAAACAAATAATTTAAAGCGAAACAAAGTATGGGCTCACATACCGCTCTCATTCAGCACAAATCCAAATGTTTCTATATATTTGCAATGTATTTGAAGCTAAACCATTATTTATTAAATTAACTGGGGCTTTGTACGTTCCAATATCGACTAAAAAAAAAATCATAGATGAACAAAAATGTGCCACAGTGGAGTGGCTCATGCTGTACGGCACAGATACATTTATACATTACACAGATAATACATTTAAATTGACTAGTTTAACTTTTTATCTGTTTACGTGATTCTATGTTTTATTTTAATAATGAACAGGCATGAGGTACTGGCGCGATCAAATAGCTGAAACATACAACTTCTGCATTTTTAGTCATACAGTAGAGCATAATTCGAGCATAGATTGAAGAATACTAAAGATTATTAAAATTTTTATAAAGTGAACACTTATGTGATAAATGCAGGGAAATAGTTAGGCTGACAGAGAAGATTTTAGAACTAGAGACACACATCCAAACTTTAGTTGAGGACTTAATGTGAGGGCTGTCGATACGGCTTTGGATGCGACTAGCTCAGGGAGTCCTGTACATTGTTCGGTTCCGGTTACAGAGCCTCCGCAGCAGGGCAACTGGGTGACTGTGAGGCGGCATAGTCGCGGGTCAAAACACCGCTCTTCCGTTCTGATCAAAACATCAAACAGGTTCTCCCCACTCAGTGACGCACCCACTGAGAAACCTGATGAAAGTGCTCTAGTTATTGGTGATTCTATTGTACGGAACATGGAAATAGACACCAGCCACCATAGTCCAATGTTCACCAGGAGCCAGAGCGCCTGACATCTTGGCAAATTTAAAAGTGCTGGCTAATGCTAAACGTAAATTCAGTAAGATTGTTATCCACGTCGGCGCTAATGATGTTTGACTTCGCCAGTTGGAGATCACTAAAAATAATGTTAAAGAGGTGTGCGAATTTGCAAGTACGATGTCAGACACTGTAATATGCTCTGGTCCGCTCCCTGCTTACCGGGGTGATGAGATACATAGCAGACTGTCCTCACTCAATGGCTGGAAGTGGTGCCCACAGAATAACATAGGTTTTATAGACAATTGGACGAGTGGGGCAGACCTGACCTGTTGAAAAGAGATGGTCTTCATCCCTCCTGGCGTGGTGCCGCTCTTCTCTCTAGAAATATGGCACATAGTCTTAGAGTTCGTACTTGACTAACTGGGGCCCAGGTCAGGAAGCAGACAGACTGGCTAAACCGACCGTCTGCTGAATTAATCAAAAGTAGGTCATTACACTTAAATCAAAATCGCAACATGGACTAGTATCTGTAAATATTAAGCTGCAAAAGTTGATTCAAATGTGAATCCCCCATGTTCTGCGAGTCTCTGTGTGAATGAAGGAATGGCAGAGACGCGCTTTTTTTTTTTTTTACACTACACACACACTGAAGTGCGCGTGACGCTTGCGCTGATTTCAGCATCTGCCATCTCAATGAGGAAATAAATACATAAACAGCATCTCCAGAGCTGCTCTTAGAGTCACTTCACGAGCATTTACCGTTTCTTTTGAGTAAAACCAGTGTCATATCATATAGCTACACACAGAAATTTAAAGGAATTCACGGCAACCCGTCAAAATAAAGGTTTATCTTAAAGACATTGTGCCAGAAATATATTACTATTATTTAGTAGAATGTATGTGATACTATTACTACTGTTGAAAAAAATTAATATTTATTTTTAAAGAAATAAATCACACAATATTTCTTCCATATTTTAATTTTAATAGTAAATCTCCTTTATTTACCAAAAAAATAAAATGTGTTTAAATTTAATTAAAAGACAAATTAAATTTGGGTGAAACTTTATTGTTTTTTATACTTTTATTAGTTGCGGAAAAACTTAAACAATTGAAATAAGTATAAAAGAATGGCATTGATTTTTGTACATTTTATTTTTGTTTGACTTTATTATTAAAAATAGTGTTTTTTAATTAGCATGTGGTACCGAAATTGGTACCGAGAACCGTGGATTTTCACTGGTATCGGTACCGAATACTGAAATTTTGGTACCGTGACAACACTACTCAGCACATAGAGACTCTTTCACCTAGATGGCTCACTATAGAGATCGTGTCTGTTCCCCGAACTAAAAAATACAAAAAAACGTCCAAACCAATTTACGAGTATCAATTTAATTGATGTTCAACAAATAAAAAAAATGTATATAACACAGAGAAACAAATGATAAAGCTTGGCTTACTGAATAGCAGGTCCCTTTCTACAAAAGCGCTTTTTGTAAATGATATGATCACTGATCATAACCTAGATGTGCTCTGTTTGACAGAAACTTGGCTAAAACCAGATAAATACATTATTTTAAACAAGTCTACCCCCCAAGATTACTGTTATAAAAATGAGCCGCGTCCAAAAGGCAGAGGGGGAGGAGGTGTTGCTACAATTTATAGCAATATTCTCAGAAGACAGGCCTTTGAAGTAATGGTGATTCATATAACATTATCTAGAGAAACAAGTGTTAATTATAAATCCCCTGTGATATTTGTACTGGCTACTCTATACAGACCACCAGGGCACGATACAGACTTTATTAAAGAATTTGCTGATTTTCTATCAGAGTTAGTGCTGGCTGCAGATAAAGTCTTAATTGTTGGTGATTTTAATATCCACATTGATAATGAAAAAGATGCATTAGGATCAGCATTCATAGACATTTTGAACTCTATTGGGGTTAGAAAACGTGTCAGGACCTACTCCTTGTCGAAATCATACTCTAGATTTAATACTGTCACATGGAATTGATGTTAATGGTGGTGAAATTCTGCAGCAGAGCGATGATATCTCAGAACAACCTGATGATATAACAGAAACTATGGACTCTCTGTTTTCTAGCACTTTAGATACGGTTGCTCCTTTACGCTTAAGGAAGATTAAGGATAAGAGTCCAACACCGTGGTATAATGAGCACACTCGCGCCCTAAAGAGAGCAGCCTGGAAAATGGAGCACAGCTGGAGGAAAACCAGACTAGAGGTATTTTGTATTGCTTGGCGGGAAAGTACCCTATCCTACAGAAAAGCATTAAAAACTGCTAGATCTGATTACTTTTCATCTCTTTTAGAAGAAAACAAACATAACCCCAGGTATTTATTCAATACAGTGGCTAAATTAACAAAAAATAAAGCATCATCAGGTGTTGACATTGCCCAACAGCACAGCAGTAATGACTTTATGAACTATTTCACTTCCAAGATCGATACTATTAGAGATAAAATTGTAACCATGCAGCCGTCAGCTACAGTATCACATCAGATAGTGCACTATAGATCCCCTGAGGAACAATTCCACTCATTCTCTACTATAGGAGAGGAAGAATTGTATAAACAAATGGGTTGGCAAGATGAGAAATTCAAAAATCTTTTAAAAACTTGTTTTATAAGCATGCATCAGGTATTTTAAAATGTACACAGTGTGTTTATGTTGATTTTATGTAGTTAAAAATTACATTTCTACCATTTTTCACAAAAGTTAAGACTGATATACAAGAAAATGTCAAATAGTGTAACTGCCAAAAAATTTGAAATATTAAATATTTTATCCACCTAGATGGCATGCAAGCTTACTCATAGAAATAAATACTTCATTTTAAAATATCACAAAAATAGATTTTATTAGAGTTCTCTAAATGTACATTTTAATGTGTGTTTGCAATATTTGGCAGGACAAATGTGTGACCAAACAAATTATTTTCTAAATAATCTTTGACAAATTATGTAAAAAAATTTAAAAACCATATTATTGTGCTAAACTAGATGATTACATTTTATTCCACAAATTTTCCTGTATATAATTATATTTTTATGAAAAATACTGGTTACACCAATTGACAAAAACCAGTTACACCACCTGACCATGTTGCTTCTAAAGCCAAAGGCCATTGTTTGTTGAAGAAATTGACACTGAATATCAAGCATGACTGTCAACAAGGTCAGCTGAAGTGTTTTTTTTTCTTTCAGTGCTTAAAAAAAAACCCCAAAAAACTGGCAACACAAAATTATCATAGTGATGAACAGTGAACTCGTGTCTCGTATTGTAATTACAGTTAAGAAACAATATTTGACAAGAAATCATAGTGATGAACAGTGAACTCATGTCTCGTATTGTAATTTTAATTTTCATATTGTAATTTCATATTGTATTGTGGCATCTATTGGGGAAAAAGGGGCTCTTATATCATTAATTATAAAATGTCAGAAATTTAATGAATTGTATTTTACAGATGTAAATGGTAATCTTTGGTTAACATTTTTAATCACTGAATTTATGTTCAAATGTACTCACCCCACTTCCTTCTGCTACATTATTAAATCATTTATGTATATTATGATACTATAGACTGCTTAAAGGGATAGTTCACCCAAAAATGAAACCCCACCTTTAAGCCATCCTAGGTGTATATGACTTTCTTCTTTAAAATGAATACAACTGGAGTGACACTAAAAGTGAATTGGTGATATTCAATAGTCCAATAAACTGCATCCATCCATCATAAAAAAAATGAAAACTAAAAACTCCAGGGGGTTAATAAAGTAGCCTGACTATGTCAGACTTCGTACTTCTGCTCAATTTCATTTCGCTTCTATACTTAGTCTGATATAGCAAACCATCTCTCAGTTTATCTCCGGCTCCGCAGCAGCCGGGCCAATCAACGAACAGAGGGAGGGCTGAGAGCCGTGATGTAGACGCTAAGCGCCAAATTTAAGATTGTAGTTCAGGTGAGGGAAATCTAAAACGACAGCGGACATGGAGACACGGGATGCCGTTCGCTCTGTTGTGGAAAATATTCCCAGCATTTGCCAACTGAAGCCCGAACAAGAAGAGTGTTTGGTTCACATTTTGAATGGAGGTGATGTTGTGGCCCTACTCCCGACAGGTTTTGGGAACAGTTTTATTTATCAACTGTTACCGATTGTCAGCGAGAAACTGGGGAGGCCAAAGTTCGGCAAGGCGATAATTGTGGATGTGTAGATTTACTTCACATAATCTGCAAAAGTCGTTAACAGCCATTTTCACTCCGGTATTTCGCTCTATGTTTTTGTTTTCACCGCATACCTGTGTTTACAGCGGAAGTTCGAGGCGGCTGAGCCAGCTTGATTGGCTTACATGTACACCAATGATTTTAAACTTCAGACAAGCACCCTCCCACGAGAAAGTAAACGCTTGTCATTTATGCCATTCCAGACTCCGTCTACGAAGCAAAGCGAAGTAGCAGAGTTTGGTATTACCAGGCTATTAATAAAGCCCTCCTGAAGCAAATCAATGCGCGTTTTAAGAAAAATATTCATATTTAAAACTTTATAAACCGTAATAGCTTCTGCTATCTGTCGTGCTTGCGTTCAAGAGAGAGTGGCATTCCAGTGTATGATGTAGGACGTAGCGTAAGCACTAGTGAGAATATGCTAGTCTCGCGAGAACTAAGTTTTGTTTACAGCAAAGGAAAACCAATCTCCTCTTGGCTTATATTAAAAATCCTTTGACATTTTTCTTTACAAATACTCATTTTGTACTTCTAATTCGTGACCAGTGCTTTGTTTTGCTCTCTCCTCTACGATTCCATGTTCTTCACTTCTCACCAGAGCTTATGCTACGCCTACGTCCTCAGCATCCGCTTGAACACCACTCTCGTGAATGCGTGTGCGGCAGTTAGTGGAAGCTAGAAATTACGGTTTATAAAGTTTTAAATATGGATATTCTGCTGACAAAAGCACACTGGTTTGCTTCATGAGGCCTTTCTTAACCCCCGGAGCCATCTGGAGTACTTTTTTATGATGGATGGATGCAGTTTATTGGACTTCTATTAGACTACTGAATATCACCCATTCACTGCCATTATAGTGCTTGGAAGAGTCAGGACATTTTTTTAGTATAATGCTGATTGTATTCGTCTGAAAGAAGAAAGTCATATGCACCTTGGATGGCTTGAAATTGAGTAAATCAGGTGGTAATTTTCATTCTTGGGTGAACAATACCTTTAAAATGTTAAGTGAACGTAATAGAAATATGCATTAAAGCTAGTCCAAACATTTCAAAAACACTAATGTTGTGCAGTTATTGAGATGCACCTGTTTACCTAACAATACCTGACCATACCCTTAAAAATGTCAAATTATCTCACATTTTAAAGACAGTTACTAACCTTTGCATGCAGCAGTTAGTATCACCAGAGGTCCTTCTCTGTGATATAATTTGCTGTCACATGATCTTCTTGCAAAGTATTAACAAAATGTCTCCTTGAATGGTGGTTACACCACCTTGACACTCAAAGAATTTGTCTTGACTCCCCTAATTCCCCAATTTAATTATAATATTCAGAACAATGGTGCTCCATTTACTTTTATTTACTATTAAATGGTACTAATGTACGATTATGCCAAACTAGCTGATCTGGTGTTTTATTGAGAATTTCACCTTTTTTAAACAAGATACATGTTTTGGTACAAGGTTTTTACGATTACACCACATTGACATCTTTGCAATAATCCCCCAAATATTCTCTCAAAATTAATTAAAACCAGAAGTTTTAGACTTGGTCCACAAAAAAGAGAATGCATGCAATTACTTCGCATATTTATTTTGAAATTTTAAACCTTTTAAATTTAATTAAACCATATGGACACAAAAAGATTTTGCGTACATGTCATTGACCCACAAACCAAAAACATGTTAGACCCTATTCCATCTACTGGCGGTGCTTCCAGAAGTCATAGACCCTCTTTTGGGTATTATTAATTCGTCATTGCCATTAGGATATGACCCCAAAACCTTCAAATTGGCTGTTATTAAGCCTCTCATTAAAAAAACACAACTTGACCCCAAAGATCTAGTTAATTACAGACCTATCTCGAATCTCCCTTTTCTGTCAAAGATACTAGAAAAGGTAGTATCCTCACAATTATATTCCTTCTTAGAGAAAAATGATATCTGTGAGGATTTCCAGTCAGGATTTAGACCGTTTCATAGTATTGAGACTGCTCTCATCAGAGTTACAAATGACCTGCTCTTATCATCGGATCGTGGTTGTATTAGTGCTACTGGATCTTAGCGCTGCGTTCAACACTATCGACCACAACATTCTTTTCAGTAGACTAGAAAACTTTGTTGGCATTAGTGGAAGTGCATTAGCATGGTTCAATTGTACTTATTGTACTTATCTGACTGCCATCAATTCGTAGCAGTGAATGAAGAGGTATCATATCGATCACAAGTGCAGTATGGAGTACCTCAAGGCTCAGTACTAGGGCCATTACTTTTCATGCTTACATGTTACTCTTGGGAAATATCACCAGGAAACACAGGGTTAGCTTTCACTGTTATGCTGATGATACTCAGCTCTATATTTCTTTGTGGCCCGGTGAAACACACCAAATTGAGGAACTAATGGAATGCATAGTCAATATAAAAAACTGGATGATGAGTAATTTCTTATTGCTAAATTCTGAAAAAACAGGGGTGTTAATTATCGGACCTAAAACCCCCACATGTAATAACCTAGAACACTGTCTAACACTTGATGGCTGCCCTGTCAATTCTTCGTCATCAGTCAGGAACCTAGGTGTGCTATTTGATAGCAATCTCTCCTTTGACAGCCACGTTTCTAGCATTTGTAAAACTGCATTTTTTTCATCTTAAAAATATATCTAAATTGAGACCTATGCTCTCAATGTCAAATGCAGAAATGTTAATTCATGCGTTTATGACCTCTAGGTTAGAATATTGTAATGCTTTATTGGGTGGCTGTTCTGCACGCTTAATGAACAAACTACAGATGGTTCAAAATGTAGCAGCTAGAGTTCTTACTAGAACCAGAAAGTATGACCATATTAGCCCGGTTCTGTCAACACTGCACTGGCTCCCTATTAAACATCGTATATATTTTAAAAACTTAATCACTTATAAAGCCCTGAATGGTTTAGCTCCTCAGTACTTGAGCGAGGTCTTATCGCATTATTGTCCTACACGTCCACTACGTTCTCAAAACTCTGGCCATCTGATAATACTTAGAATATCAAAATCAACTGTGGGTGGCAGATCATTTTCCTATTTAGCGCCTAAACTCTGGAACAATCTACCGAACACTGTTTGGGAGGCAGACACACTCTCAGTTTAAATCTAGATTGAAGACTCATCTCTTTAACCTGGTGTACACAACACACTAATACGCTTCTAATATTCAAATCCGTTCAAGGATTGTTAGGCTGCATTAATTAGGTCAACCGGAACCGGGAACACTTCCCATAACACCCGATGTACTTGTTACATCATAAGAAGAATGGCATCCAAGCTAATATTAGTCCGTTTCTTTCTTATTCCGAGGTCACTGTAGCCACCCGATCCAGTTCGTATCCAGATCAGATGGTGGATCAGCACCTAGAGATGACCTAGGTGCTGATAAAATATAATAAAATACCTAACTACATAATACTACTATTGTTAGAAATTGCAACAAAATTAAAATAGAAATATAAACTTTTGAACTGCGGGTTTTGTCTGGTCAGAGGAGAACTGGCCCCCCGACTGAGCCTGGTTTCTCCCAAGGTTTTTTTTTTCTCCATTCTGTCACGGAGGGAGTTTTGTGTCCTTGCCGCTGTCGCCTCTGGCTTGCTCAGTTGGGGATACTTAATTTCTAGCGATTATCGCCGATTTGATTGCACAGATACTATTTAAACTAAACTGAGCTAGACAATGACATCTCTGAATTCAATAATGAAATGCCTTTAACTGAAAATTGAAAATTGAGTGTTTAATCTTATCATTATACATTACTGACACTCTATCCTCCAATTTGATACTGTTAAGTGCTTTGACACAATCTGTATTGTAAAAGCGCTATATAAATAAAGGTGACTTGACCTCTACAGCCCTGAATGCCAGCGGAGACCAGGACACCTAGATGAGCCCCAGAGACAGATCCCCAGTGAAGACCTCGTCACATAGACAGCCATCGGGACAAGACCACGGGAACCAGATGAGTCCTTACACAATCTGACTTTGCTGTGGTTAGAATTGAACTGCTGGTTTCGTCTGACCAGAGGAAGACTGGCCCCCAACTGAGGTTTTTTTTTTTTTTTTTCATACCATCACCTATGGAGTTTTGGTTCATTGCCGCTGTCGCCTCTGGCTTGCTTAGTTGAGGACACTTCATTTCCAGCGATATCGTATCATTTTGCGGTCAAAACTGACTGCACCACACAAGCAGCGTACACATATAGGATGCCCGTATAGTATACTGCTTTAGCAGTAAGTAGATAAAAAAAAAGTAGATAGCATGAAGAACACATAGACATGAACTGTAGAGATCAATTTAAGAAACTCGAATAGAGTACGGAAACATACCCTGTGCGAGTTATTGTTTTTCATGTTTAAAATACGAGAATGCAATTTTCCCCGAATATCCAAAATACTGCAAATATGACATTGATTTTATATAACCATTCAACAAAAAAGGTAATATTAAGTGTATATTTTACATTTTAAATGTAGCCTACATTTTAAACAATATTGTTTGTTATATTTTACAACAAAATAATAATAGATCCAATGAAATCCGTAACAGAAATGGTGCGCGTCTCCAAGCAACAGTGGTGAAGTCCTTAGTGAATGAATCTGCAGCTTTGAACCATTCGGAGTCAGTGATTAATAACCCATTCATAACTACAACCATTTGCTGTCTGTCTGTCTGTCTGTCTGTCTGACCCGACGCCTCGCTCATTAAAACAGTGACTTACCGTCACCTACTGGCGATTTTAGTTTTGAATCTACAAGAATCACTTAGTTTTGCCACCATTTATTGCTTTATTTATTATATTAATACACTTAATGGAATGTTAAGAATATGACAAATTACATACAATTAATAAAGGCTAGAAAAACTTTGCCTCTATAACGGTAAAAGAACAATGCACCTGTAAATCAATTTATTAAGCCACGTTAAGCACGCTTTTCTATGGGGAAGGAAACGCTTATGCAGTTCAGCTCATATTCTGGGCTTACCTGCTTTCCTATGTGTATTATTTATTAATAAACTGTATATTGAACTCTGCCTTTTTATACCACTGTCTTAGTCCATTAATTAAGCATTTTCTTTCTATGGGGGATACCTAACATGCAATTTAGAGGGGTAAAATTAATATTCTAAATTTTAAATAAATCTCTATGAACCGCTCCATTGTGAACGTACGGAGCTGTATGAACCACTACAAGCTATAAAGTAAACAGGAAGTGTTTGTCCGAACTCAACTGGTTTTGTGAGAGAACGCAAATGCTTTGCAGAGAACCCAAATATATTTGCGAGGGAACGCAAAGTTTCTTGAGGAAACACAAATGTATTGCGAGAGAATGCAACAAATCTGGAAAAAAACAAAAAAATTCTTTCCACCCCGAATTTTTCCACTCACTCACTTTCCACTTTGAGGGCTCCGTAGTCATCCCACACATCATGGATGTGCATTTTCTATAATAAAAATACATGTGATGTCTTATGTAATTAGCATCACACAAACAATATAATTCTTATTCTCAAGGATTAAAGATTACCCAGGTGAAAAACAAGTACACTTCCATAATGTACTTAAAGTGCTCTATTTTTGCGCATTAATTTTATACTTAATATACTAAAAATGATTCTTTAGTACTTAAGATAAACTTAAGATCATCTAAGTGTACTCAATTGTGCTATTTTGAGACACCATGAATATGAACTAAAATGCACTTTTAACATACTATCTCTGCATTTAAAAAATGTATTTAGTTACCACTTGTAGCACACTTGAGCCCATCTTTCATACACAAGTACACTCAAGTGTGCTACAAGTGGTAACTAAATGCAGAGATAGTATGTTAAAAGTGCATTTTAGTTCATATTCATGGAGTCTCAAAATAGCACTTGAGCACACTGATCTTAAGTTTATCTTAAGTACTAAAGAATAATTTTTAGTATATTATGTACAAAATTAGTGCGCGGAAATAGAGCACTTTAAGTACATTATGGAAGTGTAGTTGTTTTTCACCTGGGTAAACAGGAAAAAAAGAAAGCACGACCACCAATTAGGTGGCAATATGCAATAAGTATGCAAATGCCCATTGAACAAGAGAGACACACACACAAACACACATGTATGTATGCATGCATGTATATATTAGGGCTGTCAATGTTATGCGATTAATTCAAAAATTCTTAATGTGTTAAAATAACTTAACACAATGAACTCAAAATTACTGTAACAGTTTCTATTCAAAACCTTTTACACGATTTCTCTACTGTGTTTGCAAACAGATCATTTTAAGCCACTAAACTCCGGGAAAGTTTCCAGTCCAATGTAGTCCAGTAAGTGAATGGTTGGTTTAGGGGTTTTTGGCATCTCCATGTGGTCCTCCTGTTCAGTATCGAAACTTGACTTGTCTACACATACTATACACTATGAATTCTGAAGTGTATTTTTTTTTTTAATATGTGTCTTTAATTAATTAATTTGTGCACAAAAAAAATAATTAATTATATGAACTTCTTAGTATCCTCCAGTCTCCAATTATCCTTTTTTAAAAGATATCTAAATTTATCTTGAAAGAAGCTTGCAGAAAACACAGTTTTACGAGAATCACCCTTCAGACTTTTGGTTTACTTTGCTGGATATAGTAAATAAAGACAAAATTAACATGTTAAACAAGATAAATAGTATATGCTTAATTTCATGATAGTTGTGCGATTAATCACGAATAATGACACAAAAAGGGAGTGATTAATCAGCTAAAAAAAATTACAAATTTTAATATATTGACAGCCCTATTTTATATCATTCTCAGAGGTCATTTACGGAATTTCTTTTAGCAGTGACGAAAAAATCTGAAGGACTGACAGATTACACTGAGGGTGATCTATTGTAATTTGTAACTGTAATTCCCACCCCTGTCCAGCTGGTGACGAGTGCGCTCCAGTGTGGCAGCAGATCATCAGCCTCCAGAACAAAAAGGGTCATTAGTCTTTTGCTATGCGTTTCATCACGCACAGGTGAGTACCCAGTTTAAGTCCGTCATAATAATCAAGTCATAATACTAACTTTATAATTGCATAACGGTTTCTACTCCAAATTGTCTTTTTGAAATATAAATATTTATATTTATACCATAAGCTTAACATTTATTCAAACATACATGAAATATTGAAGAACAGTAAAAAAGGTGATGAATATGTAATATGGTGCTAATAATTAGCTAAATGCGCCTCACTGTAGTTATTTTTCTAAAATGTAACATTACACGACATTGTTTTCAAACTGTTTTATTTACATATTTTCACGATTTAAACACTGATTGAGCGATTATATCAGACAAGAGATGGACTCTTTCAACACACCTTCAGCTGTATATTCGTGTAACTGGTAGTAAAACGAAAGAGATGGCCAGTTCTCATGCACTTTGTGCTGCCGCTTGATCTGAGGTGCCTACAGCGATCTATCACGCCACATTAAAGAGGCCAAAATTGTATTTATAGCTTGAATTTCCTAATAAAATGGACAGAATTTGAAATCTGAGACTTTGTTTCAAATTAAAAGTAATAAAGCACAAAGCTTAGCCTATTGCAATTTATTGGATGGGAAGCCACTATGTACTGTTCATTAACCCTTTAATTTGGGGCTTTGGGACCTGTTGCCCCGCAGCATCTTTCCCTGCCACTCCCGTTGTGGCGTGACCTGGGCTGGGGATTAAGTTGCGGTATGTTGTAGCCATGGTGGGATCAGACGCAACCCCAATAATTAAATATTTATTAATTTATAATTTAATACTATTATTATTAATATTATTATTACTTGCTCACTTCATTGTCCTCCACCCATTCCCAGTCTTAATGAAGTCATTATTATTATGGTTATTATTGTTGCTAATAACATTTGTTGTCTATTTTTTTCTTTTCTTTTTTAAATCCAACACTTTACAATAAGGTCCCATTAGTTAACATTAGTTAAGGCAGGTTAGCATTAAACAATGTGCAATAGCTAATTTTTGCAGTAGTTAATATATGTTAACGTTGATTAATAAAAATACAACCATTTATTGTTAGGTATGATGTTAGCTCCATTGTATAACAGGGCTGCCAACTCTCACGCATTCAGCGTGAGACTCATGCAGTTGACACTTTTCTCACACCATACATCCATTTTCTCACGCAGTCAAAAGCACTTCAAGTTAAAACTATAGTAATAGGATATTGGCGAGACAGATTTGGTAAAGGCTTCAGTGTATATATGTTAGCGCTCTGGAAATCGACAAAAGATTCTATTTACGTGTTTTCGTTGCGCTGAGAAATGTAGCCAATCACAGACATCTCTGTTGATTTCTTGAACACAGTGATTGGCCACTTCAGAATTAGAGAAGACTTCAGAATTAGAGACACGCATCCAAACTTTAGTTGAGGACAGCAAGAATGTAAGAGCTGTAGATACTGCTTTGGATGCAACTAGCTCAGGGAGTCCTGTACATTGTTCGGTTCCGGTAGAGCCCGTGCAGCAGGGCAACTGGGTGACTGAGGCGGCCTAGTCGTGGGTCAAAACATCCCTCTTCCGTTCCGATCAAAACATCAAACAGGTTCTCCCCACTCAGTGATGCACCCACTGAGAAACCTGTTGAAAGTGCTCTAGTTATTGGCGATTCTATTGTACGGAACGTGTAAATAGCGACACCAGCCACCATAGTCCAATGTTTACCAGGAGCCAGAGCGCCTGACATCTTGGCAAATTAAAAAAGTGCTGGCTAATGCTAAACGTAAATTCAGTAAGATTGTTATTCACGTCAGCGCTAATGATGTTCGACTTCGCCAGTCGGAGATCACTAAAAATAATGTTGCAAATACGATGTCAGACACTGTAATATGCTCTGGTCCCCTCCCTGCTTACCGGGGTGATGAGATTCATAGCAGACTGTCGTCACTCAATGGCTAGATGTCTAAGTGGTGCCCGCAGAATAATATAGGTTTCATAGACAATTGGGAGTTTTTGGGGCAGACCTGACCTGTTGAAAAAAGATGGTCTTCATCTCTCCTGGGGTGGTGCCGCTCTTCTCTCTAGAAATATAGCACATAGTCTTAGAGTTCGTACTTGACTAACTGGCGCCCAGGTCAGGAAGCAGACAGACTGGCTAAACCGACCGTCTGCTAGCCGCCTCACGTCACAGAAGTCAGTTAATTCTCAGCACATAGAGACTCCTTCACCTAGATATCACACTATAGAAACTGTGTCTGTTCCCCGAACTAGAAAATACAGAAAATATCTAAACCAAAGTAAGAGTAACAATTTAATTGATGTGCAACAAATAAAAAACAAACAGATATAATACAGATAAACAAATGATAAAGCTTGGCTTATTGAATATTAGATCTCTTTCTACAAAAGCACTTTTTGTAAATATGATGATCACTGACCATAAACTAGATGTGCTTTGTTTGACAGAAACCTGGCTAAAACCTGATGATTACATTACTTTAAACGAGTCTACCCCCCAAGATTACGGTTACAAACATGGATCGTTTCCAAAAGGAAAACGGGGAGGTGTTGCTACAATTTATAGCAAAATTTAAGTATTTCTCAGAGGTCGGGTTTCAAGTATAATTCGTTCGAAGTAATGGTACTTCATATAACGTTATCCAAAGAAACAAGTGTTAATGATAAATACCCTCTGATGTTTGTTCTGGCTACCTTATACAGGCCACCAGGGCACCATACAGACTTTATTAAAGAATTTGCTGATTTTCTATCCGAGTTAGTGCTGGCCGCAGATAAAGTCCTAATTGCTGGTGATTTTAATATCCATGTTGATAATGAAAAAGATTTGTTGGGATCAGCATTTATAGACATTCTAAACTCTACTGGTGTTAAAGAACACGTGTCAGGACCTACTCATTGTCGAAATCATACTCTAGATTTAATACTGTCAAGTCATCTTTATTCATATAGCGCTTTTAACAATACAGATTGCGTCAAAGCACTTAACAGTATAAAATTGGAGGACAGAGTGTCAGTAATGTATAATGATAAGATTAAACACTCAATTTTCAGTTAAAGGCATTTCTTTATTGAATTCAGCGATGTCATTGTCTAGCTCAGTTTAGTTTAAATAGTATCTGTGCAACCAAATCGACGATAATCGCTAGAAATTAAGTGTCCCCAACTGAGCAAGCCAGAGGCGACAGTGGCAAGGAACCAAAACTCCCTCTGTGACAGAATGGAGAAAAAAAAAACCTTGGGAGAAACCAGGCTCAATGTCACATGGAATTGATATCAGTGGCATTGAAATTTTGCAGCAGAGCGATATCATCTCAGATCATTATCTAGTTTTGTGTATATTCCATATAGCTAAAGCTGTAAAGCCAACTCCTTGTTACAAATATGGTAGAACCAATCACTTCTACCACAAAAGACTGCTTTATAAATAATCTTCCTGACTTAAATCAGTTCCTCAGCATATCCAATAGCTCAGAACAACTTGATGTTGTAACAGAAACTGTGGACTCTCTCTTTTCTAGCACTTTAGATACGGTTGCTCCTTTACGCTTAAGGAAGATTAAGGAAAAGAGTCCAACACCATGGTATAATGAGCACACTTGGGCCTTAAAGAGAGCAGCCCGGAAAATGGAGCGCCGCTGGAGAAAAACAAAATTAGAGGTATTTCGTATTGCTTGGCAGGAAAATACTCTCTCCTACAAGAAAGCCTTAAAAACTGCTAGATCTGCTTACTTTACATCTCTTTTAGAAGAAAACAAACACAACCCAAAGTATTTATTCAATACAGTGGCTAAATTTACAAAAAATATAACATCAGCAAGTGCAGACATTACCCAGCAGCACAGTAGTAATGACTTTATGAACTACTTTACTTCCAAGATCGAAACTATTAGAGATAAAATTGTAACCATGCAGCTGTCAGCCACAGTATCGCATCAGATAGTACGCTATAGAACAATTCCACTCATTCTCTTCTATTGGAAATGAAGAATTGTATAAACTGGTTAAATCATCTAAACCAACAACCTGTATGTTAGACCCGGTTCCATCTAAGCTCCTAAAAGAGGTGCTTCCAGAAGTAATAGATCCTCTTCTGAATATTAACTCATTGTCATTAGGATGTGTCCCAAAAACCTTCAAACTGGCTGTTATTAAGCTTCATTAAAAAAAACACAACTTGATCCCAAAGAATTAATTAATTACAGACAGATCTCGAATATCCCTTTTCTGTCAAATATATTAGAAAAGGTAGAATCACCACAACTATGTTCCTTCTTAGAGAAAAATGATATATGTGAGGATTTCCAGTCAGGTTTTAGACCATATCATAGTACTGAGACTGCTCTCATTAGAGTTACAAAATACCTGCTTTTATCATCTGATCATGGTTGTATCTCTCTATTAGTGCTACTGGATCTTAGTGCCGTGTTTGACACTATCGACAACAACATTCTTTTAAATAGACTAGAAAATTATGTTGGCATTAGAGGAAGTGCACTGGCATGGTTCAAATCGTACTTATCTGACCGCCATGAATTCGTGGCAGTAAATTAAGAGGTATCATACCAATCACAAGTGCAGTATGGAGTACCTCAAGGCTCAGTACTTGGCCCCTTACTTTTCAAGCTTTACATGTTACCCTTGGGAGATATTATTAGGAAACATTGTGTTAGCTTTTACTGTTATGCTGATGATACTCCGCTCTATATTTCTTCGCGACCTGATGAAACTTATCAATTTGCAAAACTAACGGAATATATAGTTGATATCAAAAACTGGATGACTAGCAATTTCTTACTGCTAAATTCTGAAAAAAACAGAGGTGTTAATTATTTGACCAAAAACCTTTGCATGTAATAACCTAGATCACTGTCTAATCTTGATGGCTGCTCTGTAAATTCTGTCATCAGCTAAGAACCATGCGTACTTTTGCACTTCATGCTTCCTTCTGCTGACCAGCTTTTTAAAGATGCTGATTTCATTTTCCAGCAGGATTTGGCACCTGCCCACACTGCCAAAAGCACCAAAAGTTGGTTAAATGACCATGGTGTTGGTGTGCTTGACTGGCCAGCAAACTCACCAGACCTTAACCTCATAGAGAATCTATGGGGTATTGTCAAGAGGAAAATGAGAAATAAGAGGCCAAAAAAATGTAGATGAGCTGAAGGCCACTGTCAAAGAAACCTGGACTTCCATACCACCTCAGCAGTGCCACAAACTGATCACCTCCATGCCACGCCGAATTGAGGCAGTAATTAATGCAAAAGGAGCCCCTACCAAGTATTGAGTACATATACAGTAAATGAACATACTTTCCAGAAGGCCAACAATTCACTAAAAATGTTTTTTTTTAGTGGTCTTATGAAGTATTCTAATTTGTTGAGATAGTGAATTGGTGGGTTTTTGTTAAATGTGAGCCAAAATCATCACAATTAAAAGAACCAAAGACTTAGACTACTTCAGTCTGTATGCATTGAATTTCATAATTTGAGTTGAATTACTGAAATAAATGAACTTTTCCACGACTTTGTAATTTATTGAGATGCACCTGTACATTTTAAGATCTTGCTGTTTACCTACAAGGCCCTGAATGGTTTGGCACCTCAGTATTTGAGTGAGCTCTTATCGCATTATAGTCCTTCACGTCCACTGCGATCTCAAAACTCCATTTGATAATACCTAGAATATCAAAATCAACTGCACAACCTGACTCTGGCTTTAGCCTAGATTTAAACTGCTGATTTCATCTGGCCAGAGGAGAATGACACTATTTCGACACACTATTTCCCCGTCTAAGTACTGTAAAGTTGATATAAAGCCACCCAGCTTTATATCAAGCTGATGTTAAGCTGCTTTGACACAATTTGCATTGTTAAAAGCGCTATACAAGTAATAGTGTCTTGACTCACTGCTAAACAAGACTTTAAACAATTTTTTTTTTCCTGCACGTTTGCGATTCCTCTCATTGTAACACAATGTTAATAAAAGGTTCACTGATTATAAATTAGCTTTGTGAGATTGCGATGAACTGAAGTGACACCTTTTTAGTGATTATAAAGTAAGGGCTATATGCACACCTTCTAGGCTAAATACTGTATAATCCATTCAGAATTTGAATAATTTTTTTTTCCGTGCTGCTAAGTTTTGGGAGTGACATATACAACCCGAATTCCAGAAATGATGGGACGTTTTTTAAATTTGAATAAAATGAAAACTAAAAGAATTTCAAAATCACATGAGCCAATATTTTATTCACAATAGAACACAGATAACATAACGGATGTTTAAACTGAGAAATTGTAAAATTTTATGCACAAAATGAGCTAATTTCAAATTTGATGCCTGCTACAGGTCTCAAAATAGTTGGGATGGGGGCATGTGTACCATGTGTACCATCATCTCTTTTCAAAACAGTTTGAAGACGTCTGGGCATCGAGATTATGAGTTTCTGGAGTTTTGGTGTTGGAATTTGGTCCCATTCTTGCCTGATATAGGTTTCCAGCTGCTGAAGAGTTGGTGGTTGTCTTTGACGTATTTTTTCGTTTAATGATGCGCCAAATGTTCTTTATAGGTGAAAGATCTGGACTGCAGGCAAGCCAATTCAGCACACGGACTCTTCTACTACGAAGCCATGCTGTTGTAATAGCTGCAGTATGTGGTTTTGCATTGTCCTGCTGAAATACACAAGGCCTTCCCTGAAATAGACGTCTACCGGAGGGGAGCATACAGTGGGGAAAAAAAGTATTTAGTCAGCCACCAATTGTGCAAGTTCTCCCATTTAAAAAGATGAGAGAGGCCTGTAATTTTCATCATAGGTATACCTCAACTATGAGAGACAAAATGAGAAAAAAAAAAATCCAGAAAATCACATTGTAGGATTTTTAAAGAATTTATTTGCAAATTATGGTGGAAAATAAGTATTTGGTCAATAACAAAATTTCATCTCAATACTTTGTTATATACCCTTTGTTGGCAATGACAGAGGTCAAACGTTTTCTGTAAGTCTTCACAAGGTTTTCACACACTGTTGCTGGTATTTTGGCCCATTCCTCCATGCAGATCTCCTCTAGAGCAGTAATGTTTTGGGGCTGTCGCTGGGCAACACGGACTCCAAAGATTTTCGATGGGGTTGAGATCTGGAGACTGGCTAGGCCACTCCAGGACCTTGAAATGCTTCTTACGAAGCCACTCCTTCGTTGCCCGGGCGGTGTGTTTGGGATCATTGTCATGCTGAAAGACCCAGCCACATTTCATCTTCAATGCCCTTGCTGATGGAAGGAGGTTTTCACCCAAAATCTCACGATACATGGCCCCATTCATTCTTTCGTTTACACGGATCAGTCGTCCTGGTCCCCTTTCAGAAAAACAGCCCCAAAGCATGATGTTTCCACCCCCATGCTTCACAGTAGGTATGGTGTTCTTTGGATGCAACTCCGCATTCTTTCTCCTCCAAACACAACAAGTTGAGTTTTTACCAAAAAGTTCTAATTTGATTTCATCTGACCATATGATCATCCAAATGCTCTCTAGCAAACTTCAGACGGGCCCGGACATGTACCGGCTTAAGCAGGGGACACATCTGGCATTGCAGGATTTGAGTCCCTGGCGGCGCAGTGTGTTACTGATGGTAGCCTTTGTTACTTTGGTCCCAGCTCTCTGCAGGTCATTCACTAGGTCCCCCCGTGTGGTTCTGGGATTTTTGCTCACAGTTCTTGTGATCATTTTGACCCCACGGGGTGAGATCTTGCGTGGAGCCCCAGATCGAGGGAGATTATCAGTGGTCTTGTATGTCTTCCATTTTCTAATAATTGCTCCCACAGTTGATTTCTTCACACCAAACTGCTTACCTATTGCAGATTCAGTCTTCCCAGCCTGGTGCAGGTCTACAATTTTGTTTTTGGTGTCCTTTGACAGCTCTTTGGTCTTGGCCATGGTGGAGTTTGGAGTTGGACTGTTTGAGGTTGTGGACAGGTGTCTTTTATACTGATAACGAGTTCAAACAGATGCAATTAATACAGGTAACGAGTGGAGGACAGAGGAGCCTCTTAAAGAAGAAGTTACAGGTCTGTGAGAGCCAGAAATCTTGCTTGTTTGTAGGTGACCAAATACTTATTTTACAGAGGAATTTACCAATTAATTCTTTAAAAATCCTACAATGTGATTTTCTGGATTTTTTTTTTTCTCATTTTGTCTCTCATAGTTGAGGTATACCTATGATGAAAATTACAGGCCTCTCTCATCTTTTTAAGTGGGAGAACTTGCACAATTGGTGGCTGACTAAATACTTTTTTGCCCCACTGTATGTTGCTCTAAAAACTTTATATACCTTTCAGCATTTATATTGCCTTCCAAAACATGCAAGCTGCCCATATCATATGCACTTATGCACCCCTATACCTTCAGAGATGCTGGCTTTTGAACTGAACACTGATAACATGCTGAAAGGTCTCCCTCCTCTTTAGCCCGGAGGACACGGCCTCTGTGATTTCCAACAAGAATGTCAAATTTGGACTTGTCTGACCATAGAACACTTTTCCACTTTGAAACAGTCCATTTTAAATGAGCCTTGGCCCACAGGATAAGACGGGCCTTCTGGACCATGTTCACATATGGCTTCCTTTTTGCATGATAGAGCTTTAGTTGGCATCTGCAGATGGCACGGCGGATTGTGTTTACCGTAATGTTAATTTCGTCAGCTATTTTCAATTTAGTCTTAGTCCCGTATGAAATGTCTTTGTTAGTTTTTAATCATATGTAGTCAACCTTATCCCTTTTTTATTTTAGTCTAGTTTTAGTCGACAAAGTCTCAGCATTTTAGTCTAGTTTTACTCAATGAAAACTTGACATTTTAGCAAGAAGATCATCAATTATTATTATTATTTTACAGTCAGTCAGTCAGTCTAGTCTAGCCAAAATAATTTTTTCAAGATTTATCTTTTCATTATCTGATGAAAACCACAGGTTGGATAATTAAGAATGCATGTTTGGAGAAAGGGTGTGGTCTGATGGTGTCAATTTAAGGAATACATCAAGACATGGAACTTGTTCTGATTTGCATATTTATTTCTAATCGTCACTACAACTGTTAGTTGTCCGATTCTCTCTTTATAACAATTAATACAAAACAGTAGAAGCAGTATGGACTATACAATGTCCTGAAACCATTTTTAAAATCAATTCTGAACACTGGAAATAAAAGTAGTTAGCCTTACAAAATTGGAAACAAAATAAAATAAACTACTGTACATACATCAACTGTAATGGTGCACTTCAATACTTATGCCATATAAAAAAAAATTAATTACAAGGCAAGATTTGTTAGAATAACAACTAAAAGAAAGGAAAGATGCAAATAAAAAAAGTATGTGTGTCTAAGTCTTATGTTGTTGAAACTGAAACCTAAAACCACAACCAAAACAATCGCTGGTAAGCACCACACCATTCAGGTTTTGTTAAGCTTGAGAAAAGCACTTCTTTCCAATGTGGTTCTTGCTCTGTTGCGGCGACCGCTTGTGAGGTCCCCAGCTAAACAGAAGACATGCTCAGCAAAAGCTTGTGATGCTGGCATTGCCAGAAGATTCAAGGCCAGAGGTTTCAGATGTGCACTCACAGTGCAACTCTGAGATGTCCAAAAATCCATCCCAGATTCCTCAGTGTTAGCATGGGACAGCCCTTCTTTGTATTTCTGAATCACCTGCCTGATGGAGGTCTTGGAGGTGCTTGGCCTTGATGGATGATTGGCACTGAAAAACCTAAATCTAGGCCGTTTTGACATTGGCATTTCCTCTTCTTCTTCAGACATCTCATCTTGCAGTCTTGGTGGCACATTGTTAGTAATGTAGTTTTCTGCACTTTCTAGAAGATTCTGAATTTCCTCATCATCGTTTTCAATAAGGACTTCTGCTGATACACTGGGGTCAACAAAGCATGCAGCCACAGCAAGAGGAAAGAACTTGCTGTCTGTGACATCCAGGAAACAGCTGAAGCGTTGACACATATTTTCATTCATCTTCTGTGCCAGTGTAGCTATATCCCTGTAGCTCCTGGCATGAGTTAAGGAGTAGTCAGACAAGTTACTCCTCAAGTGCAACAGTGCAGGCACAACAAGGTATAGGCAACTGGTGTCACTTTCAAGCACTTTCGTGTGTTCTACAAATGGAAGTAGCAAGTCTCGAAGGATAGCCAACTTCTGCCACCCACGGGGTAACAGGCCATCCCAGCCCATGGTGTCAGCTACCGATGTTACACTGTGTTTCACGTCAAGAAAACGCGAGATCATCAAATAAGGACAGGACCGTCTTGTTGGACAGTCTTCGATGAGGATAAAGTCTACACTGTTGCAGCAAGCGCTCTGTGGCAACTGTTGATTTGCGAAATACTTTCACCAGGAGCCTGACTTTGTCCAGCAGTCATTTGATTGCGTGATCCTTCTGGATAATTTTGACCACAAGCTGAAGGGTATGGACCACGCAGGGTGTCCTTTCCAAGGTTCCGTACCTAATGGAAAGTTGAAAACAGAACATACTAATTTTTAATAATTCCCCAATGAAGAATTGTAAACATTAGTGCATTAATGTATCAACACACACACACACGTTTGTTTTTGTGAAATGTGGGGACATCCCATAGGCGTAATGGTTTTTATACTGTACAAACTGTGTGTGCTACTACCCTACACCAACCCTACTCATTACAGGAAAATTTGTGCCATTTCAGATTTTCAATACACTCCATTCTGTGTGATTGATAAGCGTTTTGAAAAGTGGGGACATGGGGTAATGTCCTGAAAAGTCACATTCTCCTTGTAATACCCATGTCATACCTTTGTCATTACACAAATTGATGTCCTCATTTGTCACAAAAACGCGCGCACACACACACACACACACACACACACACACACAAATACCAGATCAAAATTTTAGGAAAAATATCTAAAACAGTGAATAGATAGTATGTGGGAGGACTTGCACTGGGTTGTCTTGGGATACCCATGTCACATTTATAAGCATTTTAAAATGCATAACAGGGCTGTACGTTAACTTTTTTTGCACATAGCACTGGTGCTACAGAGGTTGAAAATTTTGTAGCACAGACCAAACAGTTGTAGCACAGGTTAGGGGTGAACGATACGGCAAAAAAAAAAAATCATATCACCATTTTATTCATGAATATCACCATTCACAAATTTATCATGATTCTTTGTCATGTTGGTTTTACTATTTTGCAAGTTGCTGTACAGCCAATCTAATTTCCCTATTCTAAAAACAAAGCCTTTTATGGTAACAAAAAAGAAGAAGAAAAAAAAAAAAAGAATGAATGGCAGACATTTAGGCCAAAATGGGCGAAGATAAAATCTGTGTCATTATTTTATCTGTGTTATTAGAAAATAAGCACAAGAGACATACATTACAAATACATGTAATAGACAAAAACAAACCGTGCTTTATTTTTCAGGTACAGTATTTAGCAGTAACACCAAATATTAAAATAACACTATATACACATTAATCCTAATTTTAAGCAACTGTATTAAAGTTCATCAGTCATGAGCAGTGAGTGATTTTTCTCTATTTTTTTTTTTTTAATTAATATTAAAGGGATAGTTCTCCCAAAAAATGAAAATTCTGTCATCTGTCTGTCAATCCTGTCACAGTGTTTTATTTTTATACCATCATTTACTCACTCTCAAGTTGTTTTAAACCCGAGTTGGTTTCTTTCTTCTGTTGAACATAAAAGTTATTTTAAAGAATGTTCAAAGTCTATCAATGTCAATGTGGACCAGCAACTGTTTGGTTACCCACATTGTTCAAAATATCTTCTTTTGTGTTCAGCACAAGAAAAATTAATACAGGTTCGGGACATGTGAGTGTGTAAATAACAACAAATTTAATTTTTGGGTGAACTTGTAGTGAATGTGACATACATAATTCACCTTTGTTGTTAAGCGTAGTTCTACACACTGTTGATTATAAACGCAGCACTTTGTTCTTAGTGTGTTTATTCATGACTACAGGGATCGCGGTCCCTTTAAATTGCGTGATGACGTGGGACGCGGTTCAGCACCATTGGTCTTGCTGTGTTTACCTGCTAAATAAATGACACACGCATTCGTATGCTCAAAGTGAGAAGTTGTCACTTGCGAATTATTGCAATTTCCACACTGGTGACCCCGACATTAGTCTGCTGGACGTATCCAGAGACACGACACGACCATGACCGCGAACGCCGTCACCCCCAAACTCCCCGAATTCTGGGAATCGTCGGCATCGGCATGGTTCGCCCAGACTGAAGCGCAGTTCGCGTTGCGTGAGATCACCGCGGATACAACAAAATTCTACTATGTTGTGTCGGCTCTCGGAAATTCAATGGCATCCAGAGTGGTGAGCCTTCTAACAAATCCTCCGGCAACTGAGAAGTATACAGCGCTCAAAGCCCACCTGTTAAAAAAAACGTTTGAACTGTCGGACGCTGAGAGAGCCAGCAGGCTTTTTTCACTTGAAGGACTGGGTGACAGCAAACCGTCCGAGCTCATGGACCGTATGCTGGATCTTCTGGGCGAGCACAGACCAGATTTTCTTTTCATCCAACTTTTCCTGCGTCAGCAGCCTTCTCAAGTGAGAGCTGCATTGGCCAACACCACAATCACTGACTGTCGGAGACTAGCTGAAGAGGCTGATAAATTTTTCCTGGCGAGTCAGGAACATTGTGCGGCCGCACACATCGCTATGGCGACGCGGGACGACTCCACGCTCGTCGCGGCAACTACTTCTCGTCGGCAGCAGCCTTCTGGCCCCCAACAGCCTTCAGGTTTGTGTTTCTATCATGCAAAGTTTGGAACCAAAGCTACCAAATGCCGTTCACCATGCAGTTTCGGCGGTTCGGGAAATGTCAGGGCTGGTGCTCAGCAGTGGCCATGAGCTCCGGCCGCGTAGGCAGGCTGCTTTTCATCCGCGACAGCATCTCCGGACGCCGTTTTCTGTGCGACACGGGGGCACAAAGGAGCGTCCTGCCTGCATCCCGTTTGGACATGGTGACCGACAGCCACGGCCCCCCTATGGAAGCTGCCAATGGTAGCCCCATCCGCACATATGGAACGAGGTTGTTTCGGAGGACAGCAGTTCGGCTGGGACTTTGTTACAGCAAAGGTCGCCGTCCCCCTCCTCAGCGCTGATTTTTTATGTGCACATGGACTGTTGGTGGATGTAAAGAACCGCCGTCTGATTGACGCCGTCACGTTTTGTTCTTATAGGTGCACGCTCAGCGAGGCCGACCCCATACGACTGTCTAGCATGCTCTCAACGTCCGATGATTTCCACCGTCTACTTGCCATGTTCCCAGCCCTCACTCAGCCCACTTTCTCGGCATCTGCCGTGAAGCATGGTGTGGAGCACACCTGGCTGGCAAGGTGATTTTTTCCAAGGTGGACCTCGTCCGGGGATATCATCAGGTGCCGGTACACCCACTGGACATTCCCAAAACGGCAGTGATTACGCCGTTTGGTCTATTTGAGTTTCTGCGTATGCCGTTCGGCCTGAAAAATGCCGCCCAATCTTTTCAGCGCCTCATGGACTCTGTTTTGCGGGAGCTGCCTTTCCTTTTTGTGTACTTGGATGACATCCTTGTAGCGAGCATGTCCAAGTCTCAGCACCTGGTGCACCTTCGAACACTTTTTGAGCGGCTTAGCCAACATGGATTAATTGTCAACCCCGCCAAGTGCCAGTTCGGTCTCTCCACTATTGACTTCTTAGGACACAGAGTCACTAAGGATGGGGCAGTCCCTCTCCCACAAAGGTGGAGGCAGTCACACAGTTCCCACGCCCACTCACTCTCAAATCCCTGCAGGAATTCCTCGGCATGGTGAATTTTTACCACCGCTTCATCCCTCGAGGCGCTCAGCTCATGCTGCCCTTGCACGAGGCTTTGAAAGGTAAACCCAAGCACACTGTGGACTGGACTGAGAGCAGAGTCGAGGCTTTTGCTGCCACTAAGGCAGCCCTAGCGAACGCCACCATGCTGGCGCATCCTTCTCCTACAGCCCCCATCGGCATCACCTCGGACGCCTCGGACTACGCTGTCGGTGCTGTCTACGAGCAGTGGGTAGGCGGGGCCTGGCAGCCGCTGGCTTTCTTTAGCCGTCAGCTGTGCCCCTGTGAACGGAAGTACAGCACTTTCGACCGGGAGCTGCTGGGTCTCTACCTCGCCATCAGACACTTTCGTTCCCTGCTGGAAGGCCGACACTTCACTGCTTTTGTGGACCACAAGCCGCTGACTTTTGCCATGACCAAAGTGGCTGAGCCGTGGTCCGCCCGCCAACAGTCCTACATCTGTCCTACATTTCAGAGTTCACCACGGACTTGCAGCACGTTGCCGGTAAGAACAACCGCGTGGCGGACTGCCTATCACAGGCTGCCTATCACCATCTGGGTTTGGATTACAACCGCATGGCGGCGACTCAGACCACAGACCCGGATGTTCAACTCCTGAAGACCTCGACTACAGGGCTGCAGATCGAGAACGTGGTTTTCGGCGATGCCGGCACCACGCTCCTGTGTGACATCTCCACAGGTAGTCCTCAGCCGGTTGTTCCCTCGGGATGGAGACGACAAGTTTTTGATGCCATCCATGGTCTCGCTCACCCAGGTTCGAAAGCGTCACAGAGACTGGTTGCAGCGAAGTTTGTTTGGCACGGCCTCAAGAAGGACGTTAGGGACTGGGCTAAAACCTGTGTTGAGTGCCAACGGGCCAAAGTACACCGCCACACTAAAGCCCCATTAGAGTTGTTCCCTGTTCCTGAGAGGCGTTTTGACCATGTAAACGTGGACCTGGTCGGTCCTCTGCCTTCCTCTCACGGTTTCACATATCTGTTAACCATGGTTGACAGGACCACCCGCTGGCCTGAGGCTGTGCCGCTGACGTCAGTGGTATCTGTCGAAATGACACGGGCATTTATTGGCACCTGGGTTGCCCGTTTCGGCACCCCTTCGCAGTTTACGTCTGAGCTATGGAATGCCGTCGCACAGAGCCTCGGAGTGAAACTCCACCGCACAACCGCATATCACCCGCAGGCTAACGGACTCTGTGAAAGTTTTCATAGGTCGATGAAGGCTGCCCTGCGTGCCAGCCTCAAAGACGGTAACTGGGTCGACAAGCTCCCATGGGTGATGCTGGGCATCAGGACTGCACCAAAGGAGGATCTTCAGTCCTCATCCGCAGAGCTGTTTATGGACAGCCGCTGCGGGTTCCAGAGGATTTTGTCCCTAGCATTACGGTTCCCTGGTCTGTTACTCTCCAGCGTTCTGCTCTACTGGACAATGCGAGGCTTTTCGCACCTGTCCCTACTTCCCGTCATGGCCTCCCTCAGTCGCACATCCCCGCTGGTCTTCAGGCGGCTGACTATGTTTTCATTCGCCACGACGCCCACAGGGGGCCGCTACACCCACCCTACGAGGGCCCATTTCGGGTTCTGGAGACAGGGGACAAACATTTTGTGGTGGACAGGGGCGGCAAACCGGAGCGACTCTCCATTGACCGCCTTAAACCGGCTCACTTGGACGTGGCTAGGCCCATTGACCTGGCTCAGCCCCCACGACGCGGCCGACCTCCTGTTCTGCGCCCACCCCTTGCCCCCCTCACTCCCAAGCCATCCACACTCCATGCCCCACACACGTGTAATGACAGGACTCCGCCTGCAGTGGGGTCTCCTCGATCTCCGGTACAGCGCAGCCGTTGTGGCCGACTGATACGCCCACCTCCCCGTTTACTTTTTTTTTTTTTTCTCTTCTGATATGGTGAATTCTGGGGGGACGTGTGTAGTGAATGTGACATACATAATTCACCTTTGTTGTTAAGCGTAGTTCTACACACTGTTGATTATAAACGCAGCACTTTGTTCTTAGTGTGTTTATTCATGACTACAGGGATCGCGGTCCCTTTAAATTGCGTGATGACGTGGGACGCGGTTCAGCGCCATTGGTCTTCCTGTGTTGCGAATTATTGCAATTTCCACAAACTATCCTTTAAGAGCTGCACACATCCTTTTCTCTCTCTCAATGGTTTACTTTCACCTTGTGAACTTTTGACAGTATTAGACGCGAAATCAATCAGACGCGAAAGACAACTTGTAAGTTGAGTTAAGTCTTAAACTTAAGTAATCAGGCGCTGTTTGAAAGTGTGTGCGTGGCTGCGCGCCTCAGAAGCACATCAGAACAGCACGTGAATTAAATATTTAACCGGCAAGGCTTTAAAGCATTTGCAAAAGTGCTGTGTCCCATAAGTGTAACTCTACTGCTGAGATAACATTTGATGTGAATTTATTTTGCATTGTACAGTATATTAATACGGCGGTGCCAGAACTGCAGCTGATAGAATGTGCGCTTTAATCATCATTTTAATCATCCACGATCAAAGATTGTCATATCGCACACCCATAACTACCAAGTGCGCACACACACACACACACACACACACACACACACAAACAAGCACAACGAAATCACTTTGCACTATTAAGCGGCTGTGTTATGAACATAAAAAACTGTATCGCACGTGTGCTACAGTTGTAAATTTACTCATCGCACAGATCAGTTTTTTTCCATAGAGTTTTTTTCTGTACAGCCCTGTATAAATATATAAACAACACAAACATGTACAGCCACAGACTGACCTTTCTTCTTCTACTACTTCTTCTGGATCCAGTCTGTATCCAGATCAGATGGTCACTGCAGTCACCCAGATCTAGTCCATATAGATGGTGGATCAGAACCTAGAGATGACCTCTCATAGCCCTGAACGTCAGCGGAGACCAGGACACCTAGATGAGACCCAGAAACAGATCCCCAGTGAAGACCTCGTCACCTAGACAGCCATCGGGACAAGACCATGGGAACAGATGAGTCCTTTACACAATCTGACTTTGCTGCAGTTGGAATTGAACTGCTGGTTTCGTCTGGCCAGAGGAGAACTGGCCCCCCAACTGAGCCTGGTTTCTCCCAAGGTTTTTTCTCCATTCTGTCACCAATGGAGTTTTGGTTCCTTGCCGCTGTCGCCTCTGGCTGGCTTAGTTGGGGACACTTCATTTCCAGCGATATTGTCGACTTGATTTCACAAATACTATTTAAACTGAACTGAGCTGGACGATGACATCACTGAATTCAATAATGAAATGCCTTAACTGAAAATTGAGGGTTTAATCTTGTCATTTTATATTATTGACACACTATTTTCCTATTCTGATATTGTGAAGTCGCTTTGACACAATCTGTATTGTTAAAAGCCAGGTACAACGCATCCACTAGGTTTGAAATTTTAGGGGTTTTTTTGGCACAATCATTCTTATCAAGTTGGTTTATCATCATGATGAAATCTTCATCTTCCACTGTCCTCCTCTTTCTGATGTTGTTCTGGTGAGTCTGGTTTGTACTTCCCATAAGAAAAGAGTGTATTACTTGAAATAGCTGGCCTCTCCGCTTTTCTGGATGGTCGCTTTGCTGTAACTGTATCTGAAATCTAGAACAGAAAGAAAAAATATATAAAATAAAAAAGTAATATGATGACAGATGCAAAATCAGGTAATCCAAATGTTGCACTATAAGTTAATAATGGTAGATTTTAACTTATCCCAAACCCTTATTATCAAAGTCATCTTTTTTTCACCACATTTTTATAACCCTTTATACAATAGATACTGCTTCAAAGCAGCTTTACAGTATTTACAGGAAAATATTAAATGTTTCCAATTCTGCTGAAAAGAAGCTGTAGCTAGCAAGCAAGACAACTTTAATAACAATTGTGTAAAGTTCTTGCATTTTGAAAAGTTCAATTTAGCTATAAGCAGCCCTACTGAAAACAGCAGTCATAACATATTGTTATTCAGCTCAAGGCAGTTCAATATTGATTAAATTCAGTTAAATGTTGCAAGCTTCAATTTTGACAGTGGTGGCATTACACTTACAAAATAATCACTTTGTGGAGGTTTATCCTAGTTGGTTTTTATAACGTTAGTAATGCAAAATCAAATTAATTTTAATAGTAATCTGAACTGTACACTGATATTCTAGGTGGTGCTATTGGGTAAATTTTGCTGCTCAACCGCTACAAACAAGTATTGTAAGGGTTTTTATTTTATTATTATTATTTTTTATTTTTACCTATTTAACAATTCAAATGAAACTTTAAAAAAAGAAATTAAAAGCTACAAAATACATCCCATATAATAAACATTTATCACAAAATTGTTGTAAACCTACCTTGACATCTTTGTGGTGAGCCTTGATATGCCGCTTGAGGTTTGTTGTGTTTTTTCCTGCAATTTTGAATCCACATTGCTTCCCTTGTGTTTGAACGAGACATTTTCTTTTTTCTATATGAGCTTCCAAATACAGAAAATGGGCCCAAATATCAGGTCTTTTCTTTCGCCCGAATCCTGTTGCTGTCATAAATTAAAGATGTGCTTGAAATATGATATGTAAATATGCTGTGTCGCTGCCCCCGCAAAACTACTTTACCCAGTGACTTTACCGCACTCTGAACTTCAAGAAAAAAAACAAAAAAACTTCCGCTCATGCCATCTAACGAATGAACAGCGTATTGCAGCCGATTGTAACAAAAATGAATGTTGACGAAAACAGATATTTTTGGTTTGTTTTTATCTTTTTAACTACATTTTAGTCTGGTCTTATTTTCGTCAACGATATTGCATGCTGACTTAGTCACTGTTAGTGTCTAATGATACCCGTGTGGTCTCTTCATCGTCTCGTCTTAGTCTTAGAAAAAAAAGGTCGTCTGCGAATATATTTCGTCATTATTTTCATTAACGAAATTAACACTATTTTACTGACAGTGGTTTCTGGAAGTATTCCTAGGCCCATTTAGTACTGTCAATGACAGAATCATGCCGATGAGTGATGCAGTGTCGTCTGAGGCCCGAAGACCACGGGCATCCAACAAAGGTCTTCGGCCTTGTCCCTTACGCACAGAGATTTCTCCTGTTTCTCTGAATCTTTTGATGATGTTATGCACTGTAGATGATGAGATTTGCAAAGCCTTTGAAATTTGAGGAGGAACGTTGTTTTTAAAAGTATTCCACAATCTTTTTACGCACTCTTTCACAGATTGGAGAGCCTCTGCCCATCTTTACTTGTGAGAGACTCTGCCTCTCTAAGACATCCCTTTTATAGCTAATCACGTTACAGACCTGACGTCAATTAACTTAATTAGTTGCTAGATGTTCTCCCAGCTGAATCTTTTCAAAATGTCTTGCTTTTTCAGCTCTTTGTTGCCCCGTGCCAACTTTTTTGAGACCTGTAGCAGGCATCAAATTTGAAATGAGCTCATATAGTGGATAAAAGTGTAAAATCTCTCAGTTTAAACGTTTGTTATGTTCTAATGTGAATAAAATATTGGCTCATGTGATTTGAAGGTCTTTTAGTTTTCATTTTATTCGAATTTAAAAAATGTCCCAACATTTCCAGAATTCGGGTTGTTAATCCCTCATGAATGCGGGATTCATTTTCAAATGTGAGAAAAATATAATTTCTCAAAACAGATGTTCAAAGCAATGCAGACTACAAGATTAGAAAAATATTTTATATTATATATATACATTTTATATTATATATACACATACACAAAAATAATGACTAGCAAATCTTGCAATTATTCACTGTACATCGTTATTCTTGTTGTGGTAAAAAATGTATAGTTTTTCAGCACTACAACAGTTATTTTACTTAAATTTTATGCTAAAAACACAGTAAGACAATTTCCAGATGTCAGACAAAACAGCTGACAGGTGATTTTATATACATATATATATAAATAAAAATAAAAATAAAAAGAGATCCTTTTACTAATGTGTATTATACTTGGAATGTATCCCTGGCAACTTAAGAACAGAGAGGCGGTTGTAACATCACAAACAACGTGAGTTTCAGCCAGAGCATACATGTTAAGGCTTTTACACAGCAGAAATAAACATGACAACAGCCACTATAGAATATATAAGATAATAAACACACGATTACGATATGTATGGTCTGTATGTGATTTTCTTGAGAGGGAATGTGTGCATCTGAAATGCTAATTTGTGCAACGATATAAAAGGCTATAAATAGCATATTTTAACAACAGTAAACGACCAAATTCCACATGTGATCGCAAAAAGAAGTTATTACAAACACTCGATGGTGGTTTGAAGCAAGTTTTGAGTAAAAGTGTACTACTAATCTCATAAATTGTTTTATGTAGCATGTTAGCTCTAATGCAGCTGCAGAACAGGTCCAATTCTTCTTTATAATGCATTTTGTCAAAATACTTCAGGTACGGTCGCAATAAATGTTTTGTTGTATTTTAGAAATACTTTTGATAATACAGGGCTCTAGACTCATTCTTCCCACTGGTCGCACTTTTGCAACTACTTTCTCAGTTGGTCGCACGAGCACATAAATTGGTCGCGATTTTTATTTTTATTTTTTTTTTTGCTACAACATTTGATTAATCAATGCACGCTGATGAACTTTTATCATAGTTTATAGTTATATTGTAACGAAAGTGTTCAACATTCAACCTGTTCTTTTTCATCAGTATTACTTGTGATTTAAATTTTGTGAACAGGAATTTCTCTTTTCATGCGCTTTCAATATCAAATCGTGATCTTGGTGTCACATTTTACAAGAAAAGATAATTGTCTGTTTTGCTTATATCTATACACCTTTCACTTTTTAAGACTAAAACAAAAGATGTATTCATTGTTATTCTTAAAAAGCACAACAACAATAAAACAGTATGTTACAATGACAATAGCTTACATAACATTTATTAACAAAAAACGAATAAGACGAGGCATTGTATAGGACACATCACATGCAGTATTATATACCGACTAATAAATTACAGAATGTTTAGCAAACACTGAGGAATCAAATAAATAATAATAATAATAATAATAATAATAATAGTAATAATATTTTTTTAAAAATTAAGGAAAGCCTCCATAGCGTAACGTGAGGTAAACAGCAAAGATAACAAGCTTTTCAAAACGAAAACAAAAAGAAAAGTAAAACTAAACTGGCTGTCGCTGACAGAACTTGCATGTTTTTTTTCTACAAGAATACCAACATGTTCACCTTATATTATATATCTATCTCAGGGCTCGCAAAATTTCAAAATCCCTGGTAGCCCTTCGGGCAGGTACTCTTCAGATTTTGGTAGCCCGAAAATTAATTTAACTAGCCCAAATTAATTTTTTTTTTTTTTTTTTTAAATGTAGAAAATCAGATAGGAGTTTAAATGTCAATCTAAAATATTTTCAATACACAAATATAAACAAATATGAAGGAAGGAATCTTATTTCACTATTAACAGGGTCTGCGCAGAATTTTTAAATAAATTTAAGGCAACTCATGACCCATTTTAAGAGCTGCACAAGTAAAATGAACACAGAATGAGCAGGGTTGGACGATGTCTATGGTAACATACAGTATTGAGCCATAAAATTACATTATTAACAGTTCATATACAGGTTTTCATGTTAATTTAAAGGTATTATGGTCAGGTATTAAGTTAATTTAATGTCTTAATTGTTTACATTTTTAGAAGGCACATTAACTTCTTTCTCATTTACAACTCTATGTGTTTGCTGCGTAAAAAGTTGATATGTGCATTGATCTGACCATAAACAGCAAGAAAGGCTTATTGGAAATGCAAATTCATTCTCTGCCACGAGGTGGCGCTTTAGGAGCGCTGAAATATTGCGGTTTCCCCGGAAACGCTGTACACTTCGCAGCTCTTCGCTCATAAACGCTGCTTTATCAGGAATTATAGGTAAAATGAAATGAAATTGCCAACGACACGTTTCTGAGGACAGTCGGTTCCCTTCAGATACATTCACAAATACATCCGCGCCGCGTTTTGACTTGAAACGTGCAGCGCTCATATTTATTCAATGACATCATTGCCTTTTGAAGTTTAATCCAGCCGTATTGCGACTCTTGTCTTTCCGTCCCCAACTGTAAGACCTCTAGAAATTATAATTAAGACATTTCTTAAACCATTTAACGCATTTAAAACTTTAAGTGTGATACAACTCACTTTAAGAGTTTTTAAAAGACTAAAGGGAGATCTGTATTTAAGGTAGCCCGTCGGGCAGGCAGTGATACATTTTGGTAGCCCGACTGGAAAACACAATAGCCCGGGACGTCGGGCTAGCGATTTTGCAAGCCCTGTATATATATATATATATATATATATATATATATATATATATATATATATATATATATATATATATATATATATATATATATATATATATATATATATATATATATATATATATATATATATATATATATATATATATAACTCAAAAGTTGGCAGCCCTGATTAGCAGACACAACTTTTGATTTTATAATGTATTATTAAAAGTTGAAATTAACATGAACTAAGATTAGTTAACATTAAATAAGTCGGTGCATTTATTAATGTAGTTAACTAATGTTAATGGAACCTGTTAAGTGTTACTGAACAATAATAACGAATTAGTCAATAGGTATGTTTTAGGTTAGATTAAAAGATAAATATTTAAGTTTGAAAATAAATAGCTTAAGTCTTTAAGTATTAACTAAAAAGTTTTGCAGTAAAAAGTTTCTACAAGTTAACGATATCTCACAAATCCTTCAAATTGGTCAGACTACAACTTCCTATAATTTAATTGTAATTCTTATTTTATTTTATTCAACAATCTTCCATGATTGTTCGTTATTGTCAAGGTGCAATTCCTTGGCTGGTGCCCCGTAAAATAGTATGACCAAAGCTATATATTTATATTTAAGCCCAAAGCCATTACACTGGTGGTGCTACTTAAATCTAAAATCCCTGCATTTGTTGGTGCCCCGTGTTAGGCTATCTAATATCTGATATCACTACACATTCATTACTTTTATATCTTATGGTTTTATATTTTATAGAACATTAAAACATCCTGGCATCTTGAGACATTTAGATTTAAAGGAATTAAAGTTTGGAAAAAGTCTCACTAGTCAAATGTTTACAAGTTGTGTCACAATAACAGCTAATGCAAGTAATTGAAAAAAAAGGCTTACTCATTTAAATGATCCCCTCCACTGGATCAAATTGTGCATGGTATTGCAGACTTATTCTGAGGTAAATTCTGGCTTATTCCTCCAAGCGCCTCTTCTTCTGAGGTAAATACAAAGCTTATTCCTCTCAGCTAGGGCTGGGCGATAATTCCATAACGATAATTATCACGATATAATTTTCCTCGATAAAACGATATGAAGAGTTCGATAAATGTTCGATATAATGTTTGAGACAAAAGTGGAACGAGACAGCGCGACTCATTTGAATCGCGCCACACGGACATTTATCCGCTCTGATCAAAGTTCAAACTGCTGCGCGGCGCGAGCTCGGAGCTCACTAGAGCAGATGCGTTTAATCAGTCACGTGAGCACTAAGCAGCGCTGTGAGATCCAGTGTGAAACGCTTGAATTCAGCGAAGAACACAAATGACTGTTTAAAGTCAAACAGGAGAAACACTGTGCAACGAGACAGAAGGCTTTTCAATCTACACATGCCGTTATTTGCCATGGATTTACTGTAGTAACACTCACGGAACCATGGTATTGTGGCAGAAATGTGGGATATTCACATTGAATTTTATTACAGGAATAATGGATATATAATTATAGTATGTATGTGTGGTTAAGCTATAGCATATGTGCATTTAAACTGAATGTTTTTAGACTACTGTTTTTCATACAAATAGGCTACTTAAAAACCATAGTGTTATATTTTTACCATGGTATTGATGGTTTGAATTAAAATGATTTAAAATGTATGCTACCATGGGCGACCAATGCTTAATATATAAAAAAAATAAAATAAAATAAAAAAAAAAAAAAAAAAAAACTTGGTCAGAATAAATTTAACCATATAAAACTGAGGTTGCTACAATTTTTACAGATGTTACTGATTTTGATAATGAACAAAAATTTACCTCTGCATCCTAACTCAAGCTACTATCAAATGTGCATTTCTAAGAGACAAAAAAAGTGATATTATTAATATTATCAGGCAACCCAAACCGGTTTCTTGATTTGAAACAATATCACTCATCAGAACATGCAGAAACTAAGAAATACATTTTTCTATTTAGATATTTATTTTGTTAAGGAAAATTAATGGTCTGGTTTCTACAACTTTCACTTTGGAGCAAAAATCTGGCTTTAAACTTTAAAGAAATAAAGATTTGACATTTATCGTGATAATTATCGATATCGACTGATATGGAAAAAATTATCATGATCATTTTTTGGGCCATATCGCCCAGCCCTACTCTCAGCGCATCTTCGTCTGGGGTAAATACAAAGCTTATTCCTCTCTGAGGTAAATTCTGGTTATTCCTCTCAACGAGACTTCTTCCACAAATGAAAAGTAGCCGAGATGAACTGGCTTTGTTTGTGGAAGTGATGTGGGCATTTACATGTTCGCATGTCTCACGTGGCTAATTATCATATGAAAAAGGCTCCCTGCTCACAGCCGTGATCACATTAGAGATATTGAGCTCAGACGGGAAAGAACGGACATCACATTGGTTTCATTACTTTATCAGAGAATATTTGTTTTCGACAGGACTTCATTTAAAAGTAGAAATTTCAAACTTTTTATAGATATCTCTCTCATGTCTGTGTCAAGTATTCACTGAGTTTTGGTTCATTTTTGTGACGCGTTTCAAAGATATTCTTTGGAGACCAAGACGGCTGTTATTATAAGTGTATACAAATAAAAGTAGACCCTTTACAGATTCAAATGATGTATTGCTCTAATCTGTTCGATCAAAAATGGAGTAATTTAAGTTCTATTCAGCGTTATCAGGAAAAAATGCCACAAAATGCCCAGAGGGTTAACAAAATAAGAAAACCTTACACACCAGCACTCTCTTCAAACGTTTTAAACCCCTGGCTCTTAAAAGTCCCCTGAAATGCTTCGAAAAACAAAGCGTTATTCTATGTGTTGACATCATTTTAACTGAAACAGGAAGACAGGGCGGGACATATCAAGCAGCCCACCCCTTTTTAAAATAGCCAATAGCGTTTGTTTATATCACAGCTTGGGCTAAAGCCGTTCAGAGCCGTTGAGCTCCGTAAAGTCGCATTTGACAGGGTATGACAACCACAATCTGATCCATATTGCTATAAAATATAGCATACTGTGTAGAATTCAAATAGGTCCGATACATTTTGTGGTCTGCGCCGACCCATGCATGTGATCCGCTCTGTGCTATCGTGTCTCTGGACCGGAGCAGAGTGTGTGCGCGGTGGTTAGCGTGAGAGTGCGAAACCAGACTTCTTTTTTTCCCTCAATGGAAAGCATATTTAGACTGTCTGAATCGTTCTGTCCCCATATAGTGCACTACATGCCATTCACCGTACAGAAAATACTAATCCTGTGAACAAGTGGCCTATTTCAGCAGCGGCTTCAGAGTCTATTTATAGTGTAAGGGGCGGGCGCTTCGAATTCTAGACCGCATTTGATTGGACAAAGTTTGATGAGAAGATGAAGTACGATGTGACGTCAAAAAAAAAATTGAGCCGTTTTGGCGGAAGTGACGAACTGCAAGCTTTGAATGCTTATATCTTCTAAATGCGAATTTTGTCACTGTTTTGGAGCACACTGGCATACAGATAACCTTAAGACTAACATATTGATACTAACACCCAAAAAAACTTCAATTTTGATTTCATGGGACCTTTAATGCATTGGGTTTCCTTCTAGGTAACTCGATGTTTTAACCTCGTGTAATAATTGTGTATGAGTTCCTCAGTTGTCGTCAGTGTGAAAAGTTGGATCTCAAAATCATATTTTCACTGCTGGAAAGGGTTCAAATATGAGAAAGATGCTGGAAAACCAAAGATTTTTGGACCTGGAGGATTTTCTTAAAAACAGTGGGCAGTTTAACTGTTCAGGACAAACAAGTGACTAATGAGCAACCATGACAAACCAAAAAAAAAAGGATCATCTAGGTAAGAACACACAGTATCAGGAATCAAGCATATGTAAATTTGCATGGGGTAATTTTTAAAATTCAGCTATTATTTTATCTTGTGGAATACATGTAAACATCTTGTATGTAAAATATCATATTTAGGACAGTATTCAAAAATAACATACATTTTTGTATGATCCTCCTCCTTTTGGTAAAATAATTAACATTTTGCAGATTGTCCAAGGTGTATGTAAAAAATTTTTCATATTTCATAAAATTGGAGTAGAATATGCAACTTGTATGAGTCATTGTTTGTATACAATCCAATTTTTATTTGAGTGTTAACTATTATATCTAAAAAATAAATAGCAACTGAACTTAATGTAAATTGTAAAATTAATGTACCAGTTGACATGGTTCTCTGTATATAGTATACATCATTAGCTAAGAGAGTTTTGTCCCTTAAGAGAAATTGACAAACTGTATCAGATTCAGACATACATCCAAACAACTCGTCGTATTGAGATAGGAATCTAATTGAATCAGGAGCAAGTGAATCTGAACCAAAACGGTTCATGAAACACCCAGCCCTAATCAACAATAGGTTTTTAGTAATAATTCATAAGAACACTGCAAATGACAATAGTTTAAAGATAACTAAGTGCTTAATGATGTAGCCCTTCTTTAGCATGTAAGTAAGTGAGTGCTTACTTGTATACTCTTTCAATAGTATATAGGCATAGGCTCGCTGGCAGAGCCATTCAGCATGATCAGCTTTCTCTCCCAATGCCGCATTTAGCTCCTATGATAAGACAAAGATATATTACTCATGAGAATCATATACACAAACACTGACACACATTTATTTTCTTCAACATTTTGAATGGTAGTATGCAGGGCTCCAGACTAACATTTGTGAGCAGTGACACAACAAGCACTAGTAAGTTCTACAGATGGTGGCGCAAGAAGCAGATCTGGTAGCGCTGGGGGGGTGATATGTGGGGTTATTAAAAACAACGATAATTTAATCATAAAAATACAATTGTTTTGCATTAACAAGTGCAGTTACTAATAATATTACACGTTTATTTCTTGGTAATGCACAATTGACAGTAAAGCACTGAGCTTGAGTTGGGAAGCGTACAAAATTTACTTTAATTCAAGACCGTAATAAGCAAAATATATATTTTTATATGAAAAAAATTATATATTCTGCTCTCATTAACTGTACCATTATTCTTTTATAGTAGCCTATTATATTGAACTGACCAACAGCGATTTTCAAAAGAACGCTCTTTACTTTGAGTAATTCAGTTCCAAATTGAACAAAAGTTTGTTTTTTAATGCACTTTGTGACTTTTCTTACTTACACATGAAAAGTGCAAAACTTTGATAAAATATTATTTCTTGATGATTTGATATTTTATAATAGTGATTTTATAATATCAAAATATAAAGCGAAAAAAGTGGAAATGAATGATTAATAAGTCATTAAGTGATGATGTCTTTTTAAATTTTAAATAAGTGTTTGTTTACCACTAGGGTTGTAACGATATACCAGTATGATGGTCTATCGCGGTTTGAACATGCACGGTTATCATACCGTAAACAATTGCATATCTATGGTTTTAAAATAAATTTTAAAAAATGAATGAAAAAAAAAAAAAATCTCACCCGCGCATATGCAATTTATTTTGGCTGCTTCACGCTGCATTCACGTGGCTGCTCACACACACTTGCAGCGGAGGAACGGGCAGAGGCAGAGACAGAGATTATATCGAATCTCCATCCCCCACCGAAAAAAAAGTTTAAATCTGGAGTATGGGAATACTTCGGATATATATAAAAAAAAAAAAAAACACCAACGCGGAGTTGTCCTTGAGGACGGATCCAATTGGCAAAAAATATGAATGTAAAGTGGCTGCAAAAGCAGGCAATACAGCCAACATGTTAGCTGACACCATCCCTCCGTGCAAATAAAGGTCTTGCTGTTTATGGTCAGATCAATGCAAATATCAACTTTTTACGCAGCAAACACAGAGTTGTAAATGAGAAAGAAGTTAATGTGCCTTCTAAAAATGTAAACAATTAAGACATTAAATTAACAATACCTTACCATAATACCTTAAATTAACATGAAAACCTGTATCTGAACTGTAAATCATGTAATTTTATGGCTCAATACTGTATGTTACCATAGACACTGTCCAACCCTGCTCATTCTGTGTTCATTTTACTTGTGCAGCTTTTAATGGGGTGATTTTTATTTTTGGGTGAACTATCCCTTTAAGCATTATATAATATCATATAATATATACATAAATGATTTAATAATGTAGCAGAAGGAAGTGGGTGAGTACATTTGAACAAATTCAGTGATAAAAATGTTAACCAAAGATTACAATTTACATCTGTAAAATACAATTCATTAAATTTCGGACATTTTATAATTAATGATATAAGAGCCCCATTTTCCACAATACATGCCACAATACAATACGAAATTACAATATGAAAATTAAAATTACAATACAAGACATGAGTTCACTGTTCATCACTATGATAATTTTGTGTTGCCAGATTTTTTTTAGCACTGAAAATAAAGTGTCAATTTGTTCAACAAACAATAGCCTTAGGCTGTAGAAGCAACATGGTCAGGTGGTGTAACTGGTTTGTGTCAATTGGCGTAACCAGTATTTTTCATAAAAATATAATATACAGGAAAATTAATGTGGAATAAAATGTAATCATGTAGTTTAGTATAATAATAATAATAATATGGTTTTTAACATTTTTTTTACATACTTTGTCAAAGATTATTTAGAAAAGAATTTGTGTTTTCAGCATATGTCCTGCCAAATATTGCAAACACATTAAAATGTACATTTAGAGATAACTAATAAAATCTATTTTCGTGTGATATTTTAAAAAGAAGTATTTATTTCTATGAGTAAGCTTATGCCATCTAGGTGGACAAAATATTGAATATTTCTCATTCATTGGCGGTTACACCATTTGACATTTTCATGTACATTCAGTCTTAACTTTTGTAAAAAATAAAAAAAATTGTACATATAATTTTTAACTACATAAAATCAACAAACACGCCATGTACATTTTAAAACACCTGATGCATGCTTTTAAAACTTTCTATTTTAAAGATTTTTGAATTTCTTATCTTGCCAACCCCTTTTTTGCCACCAACCCATATATACACACACATATATATATATACACACTCACACACATACATATATACATATATATACACACATACATATATATACACATACATATACATATATATAGTCATGGCCAAAAATATCAGCACCCTTGGTAAATTAGAGCTGCACGATTAATTGTTAAAAGATCACCATCTCGATTCAAACACCCACGCGATCTCATTTCTAAATGACAACGATTCAACCGTGTTTATTACACCTTTGAAAAAAAATCATACTGGAACATTAAAATCTGTTTTGCCGCTGACACAGAGAGCGCAGTTATGTTTAGGTAAGAAACAGCTTCACAAACAGTCTCTTCAACCACAAAGTATTATTTCGCTCTTACAATCATTCATATTATCACAGAAACACAGGGATAAACGTTTATAGTTTGGATGTCTATGGTAGCGATCAAAATAGAGCAAATCACCTTTTCAAAGTAACTGGCGCTTCAAATAACGTTTGTCTTGATTACAGTGTTTTTCCACTAGATGGCGACAAGTGACTGTTATAAAATGTATTTGTCATTGAATCATTAATTCAAAAATGCTGATTTCATCCAGTAAAGAAACAAGTATTCATGAGTCATATAATGAGTATATCAAGTATTCATGAGTCGTTGAATCCTTCATTCTAGGGCTGCAACAACGAATCGATTAAATCGATAAAAATCGATTACTAAAAGCGTTGGCAACGAATTTCATAATCGATTCGTTGTGTCGCGCGACGCGGAGACGTTTGATTATTAAAAAAAAAAAAAAAAAAAAAACTTTAGTTGAGCGCGGAGCGGAGTGAACACACTCGGTCTCTCGCGCACGGATGGTAGCAGAGTTTGGCGCCACATAAATAAAAAAAAGTAAAAAAAAAAAACGAGCGGAGGTAGAGGAAAGATACATGGCGGAGGCAGAGAAATCCGTGCGACCCAAGTCATCCAAGGTGTGGGAGCAGGGGCGGCGTTTGCGTATGGCAGTTGCCATACTCTAGCCCAGTCAGGTGCTGTGAAAAATTATCCAAACTTGAGTCGCTTATAATTCGTTTTTATTATTTTAAATCAGAGAGTTTTAAAAATAGTAAACCAATGATAAGCATTAAAATAACTTGTCAGTAAAACGCCATTGGATCATCGAGCTCTCAGCGAGACCTCGTAACTTCACCCCGCCTTCATTCAGATTGACGCGCCGCGCACAGCCTGGAGAAGATGAGATCTCTGCTTTTTCGCAATGCAAGGGTGAATAAATAATTGGTGTTTGAATAGTACAGCGTTTTCTTTACTCAAACACTATGTCAGTAAAGGATAATGTTTTTGTGTGTTTGAAGAGTGGAGAAGAATTAGTTATTTGCTGTCTATATACGTTTTAAATATCCTGTGCATTATGTGCATAAACGCTTAATTTGAGATTTTGGCCAAGTGTATTAAACGACAAGAAAAAACTAAGCGCCCATATAGCTACAATCAAAGTTATATAACCTGTAAAAGTTGATGAAAGCATAATGCACTTGCTGCTTCAGATAACAGTTACAGCCGTTCTAATGACAAACAAAACACTCCATCTCCGTCATTCTCTGGTCAAAAACATTATTAACTCCATTGAGCTTGATTTTCATATAATGTTAAGTGCAAGTGTCTGATACAATACCAACGCTAACGACGCAGTGTTGTTAAATTATTTAATTTTTTGCACTTCCCCAAAAAGTCTATATATTTGGCAGATGTAAAGCATACATGTGTATGTTTTTTGTGTTAGTCCATTTTTATTTTATTTTATTATTATTATAACAGCTCAGGGATGTTCAAGGAGCAACATGTTTGTGCACTTTCTAAAGATTTTAGTTCTGTTTTTGAATAAAGGGTTGGAAATGAATGCTTTTCTTTTTTTTCTTTTTTTAATCCGATTAATCGATTAATCGAAAAAAATAATCGACAGATTAATCGATTATTAAAATAATCGTTAGTTGCAGCCCTACTTCATTCAAACCACTTTTTCAGAATTTTAATAGTAAAAATTGTTTTGTTTTGTTTTTTAATAAAGGGAGAACAACAGTGTGCAGATCTTTTTTTCTATTATTTGATGTACCTTTTGATCTTGCACCTGGCCAAGACATTTTTGGATGTGCGTGCTCTGACCCTTCTTTTTACGTGCAATTAATATTTTGTCACAAATTATGTATTAATTAATAATGAAATTATTTTGTTTTGTTCAGAATCGTGATCTCTATTTGAGACAAAAAAAATTGTGATTCTTAATTCATCCAGAATCGTGCAGCTCTATGGTAAATATGATCAAAGGCGGCTGTGAAAATTAATCTGCGAATTGGCCATTAATATTACAGACATCCTGTGGTAAATTAACATTACTCCATCTACCCGTGTAAAACTAATCCAGTCCGAATAGGGCTTATGACATAATTGACATTTGCTGGCTTTGGCTAGCCTCCAAGCTAACGCATACGTGCCTGTATTGAATGATTACGCATCGCTCCAGTAGAGTTATTGTAAGCCAATTTGACATTACACAGTTTACACAAAACTTCTCCGTTTCCTTCTAATTCAAAATAATCCCACACCTTGCTGGTTCTTCGCATGGTCCTTTTGAGCTCACAACTGACATGAAGAAAACGCATGCGAGGTCTGAGGTAAAAATGTTGTTTCCGCTCAGACACGCTTTTAAAAATATTTAAATATATTTTTCAAAAGTTTTTAACTTATTTTTTTATTTTATTTTATTTTATTTATTTATTTATTTTTTAAATGTAACATTAAAATTATGGTAATTTAAATGATAAAATCATGTTTTTTTTCTCTCTCGTGTAATGGACTATTGTTTTCAGTGTCGACTAGCAGGAGCTGTACCATTTAGTCGAATAGTCGACTAGACCCGCACATCCCTACATGAGATACAGTGTCTCTTCCGCGGCTCGGTACGCTTTCAACTCGTTTTTTTTTGTCTCGAGCAACAGACTGTATGACATTCACATTACATGATTTGACAGATTTTTACGTAGAAAGGGCAACAACACATCGCATTGAAAGAAATGAACATTCATGTTTTCATAACCGCTGGCCAAATTAAAAAATGAAACTAAAATTAAATCCTCTTTGAGAGCAAGGGGGCCCCCTGGTGTTTCGGGGCCCTATGCAGCATGCGTACTTTGCATATAGGGAGGATCGGCTCTGCTGGGTACCCTCCTGGGATTACCAGGCTCGTCATATAAGATTATATGTTGTTAAATAACATAAATTTGTATATTAATGACGCTATCATTATTTACGGTGTTGCAATTTTTATTATTTTTCTCTGTTTCTGATAAGAACGAGGCAGGAGAGGTTTCTGTGAGGGTCTCAAGAGTCTCTATCTATATGTAGCACATATAAAATGAGCTTCACCGGAAGTTTACGAGCTGGTTTATCATTATGGGGAAGTTCTAAAGAACGCTCCATGCATATGGTCAGTTCTAACCGGAAGTAGTAGACCATCCGGGAATCTTTGACACACTCTTTTCAACACTCTTATCCCTGCATTCCAATGTGCATACTAGCCAACCAATCTGCCCTAAATAGTATTGAAAATAACTAATATCACATAGAATTTAGTATGCATATTGGGGGGCAGTCTGTGATTTGGGACATACTAATTCTATTTTCGCATACTATTTAGGACGGATAGTATGCGAATTGGGACGCAGCAAGAAGAGATACACACAAAAAAAAAAAAAAAAACGGAGAATTGGAGCATGCGCATATGCGCGCTGTATACAAACCCAACACAACAAGACTAACATGAAACAATATTTTTATAACACTATTTATTAATCTGTAGTAATGTTAGTTAATAAACATACAGTCGTTCATGATTCGTTCATGTTGTAGTTGTTGCTGTGACGTAGCCGTGTCTGACTAGGGTCGAGACGTGGGGTGATAATATCATCGTTTTACAAAATATACGGGTTGGCTGTACCGATACGATACAAATTTTTTACGTATTCAGCTAAACACGTCTCCATGTTGACGGGCCCTTAAAGCTGCCCACCGCTAGAGATCACGTTTTGAATTCTAAACACGTCAGGTAAACACGTTTTTTGAAAACAGAAAACAGAACTAAACACCTACCTCAAGAGCTCTCTGTGGATCCTTGTCTATGAAACCGTCAGAGAAACGCCTGCAATGAAATATGAATGATATGCATATACACCTACATATATATGAACGCACTGTATTAAAATGGGCTTAAATTACCCACCCGCTGGTTGCCATGGGTCCGCTCTTCGTACTTTCTCTCTTAAGCTCTAGAAAGTTCTGAAAAGAAAGAGAGACGCTAAAGGAAGTAAACTTGTGGGCCTATCAACCCCGCTCTACTTCCGGAATGAAGAACTATGGGAAAATACCTGACAAAATACACTGCGCACAAGAATTAGTGGTGAAAACAGATTTATTTATTTGTTTGTTTGTTTGTTTGTTTGCTTTCTTATTTATTTATTTATTTACTTGTTAATGTAAAAAAAAATAATAAACTAATAATAATAAATAAAAATAAAAAGACATGTACACCAGTCATTCTTGAGACATGGGACAAAACATGTCCAGCAATTAACTGCTATCAGGTTTAAAAAAGAAAAATATTTTCAATTGTAAAGGTTATGGGGATTAATAAATGTGTTTAACACAATGATCCCCTTCAATTTAATTTTATCATTATAATGTCAAATCTATATTGTCTCACTACATCTATAACAGTGTCCACAGAGAAGGGTTCAATCATTCATATGCTATAAAATGGACAAAAATGTTTTTTTATTAAAAATACCTTTTTTTTATCAAAAGTAACACTAATATCACATATCAAAGCAAGGTTGTTTTTCAGTGACACATGCATGTTTCATAAGGTTTCAAAAGACGTGTCAACACTTTTTGTCAACACCGTCAGACATTCATTAAAATGTAATAAAATCAGGGAATATCAGCAGCTGTCACTCTAAAGGACCTCCTTGTCACATCATTCCTCCTCTGCAGAGTACATCAGTGTCAGACAGGCTCTGCTAAGTTTTATATTTTTCAAATATTTTGGTGACGCTTTAGATTACAACCCGCAATGTACCGCGTAATTAAACAGAATTTACAGCGTACCGCTATAATGGCAACTGTCAAATATATACATACTTTAACAATAAAAAACAAGTTTCTCAAACAATTATTTAGCCTTCCTTAAAAACGGTCCACAAAACGGACAACATTGGCTATTCTTACTTTATAAGAAAATAAATTAATGTAATGACGGCGAGAAAACGACTATTCCTAGAGCATTTAAATAAAGAATAGCGATCGTAGCGGGCTGAGGCGCGATCGGACGTACCGCTTCCCTACTTCCACTGTCGGTGGATATATTGTGAAATAGGCCTATAGAGTGGGGGAACTATGATGTCACTTTGTAGGCGAAAACCCGGAAGCGAGTTAGCATTTTAGCACTTCCGGTTCCAACGTCCCAGAGTCAATGGGTTTTTTGAATGGGATTTTGGTTAAATCCCTAAAATAAGGTCCGTGGTTCACGCAGGCTCAAGATCCTTTCACGTTTTATTCTACGACATAAAACACACCAGTGACACCACACTCGTGATTTTTTTAAGCTGTTATGTTTCTTAAAAAAGACGGTTGCTAACAAGTTGCTAAATGTGTGAAACGGGCGTAAAACCTGCCGAAAGTACAGTGTGTTTGGGTTCTTAAAAGTTTAAAATTTTATATATGATTGTTAATTTAACTTTAATTAAGATACTGTAGTTCTTAATGTCATGACAGATGTTTGCATCCTGACAACTTTAAAAAAAAAAAAAAAAATGGACACAATGTTTAAGAGGTTTTAAATAAACAGTAGCACAGTGTAGCATAGTTTGTGATTATGCTTGGTCTTTCTTTGGTGCTGTTAAAACCACCACAACAAACCTGTAGCTCTTTTTATGAAATAGTAATAAATCGCATTTTAAATCGCAATTTTAATCAGAAAAATTTTCCTGTAGCTCAAATAGTAGAGCATGGCGCTAGCAACGCCAAGATCATGGGTTTGATTCCCAGGGAAAGCAAGAGCTGATCAAATGTAAAAACTGTAACTTGAATGCAATGTAAGTCGCTTTGTCTGCTAAATGCATAAATGAAATGAAAATGAAATGAAAAATCGCAATTAGATTTTTTCTCCAAATCGTGCAGCCCTACCAACAATGACATTTAAAAATATACACTTTTTGTTATACCATAAAAATAATAGGTAGCCCATCTGAATTATATAACATTTAGGCTATCCATCTCATAGTAGCCTACCAAAATTGTATTAACAGTAGAAGTGAAATATTATTGTAGTCTTCAAATCTGGGTACTGTCATGTTTTAAAATCACTTAGAGGAAGTTTGGTCCCATCAGACTAACATGACAGTCACGACTCATGCCGCTGTAAGCTTTTCTTTTTCTTTTGTCTTCACTCGCGATCTTTACATCACACATTACATATTTCATCGCACACTCGTTTTATGCGTTTTTGGCACCACCTATTGTTGTGGGTGTATTATTGACATGTCAAAGTCTAGACCCTGAATATAAGGACCGCATTTTTTCAGATGTATTTACAAGAAAAAAAACATCGTCTTATATTCGGGTCAATACGGTAATCATAATCTATGACAAAAATACTATTATAAACTAGATTATTGGATAATTCAGCAGCAAAAGATACTCTAGAAAAATCATGGGTGCACAATAATTTGATAAAATCTAAACATTTAGTGAAACATTTTAGTGAAATAAAGGCCGTTCCACACTGAGCGCAATGCGAATCGCCGACGACGGTGCTTTCACACTGAGCGCGAAGCGATTGTTCACCTTGTGCTAATTCACGCATGCACGCTAGGTGGCGCCGACCAACAATGTATTTTTCCTCAGATGTGTATCTCGTATATGGATTTAACATCGTCCGCTGCTCAATATACAGCATTAAATTTTGATAAGTAAAGTTTGGTTCTACACCAGAAACAAATATCTTTAATACTTACAAGAATATCCTATAATATAATTAGAGGTACAATTAGAATCAAGCTACACTTGAAAATTTATGTAATTATTAATGTGTTTGTTTATAAGTCACTTAAAACCATCATCGAGTGCTAATAACTTCCGATTGTGATCTATAGTTGATTTTGATTATAATAGGCAGTTGTATGTCATCAACATCCTTTATTGTTATAAAAATACCACGAGCTGTATACAAAACACATACAGAAAATATATTGTTATAATCATATGTCTATTTGCTTTCATATGTCATGTGTAGCGGCACAAATGTACAACCCGTGCACAGAATGATGCGCTTGAAGCAACACGGAGTCACAGCGTGCAGCGTTACGCAGAGAAATGTTCAGAGCACAAAGGAAAGAGATATTGGTGTGTAGTGTATTAAATCTGCGTGATAGTTTGAGCCTTTTCTTTTAACAGTTTTAAATCTCAGTTTATGTGCGCTCTTAAAGAGAGTTTCATTGTTTTGACTCTAGTAACCGAACGTGACACGCAGTTTGAATGCTGAATGGAGGATGACAGACAGCCGCAGCGCAGAGAAGAGTTTACATGAACTTGAATTTAGTGGCTTAAATACTCATCTGTACCTCACACTGAACTATGGAACAGCTTCAGAACACTTGGAATATAGTACACAAAACTTTATGGTGCTTTATAATGTTTTGTGCCTTTAGTGGGGCTTAAAAATAACATGGAATAGTATACGCACAATAACGGATTTGGATTGGTCTCTGACCGATACCCGATCCGGCAGAAAATGCCAGTATCCTGAGTATCGGATAGATGCATCTCTAGTTGGATTTCACAATTCAGTTACTCATAGCTAGATAGATATCAATTAATAGTCTAATTCCAGAGCCTTTGAGAGATTTTGTTTTTTCCCAGTCAGGAAGAATTTTGTTTAAATCGTTGATGTTCATATGGTCTTGTTATGAGAGAAATTACGAACTGAGCAGAGTACCTTATGATAGTGGTTTTCAATTCTGAACCTGGGGACACACAGCACTGCACATTTTATACATCTCTCTTCACTTGACACAAGCTTAGTTTAGTTCATGGAGCTCTTTCCTAAGGAGTTGATTATCTGAATCAAGTGTGTTTAACGAGAGATATACGAAGTGTGCAGTGCTATGGGTCCCCAGGACCACAATTGTAAACCACTGCCTTTATGAGCACCTCCTGAGCTCCTAGTCATTTTTAAATGTTTAAAAAATATTGGAGTTGGCCTAAATTTGACCAATGTAAAGACTCTCCCCTATTCCTAAACCTTACACAACCACATCACTTTGCTTGTTCTGTCTGGAGGATCTGGGGGCATGGTCTCATTTAAGAAATTATGTACATTTTAAAGTTACATTCGTCTATCTGGTTCACTTTGAGAGTTCAATATTAAGAGCTTCAATGCATGCTCAGCGTGGAAACTTAACAAAGAAAAAAGTCAATGCAATGACTCAACCCTCTTTTTAGTTACTGTAGACCCTTAAGAGTTTTGTTAATAGGTTTTAAGCTAAATCTCCTCTAGCTAGGACACCTAGTAGTAAGATACAATTTGCTGTGAAAATGGCCCCAGAATCTGCCTTTCCTTGAAGCTAGAGAACCACTTAAGATTTCAAAAAGAAGATTCACAGTTTGTGGCCACCATCAAAAAAAGTCTCGGGTGACTTTATCCAAATTGTCTAAAAAAATTATTTGTTTTATTATTTTTATTTGTTTATTTTTGTGTAGATTCAAGGGAAAGATGAAAAATAAGGAAGTCTGGGAATGACTGAAGAAGACCTCAGCGAGGGAAGGAAGTAATTATCACAATGTAAGTTCTTTGAGAATGTGTGCATTGTTTATTACAAGTTGTGTTTTCATTTAAATGTAGCAATGTACACAGCTGGTCAAAATATTGAAATATATTTTAAAATATAATTTATTTCTGTGATCAAAGCTGGATTCCCAGCATCATTACTCCAGTCTTCAGTGTCACATGATCCTTCAGAAATCAAGACACATTTATGATTATTTTCAATGTTGAAAACAGTTGTGCTGCCCAATATTTTTGTCTACAACAGTGTTTCCCAACCTTATTTCTGCCGCTGCACAGTTTTGACCTGTAAAAAATCCCACGGCACACCACTAAGTATTATAAAAATAAAAATAAAAAAACAGAAAGGGGAAAAGTTTTTTTTTTTTCTCAATAATTAAACATTGCATCATCAGAGTTGGTATTTTGGCTTTATATATGATCAGACACTTGCACTTAATTTCTGAAAATCATACTCAAATGGAGTTAACAAGGTTTTTGATGAGCGATTGACAGAGATCTGTGTTTTGTCCATCATTAGAACGGCCGCATCTGAGACAGTAAATTAATAGCTTAGCGTTTTCATCAGTTTGCAGGTTATAAAGTTTATTGTAGCTATATGGGCACTCAGTTTCTCTTGTTGTTAATGATAACGATGACCAATTGCGCTGATTTAAAATAATAACAACGAAATATAATAGAGAAGGAAGTTTTTGATAATCTTCCATGGCACGGCACACTGGTTGGGAAACACTGGTCTACACGACGGTTCAAAAGGTTGGAGTGACTAAGATTTTTTCTTTTTTTTTCTTTGGGAAGACATTAATAGCAAGGATGCATAAAATTGAATTAAAGTGATAGAAAATACTTATTATATTACAAAAGATTTGATTTAATTTTTTTTTTACTTTGTTTTTTTTTTTTTTTGAATGTTTTGAACTTACTTATATTATAAAAGAATCATAAAGAAAAATATCACAATTTACACAAATATTAAGGACCACAACTGTTTCTAGACTACGTTTACATGTGCACAAATAATGTGATTATTTCCAATAATCAGAGTAAGGACTTAATCACATTATGATGTTTACATGTCAAGAGCAAAGCTCTTCACTCCCGTTTATATGCAATTTCCATTATTCATATTATTTGAGTTGTGGTTATTTTTTTACCGCCATTATTCACATAACATAACCCCACTGCTCAGCACAAATTGGTGTGTTACTGGCCGCTGTTTTAATTTGTCTAATGCAAAACATGTTTGTATGTTTGTATTCCATACATTTTTGCCACCATAGCAATGTGATGGCAGTGTCACTTCAGCTGGGTTTGCCTACGCTGGATGAGGGTGAGGAGCAGAGACTGGTGTGCTGACAGAGTTTAGTGATTCGGCTCTCCAGAAATGCAAAGCTTTCTTCCCCATCATTTCTAATCTGAGGTGCGTTTCCCAAAAGCAATTATGGTCACAAGTTCCATAGTTACCAATAGAGTTCAGTGGAACTAACGACCATAGTTAGCTATCGATGCTTTTGGGAAACGCACCCCTGCAGGTGCCTCACGTCATTCATGTACGTCACGAGCACATGCACACTTTGGTCAGAGAGGCAATAATGTGATTAGGTGCATGGAAGTCAGTATATGAGATCAGTATATGAGAATGATCATGTGACACTGAAGACTGGAGTAAAGGCTACTGAAAAATTCAGCTTTGCCTCACATGAATGAAATACATTTTAAAGTGTATTAGAAAAAGGGTATGAAAACTGTTATTTTAAATTTAAAAAATATATATATATTACAATATTAATGTTTTGTACTGTAAATTTGGTCAAATTAATATAGCAGAAGAGATTTCTTTTGAAAAACATTAAAAAAAAAAGATTTTTGACTGGTTGTGTTCATACATTAGCAACATTAACATGATGATATCCTCCATTTCCGCTGCCAGAAAAGGATATTGACAGTGCAGGCTCAGGACGGCGAAGAGAAGGAAGAACACCTTTAACATAATTTTCTCATACCTTTGTCTTGTGTTATAATAAAAACAATAAACCTGACTACAATAATATGGTAAATTTTATTAAAAGATTCCAGTTTGCAAGGAATCTGGAGTCTCTGGCTCTGCACTAAAGGAGCTCTTTGCTGAGGAAGACCAAGTGCTGAGGAGGAGCCTTGTTCTACAGCAAAACACTGCATCAACCCTCCATGACAAGATGAAGAGTGAAGTGTCTCCTGTCCTTCCCCCAGAAGAGTCTGCCTTCTGCTGCTGGGGTAAGAACGACACTCTTCCTCTTCTCTCACAGCCGTCCAGCACCTAACTCTGCCTCCTCAGCACTGTCTGAAAGAGTCTTCTCCACAGTCAGTAATCAGAGATCACAGATTCTCCTGAGAAAGTCAACATGCTCATTTTCCTAAACAAAAACTGTTTGTTTTTGGGGTGGGCCAAATTATACAGGAGTGATGCTAGAAATCTTTATATTGTTCATTTTACATATCTTTACTCTTTATGAATGTTATTTTCTTTATTTATTTTATCTTCTGAGAAGCCCAAGAACTATGGTTCTTTGGTAATTGTAACATTGTTTAGGTTTATCTTCTGATAGTGAAGCTGTATTAAAGCACATCAGCACCAGATATTAATGAAGTATCTACTGAATTGTTTCATATCTTTTTATCATGTCTTTATTTTTTTGCACCAAATTAAGGGAGTTGTATCAATAAGAGTACTGATAATTATTGATAATTTTCACTGATAACAGCATTATTTAACTATGCCCACCCTTAATGAGACACAAACTTTTCAGTTGATTATATGGCATAGCAATCTATGAATTGATGTGGTCAGTTTTCTGTGCTCATGACTTGGTAACACTTTGCATGGTTAAAGAACAGGTGTAATGTTCAGAATGTTTTGGTTTAGTATTTGTAGAAAGTAGCACTGAATAAATGTTGATTCATGAATGAATGCATTGTGTTTTTGTCTATTTTCTATTAGAATTTAATGTTTTTGAATTGGTTTGCACTGCATGTATGTAATGAATGTATTTACTATAAATCCCCTATAATTAAATTACTGTTAGATTTTATAAGGTTTCTTTTTTGCACCAAAGATGAGTTTATTAGTTCTATATGTATTTCAAGGTAATGGTCGGAACACATTCTCAGGACCCGGACTAAAGGTGAGGTGTAAATATTAAAAATAAAAATTAACGTGGTATTTTAGTCCTTAGGACATACTTGGTACGTTGCTGCGACCAATATGATCCGGTACTGTCACGTCCTCACAACGTGCCGGTTTGGTCGTTAGGACGTTCTCAGCACGTTCCAGCGATGTACCACTATAACGTACAATATATATGAGTACTTATGCAATGGAATCATTTAAGTTTTTTATTTTTAATAAATTTGCAAAGATGTTAAGTTTTTTTGCTTTACCATTATAGTGTATGGAGTGTAGATTGATGTGGAAAAAAGTAATTTAAAGCAGTTTAACATAAGGCAGCAACATAAAACGTGAAAAAAATTAAAGGGTATGAATACTTTCGCAAGGCACTGTAAGATCTTACAGGACAAAGTGAATTTCCATTTAAAAATCACAATGTCCAATATGATACAAATCAATAAAAGATCCTACAGGAAAAATTAAAATGCCATTAAAATAAATCAGAATGTCCAATAGGATAAGGATCAAATAAAATCCTATAGGACAAAGTGAAATTCCATTAAATGTCCAATAGGATTCTAAGAATCCAATAAGATCCTAAAGGATAAACTGAAATTCCAATAGGATTTTTTGACAAGGGCCGGGTTTGTAAACTGTACTCACGGATTCATGCAGCAAGCTCCTAGGTAGCCTACGTGTTAACGAATCATATTGTATATTGTTTTATTGCATATTATTATGTGGAATAGGCCTACAACAAATTGTAACGGACACGAGTTGGAATACAACGATTTAATAAGAAAGATGTGCGTCAAAATCTTGTTTAATTTGTGATCGTCTTAGACTTGATTATTATTGTATAATAAACCTGGCATTGTGACTGACTTTGGAGTTATTTGTTACTCTTTTGTAAGTCATTTTGAATAAAAGCTTCTTCTAAATGCATGTAACCTAAATATATAATAACAACAACAACAATAATAATAAAATAATGGTTATTATTATTATTTTAATTTATAGGCTAAATAAATAAGTGCACTTAAGACAGTAAAATGTTTGTCATACAATAATTCATGAATGCTTTATTTTTAATAACATTTACAGTTTTGGAAATGTGTTTGTGTACTATTCATTCTTAACATGAAGACTTATGTTGATGATTTTATTATACTAAGCTTTTTCCCCCAGAGTTAGATGCTGTTAATGTGGATGTGCCAGAACTTTCTTCAGTTAAACAAGGAGAAAACTGAAGTCATCGCATTTGAAAACAAAGATGAAGTTCTCAAGATGAATGCATACCTTGACTCTAGGGGTCAAACAACTAAAAACCAAGTAAACAATCTTGGGGTGATTCTGGAGACAGACCTTAGTTTTAGTAGTCATGTCAAAGCAGTAACTAAATCAGCATATTATCATCTCAAAAACATTGCAAGAATTAGATGTTTTGTGTCCAGTCAAGACTTGGAGAAACTTGTTCATGCCTTTATCACCAGCAGGGTGGATTATTGTAATGGTCTCCTCACCAGCCTTCCCAAGAAGACCATTAGACAGCTGCAGCACATCCAGAACGCTGCTGCCAGGATTCTGACTAGAACCAGAAAATCTCAGCATATCACACCAGTCCTCAGGTCCTTACACTGGCTTCCAGTTACATTTAGGATTGATTTTGAAGTACCTTTACTCATTTATAAAGCACTCAATGGCCTAGGACCTAAATACATTGCAGATATTCTCACTGAATATAAACCTAACAGACCACTCAGATCATTAGGATCCAGTTAGAAACACCAAGGGTTGGACTTTGCACTGGGCTGGTTCCACACTGCACGTCACGCTTTTTCAATGCATCATACACTCAACAATACATATACATATGTAGGGTAAGCGTGGCATGTGAGTGGCGGCCGGGGGTGGGACTTTGGGCCTTGTGCCCCGCAGCACCTCTCCTTGATGGCTCGTTTTGGGCCTAATTTATGCCTTACGCACGGAGGGCCCAGAGGCAGCCTTACAATATCTTACTATTTATAGCTTTATTATTATTATTACTATTATTATTTCGTCATTACTATTACTACCATTATTATTTTTATTATTATTATTGTTATTATTATTACAATTTGTCCTCTTCCTGATTCCCCAACCACCTCCTGACTCGGATGAATAAATGTATTATCGTTATTGTTGCTACTATTACTAATTACTATTTAATACAATTATTATTGATATTTGTCATCCTCCTCACCCTCCAACTTTCCCCTCATTTCTGATTAATTGAGTTAATTACTATTATTATTATTATTACTGTTATTATTTATTTATTGATATTGTTGCTGCTACTATTACTATTATTACTTATCACCTTCCTCATCCTCCATCCTCTAATTTTTGTTATTAATGCTATTATTACTATTATTATTATTATTATTATTATTACTGCTATCATTACTATTATGTTTTTTTTTTTTTTACTTTTGTCATGTCTGTTGTACTTTCCTTTATTTATATACTTCCATCCCCAACACTTACACAAACACACACACACACACACACACACACACACTCACTCACTCACTCACTCAAATCATGTTGGCTGTAATGTATGTTTTGTTGACCTTGGTTATTTTGTATTTGATTTGTTACCTGTAAGTATCTGTATGTTTGTTTGCGTAATGAAAAAAGAAAAAAGAAAAAAGAAAAAAAAGAAACACCAAGGGTTCACACAAAATAAGGGGAGTCTGCTTTTAGCTATTATGCCTCCCGCAGTTGGAACCAGCTTCCAGAAGAGATCAGATGTGCTAAAACATTAGCCACATTTAAATCTAGACTCAAAACTCATCTGTTTAGCTGTGCATTTGTTAAATGAGCACTGTGCTACTCCGAACTGATTATATAAAATGTATAATAAAATCACCAAAATAAGTCTTCATGTTAAGAATGAATAGTACACAAACACATTTCCAAAACTGTAAAATGTTATTAAAAATAAAGCATTCATGAATTATTTTATGACATACTGTCTTAAGTGCACTTATTTATTTAGCCTATAAATTAAAATAATAATAATAACTATTATTTTATTATTATTATTGTTGCTGTTGTTGTTGTTGTTATTATATATTTAGGTTACATGCATTTAGAAGAAGCTTTTATTCAAAACGACTTACAAAAGAGTAACAAATGACTCCAAAGTCAGTCACAATGCCAGGTTTATTATACAATAATAATCTTTCTTATTAAATCTTTGTATTCCAACTCGTGTCCGTTACAATTTGTTGTAGGCCTATTCCACATAATAATATGCAATAAAACAATATACAATATGATTCGTTAACACGTAGGCTACCTAGGAGCAATTGCTGCATGAATCTGTGAGTACAGTTTACAAACCCGTGGGAACGGATTGCGAAAGCCTGCGCACGGATTATGAATCTGTGGGTACGAATTCAAAAACCGAGGGTACGGTTTACAAAATCTGAGCGCACGGATTGGAAATTCGTGGGTACGGTTTATTAATCTGTGGGCACGATTTGTTAAACCGAGGGAACAGTTTAAGAATTCGTGGGTACGGTTTATAAACTGAGGGAACGGATTGCAAAACCGTCGGTACGGATTGGTGTTTTTTTCTCCTACAGGTGACTTCCCGGGCTCCGTACTCTCGTCAACTTTTTCTAGGCAAAAAAGACGCCAAGTGTGAACACGGCCTAATCGGTCATAACTTCTGGCAAGAAATAGCGCAAATTATTATCAAATGAAGTATAATTTGAAAGACTGCGCGTTTGGCTGTACATACTACTGTGGTTACACCCTAAGATATTTAAATATTTGAAAATCTATTTATTATTAATATATTTCAATCTATGTGACTTTTGTATGGGTTGTTTTGAATGCTGTGCGTGCAGGTTTTTGCGTATTTTAGAGCACAAATCGTACCAGCGTACTTTGAGGTCAAAATGCGTAGCCGCTACGCAAAATGGGTACAGGTTGGCAGGTCTGAGATCAGTTATGGACTTTAAAAAATACTAAAATATTTTTTATTTACAAATAATCAGTACATGTCTTCAGCTTTTAATGCACGTTTAACATATTTTCATCCCTAAAACTGAATTCCCTTCTGTAAATTGAAAAGTATTAATAATTAAAATTAAAATTAATAATTAAAATTTAACCAAGTGCAACACAAACATTACAGACATATTATACAAATAAATATATAAATACACTCAGAGAAATGTTTACTTGATTAACAACTATTTTGAACTGTGAAAAACAAAATCAACATTCTTTTAAAATATATCATCTTTAAAAAAAAAAATGGTTGCATTATAAAAATATGTTTTTCTACAAAAAGACTTAAATAATTATTCTCTACATGATCAGTCAACTATGTGAAAATCTGTAAGTTTGGCTGGTTTTGTTCATTTTAAAGGGTTGTTTAATTGCTCTTTACACTTCATTTTTGATTTTTGTGAAAACAACAGGAATGTAATATTGTCAATTTCATGCAATCTGAGGTGAATTAACTGGTTTTATATAGTCATATTCTCTATGTAGTACTTTCTCACAGACACTCTGCAGTCCCACTGTTTTTGGAATGTGAGCTTGGTCGTAGTTGTCCCTACTGAGAGTATCTTGTGGAAGTGCACCTGACTTAGCAAATGAATGTGTTAAATTGCAGTTTGTCCTGGAAGCTGTTGGACTCCAGCAGTGATCTGAATGACCCAAAATCTTGCACTCGCTTGTACATGCCCACAGACCTTGAGAAAGATAAAGAATATCATTTTTAATAAGTACAAGCCTTTTAGCATTTTAAAACAGACATTATGACAATGTAGAGGTGCTATAGCAAATGCTTGGTAGAACCCTCAAATCTTTGTCAGATTATATTAAAATATGCAGCACCTCTTTTGGCTCTCCATAAAACCACACTTCTGATATAGGTTACTGTATTTGCCGTGTTCTTATAACTTATTTATATTTTTTTGCAAAGATGCTTTGTCACACTGAACTAAGAAAAAAAAGAAAAGAAAAAAAGGCATCTTATCTATAGACCTACTAAATTCCTATAGCAGCAACAAAAGAGCCAAAAAGGAACATAATAAATGAGGAAATCAGACAGTAAATCCTGCAGTCTCCGTGCATCTAACATACAAAAGAGAACTTTTCATATTAAAGGTAATTTTAAAAATGTATCAGCAAACATAAAAGGGTCATTCTACAGAAACGTCCACTTTTGGTATGGCAAAATGTCTTAATTTTTTTTATTTTTTTTACATTTAAACTTTATTTAAATTTTTTTACCACATTATTAGATTACCTTTTGACTTTATAAATGACATAAATGACTATTTTTTTTTTTTTAGCTTTTTTGCGCAATTATTTCAAGACCACATGTATCATTTTTTGTCACTGGTGTTACCTCCTTTAGCAATATTAAAAGTTTTTATGAAATATTATTTCTAAAAAAAAAAAATTCAGCACATGTAGTCAGAGTTACAGAAAAATAATGAAAATGCAAGAAATAAGGAGATTATGTCTTATTTATTTAATGTGACAGACAAAAACAGTACAGTAACACAGTAACACAGCACAGTAACACCAGTGACAGTAACACCAGTGACATACATTAGACATGATATACTGATCGTCACTGGTGTTATCCATAAGGAAGGTAACACCAGTGACAGTAACACCAGTGACAATTTTCATGAAAAATGCATTTTACAAAATGTCTGCTGCAAGGTATCAAGCCACATGTTGTCAATCATGGCATACTCACTAAATTAACTAGTTTAATCCATTTGTATTATAGTTTTTTTTACATTTCCCTAACAATAAATAGGTCACACCAGTGACATCAACTAAAAGCTTCATATGAAATCATGAGATAAATGAGAAAATTTATCATAACTGAAAAGAAACAGTGGACTAAACATGGGCCTTTTTTCATAGATGTTTAGAAAATAGGAAGGAGGAAGTCGAGTGATGTCATCAGTGTGATTTTTTTATTCCAAAATAAAATACTTTTGTTAAGCGGTAACACCAGTGACACAACTCCAGGGGACCACTGTTTTCATTATATATTTTATAATATTTTTTTGGCATTTTGTTTTATTATGCCATTTATATCATATATTTGATAGTTATGAATAGACTTTTGTATTTTAAATGGTAGAAAATCCTGTTTTTGACCTCAAAATAAAGCACTTTCCTGCTGTACATGGCTGTGGGGACGAGCAGTTTTGTGGTACTTGGAATTCTGTATAATTAATTTAAAAAAAAAATGCCACACTGATGGCTCAGGAAGGTGTAATTGTTCAAATAACATATTGTTTCATTTTAAAATATAAAACAATTGTAACCCTAATGTGTATTTCAATTGTAATATTTTCTTTAAAGTGGACGTTTCTGTAGAATGACCCAAAACTGGCAAGCACATCTGCAGTACTGTATAGATTTATAAACAGTAAGATTACAAAGTATCATGGTTAATTAATATAAGCTTAGTTATTTACATTTAGCTTTGTCACTATGTGGAAAACGTAACATGAACACACGTTTCAGCGCCACTGATTTAGACATGGTTTAGACCTACCATTTTGATCGCTGTTTTGATGCTCGTCTTTTTTCAAGCCATCGCCGCTAATATCTGAATCACTATCATTGAAGTCACTATCTCCAATCCCGCTGTCCTTTCCACTTCGAGGCTCTCGAGCTGATATAGTTGCGTACGAGGTGCCTTTCCAATTTTTAATTTGTCTCATTGTATCTTTACCATAGCTAGGTACAGTGGAAAACCCCTATTAAAATAAAGTACAATATTTGAGAAGAACCATTTAACAATATCAAATACAGAATTTACATTCTAAAACAGGCTTACCTCTGACTTGACACCGCGGCTTTTGTCCCCTAGTTCACACGGACTATCTTCAGAGCTGCAGGATATGTCACTGCCTCTCTGGATCAAGCCACAAAAAGTTGTCTTGTTTGAGTAACGGTGAATATCAAAAACTATGTCACTGTGAATTGAAATTAGTGGGTCGATATGGTTTCCCTTGGCCTGAACTCTGTCCTCCTTTCCAGAATGGCTGTGGCCTCGATTGTCCACCTTTTGTTTATTACAAGTGGACGCTATTATAATAATGGCTAAAAATAGTAGTGTGCAGCTCCCCGCCAGTATTACAATTATAATGATTGAATGATCCACTTCCTGAGTCTCTTCATCAATTTTGTGCATGAATACATCGCGGTCTCTAGGGAGAGATCCTGCTATTATGAAATTGATAGTGACTGCTGTAGTTAGGGAAGGTCTCCCGTTGTCACTGACAGTTACTGTTATTCTCAAGTTCTCGTAAACTTCGTAGCTGTGTTCATGATTCAGATAAATTTCTCCGGTGGCACTATTTATGGAGAACACAGATGCGACACCTTCGGATATTCTGAACGACAATTCTGCGTTGACACCTTCGTCAGCATCCCTAGCGTGTACCTGGGTTATAACGTAACCTGAAGGCGCGTCTTTGGGCATCAGAACCTCGGCAGAATTATTAATTAGCACAGGCTGAGTGATAGAGGGAGCGTTGTCGTTCTGATCAACTATTTTTAGATTAATGATTGCACTGCATTGGAGTTGTGGCGAGCCTCCGTCGGTTGCTTGAATACGTAGCTGTAGCTGTTTGAGGACCTCAAAATTGAAAGTTCTGAGCGCATAGAGCGAGCCTGTAGCTGGATCTAGAGAGACAAAGGTTGACACCGGAGAGCTGATGTAGGTGTCCAAGAGCTTATAGCTAATTTTGCTGTTTTGCCCTAGGTCAAGGTCTCTGGCCACCAAAGTTGTGATATATGCGCCTGGTGCATTGTTCTCCATCAAGGAGACTTCAAAGACTGGTTTACTGAACACAGGTGCGTTGTCATTTTCATCACTCAACCTTATAGTATACTGTTTAATTGTTCTGAACGGAGGCGATCCCAGGTCTTCGGCTACAACCGTTAAGTTATACTCTGAAATTTTTTCTCTATCAAGTGAAGATGTCGTTACAATCATAAAGCTGTCCTCGTAGGCTTGCTGGAGTTTGAAGTGATTGTGCCCATAGAGGGTACAATGAATATCTCCGTTTGCGCCCGAGTCCTTGTCAGCGATGCTGACAAGAGCCACAAAGCTTTCTTTAGCAGCAGCCTCTGTGATGTACGCTATTCCCGCGGTGACTGAAGTCATGGGGGTGATGGTGATTTCTGGTGCGTTGTCATTCACATCCTGCACATGCACAACAACTTTACAAATGGATGGGCTCGGATTAGGACCCAAGTCGGATGCCTGTATATCGAACTCATAGGTTTTCTTGCTCTCAAAATCAATCGGGCTCTCGAGTGTCAACCGCCCGGATTTTCGGTCAACACTGAAACGCTGCCGGATCTCTGAGGGCACTTGATTCCCGAACCCATACATAACTTCGCCATTCAAACCCTCGTCTGGATCAACCGCGTTAAAGTCCACAAGCAAGAATCCCACCGGTGCGTCCTCCAGTATTTCAACTGAAAAACTGTTCCGGTCGAACACAGGGCTATTGTCATTAAAGTCTTTTACTTTGACATTGATTTTTGTGCTGCTGGACCTTGATGGATTTCCTCCGTCTGTTGCATCGAGCTCCAAAACATAGGAGGCATGTGTTTCCCTATCTAATTCTTTCAATAGCACCAACTCTGCATATTTAACCCCATCAGCTCTGCTCAACACATCAATGGTAAAGTGACTGTTGACTGATATTTGGTAGCTTTGTATGTAGTTCGAACCCACGTCCTCGTCCATAGCAACATCTAAAGGAATTCTAGTGCCGAGTGCTGCATTTTCTGAAATTTCCAAAGTAGATTCCTTTCTGGAGAACACGGGAGCGTGGTCGTTGATGTCCTTTACTTCCACTTCAATATGAATTAATTTAAATTTCTCATTCGAGACACTCACAACGTCGAATGCAATGAGACACTGGATTGTATTCTTACATATTTTTTCTCTGTCTATTCGTTCTCCAATTGTTAGCTGTCCGTCTCTTTCTCGGAGTCTAACAGAAGATGCATTGAACTGATTCATCATTTTGAAATTGGTCTTAGAGCCATCTGAGAGATTTAAGGCCATGTCCGTTGCCAGGTTTCCGATGACAGTGGATAGAGCGTCCTCTTCATATGTCTGATATTTCATGGTTATTCCCGCTGCTAAAGTGGACAAAAAATACAATAACACAAAGGCGACAACCACTGTCCACCAACGCCACAAAACTCGACTGCTAGAAGTCCCTCTCATAATGTCAAGATTTACAGCTGTATGTAACTTAAATTGAGGAAAATATTTTAAAGCAAACAGCTGTCCAGTAAAATGTATTTTGTTTCTCTGACATGTATGCCAAGCTCCAAGCGCAGTTCAATAAAACTGCAGTGCCTGGGTAGTTTATAGACATCTTCATGCAAATGAGATCAAGTGTGACCAATCCCTGCTTTAAAAGGAGGTCTTTTAAAAGACATCTAAGCTCGTTAAGAAATGCCAACACTTTGATGCCAGTGCGAACTTGCACTAATTCTATTTTATAAAGCGAGAGAATGGAGAGAGATTATATTTTTAAGACATGATTCCTGAGCTAAAAATGATTACTACACTAGTAGCCTAGTTGTATGTCATTGGATTAAAAATAACCTCAAATTTGTGGTGATCATTTTTGTCTTATTCCTCCCTCATACGTACATAGCATAATTGTGATAAGTCAAATGTTATGTTTATGAGAAGTGTCACGTGCGAAATCTGGTTTAGCATGCATGTCAGTGCTGTTGTGGCTTTTTTCCCCGCAATCTCTCCTGCTGTTGTGGCAGGTGTAAAAGTCCTTTTTAAATAGGATTTATTTGAAGCGACAGGATAATTATTTAAAGGGTTTTCTATAGCCGGATTATATCACAGGCTTATGAACCCCTCGTTAACCACAAGTATACAATAGCTTAGTGGGGTATCCCAATGGCGACGTCGGAGTCTGTATTATTTTGCAACGACAGACGGAGGGAGATAAAGTTCCTATAGTTCTCAGGTCTGCGCTTAAGCTAAACATAATAAGGCAGTGCCATGAGCACTTCTTTGAATAAATTAAGCCGGCCAATGAATTGCCCTCGACTTAAAGCTGCTTTTAAAACGCATTTAAAGTGTAAATGAGTTCTTCACGGCTATTTAAGAGATTCTCTCACTTGTTTGTTTCCCCTTCATTGGGTACCACTTGCCATTTAACTGAGCCACAAAGAATCAGGCGGTATCCATCTGTCACCACTGCGATCGAGATGCAAGATGCAAAAATGATTGTGACGATATTCTCCCCTCTTGCTCTTGTCTGTTTTAAAGGTAATATTGAAACTAAAATTGATCATTTTTGGACTGCTAATATTTACAGGTTGCGAATTAGGGGCCAGTTGCATAAACTCAGACTAAGACTGTATCTTAAGAGCTAGTTTAAGCAGTATTGGAAAAAAAAAAGAAACGCATCCGACCCAGGTCTGACTCCACAACATGTTAATGTCCAGTCTTACATTTAAAAAACTGACAAGAAGCTATTCAGTGTTCATTGAAGATGGCCAGAGTAACTATATATTTATACACTCTCAGAAATAAAGGTACAAAAGCTGTCACTGGGGCGGTACCTTTTCAAAAGGTACATGTTTGTACCTAAAGGGTCCATTTCGGTACCTTTAAGGTGCATATTAGTACTTAAAGTGTACATATTTGAACCTAATACCCAGGTGAAAAAGAAATATATTTAAATTGTGCTTTTTCAGACACACTTAATACATTTATATTATACTGTACTAATTGCATATTAAATGTATTATTTCAAGATATGCTTAAGTTCAATTTTAATTTATTTGTAATATATTTAATATATTGAAATTGTGTTAAATTGGAACCACTTTAAGTATATTTAGTGCAATTTAAGTGTATTTTTAAAAATACATTTAAGATGTACTTTTAATACTTCATGAACTACAGGTAAGGTATATTTGAAGCATCGTTTTAATGTGCTTCAAGTACATTTCAATTGTATTTCAGCTTATTAGAAATGCATTAGCATTACACTACTAGTATATTATATTATATTTATTAGTATTATATTTTTCAATATATACACACACGTACACTTTGATATTTAGAAAACTTTAATGTATTATATATTGTGTACATTACAAATATTCATGAAGTACATTAAAAAAAGTACAGCAGCATATATACTTTGGTGAAAAAAAAAACATACCATTAAATGTATTAAAAATGCACTTGAAATACAAGTATGTTTATAGTATTTTTGTATTACTACAAACATACTCAAGTACATTTTAAAACATTATACAAAAAACATAAATGAAAAAAAGACAGAAAAGCTATGGAAGAGCCATCTTATCCATTTGTAGAACATTTCAGTTATACCTGACTGTATTACTGAAAAGTAAAGAATTTTACATCAATGAATAAATAAAAATTACAATGCAATTTTCTGAAGAAAAAAAAACATGTAAAGTGAATAGATGTGTGTGCAAAGACTGAAGATGATAAAGTTCAAGCAAAAGAATAGGGAGGGATGGAGGGGGTTTTGGAGGTGGACGAGGAGATGGTGTAGGGATGGAGAGAGGCAAAGGTGCGGGATGATGGCAGGATGTGGTGAAGGGATGGTGATGGGAGGATGACGATGATGCCCTGGCGGCTTAGATGGTGTTTGGCACATGGCACAGACCCAGAGCATCCCAGTGCTGACAACACATGGCGGAGTCGAGGGAGGGAGGAGCCAAGATGTAGATGGTGTGGCTGCCGACATCTGGGGGCCGACCGATGGAGACAGAGCTGGTGGACCTGAAGGCGCAGACTAAGGGCCAACGGAGCTGAGCGTCGCCGCAGGTTCCGGAGACCTGGGCACAGCCTAGTCAGTAGTGCCTTGCAGCTTTAGAAAAAAAACAAAACAGAAACAAAATTAGATAACAGATTTTTACATGAATGACTGAAAAGAAGCACAAATTAGCTACCTGGAATGGACACATTGCTAACGTTTTTCTTCCAAGATTGACCGAATCCCCCTCTATTAGGCCTGATTCAAAAATCTCTATAACAGAGGTGATACGACATTAAAATATACTTACTATTCCTTTGCATGTCTCTGCACTCAGATTTCATTTTGTCTTCTATAGCAGCTGATCTGAAAAACAACAAATGTTAATATTTCTTACACGCACACACACAAAAAAGGCAAATGATGATTGATGATTTGTTTTCTATTTAAGAATGACAGAACAATGTACCTGGTCGGAGATATAGTCAAAAACCTTACCAGTCTCAGCAGTTTCAGATGTACTGTATGCTCTTACAAGCAGCTCTTCTTACAATTTAATCTTTGTTCTTATCTGTAATGAGAAATATATATTAGAAAATAAAGTCATAAGGTTGTCAAGCTTGAACAAATATAAACACCAATCAACCAACACTACCACAGTTTGCTGATCAGCTCAAGACAAAGTAACTGTATGTTCATAATCATGGTTTTTCAAAGATCATTAACCTCATTACAATGAAGCCAAATTGTTCAGGAAATCAGAAATAAATATACTTCATGTTGCAAATAAAAGAATGTTAATGTTAACTAATTTTATTTATTTTTTTTTCTGCCAATGCATGTGTCAAAAACATGACAGGTACAGACAAATAACGTTAATTAAATACAAATCTTACCTGAAGTCGCAGTGAGGTTCTGAAGCCAGACGCCATACACGCTCGCAGAAGCTGGTGAAAATAAGAACATACCGCTTTATGCCATGGTCTGTCTGAATACTGGATTCTGATTGGCTGGCAGGTGTTGATTAAATTCGTTGAACTGCACAGCTAGTTCCAGGTCAGTTTAATCACGTTCTATATTAATGCGCTTCCTATAAACATTGGTAACCATAGTAACATACAATTACAGTTGAATAGTAATACCGACGAAAATAACCGTCATTTTTATCGTTCCGGTCAAATATTGCAGCACAAATATTATTAACATCTTTAATATGTGAATGCTGGCAAATGACCATGACATAAACGGGATAATCAACGGCTAGCTGTGCATTAAACGATTTGAATGCACTCCGCTGCGCGTCGGGCGGTTCTTCGCCTCCACGTCGTGCATTCAAACGCACAGCTAGCCATTGATTATCCCTTACATATTTTCTAATTAATTTCATAATTCCCCCAAAACAATTTGAATTCTGCCATCACTCACCCTTAAGATGCTCCAAACCATCTAAGACTTTCGTTCATCTTCGAAAGAAAAGCGGAGATATTTTAATGAAATCTGAGAGATGAATGTCCCTCCGATGAAAAGATTCATCAAAGATGTTCACGTTTCAAAAAGTTCATCGCAAAAAAACATCGCCAAAGTAATCCATATGAATTGCGTGGTTTCCTCCAAGCGCCCTAAAGAGACACGATCGCTCTATATAATATAACACTGTTTAAATTTAGACTTATATTCACATTCAAGGGACATTTGCACGCACATCATATTTGATTTACGAAGCTCTCTGCTGCGAGCTCATTATCATACGAACCAATCAGAGTCGTTCAATGGCTCTGGAACCAATCAGGTTTAGTCTGTGTTGTTTGAATTTAAACACAAATAAACGTGTTTTTTTTTTGTTTAGTTTTTTTCTCATTTCAGATATGATGTTGAAATCCTTGTGGGAATTTCAGAAATGTATATTAGAAAATAAAGGCGTCAAGCTTGAACAAGTTTATAAACACCTAGCTTATTACAATTAATGTATCATGTAATGAACAACAGCCTAATCAACCAAAGTAGCATAACCCATATTAAACAACATATTTTAAATACTGCAATGGTTAATAATATTTGACAAAGGTTTGTGCATTGTAAATGTAAAAAATGTTTTTCAAAATATCGTACTTTTCCAAATATTAAAATTATAAATACATAAATATTTAGAATATAACCATCTAGGCCTACTGCAATATAAAGTACATTAAAAACCTACTAAAAGTGTAATCATTTTGTTATGTTCTTACACAAAGTACACATAAAATATACTTTAAGTAAGAGTAACATAAGTGTGTTTTTTGTAAATACACTAAAACGTCACTAAAAGTATGCTTGTGTTTAGCATATTCCTTAAAAGTGTAATTAAGCATATATTTATTACCAAAGTATTTCTAGTATACTTTTTATAAACACATTAAAAGTATGCTTCTGTTTAGCATATTTCTTAGAAGTATAACTAAGCATATATTTAATACAAAAGTACTTCTAGTATACTTTTTAGAAATATATTAAAATGCAATTCAGTATATTTTTAATGCACTTTAAATAAGCATGTTGGGAATACAAATGTATTATAAACATACTACTTGAACTTCAAGTATATTTTTAATATATTTAATACTACGTCTTTTTCACCTGGGTAGGTAGCCTACGAAAGTTTACCTAGTTACTAATACTAATAGTAGTTACTAATATATATATATATATATATATATATATATATATATATGTGTGTGTGTGTGTGTGTGTGTGTGTGTGTGTGTAACAAACATGATGGTTCGGTACACCTTGGTTTTGATGTCATGGTTCGGTAGGTTTCGGTACAGCAGGAGGAAAAAATAATATATTATAATTAAACAATGTATTACTGAACAAATCGCTCTTTCTTTAAAGGTGCTGTATGTAGGATTTACACCTAGCGGTTGAACTAGGTATTGCAGTCCAAATTCAAAATATTGGAGACGGGTTTTTTCACCCGGCCCCTCCTCCTCAGACTTGAGGCACAGGCAGGTTGCCAGATTAACGACACCAACAGAGACGAACGCACATTACTATGAATGAAATTAAATACACTGTGTTTTCCCAACTGGCAACCCGGGGTGCCGAAATACAATTGGGTAAACTGGCAGTGGGCGGGTTTCATAAACCATAACAAACACAGACATTCCGGGCCGGAATGCACATTTTCAAAGGAGAATAACTGACTGTAGCATTGTTTTTCAGATAAACAAGTATGTTAACTTAGCATGTTTCTTAAATATCTGCAAACATATTATGGTATTTTTATGCTTTAGTAGAGTCAAAATCCTACATACAGCACCTTTAAATAAATTCAATTATAATTAAAATTTTAAATTAAAGAATAAAAATCTATAAAAATCTACCTCAGCTTCTGTTCTAAACTATATAGGGAGCCCATTTACATTACTGTAAGGTTAAAATTAACAACAGAGCCCAAACTTAAATTTTATTTTTAACTATAATAATCAACACTCAAATTCAAAAAAAGAAAATTGTATGCATGTAAATTGCACTCAATTCAGTTTTTAAACTTCTAAATGATTTCTAGGCTTCTAGGCTATTTGTTGTTTAGGCTACACAGTGGCTGTCATAACTTGTTTGATAAAATATTTATTTAAATATATCAACATTAAATGATTAAGACATCACTAACAGGTAGGAAAGTAAAATATAATGAGTAGCTATATAGTCTAATATAGAAATGCTCTTCTCGAGACTTCATTTCTCTGGTGAACTGACGAGCTGTGGACACTGATGATTTGCCCGAGGTAGACCTAAATGAAATGCTCCGTTACATTTTGTTTACAACCCGTTTTAATCACATATTTCCGCGAGTGAAACACTGATTGTGCGATTACACGAGGCATGAGATGTTAATTTATGTTTATTTCGCGTTAAAACTAGAAGTGATATGAAGGGATGATCGCTCTCACTAGCGCTCTACGCTGAACTGAAGCGTTTACATAGCGACCTGTCACGCCTCATCAAGGAGCGCCAAAACGGCATTTATTGTCTGAATTTCCTGAAAATAATTGAATGATTTGTTTGGTACACGTGAGTACCGAACCGAGAGATCCGTACCACCCCTGCTAAAAAAACAAAAACAATAGAAGCCCAATAGCCCACTGCGCAAAGACACGTCCAAACAACGTCTTTTGTACTTCGTTTTTGAACGTCCAATTTTGGTGCCCTGAAGGTGCAGACTGTGATGCCAGATGACGTCTTTTTTCTAACGTCTAACGAACGTCCAGTATTGACGTCTACAGGACCTCTGTATAAGTCTAACTTTAGGCCAAATGTGGTCGTTGTGGACATCTTTTCTACATCAAACTTAAACTCATTTTAGACATCATGTAGACTACTCAATAAATAAATATTTAAATAACAAATAATGTTTCATCACAAATAACCTATATTGATATTCATTAACCATGTTGATAAGAACAATGTTGATATTTATTTGTCTTAAATAAAATAAATATTACATTCATTAATAATGTCAATTTTCTGCACATGTCTTCGACGTCCAAAAAAGTTACCTAGTCCGACGTTCAAATGTTGAACTGCAAATTGACGTCCAAATGGGGTCTTGGTTAGATGTCCAAATAGTGGACCTAGTTTGCACGTCGTGTAGACGTGCAGAATTGGTCTTGGACCAACGGACGCAATATAGACATAATCTGCACGTCCGTCAGACGTCTAGTGGGAGAAACCATCACAGAAATTCTAATGGTTTCCATTAAAATACCATTATAAACCATTAGCCTTTTCCAGTAAAACCATTAAAAAATGTTGTAGTGTGGTAGTGTGTTTTGGGCATTTTCCCAATAGGATTTAACATCCCACCAATAGAATCCATCGCATACCAGTAGACACCATTATAGTTTCCATTAAAACCAATACAATTCCCATTATAACCATTAAAACTATTACATGTTCTATTGTGTTTTGGGCAGGGTTCTATTGTTTTTTTTAGCAGGGACGTGTACCGTTACACTCTTAGTATTTATATTAACCAATATGACCCACCTGAATGTCAAATAGATATTCCACAATAACATTCTTCACAGCGATATGAAATATCTTACATACAAATAAATAATAATAATAATAATCAACAAACAAACAAACAAACCTATCACTCTGTGATAGTTTTCAGGAATAAAACTCTACACTTTATATGCTGAATTGTTCTTAAAACAGTGGTTCTCAGTTCCAGTCCTGGGGGCCCCCTGCTCTGCACATTTTGCATGTCTCCCTTACTTAACACACCTGATTGAGATCATCAGCTCGTTAGGAGAGAGATCCATGAACTGAACTAATGAGTTGATGATCTCAATCAGGAGTGTTAAGTAAGGGAGACATGCAAAATGTGCAGAGCAGGGGGCCCCCAGGACTGGAATTGAGAACCACTGTCTTAAAAACTCTTGGGGCTGGTTGTTAGACAAGTATTATTCTCTCTTGTGATTCACACATCATTCTTAGTGTCTACTCGCGAGTTTCACAATAGCGGGATTCGTTCTATTTGCATTTTTAAAGAATCGAGAAAGGCATAGTGACCGTGCCATTGTGAGGGCATTTGTTCTCGTGCACTCATGAGAGTTGTTGTCTGGAGTGTTTTTTTTTTTTTTTTTGATAAAGAGAGAAAGACAGGGAGTGAGAGAAAGAAAAAGAGGCGGGAGCATAAGTCTTTTGGTATGATAATTAGGAGAGAGATCTTTGTCAAGCATAAAGCATTAGAGAAAAATTATGAAGGTCCGTGGGAGTGATGACTAATCGCTTGAACTTACACACACACACACACTGATCGCCATGTTTTATGGGCACATTCCATAGTTTTTATAATTTACAAACTATATTTTTTTATCTTTACGTAACCCTATACACCTCACACAAGGTCAACATTTAATGGTATTACTATCTTTGTGAGCACATTTGGTCCCTATAACATAGGGAATAGCAGGTATACACACTTATATTTTCTATCCCCTTACCATAACCCAAGGCAAAAGACCTTAACTCACTAGAGTGTGAAACTGAGAAAAATGACTTTAAAGCTTTTTACTTGTCCAGCTATGACACTGGAAATTTGGCAATTAGATGTTTTAGCAATGAAAATTATCTACATAAAAAATTGTGAGCTCAATTACTATTTACAAAATCGCTATAATAACCCCTGTATAAAATCTAGTGATCATGGGCTATCTCAGGCTATTGCATATAGTAATGTGACTGTATTATTATTAGGGCCCAAGTCAGTAAGGCGCAGAATCTATTGATTCCCTCAGGATTTTTAGGGCCCAAGCCAGTAAGGCGCAGGGCCCTATTGTTTCCTTCAGGATTATTATTAGGGCCCAAGCCAGTAAGGCGCAGGGCCCTATTGTTTTCCTAAGGATTATTATTAGGTCCAAGCCAGTAAGGCGCAGGGCCCTATTGTTTTCCTAAGGATTATTATTAGGCCCAGACCAGTAAGGCGCAGGGCCCTCTTGTTTTCCTAAGGATTATTATTAGGGTCCAAGCCAGTAAGGCGCAGGGCCCTCTTGATTTCCTAAGGATTATTATTTATTTTTTTATTTTATTTTTTTTCAACCTTCCGGGGGTTTTTGGGGGCCTTAACATGCTCAAAAACTCTTGAAAGTTTGCACACACGTTGGAATCCGCGGCCATTAGGAACACAGTCTGAAAACTTGATGTATAGCTCACACATACTTGCACGTATTCATATGAAACTCGGTACACATATAGATCTCATTGAGCTGAACAACTTTCACGCTGCAGGTTATAGGCTCCGCCCAACAGGAAGTTGGCTATTTAGGGCTGTTTGAAAAGCGCATGATCTGGAATTTGATATACTCCTCTGAGGATTTCCAACCGATTGCCACCAAACTCGGTGAACATGATCTCAAGACATTGGGGATGCTAAATTGCGAAGGGATTTTTGATATCTCGAACGGTTTGCCCGTGGCGAGGCGAAGAAGTTATGGTGAAAAATGAGAGACAGGAAATGTCTAATAACAGCCACATACATTGTCTGATTTTGATCAAACTTCAGGGGATTGTTCGGTGTATGATGCCGATCGCATAGATGTGACTATTAGGAGTCAAAGTTATAGTGTCACCAACTGGCTGCAGGAAGAGTGTGATTTTCAAAATGCTTTGAATTCAGCATCTGATTTTTACTCGATTTGCTTCAAACTTCATCAGAATAATGTCAAAACACGGCCGATGTAAAACTGTGAAGGGAATATTGATATGTACAATACTGTTGCCATGGCAATGTGTCAAACTTCAATATTCTTTTACGGTGATTTTGAGGCAGATAACATGCTTAGAATTCCATGAAACTCAAAACACATATCCGTATTAATGATAGTTAGACACCGGCAAAAGCTCATAAAGGCTCTATAGCGCCACATTTTGTCAAAAGTGGGGGGGTTAGTTTTAGCTACAGACACCAAACTCGGTACAAAAATTGTTCTTATTAAGCCGGACAACTTTCTAATTTACAGTCATTAGCTACGACCAACAGGAAGTCGGCTATTTTTATTTTAAAGTTTGTTTTTTGAGAAAACGCACTCAAAAAAATATTTAGGCCCAATTCTTAAGATTTACGTATTTCAATTGCATATAAAATTTCCATCCATTTTTATTACATATTTTTAAATTTAAATTTAATTAAAATTAAACTCTAAAATTAATAAACTTTATGTGATGCAAATTTGCCAACCTTATGTAAATGAAACAAGTAATAGTACCAATAAATCCAATTAGTTTTAAATGTGTACGAAACTGTCAGGGTTCTGTCACTTCGGTCTAGTGTTATTCATGGTTTTGTGACAGAGCCCTGACGCTCCCGTCTTGTCCTGTTTTATGTGGGTGCGCGTGCGCTCTCTTGTCTGCGTGCCTTGTTTTGTGTTGGAGCGTGGTGTTCGGATCCCGGCACTCATGTCTTGAGTTTCGGTTTTGTGTCGGGGTTCGGACACTCGCGCTCCATGTTCTGTCTTGTTGTGTGAGCGTGCGGTCTCGAGTTCGCTCAGCCGCACGCTCTTTTGTCCGCGTACGTTGTGTTTTTGTGTTGCACGCAGTTCGTGTTTTTATCGGCTGCGTGCATTCATGTTATGTCTTGTGCTGTGTGGCACGCAGCTTGTGTTTTTCATTGGCTGCGTGCTTTCATGTTGTCATGTCTTGTGTGAACGCGCGGCTTATGAGTATTCTCATTAGCTGCGTGTTCGTGTCCTGTTTAGCACATGGCTGGTGATTTGTGTTGCTGGCCATGTGCTTGTTTTTGTTTTGTGTGAGCACATGGCTTTTGTCTTAGTTTATGTGTGCCATGTGCTCTCATGTCAATTGTCTTGACCCCACCCATCTTGTTTCCTGATTATTGGTTATTTGCCCCACCTGTTTTCCTCGTTACCCTCCTAATTTGCTGCCTTTATAATCTCCTTGTGTTTGATGTCTTGTGCCAGTTCGTCATCTATATTCCTGTGGATGTATCCTTGTGTTTGCCTTGCCTTGCCTTGCCTTGCCTTGTTTTTCCCCTACGGGGTAGTTTGGTTTGTTTTATTTTTATTATTCAATAAAAGCCCATTCTCCTGCACCACTGAGTCCTTGCCTCATCCCTTCACCCCAACCCTGACAGAAACATGTATATGTATTATTAGGTAATAAACCCAATGTACTTAAAATGCATCACATTTACATAATTTTTATCAATAAACCCAAGGTATTTCATATATTTAATCCTACCCCACCCAATCACACTGTGCTACAACAAAATCTAACTGCAACACACACAAAAAGAATAGCAAGACCACCCTGTTACATTATATCAATTTATTAATGCTTCAAAGCATCTGGCTATATATGAACATACATATATATATATATATATATATATATATATATATATATATAAAACAACAACAAACAAAAAAACAACTTTAACAGAAAAAATTTAAATTAACAATTTAAAAATAATTTAAATTTTTAACAGTGTAGAAATAAGACCAGTTTCCTCAAGAACTGTGCAAATTTGAGGCAGACAGATACATGAGGTAAATCAATGATAACAGTACTACTTACGTTGTACTAACATTTAAACAAAAATCTGTAACATGAAATTATTTATAACAATAGGATAATGGTCAGAAAAAATACCATAAGGTTCACCACCACACTTTCCATGCATATTCAATTACATGTTAGGAGTACATGAGTACGAATGGAACATTCTACATTTACATTTTAAACTTTTAACACTTAAATGGACTCAAGTACAAAAATTTGACGTCTCAAAAATGACATCTCAATTGTCATTACTTAAAGAGTTCTTTGGTGACAGCTTGGTTGTATCCAGAATTTTCTTTAAATGTGCACTTGAGCTCTGTTGCGTAGCTTCAGTTAAGTACATAAATCAGTCCAAAAAGCATCAAACACCCAAGATTGACACTGCAGAACTTCCACTCCTGGACCAACACCTGCACCCTCTGAACGAAAGATGTACATGCCCACTGTTGTCCGTGTAATTCCAGACTCAGCCTCTGCACTTTCACGTTCCTGGAGGATAAACAAAGAGAATGAGTAGTGTTCCAATGCCAGTCACAGTGTCAAGTCAAGTCAAGTCACCTTTATTTATATAGCGCTTTTACAATACAGATTGTGTCAAAGCACTTAACAGTATCAAATTGGAGGATAGAGTGTCAGTAATGTATAATGATAAGATTAAACACTCAATTTTCAGTTAAAGGCATTTCATTATTGAATTCAGAGATGTCATTGTCTAGCTCAGTTTAGTTTAAATAGTATCTGTGCAATCAAATCGGCGATAATCGCTAGAAATTAAGTGTCCCCAACTGAGCAAGCCAGAGGCGACAGCGGCAAGGAACCAAAACTCCTCTGTGACAGAATGGAGAAAAACCTTGGGAGAAACCAGGCTCAGTCGGGGCCAGTTCTCCTCTGACCAGACGAAACCCGCAGTTCAAAAGTTTATATTTCTATTTTAATTTTGTTGCAATTTCTAACAATAGTAGTATTATGTAGTTAGGTATTTTATTATATTTTAGTTATTTTGTTATTTTGGGTGATATATCTGGGGATATATCTCTGAGGGTCATCCGGCGTCCTGGTCTCCGCCGACGATCAGGGCCGCAGACATCACCTCGGCGCCGGCCCACCATCTGATCGGACACGGACCGAGAAACAGACTAGGAAAGAAACAGACAAACATTAGCGCAGATGCCATTCAACTTACGATGTAACGAGTACATCGTGTGTTATGGGGAGTGTTCGGTTCGGTTCATCTAATTAATGCAGCCTAACAATCCTTTAACGGATTTGAATAATAGAAGCGTATTAATGTGTTATGTGTAAGCCAGGCTAAAGAGATGGGTCTTTAATCTAGATTTAAACTGACAGAGTGTGTCTGCCTCCCGAACAGTGTTAGGTAGACTGTTCCAGAGTTTGGGTGCTAAATAGGAAAAGGATCTGCCGCCCGCAGTCGATTTTGATATTCTAGGTATTATCAAACGGCCAGAGTTTTGAGAACGCAGCGGACGTGGAGGACTATAATGCGATAAGAGCTCGCTCAAGTACTGAGGAGCTAAACCATTCAGGGCTTTATAAGTAATTAACAAGATTTTAAAATCTATCCGATGCTTGATAGGGAGCCAGTGCAGTGTTGACAGAACCGGGCTAATATGGTCATATTTCCTGGTTCTAGTAAGGACTCTAGCTGCTGCATTTTGGACTAACTGTAGTTTGTTGATCAAGCGTGCAGAACAACCACCCAACAAAGCATTACAATGATAACAGTACTACTTACGTTGTACTAACATTTAAACAAAAATCTGTAACATGAAATTATTTATAACAATAGGATAATGGTCAGAAAAAATACCATAAGGTTCACCACCACACTTTCCATGCATATTCAATTACATGTTAGGAGTACATGAGTACGAATGGAACATTCTACATTTACATTTTAAACTTTTAACACTTAAATGGACTCAAGTACAAAAATTTGACGTCTCAAAATGACATCTCAATTGTCATTACTTAAAGAGTTCTTTGGTGACAGCTTGGTTGTATCCAGAATTTTCTTTAAATGTGCACTTGAGCTCTGTTGCGTAGCTTCAGTTAAGTACATAAATCAGTCCAAAAAGCATCAAACACCCAAGATTGACACTGCAGAACTTCCACTCCTGGACCAACACCTGCACCCTCTGAACGAAAGATGTACATGCCCACTGTTGTCCGTGTAATTCCAGACTCAGCCTCTGCACTTTCACGTTCCTGGAGGATAAACAAAGAGAATGAGTAGTGTTCCAATGCCAGTCACAGTGTCAAGTCAAGTCAAGTCACCTTTATTTATATAGCGCTTTTACAATACAGATTGTGTCAAAGCACTTAACAGTATCAAATTGGAGGATAGAGTGTCAGTAATGTATAATGATAAGATTAAACACTCAATTTTCAGTTAAAGGCATTTCATTATTGAATTCAGAGATGTCATTGTCTAGCTCAGTTTAGTTTAAATAGTATCTGTGCAATCAAATCGGCGATAATCGCTAGAAATTAAGTGTCCCCAACTGAGCAAGCCAGAGGCGACAGCGGCAAGGAACCAAAACTCCCTCTGTGACAGAATGGAGAAAAAAAAAAACCTTGGGAGAAACCAGGCTCAGTCGGGGGGCCAGTTCTCCTCTGACCAGACGAAACCCGCAGTTCAAAAGTTTATATTTCTATTTTAATTTTGTTGCAATTTCTAACAATAGTAGTATTATGTAGTTAGGTATTTTATTATATTTTAGTTATTTTGTTATTTTGGGTGATATATCTGGGGATATATCTCTGAGGGTCATCCGGGCGTCCTGGTCTCCGCCGACGATCAGGGCCGCAGACATCACCTCCCGGCGCCGACCCACCATCTGATCGGACACGGACCGAGAAACAGACTAGGAAAGAAACAGACAAACATTAGCGCAGATGCCATTCAACTTACGATGTAACGAGTACATCGTGTGTTATGGGGAGTGTTCCCGGTTCCGGTTCATCTAATTAATGCAGCCTAACAATCCTTTAACGGATTTGAATAATAGAAGCGTATTAATTTGTTATGTGTAAGCCAGGCTAAAGAGATGGGTCTTTAATCTAGATTTAAACTGACAGAGTGTGTCTGCCTCCCGAACAGTGTTAGGTAGACTGTTCCAGAGTTTGGGTGCTAAATAGGAAAAGGATCTGCCGCCCAGTCGATTTTGATATTCTAGGTATTATCAAACGGCCAGAGTTTTGAGAACGCAGCGGACGTGGAGGACTATAATGCGATAAGAGCTCGCTCAAGTACTGAGGAGCTAAACCATTCAGGGCTTTATAAGTAATTAACAAGATTTTAAAATCTATCCGATGCTTGATAGGGAGCCAGTGCAGTGTTGACAGAACCGGGCTAATATGGTCATATTTCCTGGTTCTAGTAAGGACTCTAGCTGCTGCATTTTGGACTAACTGTAGTTTGTTGATCAAGCGTGCAGAACAACCACCCAACAAAGCATTACAATAGTCTAACCTTGAGGTCATAAACGCATTAATTAACATTTCTGCATTTGACGTTGAGAGCATTGGTCGCAATTTAGATATGCTTTTGAGATGAAAAATGCAGTTTTACAGATGCTAGAAACATGGCTTTCAAATGACAGATTGCTATCGAACAGCACACCTAGGTTCCTGACTGATGAAGAAGAATTGACAGAGCAGCCGTCAAGTGTTAGATAATGTTCTAGGTTACATGTGGGGTTTTAGGTCCGATAATTAACACCTCTGTTTTTCAGAATTTAGCAGTAAAAATTACTCGTCATCCAGTTTTTATATCGACTATGCATTCCGTTAGTTTCTCAATTTGGTGTGTTTCACCGGGCGCGAAGAAATATAGAGCTGAGTATCATCAGCATAACAGTGAAAGCTAACACCATGTCTCCTGATAATATCTCCCAAGGGTAACATATAGAGCGTGAAAAGTAACGGCCCTAGTACTGAGCCTTGAGGTACTCCATACTGCACTTGTGATCGATATGATACCTCTTCATTCACTGCTACGAACTGATGGCGGTCAGATAAGTACGATTTGAACCATGCTAAGGCACTTCCACTAATGCCAACAAAGTTTTGTAGTCTATTCAAAAGAATGTTGTGGTCGATAGTGTCGAACGCAGCGCTAAGATCCAGTAGAACTAATAAAGAGATACAACCACGATCAGATGATAGAAGCAGGTCATTTGTAACTCTAATGAGAGCAGTCTCAGTACTATGATACGATCTAAATCCTGACTGGAATTCCTCACAGATATCATTTTTCTCTAGGAAGGAATATAATTGTGAGGATACTACCTTTTCTAGTATCTTTGACAGAAAAGGGAGATTTGAGATCGGTCTGTAATTAACTAAATCTTTGGGGTCAAGTTGTGGTTTTTTAATGAGAGGCTTAATAACAGCCAATTTGAAGGTTTTGGGGACATATCCTAATGACAATGATGAATTAGTGTCATATTCAGACATTTAAGGGCACATTGTTTACAAACTCGGACATTTTGGATATGTACTCATTCAAATGTACACTGCCTGGTCAAAATAAATAAATAAATAAATAAAGTCACCATTTGGATTTAAATAAGCAAATACTAAAGAGTCTGGAATTGGATGATTATTGCAGTGATTTTTATGTTTCCGGCTTGTTGTATTTTGGCAATAATTCTTTTAACCTAAACTGAAGCAGTGTGTAGCTTTTCATTTCTTAAACAACCATGTCGGAGGACGTACCAATGTACACAGTCCAGCATGACAATAACAAAATTAGGCTCAATTTGTGAAATAGTGGTTCAGTGAGCACGAGGAATCATTTTCATGTCTACCGAATGTCTTGAGGATGTGCTGGAGTCGACTTTACAGAGTGGCTAGACTCTCCCATTGTCGATACAAGATCCAGGCCAAAAACAAAAATGCAACTCTTGATGGAAATAAGTGTTGTGATGTTGCATAATGTTGTTTAAACAATGCATCAACAAAGCACAATGTTATGAAAGCTATAGGTGGTCCAATGAAATATTAGAGTGTGCAACTACTTTTTGGACAGGCTATGTAAAGTCGACTCGAGCACATCCTAAAGACTTTGGATAGGGATTAGGTCAGGACTCTGTGGTGGACAATCTTTCACAGTTTGAACCTGATGAATCTTGACATTGTTATCCAGGAATATAGACATGGGTACGACTTCCGACCTGGGGTGCGTTTCCCAAAAGCATCGTTAGCCAACTATGGTCGCAAGTTCCGTCGTTACCAGCATAGTTCAACGATTCGGTGTTTCCCGAAACCATAGTTCAAACGAACGTTCGCAATCAGCGTCACAAACTTGCGTGGTTGGAACTGCAGCCCTCGACCTGTGGTTAGAAGCATAGTTTCTTGTTAATAAGATATATTGGCTTAAATAAATATGTTCTTGGGCACAACAAGCAAGCTAACATGCAGTACTATCTGTATTTTCCATTCTATCTAAATATAAAATGCATTTTAATTATATATTTTAGTAAGTGCCATTTTTGAAAAGTGCGCATGTGCATAAATGCCTAAGGTGTGACGTAAGAGGGAATAAAGCAAAATGACAGGGAACAAAAAATAGTAAATCAGTCAGTAGGTGCCATGTTCAATACAGCAGCATCTTAGAGATCTCTAATCAGTTAAATGGCAGAAGTTATTCCTCCACCACATGCGCGTGACGTCATTACCAATGGACCTATGTTGCTGAACCAATGTGGTTCAAACGACGGACATGCGACCGTGTTCGGGAAACAGTCGTGACTAGTTAGTTCGTTTCCAAAACAATGCATCGTACTTTGGTGGTTAATCAGCGAGTTACCTCGTTGTTCGGGAAACGCACCCCTGGTTCCCAGATAGCACACGTACGTCTGCAAGATGTCTGTTAAAGATCTGTTGATCTGGAAAGCATCTGCTGTCTATAAACGTCTGACAGACGTCTGTAAGATGTCAGTTTTACATACACTCTAAATCATAAACATCTTAAAGACATCTAATAGACGTCTATTTGACATCTAAAAGGAGACGTCCTATAGACGTATTGCAGATGAGCAAACAGCCTAAAAAATACGTCTTGCAGATGTAAATGCAGACATCAAATAGACGTCTCAGAGATGTACGTGTGCTATCAGGGTTGTTTGAGAAATAAAAGGCTACACAAGAAAAGGTAGGATATGGATTTAATTGCGAATTGTTAGGCTACTGATTTTATGATTGATCATGCTACATACTACTGCATTCAAGTACACACGCATCCAACTAGAAGTGACAGCCAGCCTGGTGAATAATCTGCATTATAAAAGGAAAAAAAAAAAACATATATATATATATATATATATATATATATATATATACAGTGAGGAAAATAAGTATTTGAACACCCTGCTATTTTGCAAGTTCTCCCACTTAGAAATCATGGAGGGTCTGAAATTGTCATCGAGGTCCATGTCCACTGTGAGAGACATAATCTAAAAAAAAAATCCAGAAATCACAATGTATGATTTTTAACTATTTATTTGTATGATACAGCTGCAAATAAGTATTTGAACACCTGTCTATCAGCTAGAATTCTGACCCTCAAAGACCTGTTAGTCTGCCTTTAAAATGTCCACCTCCACTCCATTTATTATCCTAAATTAGATGCACCTGTTTGAGGTCGTTAGCTGCATAAAGACACCTGTCCACCCCATACAATCAGTAAGAATCCAACTACTAACATGGCTAAGACCAAAGAGCTGTCCAAGGACATTAGAGACAAAATTGTACACCTCCACAAGGCTGGAAAGGGCTACGTGGAAATTGCCAAGCAGCTTGGTGAAAAAGGTCCACTGTTGGAGCAATCATTAGAAAATGGAAGAAGCTCAACATGACTGTCAGTCTCCCTCGGACTGGGGCTCCATGCAAGATCTCACCTCGTGGGGTCTCAATGATCCTAAGAAAGGTGAGAAATCAGCCCAGAACTACACGGGAGGAGCTGGTCAATGACCTGAAAAGAGCTGGGACCACCGCTTCCAAGGTTACTGTTGGTAATACACTAAGACGTCATGGTTTGAAATCATGCATGGCACGGAAGGTTCCCCTGCTTAAACCAGCACATGTCCAGGCCCGACTTAAGTTTGCCAATGACCATTTGGATGATCCAGAGGAGTCATGGGAGAAAGTCATGTGGTCAGATGAGACCAAAATAGAACTTTTTGGTCATAATTCCACTAAACGTGTTTGGAGGAAGAAGAATGATGAGTACCATCCCAAGAACACCATCCCTACTGTGAAGCATGGGGGTGGTAGCATCATGCTTTGGGGGTGTTTTTGCACATGGGACAGGGCGACTGCACTGTATTAAGGAGAGGATGACCGGGGCCATGTATTGCGAGATTTTGGGGAACAACCTCCTTCCCTCAGTTAGAGCATTGAAGATGGGTCGAGGCTGGGTCTTCCAACATGACAATGACCAAGCACACAGCCAGGATAACCAAGGAGTGGCTCCGTAAGAAGCATATCAAGGTTCTGGCGTGGCCTAGCCAGTCTCCAGACCTAAACCCAATAGAGAATCTTTGGAGGGTCCTCAAACTCCGTGTTTCTCAGCGACAGGCCAGAAACCTGACTGATCTAGAGAAGATCTGTGTGGAGGAGTGGGCCAAAATCCCTCCTGCAGTGTGTGCAAACCTGGTGAAAAACTACAGGACACGTTTGACCTCTGTAATTGCAAACAAAGGCTACTGTACCAAATATTAACATTGATTTTCTCAGGTGTTCAAATACTTATTTGCAGCTGTATCATACAAATAAATAGTTAAAAATCATACATTGTGATTTCTGGATTTTTTTTAGATTATGTCTCTCACAGTGGACATGCACCTACGATGACAATTTCAGACCCCTCCATGATTTCTAAGTGGGAGAACTTGCAAAACAGCAGGGTGTTCAAATACTTATTTTCCTCACTGTATATATATTCACGATTATGCATTGCTGCCAAGGTGTCTAGTCTTTACAGTGCTATGTTATGGAGCTGTTTGGTAGATCGCGATCTATCTAATTCGATTGTCTACACCGTAATTAAAATGTGGCAGACTTTAATGGACAGAAGAAAAAAAAAGGCAGAACACCGTATAACTCCAAGCCGGTGTTGTCCCCAATTTTGACCCCCGCCGGATTATTACCCCCCTAGTATTGGTAGGTTTAGGGTTAGGTGTGGGGGAGGGGTTAGGATTAGGGATGGGGTTAGGAAAGGCAGAACACCATAACTCAATTTGAGCATTCCATACAAAGTGAAAGAGCGGTAACTGGTGTTATACGATGTTCTGCCTTGGTCCGGGACTTTTCGAAGTTACGGTTGAGACGACCCATTAATTTCTCGTAAAAACAACGAAATTGACTCAAGATACTTATGTACATGATAAAGGATGTCTTGAATGTCCCAAAAATATCAATAACTAATTTTCGACAAAAATCGAAGTTACAGTCTTTTACCTTTGCAGGGCAGCTATACATCCCTCGCACAAAACTTCCTGCTATTTTAGAATTTCAAAAAATAATTCTGTATAATTTATGAGCTTGTTTCCTCACAGGGAACAAAAAAGTGCAAACGTGTATTTTTATGTTGCTTATGTATTTATACTTGAAAACAAACAACATGTTTGCAACCACAGTTTCACACAGTGCTATAAATAAAATTGTTTCCATCTCACCTTTTTAGTTTGGTTATTTATAAGGTATCAATTCTAGTATTCTACCAAAGCCAAAACTGCTGTATCAAGCCAGCACTAACTACCTGGCTGTAATACAAACATGTTAATAACTCCAAATACTGACACATGCACTCTATGCATAGTCTATGCATACAAATATTCTCTGCATGATAAATTCAGACATACAAGTTTCAGCACTGTTATAACATAAAAAAAAGTTTAAGTTAACAGAGTGATTTAGATTTTGGGTTTAGGTCAGAGAAACTCATTCTCAGGAAGTGAGTGCAGAATAGGAATAAAAACAGTGGCTGTAAAGAGAGAGAAAATGAATGCATATGCACACACACAAACAGATTGAAATAATAGCTAATCCATTAGAAGGCTGGCATTGTTTGAAGGCACAGATTGATGGGTAGACTGAGACAAACCCCACATTCTGCCCATGAACAAAGACAGTAATGTGCTGGAAGGAAAAGAGGTGTGTCTGGTCTCTTTCAAAACTCACCTCACACACACACACAATAGTCCAAACACCCTACATCCCTGCAAACACACACTAGAGGAGGAGACCCGCCCTCCTGACATCTATTTATGACTCTGTTTGGATGTGTTAGAATTTCATTCAAGTTGTTGTTAACTATTGTTCCAGCTGGGCAACATTTTATTTGTCTGACCCTCACCCTGGCCATATGTTGCTAAAAGTCCCTTATTCCACAGTTACTGTCCCTTTAGGCTAATCTCACAACTGCTCCAATGTGCCACATTGCAATTCATGAACAGCTCTGTGGATGATTGCTCAGTGAATAAAATGGTTTAGACAGAGGAAAGCATTCTACATTCACACACAAACACACACATTGTAATACCTGGGTCATTCCACGAAATCGGTGCCTTTTGCGTCCCTAAAAAAACAATCAAACATAGATTTAATATAACAACGAATAAATTTGCAATTTAAAAACAACAAATGTATTCTTTCATCAATATTGCATCAAAAATTAACTTAAATATTATTTTAAATAATTTGAATAGCATTTATGTTGATAAGGGTCAGGTTTTTGGCCTGTCCTCACTATGATTTTTCTTTTTCAGCAGGACTTTTAATTTGCAAAATGATATAAAAATCACATTTGCATATTTTCTATAAAATTTTAATCATTTTATTGGTGTCCCATGATTTCATGTCAGCCCTGTTACCCTTGTCAAAAAAATAAAATAAAATAAAATAAAAAAATAAATAAAATAAAGTAATGTAAAATAATGTCACTTCTAGGAGGTCACATCATCTCTCAACCAGGATTCCTACACTTTAATCACAAGCATGTTTCTCTCTCACCTCTATAATGTTCTATTTTTGATGATTTATGCAGCTTGACTGAGTCCCAGCAGCTCCACCTCGGCTCCTAGCTCCCTCCAACCGTCATCCGTCGATCCTCCAGCTCTACCGGGCTCCCTCGTCCCTCCGGCTCCGCCTTGGTCGGGCGTCGACCCGCCATCGCCTAAGGACTCCGCTCCTCCGGCTGCACCTCGTCGCTCCATCCCACCGGCTCAGTTGGGCTCCTTCCTCCCGCCAGCTCCACCTTGGTCCTAAGTCGCTCCGGCTCCGCCGCGGATCTCCGGAGCTCCGCCTTCGCCTCGGTCACCAGAGCACTCGGCTCCACCTTGGCCCCCCGGATCCTCTGCATCCCTCTGGCTCGTCGGCTCTCCGTCTCCTGCTTCGCCGCCGTTGGTAGGCCCCCTGGAGTTGGCGGCCATCCCTCCTCCATGGCTCCTCCCTCCGTCGACTCCACCATGGGCCATCATCATGGCTGTGGCCTGGGTCCTGCCAGGCTCCTCCTGCTCTGGGTCCCTCCTGTCTCCTCCCTGGCTCCTCCCTCCTTCGTCGCCTCCCTGGTCTCTGTCTGCCGGCCCCCTCCCGGTTGTCCGTCCTCCTCCTGAGCCTCCGCCATTGTTCCCACCCGCCCCTCTGTTGTTCCACGGTGCGAGGACGCACCTTCCGGGAGGGGGGAGTAATGTCACGCCCCTGGACTGTTTTGTTGTGTTTTGCTCCCCATGTGTTCCGTGTGACCCAGTTTCTGTCTCCCAGTCTGATTGTTGATTTGATTCCAGGTGTGTCTCGTCTTAGTCCCTAATTGTCTGTGTGTGTATATATAGAGTGTTCAGTTCCCTGTTTGTTTGTCCGGTGTCTATTGTCTATGGTGTGCTTCATCTCTGTTCCTGTCTGCCTTGTGATACCCCTGTTTGGATTAAAGAACTGTTATTTTGAAAGCATTCCTATGTCTCCTCGTTCCTCCTGTAAGCAACTGTGACAGATATAGATTAGGTGTCACCCTGTTTTTAAAGATTGTCTGTGTAAAATGCAAACATGTTTAAAGGTCACCCTCAGTGTAATTTTGAACTGAGATCTGATCATCTTCCTTGCTTAATAACTGAACCAGATCAGGATATTTGAAGTTCTGTGAGGGGACACAGACAAACAGATGGAACGCATTATCTAATTACAATACTAAACATTAGATTTCTTAGAAATGTAATATGCTAAATCAACATTGAACTGACTTAAACTGAAAAATTGACTGTTTATTGCCATACAACTATGTTAAGTAAGTGCAAAACAATATAATGCAATTTAAAATTGTAAAACTATACCTGCAGTGTAAAACTGCTGTGCTGTGTGCTGAAGAATGTGTGTCCTGTCATCCCTGTTAATCTGGTCAGTCCTGTGCTATGACGTCAATCCTGTTACTGTAATTAATTTTGTAAAAATTGTAAAAAGTATATTTAATACAGCCTTCCAAGTTTTTCCATTGTTACTTTAACTATATTTTATTTTATTTTATTTTAACTATATTACTTTTTTAATATCTCTGAGGAATTTTTTTTTCTTAATTGATGTGGTCACCCTCAAAAAATGGGTGTTCTTGGTACACTTGAAACAGTAGCATGGTACAGTTGAGACACCCATTCTTAATGCTATAAACCTGGCTAACCATTTATTGCAAATGTAATAAATTACAAAATTACAGTTTTAAATAATTACAGTTTTAAAATAAATTTATTTATTTGCTTTATTTAATTCAGATTCAGTTAAACAAAATAGGAACACATATTTAACACCAGAAAATGTATTGCAAACAGTACAAATGTAAACATAACAGTAAAAATAACAATATACATACCTTGCATTACATTTTCATTTTCATTTTACATTTTCAATCATTCTGTATGGTTTATAAGCTTGTTTCATCATGGGGACCTAAAAAATATTCCCATAATGTTAGAATTTACTGGTATTACTATACTTGTGGGGACATTTGGTCCCCATAGGTAATACCAGTACACAAACACACATAGCCTCTGTATGCATTTTATTTTCTATGATTGAACTGTTACTGTATACAGTACATAGCAACCTATAAAGGGTGTCTCAACTGTACCCACATTACCACCTTGTATATTTCTTAAAATGCTGTGTAATCCTTTTAACAATCATGTTAGAAAATGTGTCCATTAATAATAGACAGTTGAAATATCACAAATATCTTTTTAACAGTGTGTAAATGTGACTTTTATCCTATTATCATAACACTGTACAACTAAACAGCATGTGAAGCAATATGACATCAATCCGGGTATCGTTGATACACTGTCTCTCAACCGTACCCTACTGACATGCTCGCACGTTTCTCTAGATTATGACAAAACCTTGCATGGCACAATGTCATAAAATATGTCTATTTTTAGAGCACAGAGTAATGTTTGCAATGATATATGTTAAGTTTAACAATCATTCAATTAACAAAACCTCCGCACACCTGACGGCAATAAATAGGTTTTTCTTGAAAAGAAAAAATTCCTGATGAAAGTCATGCGACCGAAACGTCGTTAATAAATATTTTGATATATTTTTTGCATAAATAGTGTGCGGGATTTTTAAGTTTAACAATCATAAAAGAATAATAAGCTATTCATTGTGGAAGGGACGTGGTGAAATGAAAGTCTCACCTTGGAAATGAATGAGTGGAAAGACGCACACATTTTAAATTTCCCACAATCAAAGACAACACTAAAATATGTGTGGAGCTATGACAAGACGCTTTGACTTTTATTCATTCTCAGGATATGAATTCTTGATATCAACAGTTCAGTTTTTACTAGTTAAAATGTTCATTCTTGATATCAGGAATTAGATTTCTACTAGTAACAATGGCTATTTTTGATATCAGCAATTACATTTCCACTAGTAACAATGTCAATTCTTGATATTGTTGGAAACTTTTTTCCTTGTCGAAGCAGAGACCAGGAGACGTTGGGATATCTTTCATACAGAAGTTACTCTTTATTGAGAACTCGCTGTGCGTCGCTACAGTCATCCAAGTCTCACTTTGTTATATTGCAGCCATTTGCTAAAATCCTTTAAGTTCATTTTTTTCCTCATTAATGTACACACAGCACCCCATATTGACAGAAAAACACAGAATTGTTGACAGTTTTGCAGATTTATTAAAAAAGAAAAACTGAAATATCACATGGTCTTAAAGTATTCAGACCCTTTGCTCAGTATTTAGTAGAAGCACCCTTTTGATCTCATACAGCCATGAGTCTTTTTGGGAAAGATGCAACAAGTTTTTCACACCTGGATTTGGGGATCCTCTGCCATTCCTCCTTGCAGATCCTCTCCAGTTCTGTCAGGTTGGATGGTAAACGTTGGTGGACGGCCACTTTTAGGTCTCTCCAGAGATGCTTAATTGGGTTTAAGTCAGGGCTCTGGCTGGGCCATTCAAGAACAGTCACGGAGTTGTTGTGAAGCCACTCCTTCGTTATTTTAGCTGTGTGCTTAGGGTCATTGTCTTGTTGGAAGGTAAACCTTCGGCCCAGTCTGAGGTCCTGAGCACTCTGGAGAAGGTTTTCGTCCAGGATATCCCTGTACTTGGCCGCATTCATCTTTCCCTCGATTGCAACCAGTCGTCCTGTCCCTGCAGCTGAAAAACACCCCACAGCATGATGCTGCCACCACCATGCTTCACTGTTGGGACTGTATTGGACAGGTGATGAGCAGTGCCTGGTTTTCCACACATACCGCTTAGAATTAAGGCCAAAAAGTTCTATCTTGGTCTCATCAGACCAGAGAATCTTATTCAGGTGTTTTTTTTAGCAAACTCCATGCGGGCTTTCATGTGTCTTGCACTGAGGAGAGGCTTCTGTCGGGCCACTCTGCCATAAAGCCCCGACTGGTGGAGGGCTGCATTGATAGTTGACTTTCTACAACTTTCTCCCATCTCCCAACTGCATCTCTGGAGCTCAGCCACAGTGATCTTTGGGTTCTTCTTTACCTCTCTCACCAAGGCTCTTCTCCCCCAATTGCTCAGTTTGGGCGGACGGCCAGCTCTAGGAAGGGTTCTGGTCATCCCAAACGTCTTCCATTTAAGGATTATGGAGGCCACTGTGCTCTTAGGAACCTTAAGTGCAGCAGAAATATTTTTGTAACCTTGGCCAGATCTGTGCCTTGCCACAATTCTGTCTCTGAGCTCTTCAGGCAGTTCTTTGACCTCATGATTCTCATTTGCTCTGAAATGCACTGTGAGCTGTAAGGTCTTATATAGACAGGTGTGTGGCTTTCCTAATCAAGTCCAATCCGTATAATCAAACACAGCTGGACTCAAATGAAGGTGTAGAACTTTCTCAAGGATGATCAGAAGAAATGGAGTTAAATATATGAGTGTCACAGCAAAGGGTCTGAATACTTAGGACCATGTGATATTTCATTTTTTCTTTTTTAATAAATCTGCAAAAATGTCAACAATTCTGTGTTTTTCTGTCAATATGGGGTGCTGTGTGTACATTAATGAGGGAAAAAATGAACTTAAATGATTTTAGCAAATGGTTGCAATATAACAAAGAGTGAAAAATTTAAGGGGGTCTGAATACTTTCCGTACCCACTGTACATTAAGGGGGCAGTGCTTAGGAATGGAAATTGGGTGACGACCTTAAACAAAGCATGCAAATGAAGTATTCAGGTATAGCAACCTGCCCCATTTAACCACTCCTAATCCAATCAGCCTAACTGCCCAAAGATTGGGGCAGGAGCACCAAGAGCCATTACAAACAAAAGTTGAGAGTCTCAGAGAGTGGCTCATTTGACTTACAATAAGAGAACAGGAACTGGCAGGAACCTCTTGCTACAAACTTTGTATAACAAAATCGTTCATCTGATGTCATCATCTTCACCATAAATGCTAAATACAATGTATATAACTTCTTCAGTTTATATACTGTTACATTGGAACCTAGATAAAAAAATTTAAATTTGTAATCCAACAACATCAACAATTATATTTTCACTAGTTAAAATGCTAATTCTTGATCAGCAATTAAATTTCTACTAGTAAAAAATATTATTATTAATATCAAGAATTTATATCATGGGAATGGCAATAGGCATATGGCAAGCCGTTTTGACTTTTATTCATTCTCAGGATATGACTTCTTGATATCAACAATTCAGTTTTTACTAGTTAAAATGTTAATTCTTGATATCAGGAATTAGATTTCCACTAGTAACAATGGCTATTTTTGATATCAAGAATTAAATTGTTGATATCTGTAATTGTATTTTCACTAGTTAAATGTCACCATACGCTGCCATTCAAAATCAATTGTTGATCTCAATAATTAATTTCTTACTAGTTGAAATTCCAATTCCACATATCAGAAATACAATTCTTACTAGTAAAAAAGTCTATTCTTGATATCAACAATTTAGTTGTTGATATCAACAATTTAATTATTGATATTAACAATTTAGTTCTTGATATCAACAATTTAATTGTCACTAGTGACAATGTTAATTTCTGATATCAAGAATTAAATTGTTGATATCAATAATTAAATTGTTGATATCAAAAATTACCCTCCCAATTGTTGATATCAGAAATACATTTTCAGATATCAGAAATGAACATTGTCACTAGTGACAATTAAATTGTTGATATCAAGAATTAAATTGTTGATATCAAGAATAGGCATTTTTACTAGTAAAAATGTAATTATTGATATCAAAAATTATATTTCTACTAATAAGAAATACAAAGCTGATATGTGCATTTAGAATTGTAACTAGTAAGAAATGCGTTTTTGATATCTGTAATAGTTTCGCCGCCCTTTTAACATTTAAACATATGTATTGTTGATATCAACAATTGAATTCCTGATATCAACAATTCAATTCTTGATATCAGGAATTCCTTTTTGGATATGTGCATAGTAATGAATTCCTTTTTGGATATGTGCATAATAATGACGACTGCTTATAAATATTAAAATAAGAGCGTGATGTTTTTATGTGCTGGAGAGCTGTGATGAACTGTGAACAAACTGGCAATGGCAGAGGAGGTTTTGAGGCAAATTGAAAGACAATGTTATGCCATTGAAAGGGCGTACCACAATGGCTTTTGTGGTCAAGGGCATCTACATGCCATAGAGGCATGTCTCAGAAATTTATCAAGAGTTGCCAGTCTTTTAAGAAGCAGATGAACTTAAAGACTCGCTCATCGACCTAAGGAGGATTTTGCTGGCGCAAAATGTAGAGCAAGACCAGGCCTACTCTGCCGGTCGTGTATATTCAGGTGAGTAAAAGTGTTGTTTTCTTCCCCATAGAAAACCACGCTTAACGTGGTTTATAAGACGACAGTATATAAAAAGACCAAATTTTAGATTTTATTAAAAATATATAACGTTACTAGCCTATGAACAGGCAAGCAACGCGGTTATTAATAATACCTACAATTTTTATTAGTATTAATAGTATTTATTAATACCGAATTTGGACCTCCAATGTCACTGTTTTAGTACATTAAGCCATATTATGTGTTGTAGAATGTCCCAAAACCTTGCCTTGAACAATCACTGCATTTCTTTATACTGGAGTCCAAGTTCAAAATACAACTCTATGAACTGCTACGTGAACGTACGGCGCTGTATTAACCACCACAAGCTGTAAAGTAAACGGGACGTGTTTGTCCGAACTCAACTGGTTTTGCGAGAGAACGCAAAAAATGTGACAAATATTTTTCCTACCACCCGAATTTTTTCCACTAGGAGTGTTTCGGATTTCGTCGGCAGACAATGACAGTGCCAATGACATCCACCATAAATGATAATAATAATAAACATTAATAATAATAATTACCTTTAAAAGCAAGGGAAGGGAAAAAACAGAACGAGCAAGAAGTGATTCAAGAAGTACAAGACAACCAAGAAGAATACTAAAATAAATATTTTGAGATAGAAAGTCAGCTCTCTGTTTCTCTATTTATTGTTTTAGATACTTGAAGCTCTGAAACATTTTAACATACTTACATTGAAATAGGCTATATTACATTTTTTGCCATTTGCTAGTAAACTCATTGAACTCAGTATTTATTTATTTTAACCTGATCTCTGAGCACTTTTATATTGTAGAAATTTTGAACAATGCGTATTATAACTAGGGTTGCAAAAGGGCTGAACATTTCTAGAAACTTTTCTTGGGAAGTACTGGGGAGTTTTGGAAATATCCCCAGTTGGAAACTAAACTGGAATTAATTGTATAATTTATACAAATAGTATCATACACAAACATAAATAAAAGCATTTTGTTTGGTGATAAACAGACATGCATGAAAAAAGATTTGTTTAACTTTCATGACATGGAGGATGCACAGTGTGTGTGTGCAGGGCGTGTGGCCTCAATAGCCCTGCAGTAATAGTGTTATGTTCATGTAAATGAGGAATGCACAGGGTGAAATTCAGCTTAATATGCATTAGATCCAGTTGTTTTAACCAAGATTATGCTGCACAATTTTTTTAACAACTACATTGAAGTGCACTTACAGGCAAACCTGCAATTTTGAGAATTTCCAGTTTATTCACACGTATTATTGTTAATTACCATGAAAATATTCCAACTTTGAAAATTCCTAGAATTTTGCAACCCTACATACAACATAAAAAATGAGTTCAATTGCATTGACCTTGATTGCAAAATAAGCTCTACAAATTACATATACTTCATATTTAATTTAATGATTTTAATTGTGATTTACATTTGTACTTGTCAATAAAAAAATTCATAAAAACAAAAAATTTGGCATTCATTGCATTTTTGCAAATTTTCATTTCAATTAAACAATCTTGAACAGAAAATGTCTTCAGCGTGTAGTGTTTTGAGCACTTTGAATCAGTGACTGAACTTGCAAAGCGATCTGATAATTTTTGGATTATCAAAATCTGTTTCACCCATCACTAATCCATTCATTGACAGCAGTGTCTGTTAATTGTTGTTCAATTGTTATTTGTATCCTTGTGTCCTCTTGGTGTACGTGGAAGACCTTCCATTAATGTTTCAAAGCAGCAAATAGAGTTTCTAATGAAACAAGGACACACCGTTAAGCAGATGGCCAAGATTCTGGGCTGCTCGTCTTCATTTCTTTATAGGAAAAGTAAACTGCTCGGAATTCCTTTACGAAGCGTGATGTTTTATGTGCTGGAGAGCTGTGATGAACTGTGAACAAACTGGCAATGGCAGAGGAGGTTTTGAGGCAAATTGAAAGACAATGTTATGCCATTGAAAGGGCGTACCACAATGGCTTTTGTGGTCAAGGGCATCTACATGCCATAGAGGCATGTCTCAGAAATTTATCAAGAGTTGCCAGTCTTTTAAGAAGCAGATGAACTTAAAGACTCGCTCATCGACCTAAGGAGGATTTTGCTGGCGCAAAATGTAGAGCAAGACCAGGCCTACTCTGCCGGTCGTGTATATTCAGGTGAGTAAAAGTGTTGTTTTCTTCCCCATAGAAAACCACGCTTAACGTGGTTTATAAGGCGACAGTATATAAAAGACCAAATTTTAGATTTTATTAAAAATATATAACGTTACTAGCCTATGAACAGGCAAGCAACGCGGTTATTAATAATACCTACAATTTTTATTAGTATTAATAGTATTTATTAATACCGAATTTGGACCTCCAATGTCACTGTTTTAGTACATTAAGCCATATTATGTGTTGTAGAATGTCCCAAAACCTTGCCTTGAACAATCACTGCATTTCTTTATACTGGAGTCCAAGTTCAAAATACAACTCTATGAACTGCTACGTGAACGTACGGCGCTGTATTAACCACCACAAGCTGTAAAGTAAACGGGACGTGTTTGTCCGAACTCAACTGGTTTTTGAGAGAACGCAAAAATGTGACAAATATTTTTCCTACCACCCCGAATTTTTTTCCACTATGAGTGTTTCGGGATTTCGTCGGCAGACAATGACAGTGCCAATGACATCCACCATAAATGATAATAATAATAAACATTAATAATAATAATTACCTTTAAAAGCAAGGGAAGGGAAAAAACAGAACGAGCAAGAAGTGATTCAAGAAGTACAAGACAACCAAGAAGAATACTAAAATAAATATTTTGAGATAGAAAGTCAGCTCTCTGTTTCTCTATTTATTGTTTTAGATACTTGAAGCTCTGAAACATTTTAACATACTTACATTGAAATAGGCTATATTACATTTTTTGCCATTTGCTAGTAAACTCATTGAACTCAGTATTTATTTATTTTAACCTGATCTCTGAGCACTTTTATATTGTAGAAATTTTGAACAATGTGTATTATAACTAGGGTTGCAAAAGGGCTGAACATTTCTAGAAACTTTTCTTGGGAAGTATTGGGGAGTTTTGGAAATATCCCCAGTTGGAAACTAAACTGGAATTAATTGTATAATTTATACAAATAGTATCATACACAAACATAAATAAAAGCATTTTGTTTGGTGATAAACAGACATGCATGAAAAAAGATTTGTTTAACTTTCATGACATGGAGGATGCACAGTGTGTGTGTGCAGGGCGTGTGGCCTCAATAGCCCTGCAGTAATAGTGTTATGTTCATGTAAATGAGGAATGCACAGGGTGAAATTCAGCTTAATATGCATTAGATCCAGTTGTTTTAACCAAGATTATGCTGCACAATTTTTTTAACAACTACATTGAAGTGCACTTACAGGCAAACCTGCAATTTTGAGAATTTCCAGTTTATTCACACGTATTATTGTTAATTACCATGAAAATATTCCAACTTTGAAAATTCCTAGAATTTTGCAACCCTACATACAACATAAAAAATGAGTTCAATTGCATTGACCTTGATTGCAAAATAAGCTCTACAAATTACATATACTTCATATTTAATTTAATGATTTTAATTGTGATTTACATTTGTACTTGTCAATAAAAAAAAATTCATAAAAACAAAAAAATTTGGCATTCATTGCATTTTTGCAAATTTTCATTTCAATTAAACAATCTTGAACAGAAAATGTCTTCAGCGTGTAGTGTTTTGAGCACTTTGAAACAGTGACTGAACTTGCAAAGCGATCTGATAATTTTATTGGATTATCAAAATCTGTTTCACCCATCACTAATCCATTCATTGACAGCAGTGTCTGTTAATTGTTGTTCAATTGTTATTTGTATCCTTGTGTCCTCTTGGTGTACGTGGAAGACCTTCCATTAATGTTTCAAAGCAGCAAATAGAGTTTCTAATGAAACAAGGACACACCGTTAAGCAGATGGCCAAGATTCTGGGCTGCTCGTCTTCATTTCTTTATAGGAAAAGTAAACTGCTCGGAATTCCTTTACGAAAACTGCAAACACAAGTGACTGTGGAAGAGCTCACACAGCATGTCACAAGACTTCACAGTCTCTATCCCAACACAGGAAGTGAGGTGTGTTAGGCAAAGGAAAGTCAAATTCATTATTGTGCATCCATAATGTCAAAATAATGTGTTTTTATTATTATTTCTTAGATCATGAGGGGACTGCTACGTGCAGAAGGGCTGTTTGTCCAGCGACGTAGGGTCCGCAAAGTCCTCACCCACATCGATCCAACTGCAGCTGCACGCAGGTGGAGTGGTGCCATTGCCAGAAGAGTCTACCATGTTCCTCATCCAAACAGTTTATGGCACATAGATGGAAATATGCGTTTGATTAGGTAATGCATTATTCATCCCCACCACAATAGAGTGGGGGAACTACGTCAGAACCAGGAATTGTAATTTGCCACAGGTTCCTTTGAGATTTTACTATGGGGTTTTGTAATGGGGTTTTTCAATTTATGAATAAAATAAAGCATGTGGTAAACATAACTTGATAATACCTTTATGTTTTGTTCTACAATGTACACTGCACACACTCACAGCCCAAATGTTCTAATCTAGTTACTTATAAAAAACATACGCTTTAAAAATTTGTATTTTGGGTATGGATGTATGTAATTCACGTTGTATAACAAAAAGTAAAATTATTGTCAAGTTATGTTTACCACAGGCTAAATTTTACTCATGAATTGAAAAACACCATTACATAACCTCATATGAAAATCTCAAAGGAACCTGCTGTGAATTATTCTTCCGGGCTCTTATGTCATAGTTCCCCCACTCTATACTAAGACATATAGGGTAGTTGGACTGGACACACTAAATTGCCCAAAGGAGTGAGTCCATATGAGAGTGTCCTAGGCCCTGTTTACTCCTGGTATTAAGATGTGTTTTGGTTGATTGGATCAGAAGTGGATGACGCTAAACACGGGTGTAAACAGGGTGTTAAACATTTTTTTACTTGTCCACGTACGACCACTTCTAGAGGTAGTCAAAAACGCATTCAACTGGTTTGCTTTCATAGTGTAGACACTCGTGATTTAATGCCTTTGAACAGCCACAAAAGACCACCTACTCCCCGCCTACTGATCTTCACGGCTGGTCCCTCCAGAGCTGGTCCGTCCATGGCTAGTTCCTCCAGAGCTGGTCTGTCCACGGCTGGTCCCTCCAGAGCTGGTTTGTCCACGGCTGGTCCCTCCAGAGCTGGTGCATCCAGAGCTGATCCATCCAGAGCTGATCCATCCAGAGCTGATCCATCCAGAGCTGGTGCATCCAGAGCTGGTCCCTCCAGAGCTGGTGCATCCAGAGCTGGTCCCTCCAGAGCTGGTGCATCCAGAGCTGGTCCCTCAGAGCTGGTGCATCCAGGCTGATCCATCCAGAGCTGATCCATCCAGAGCTGATCCATCCAGAGCTGGTCCCTCCAGAGCTGGTGCATCCAGAGCTGGTCCCTCCAGAGCTGGTGCATCCAGAGCTGGTCCCTCCAGAGCTGGTGCATCCAGAGCTGGTCCCTCCAGAGCTGGTGCATCCAGAGCTGGTCCCTCCAGAGCTGGTGCATCCAGAGCTGGTCCCTCCAGAGCTGGTTTGTCCACGGCTGGTCCCTCCAGAGCTGGTGCATCCAGAGCTGGTCTGTCCACGGCTGGTCCCTCCAGAGCTGGTTTGTCCACAGCTGGTCCCTCCAGAGCTGGTCTGTCCACGGCTGGTCCCTCCAGAGCTGGTTTGTCCACAGCTGGTCCCTCCAGAGCTGGTTTGTCCACGGCTGGTCCCTCCAGAGCTGGTGTATCCAGAGCTGGTCCGTCCACGGCTGGTCCCTCCAGAGTTGGTCTCTCCAGAGCTGGTCCCTCTACAGCTGGTTCAAAGGATGTTAAAATCGGCAGTTTTTGCAAAAAGTGAAAACTTCCAGTTAGCAAAAGACACAGATTTATTGTGCAGCAATGCATAAAATAATTACTGTTTGTATGTAAATAATTACAATTCTATTTATTTATGGCTTTTTAGATTTTTTCCCTCTTTTTCTTCAGTTTACTGTTTGATAATTATTGTGTTTTTTCTTAGCCTAACGGGTCTTCTGATATCTAAATAATAATGCTTCCCATGTGTTCCCTGTCTAACAAAATTTTAATGTTTGATTGTAATCATAATGCAAAAACTTCTATTTATATCTAAAATATCTAAACCAGTGGTTCTCAAAGTGTGGTACGAGTACCATTAGTGGTACTCAGGCTCCCTCTAGTGGTACGCAGAGGTATCACTAAGTTAAATATAAATTAATGTTAAAACACAATACATTTTAATTAAATTTTTATTTGAGTGAAGTTCTCTTTACATTTAAGTACAGTACAGTTTTTATTTAACTTTTAGGTACAACACATTCACTGTGCAGTGTTAATGTTCAAACTGTGTATTTACTATGTTTAAGGGGCTGACAACAATAAATATTCTTATTAGGAATAAAACTGCCTCATTTTTTAATTGTGCAGAGCTGTAGCTGAATAGCTAGGCCTACTATGCTACTGTATTTTAATGTTGGTCATTATGGTGGTACTTGGAGAGCCAAATGTTTTCTGAGGTGATACTCTGTATAAAAAGTTTGAGAACCACTGATCTAAACCTTGACACAAAGTCTTTTACAATGCCTAAATATATACTTAAATGCAAAACCCAATCAAATGAAGAAATCATGTCCAAAAGCCTCTATACATGTATATAGGGAGCTATGGCGGTTACACGACGTGACATGCTTTAATTTTTTAATGCCACCAGATGTCACAATTTTAAATGCTCTCACTCTGTTTTAATGTGAAATAGTGCATTTATTGATAAATAATAAATTATTAAAAAAAACATTAATTGTAATGGATAAGATAGTAATAAAAATTGTATAAATATTGCATAGTATCAAAAAATCCCCTCAAAACTATCAGAAAAAAAATATATTACATTGATTTTCCTGAGAAAAAAAAAAATTTCTTCAGTCACTTTTGACCGCGAAGGAGCCGAGTGTGCCTCCTAAATGAAGAGGGCCAGAGGGTTAAACGAAAGCTGCTGCTCTCCATATGTTTTTCCATTGTCTCCATTGTCCATTAGATCTAAAGATCTGAAATATACATTTACCTGCCCATATTCTCACAAATACTGCTGTAAACATACAGGGAGCCATGTCAGCTGATATTATTATTACAGGTTAAAATTCACAATTTAAATTAATATAATGTAGGTGTTTATAATAATGTTCTAATATTTGTAATCACATGTGTAAAAATATAAATATATAATATATTTAATTTTTAGCTGTCAATGACAGGCCTAAACCAGACACACAGGTAACAGCACAAAAATACACTGTACGACAAATATTGTGTAATTATTGTTATCGACAAAATCGGTAATTCACGACTGGCTGTTTGCTGCCCCGAGTCAAACGAGCCCACCCCCATGTCTCTGTGACATTCAGATTTGAATATATGCCTTTTTGGGTTTGCGTTGCTAGGGTGCTCGACATTGGTTGCTAGGGAGTGGCTAGGAAGTATCTATGGGGATTCACGATTGGCTGTTTGCTGCCTCGAGTCAAATGAGCCCACCCTCATGTCTCTATGACACTGTGATCCAAAGATATAGCACACCATTCCTCAATAACCCGCACGATTTGACGCCTCATTCACGGGTCTGTGACAAGCGGTGCAGGAGGAGTAGCGAACCGAAGTTTTGTCCAGAAGAAGAAGAAGAAGAAGTATGCAAGTTAACAATAGTGATGCTTTGCCTTTGGCAAGCACCACTAATAATAAGTTTAAATAGAATTTCAGTAAGTTGGCTTTCTCAAGCCAATGTCTTTCCATGGCGCCCCCCGAGGCAGACGTGTTTGCTCGCTCCCCACTCGAATGCCATCTTTTTCTTCTTTTTTGTTTGTTTATTTTTTTCTCTACAGTGCACAAATGCAATGCACTGCTAACATATAGCAGACAGGCATTGATGGACATCGCTAATTCAGCCAACCGTTTTGAATTTACCAGTTTTATACCACCGGAGCTACAACTCATTACTCGCTCCCGCAACTACTGCTGCCACCCCCAGGAAGGCCTCGAAGCACCGAGCTCGAACGAGGAATCTGACCCGAGGAGAGTGCTCCGGAGACGGCGGCGTAAGCGAGGCAAGAGGGGAGGGTTTCATGCTAGGCTAAAGGCCCGCGCTAACCGACCACCGCTACCCAGCCTCTTGTTAGCTAACGTGCGGTCTCTGGAAAACAAACTGGACGAGCTGAGAGCAAGGATCACATCACAACAGGAAATGAGAGAATGCTCTGATTTTTACTGAGACCTGGCTCTCAGAGAAAGCCCCGGAATCCTCTGTTCAACTACAGACTCATTCATTACATCGAGGAGACCGGACTGCAGCCTCTGGTAAGGCTAAAGGGGGAGGTGTGTGTGTGTTTATCAACAACTCGTGGTGTGGAGATATACAGACTGTTTATAAGCACTGCTCGCCAGATGTGGAGTTTTTACTGCTGAAATGCCATCCCTATTATCTACCGAGGGAATTCACTGCTGTGTTTATAGCTGCTGTTTACATCCCTCCTCGAGCCAACTCCACAGCCGCGCTCGGCAAGCTCTACAACGTTTTCAGCGCGCTAGAAACGGCTCACCCTGATGCTGTTTTTATCGCCGCTGGCGACTTTAATCAGTACAATTTACGGGCTATACTTCCCAAATATCACCAACATGTGGACATTCCCACCCGCGAAAATAACACATTGGACAATGTTTACAGCAACATACGCGGTGCGTATAGGGCTGCACCCCGCCCCCACTTTGGACAGTCAGACCACATCTCTTTGTTCTTGTACCCGGCCTACAGACAAAGACTAAAACAAACAAACCCTATCACCAAACAGGTTAAACTCTGGACCCCACAGACTGAGGGCATCTTGCAGGACTGTTTTGCTCTGACAGACTGGGATGTGTTTAAAGCTGCAGCCACTTTGGAGGACTCTTCTGTCAGCGTACAGGATTATGCTGAGTATGTGACTGGGTACATTAGCACTTGTGTTGATAACATCATACCTACCATACAAGTCAAGAAGTTCCCCAATCAGAAGCCCTGGATAAACACCCAGGTACGCCACATGCTGCATGCTCGATCTCTTGCATTTACATCAGGCAACGAGACTGAGTGCAAAGCTGCAAAGTATGGGTTGAGAAGAGCCATTACAGCGGCTAAGAGACAGTACAAAGAGAAGCTGGACAGTTTCTACTCTACTGCCGACACCGGACGGATGTGGCAAGGCCTGCAGCACATTACTGACTACAAGACCACCACGAACACTAATATCAGCTCCTCAGGCAGTCTGCCGGATGACCTCAACACATTCTATGTCCGTTTCGAGACCTCCAACGTCAACACAGAGAGGAGGCACACACACACTCAGACCACCCAACCCCCCTCCCCCCTCCTACCATCTCATCAGCTGTGGTACACAAAACACTGAGGAAGATCAACCCCCGCAAGGCAGCAGGGCCAGACAACATCCCTGGGCGGGCCCTCAGAGCTTGTGCTACAGAGCTGGTCGACGTACTCACGTCCATCTTTAACCTCTCCCTCAGTCAAAGCACCGTCCCAACCTGCTTCAAAACCACAACCATCGTCCCCCTTCCCAAGAAGAGCCCCCCAACCTGTCTGAATGACTACAGGCCAGTAGCACTCACTCCAATCATCACAAAGTGTTTTGAGAGAGTGGTGCTGGCCCAAATTCAGAGCAGCATGCCAGACACTTTGGACCTCCTGCAGTATGCATACCGGACCAACAGGTCCACCTCAGACGCCATTGCTGTTGCTCTCCATATTTCCCTCTCTCACCTGGAAGATAAAGACACCTACATCAGGCTGCTCTTTGTTGACTACAGTTCTGCCTTCAACACGGTCATCCCCCATAAACTCACCCACAAACTGTTTGCACTTGGACTACACCCCACACTCTGCGACTGGCTCCTAGATTTCCTGACTGGTAGACCGCAGTCTGTCAGGATTGGAAATAGGACCTCAGACACCATCATAACAAACATTGGCACCCCACAGGGGTGTGTTCTCAGTCCCATCCTCTACACACTGTTCACACATGACTGCGTCACCTCCCACAAGGACAACATCATTGTGAAGTTCGCTGACGACACTGCAGTGATAGGATGGATCACTGGTGGAGATGAAGCAGCCTACAGGAAGGAGGTGGCCAGTCTTATGACATGGTGTGAGGACAACAACCTCACCCTCAACACGGACAAGACAAAGGAGATGATAGTGGACATGAGGAAGGAGAGGAGAACTCACCAGCCACTGTTTATCCGAGATCTTGAAGTGGAGAGGGTGAGCAGCTTTAAATACTTGGGGGTCCACATCAGCGAGGACTTCACCTGGACACTCAACACCACCCAGCTGGTTAAGAAAGCACAACAGCGGCTGTACTTCCTAAGGAGGCTGAGAAAGTTTGGCATGTCACCTAAGATCCTCAGCAACTTCTACAGCTGTGTTGTTGAGAGCGTTTTGACCAGCTGCATCACCGTGTGGTATGGCAGCACTACAGTGAGGGACCGCAAACGTCTGCAGAGAGTGGTGAAGACTGCTGAGAAGGTCATCAGGACTCCACTGCCCTCTCTGCAGACCATTTACCATCGCAGAGTTCACAGGAGAATCTCACATATCTCATAGATTATGTGGACTGAACTGCTGCAGCTCAATTTTGCACATTGTTAATGTTACTGCTGCTATTTCATATCAAGTATCTTCATCTTGATTTGCACATTATTAATGTTAAAGCTGCTATTGTTATTATGTAGTTGCACTCAATTTGTTACAGGCTACTGCACTACTGTTTTCTTTTTCTTATTTATGTGTATTTTTTCTTATTTATTCTCATTCTTATTTAGGTGTATGTTTTTATTTTTTACATAATTTGCGCTCACGCGCTCGCAGTCAAACCTGTGACAAGGCACTACTATCCATACAAATATGAATAATGAAGATATTATTAAGAATAATGAATAATTTATCTCTTTTTAAGTAACGTTAACATGACATATGACTCGCAAACGAAAGAGCGTCTCTCAAACGGACCGGATTGGCTCCATTGGCAATGACGTCACACTGATGTAACGGCATTTAACAGTGTTTTTTTTTTTTTTTTTTTTTTTGAGCGGACTTTATATAAAAAGAAGGAAAATCGTTGTCTATGTGAGATGTGATACATTTACCGGAAAAGACAGTCCAACTTTTATTACAATTTAATGGGTTTCATGAAAACACCTGCTATTTATTTTAGCGGTTATTCCCCTCAGAAAAAGAAACTGTTCTCGCTCAGGACTGTTTGTTATTATAATTACTCATAATTAAATTGTATTTCTTTCTTTATAGTTTTAAATGTCATTTACTTTTGTTGTCGGCCCATACTTTTAAAAAGTAATTTAACTTAATCGGTTAAGTAAAAAGTAATTCACCTCAGGAAAACGCACTGCTGGGGATGTCAGTCGAAGGGGAGTCAGGTGTGCGCGCGGTGGGCACAGACCCGGCTTATATATGCCCCGCTGCCCGGTTCGCGGGCTTGGCACGCGACTAAGAATTTAAATATTGAGAGAAAAGTTTATTTCATTTATTTTATTTTTTTAAAATGTATGTACAATTATATAATGACACACTGCGTTAACTTGGTATTAAACATCAAAAAACATAGGGTTTTCAAATAGTGTGGTGTTTGTGTTTTCATACTATATTCAAAGCAATGGTGTTACCAAAAATATAAGTCATATCTATTTTTTTTGTACTGCTTTCTTTGCCTCCCAGTTTGAGTCCCTCTTTGTTAAATATAGTTGAGCAACCCCATAGGTGGCGATGTAAGCACGCGAGTCGCCAATGAGCCGCCAATGAGCCAATGGATGAAGAAGAGCCAGTCAAGCATTTAGCCACGCGATCTCTTCACTCACTGTGTATGATACTTTAATGGGTGAGAGGTAAGCATAGTATGATAGGTGGAAATGTATGGTTTTATGATAGTATGTTTGTCATTGGTGGGATTGTTGTAACATTTTTAAAAATGAACTAATTTTAAACCGTTTTACTCGACCATATGTTGGATCCGCGTTTTGCAACCAACCGCGGTGCGTTGCCTATCTTAAGTAAGCAACAGAGATAACATTTGATCCCAAATCAACTCCAATACACATAAATGCATAGCAAAATTCTTAATTTAAATAATATATTTGTTTTATAAAATTTTAGAAATTTAAATGCATGCAATACTATAAATCCATTAAATTCCAAACCCATGTGACCTAAAGGCATCAAAGCATGTACAAATTAAGAAAGTTATTCACTAAGCCTTGTGCAATATAGAGAATATTATTCATAATAATAATAATAATAATATTTATTGCATTTTGCTGTGAAAGGGACATTTTCTTGAATATTTCTTAATGAAGACATTAAAGGGATAATTCTTTAAAAAATAAATAAATAAAAACTAGCATCCTGCATCTCTGGTTTGCCAGATTCATCATAGCATGCAAATTAATAAATAAATAAAAACTAGAATCCTACATCATAACATGCTAATAATTCCTATATTAACATGCTTATAGTTCCTGTGGCTCAGTGGTAGAGCATTGCGGTAGTTATTATAGATTAATTAATAGAGCATTGCGGTAGCTGCGCAAAAGGTTGTGGGTTCAATTCCCAGGGAACACACATACTGATTAAAAAAAATAAATAAAAAGTATAGCCTGAATAATGGCTTTGGATAAAAGCGTCTACTAAATGCATAAGTCTGATGTAATGTAATAAATAAATAAAAAGACTCTCTCGAGATACTGTTGGCTCTTAAAAGAGCCTTTGTGTGTGATAATTAGGGTTGCAAAATTCCGGGAATTTTCAAGACTGAAACTTTCCATGGGAATTAACGGGAATATATGGGAATTAACGGGAATTAATGGAAATAAACTGGAAATTTGCTAAATTGCAGGAACTGGGAACTTAAATGTGGTTGAGAACAAAAACTTGCAGCATAATCTTGGTTAAAACAACCAGATTTAATGCAATTTCAGTTTAATTTCTACTCTACACATTGCTCAATTGCACACAGCACACAGCTTACTGCAGGGCTATCGAGGCCATGCCCCCTACATGCATTGTGCTTATCTACCATTACATGCACATATCATTTCTTAAATCCTGCACACAAAATATCAAAATGTCCATCTTGGCAAGTATTCATATAAATTACATGAATATTACAAAAAATGTTTAAAACTTCCTTGTGCTCTGTGTAATATACTGTGCAACTAAATTAGGCTATACCATGGTAAAAACAAATACACTGACTGAACAAACATTTAGGTGAGATAATAATAAAACAAAAGTCTAAAAATGACCCTCCCCCCACACACAATCCTCTCTAGTCACCTAAGAGGGGGATTCCCCTCCATTTTCTCTGAAGCTGCACTTTCTGCATTTGAGCCCAAAGACTACATCTAAGTTTTGATATTCTAAATATATTTGATCTATGGGATTCACGTTTAACTAGTAAATACCAAAAAGTGTTTATACAGTAGCTAGACAGTTTATGAGGTAGGCTGTGTGCTATATAGCTCAAGCTGTGATGCTCCTTCTGCTAGCAAGTTTTCTGTTATCATACAGTAGTGCAGTACTGGTCAAAAGTTTGGACACATTACTATTTTTAATGTTTTTAAACATTGCATATCTTTTGCTCATCAAGCCTTCATTTATTTGATCAAAAATACAGAAGAAAAAAACAGTGATATTGTGCAGTATTGCCGGTATTCCAATTTAAAATAATGGTTTTCTGTTGTAATATACTTTAAAATATAATGTATTTCTGTGATCAAAGCTACAGTCTTCAGTGTCACATGATTCTTCAGACATCATTCTAATATGCTTATTTATTATCAATTTTGGAAACAGTTGTGCTGCTTAATATTTATTATTATTATTATTATTACTACCTGTGATTCTTTTTTCAGGATTCCTTGATGAATAAAGAATTTAAAAAAAAAAACACACACATTTATTTAAAATATAAATCCTTTTTTAACAATACACTACCATTCAAAAGTTTGGGGTCAGTATCTTTTCTCTTTTTTTAAAATAAATTAATACTTTTATTCAACAAGGATGTGTTAAATTAATTAAAAAAAAGTAGTAGCAAAAACTTATATTGTTAGAAAATATAAAACTGTTTTACAATATATATAAAATATATAAACTGTTCATAAGTTTTTATTCATCAATAAATCCTGAAAAAAGCATCACAGATTCCATTTTTAAAATTTGTATTAGTTTGCATGCAAGTGAGCCTATGATCAATATATATATATATATATATTTATGTTTGTATATGATTCAGTTTTATAAATTTCCAATTAATTCCCATAAATTCCCGTAAATTCCCATAAATTCCTGGTAAGTTTCAAATTTGGAATATTTCCAAAGTTCCACAGATGAAGTTCCCATGGAAAGTTTCCGGAAAACTTCCGGAAATTTACTGGAAATTTTCCACCCCTTTGCAACCCTAGTGATAATGTCATATAGTTATAATTTGCTTTGATTTATAGGGATTAAACTAATAAACTACTTTGACTAGTGACTTTACCATTTGTTTTAATAATGTTTATTTACAGTGTAATTTATTCTGCTTACCTGACTCATGCAGAATTCTGTCCTGATGTTTGGCTTTGGTCCCTCCATCATCCACTCTTCAGCAACTGGTCTTTGTATGGAGGCCACCATGATCTATACAGATCTAGTTGTCTCGTCTCCCACAAACTCCACTTTCAGGTATGTTTTTTTCTTTGTTGTTGTTTTTTCAACAACATTGACTGCATTTTTGCATGCCAAAACCTAGGGCTGCATGATATTGAAGAAAAATGCATTATGCAATTGCAATAACTTGTAAAATAATTCGATATGCAATTCAGTAATGCTTAAAGTGTGTAAAGTAAACTTAAATTATATGTAGGTATATTTAAAATCTGAAAACTCTATAACTCACGTTAATGTTTCACATTCTTTTTGTGAGAAGAAAGCATGCCCACAACTTCTGAACAGCTGTGCTTACTGTAGCATTACATAAAAAGTGCCATTTTAACGAGTGTAAACCAGGGGGTTTAGGGTTTCACGGAGGCCCAAATTAAGTTTATTTAACAGCAGAAACTAATCAAATGTAAAAATTAAACACTGCTTAGTCTTCACTATATGAATTAAATACACACTGATTCTCATTAAAGCTACAAAATATATTCAGTCATGAGCAGTGAGAGATTTTCTCTTTGTGATTCATATTAAGCACACAGAAGGAAACAGGTTTATTTAGTTGCTGTAACTTTAAGTGCTTCAATATTTTGTTACACGCACACTTTCTGAACTGTTTGGTCCACTTAACCGACGTAACTGACTGTGTTTATGTGAATACTCACCAAGACAGGAATTTTGACCATTTTGGGTAGGACTGCACAATATATCAAAATTTCAAATGTACATATCGCAGTATGCCTATTGCAACAGCTTGCATGACTTTAATACTTCAAAAGATTAAAAAAAGTCCAAAAAAGATTTAGGTCGACACATACAGCAGAGAGTAGACTGGACACACGACTGTTACATGCGTGTGACATGCTTAATGTTATTAATGCAGTAAGCGAAGTAATCACATGCACAGAAAGCCACCTCTGATTAAAAAGTTAAGAAAGAGAGCCCACGTGTAACAATATTTTGGATCCGTGCAGCTCTTAAAATAACAGCAGTCTGTTAAACCTGCTTCTGTCTGTGCTTAATGTTAATGAGTAAAAGACAGAGAAAATCACTCACTGTCTATGACTGAATGTCTTCTGTAGCTTTAATAAGAATCAGTGGTCTGTGTGGGTCCTAATGCCCCGGTATAGTGACGGGGACACCATACTGTCAAAAAGCGCCGTCTTTTGGATGAGACGTTAAAACCGAGGTCCTGACTCTCTGTGGTCATTAAAAATCCCGTGACACTCATCGTAAAGAGTAGGGGTGTGACCCTGGTGTCATGGTCAGATTCCCTCCACTGGCCCTTATCAATCATGGCCTCCTAATAATCCCCATCCACTTGATTGGCTCTATCTCTCTCTCTCCTCTCCACCTGTAGCTGGTGTGTGGTGAGCGCACTGGCGCCGTTGTCCTGTGGTTGCCGTCGCATCATCCAAGTGGATGCTGCACACTGGTGGTGGTTGAGGAGTGAACATGTAACGTGAAATTACAGAAGAAAGCCTGGATTTACAACAATTCACTTTTATCTTATGTTAACAGTAGTAGCCTAGTTTGCATACCTGAAAAATAATGTCTGTCGTTTAACATTTTTTATATCACAAATATTACTGAAATGTCTCGTCATGTTTAGCTGCTTACATTTCACCTCAGCTCGCATTCAAGTGCCGTGCAGTTTAGCTCTGTGAACGGTAAATCCCACCTTCTACACTTTGATTAGCTATTTCAAACATTTTGACATTGATGAGCGCTTTTGAGCCGCTGCACACCGGAGCACAAAATTAAATTAATTAGAATGTTTGACTCAAGTGGGCTGCTCGGGCCGATATATATATATAAATCTGACCGGCCCACATTTAAGAAAATGGTCCGGCCCCTCTGGCATTTGCCAGAATTGCCAGATGGCCATCTTCATGTGTTCATGTTTTATCACCATTTGAATGCAGATAGGTTTCATCAAAAATACAACATTTTGGACAAAAAACTGAGAAAAATGCATTTTTATCAAAGTAGTGCATTTTCAAGCAAAATACATTCAGATGTCATATTCTTTCACCTGTAAATAATTATATGAATAATTTAAATTGCATTCAATAAACAGAACAAACACACATACACACACACACAAACATATACATACATATGATTATACACACACACACACAGGCTACATACATACATATGCATACATATACTGTGCACTCACGCACACTCACACTCACTCACACACGCATACATACATACATACATACACACATACATACATGCATGCATGCATGCAGATAGATAGATATATAGATATATAGATCGATCTATAGATCGCGCCCACACACACACACACCCCTATTCAGATCGACGAATCGGTTACAACTACAGATGTTTCTGTGTCTGTAAATCTCTCTCACTGACTACTTTGTCCCGATCAGATTCAAAATGGTCAAAACATGATCTACATAGGCTATATGATCTATATATGATCTACATTTTCTCTGATCCTTCTATTTATGCCGATCGTCTTCTATTCTCACCCTAAAGTAGAGCCCTGCACGGGCCTAAAATTTAGGCCCTAGCCCGGCCCTGGTCCGAGACGCTCAGGCCCTAGCCCGGCCCATGTCCGAAAGCTCATCAGAATTCTCGGCCCGAGTCCGACCCGAGCCCGTCTTTTTTCCCCCTTCTACCAAAACAGCTTATCTACTACTGTTTCAGCTATTAAAATAGTTCAGTTTTGTATGAAATGGCAAAGTGATTGTATTTCGTTTCGTTATTTTATTAAGTTAATTTAGAAAAACGTTTGGAGCATTTTTTTTATTCGTTAAATGTAAGTTTTTGTTTTTTAAAGTAACGACCAAGCGGCCAGCGGCAGACAGCGAGTTGATCATAGCCTATGTTTGATCAATTTAGCTTTCTCAAATCATCACGATTTCTCTAAAATTAAATGTGTAATTATAAAACAGCTCCACAATGTTAGTTTAAACGCTTGACCTAGATAAATGTGCACTGATGCATATCCAGTAGTTTGTACGGAGAGTGGAAGCTGAAGCGCGCTTTACTGGACGCACCAGAGCGATCACTTGCTTTGGAAACATTTCGAAATACGCTGTCATGTTTGCTCATAAAGGTAAGAGTAAAAGGCTACGTTGTTCGGAACTGTAAAGGGTCTACTTTTATTTGTGTGCACTCACAATATCAACAAAACATGCTTTTATAAAATAAAACCGAAACACAGCATATACTTGCCTCACTGACTTGATATAGTATCTATAGAAAGCTTTGAATTACTACTTTAAAACGAAATAATTCGAATCGAAAACAAAAACTCTTTCATTATAAAATCCCTAAAGATGCATTTCTCTCTAAAGGCGCATCCAGTGAGGAGATGGCGAGTCAGGATCATCATCAAATGCATGGCTGATCAAAAATGCAGCTTTTCCCGAAGCATTGGGAACTTTTTGTAACTCCACGCTCCAACTTCTCCCTGATGCTCTGCATGGTCACTTGTATGCTAATGTGTGCGTATATGCGTTGCGTATTGCTTAGGCGATGTATAATATTTATAATATAATCAGTATTTAATACAGTAGCCATGTGTGCTCTGCGCGTATATGGGCACAATAAAAGGAGAGAAGCTAAATGAGCCCGAGTCCGACCTGAGCCCGATCTGTAAAAAAAAAAAATGGCCCGAGCCCGGCCCGAATGGACTCAGCGTGTCAGGCTCCGTCGGGTCCCGACGGGCTTGCAGACCTCTACCCTAAAGACCCGGAAGTCCTGTAACTCATTCAGGACATGCGCTAGGGCTTTCCTTACCGTAATACACCTAGAACACGGATTGCTGTAAAAACTCGTCAATGGCGGGGAAGCGTTGTCTCTTAATTGACGAGATATCTCGTCAATGGCGGGGAAAGTTAAGATAGGGAATCTAAATGCAAAAAAAATCTGATTCTAAGAATATTTCAGAGTCAAAAACAAACAAACAAAAAAAAAAAAACTCCTGGAGGGAAACTGTCCTGCAGAGTTTAGGTCTAACTCACCCACCTGGAAGTTTACAGTAATCCTGAAGACCTTGATTAACTGGATCAGGTGTGTTTTACTGCGTTCATGCCATCTTGTAATTACCGTAGGCTTGAGATGGCAACATATGATATTCTATTTGGAACCGTTTACGTCCTCGGAACAGGAATTATGCGTTCCCTATCTGTCGGTCACTACGAGTTATGTCGTGACGACATAGGGGATTTACTTGGGAGCCCCAATCATCTCTGACTTAAGAGAAAACGCCAATGAATATTGGCTAGTGGATTTTGCATACCTGCGCCACTCCCCGTGCACACGGGTATAAATTAGATTTTTGCTTCGGAGCCGAGTGGATGAACGTATTGATCTCCACAAAGAGCCATTCATCATCTGTCTGGAAGCTGTTCTGGTTGGCGTTACGGTGCGAACAGCGGTGTCCCTGTCTGCAGCGATTCCCCTGGGCACTTCAACTAAAAAGAGCAGATTTCCTAAAAGAGCAAATCACGGTCGGTTCGCGTCTTTTTAAAGACGTCGTTCCAGCCGTGTCCTCTTGGTTGCGGTCGTTTCCTATCCTCCATCCACGGCCACGATCGTTGTCTTCAGTGTCTGGGCATCCAGCGCGCTGAAGCTGCGTTCGTGGATGGTTTATGCGTTCGCTCTGAGCGTGTAACCATGGCAGCGCTGCGATCGCGCCTCTCTCTCCTCACGGGGATGGGAGGGGCTCCCTCTGTCACTACCCGCGCTGGCTTCTCTGCCACGAGCAGAGAACCATCGGCTAGTGCTCTGGGCGATCTGAGGGTTACAGTGAGAGCCTTTCCCCACGGACCTCTCACTCCTCCCGCAGCAGCTGTTCTGTGCGGCTCCCCGGTGATTCTGCTGTGCCGTATCACGGCGTGCCCAGCGTTTCATTTGGTGCGCCGATAGAGGATCAGACGTCGATCGCAGCATCGGGGGATGGGCAATCGTCCTCTGAGGATGAAGATTCGGCGGGGCTGCCACCCTCGGGAGTCGCGGCCGCCGCCGAATTGGACCCAGAGTTGACGGCCGTGCTTTCCCGGGCCGCCGCGAGCATCGGGCTGGAGGCGTGCACACCTCCTAGTCCTGAGCCCTCGCGGTGAGATGATTGGTTCCTCGGCACGGGCCGTGGCTCGCGACCACGCCCTGCCCCGGTTCCTTTCTTCCCGGAAGTGCATGGGGAGCTGACGAAGTCGTGGATGGCCCCTTTTTACGGCCAGAAGCGGCTCGTCTGCCTCCCCCATCCTCGCTACCCTCGACGGCGGGGCAGCTAGGGGGTACGTTGACATTTCCCAGGTGGAGAGTGTGTTTGCGGTGCACTTGTGCCCGCAGAGCGCCACCACTTGGAGGAATCGTCTCGTCTCCCGTCCAAAGCCTGTAGGCTGACGGCCGCCCACGGCCAAAGCTTACAGTGCTGCGGGCCAAGCTGCCTCTGCCCTGCATGCCATGGCTATCCTGCGAGTACACCAGCCAAGGCATTAAAATGCACGAGGGTAGTACCAACCCGAGGTTGATGCAGGAACTGTGCTCGGTGACTGACTGTGCCCTTCGGGCGATGGAAGTCTGGCGCAGTCCTCGGGAAGGCGATGTCCACACTTGGGGTCCAAGAGGGCCATCTATGGCTCAGCCTTGAGAAGAGCGATGTCGACAGTGTCGCCGCTCTCGTCTCCCAGGCTGGACTGTTCGGCGACACTGTCGAGGACTGTGCCCAGCAGTTCTCGGCAGTACAGAAGCAGACCGAGGCCAATTGGGTAACAGGTAAGTAGCTTGCGGCGTGATGCACCGCTCCGCCGCGGGGCAAGCCCCAGTCTGCTTGTCGCCGTGGCGCCCTCCGCATCCTCCAGAGCTGCTCCGCCCGTGCTGAATTGTCCCATATGCCGGTGCGTCGAGCCTCGCAGGAGTGCGGCGCCCCGTGTCCCAGTTGGCCCCTAATCGCCCAGATAGGCGACAAAGCGGCCCTGACACGGGCAACCCAGTGATGTGGGAAGCTGCTCTTTCTCAGGAGGCGGCAGGGACAGCGCCGCTCCTTCCCCGGAGGAGGGCCGGTGGAAAATCTCTGGTTCTGTTCGCCGCTGGCTCAAGGGCCAGCGGCCCCACTTTGTCAAAAGAAAGAGCAATTTCCCTTTCCTCCGGGTTTTCAGGTCCACGGGCCGACAGTGTGCGACGCGTTGCCTCCTCACTCGCCCACGACCCATCTTGCCAGCGGCCAAGAGAGTGCGGTTCAGGGGACGCAGTGCCTCCCCATGCACCTCTAGCCAGTCCCCTCTGGGACCCAGGGAATTTTGCGAGGATGCCTCAGAACGCACAGCCTTCTGTACCATCCAGCTCTACTCCCTTCGCTGCACCACCGCAGGTACGTCGATCGCGCCGTTGGAGCCACTTGCACGGCGTCTGGAGGCGTGGCTCACGCTGCCCAGCCCGTCTCGTTGGCTCACGGGCATGATTCGACTCGGCTACGCGATTCAGTTCGCCAGGCGACCTCCCAAGTCCAGCAGCGTTCTCGAGACTTCAGTGGTAGCTCGGAACGCTCCTGTCTTCTTGCGAGGATTGCTGTCCTCCTGGCAAAGGATGCAATCGAGCCGGTCCCTCCAGCCGAGATGAGGCAAGGGTTTTACAGCCCTTACTTCATCGTACTCCAGGAAAGGCGGTGGTCTTCGACCAATCCTGGACCAGCAAGTCTTAAACCGGGCCATGCACAGGCTCCCGTTCAAGATGCTGACGAACAGGCGCATATCAAATGCATCCAGCCCCAGGATTGGTTTGCAGCGATCGACCTGAAGGACGCTTACTTTCATGTTTCGATCCTTCCGCGACACAGACCGCCTACAGTTTGTGTTCGAGGGTCGGGCATGGCAGTACAGGGTCCTCCCCTTCGGGCTGTCCCTGTCCCTCCCGTATCTTCGCGAAGGCACAGAGGGCGCCCTTGCCCCGCTACGGGAAGTGGGCATCAGGATCCTCAACTATCTCGAGCATGGCCCGCGTGCGAGAACAGTTGTGTGATCACAGGGACCCAGTGCTTCAGCACTCAGCCAGTTGGGGTTTCAGGTCAACTGGGAAAAGAGCAAGCTCTCCCCTGTGCAGAGAATCTCTTTTCTTGGTGTGGAGTTAGAATCGGTGAGTATGACGGCGCGCCTCTCAGAGGATCGCGCCCAGTCAGTGCTGAACTGCCTGAGTTCCTTCAGAAGCAGGACTGTGGTTCCTCTGAAACAGTTTCAGAGGCTCCTGGGGCATATGGCATCCGCAGCCGCAGTCACGCCGCTCAGATTGCTTCATATGAGACCACTTCAGCACTGGTTGCACTCCCGAGTCCCGAGGTGGGCATGGCGTCGCGGTACACTTCGTGTGAACATCACACAGGAGTGTCGCCGCTTCTTCAGCCCCTGGACGGACCTTGCCTTTCTACGGGCCGGGGTGCCCCTAGAACAAGTGTCCCGGCATGTCGTTGTCACGACGGATGCCTCCAGTACGGGTTGGGGCGCTACATGCAACGGGCAGGCAGCCTCGGGGCCCTGGACAGGGCCTCGACTGCTTTGGCACATCAACTGCCTAGAGTTGTTGACAGTGCATCTAGCTTTGTGGCAGTTCCGGCCACTGCTGCTCGGCAAGCACGTGTTGGTCCGTACGGAAAACACTGCGACTGTTTCGTACATCAACCGGTTGGGAGGTGTACGATCACGTCGCATGTCACAGCTCGCCCGCCAGCTCTCACGACAGCTCACGTTCCCCGGAGAATGGCGACTCCATCCCGAGACAGTCCGGCTGATCTGGAGTCGATTCGGGGAAGCTCAGGTACACCTGTTTGCTTCCCGCGAGTCCTCCCACTGCCAGCCCTCGGCACGGATGCACTGGCACACAGCTGGCCTCGGGCTCTGCGCAAGTATGTGTTTCCCCCAGTGAGCCTGCTCGCACAGACACTGTGCAAGGTCAGGGAAAACAAGGAGCAGGTCCTGCTGGTCGCGCTGTACTGGCCCACCCGGACCTGGTTTCCCGAACTCATACTCCTTGTGACAGCTCTTCCCTGGCGCATCCCTCTGAGGAAGGACCTCCTTTCTCAGGGGCTTGGCACCATATGGCACCCGCGTCCAGATCTGTGGAACCTCCACGTGTGGCTCCTGGACGGGACGCGGCAGACTTGAGCGGTCTCCCACGGACTGTGGTAGAGACCATCACTCAGGCTAGAGCTCCTTCAACAAGGCAAGCCTATGCACTGAAGTGGAGTCTGTTCGCGAACTGGTGTTCTTCTCGCCGAGAAGACCCCCGAAGATGTACGATTGGAGTAGTGCTTTCTTTCCTGCAAGAAAGGTTGGAGCGTAGGCTGTCACCCTCCACCTTGAAGGTGTATGTGGCTGCTATTGCGGCCCATCACGATGCAGTGGACGGCCGGTCCCTGGGAAAGCACGATCTCATCGTGAGGTTCCTGAGGGGTGCCAGGAGGTTGAACTCTCCTAGGCCACCCCTGATACCCCCCTGGGATCTCTCTATTGTCCTGGCTGGGCTTCAGAGGGGTCCCTTTGAGCCGCTGGACTCAGTTGAGCTTAAGTTCCTGTCTGCTAAGACAGCGCTCCTGACCGCTCACTTCCATCAAGAGGGTCAGGGACCTCCAAGCATTTTCGTGAGCGAAGAGTGCCTTGTGTTCGGGCCGGACTACTCTCACGTTGTCCTGAGACCCCGGCCTGGATCGTGCCTAAGGTTCCCACCACGCCCTTCCGCAATCAGGTGGTGAACCTGCAAGCCCTGCCCTCGGAGGAGGCAGATCCAGCCTTGGCGTTGCTGTGTCCCGTAGGCGTTGTGCATATCGTGGACCGCACCCAGAGCTTTAGAAGCTCTGAGCAGCTCTTTGTCTGCCACAGAGGTCAGCAGAAAGGGAAGGCTGTCTCCAAGCAGAGGTTGGCCCACTGGATAGTGGATGCCATCGCCTTGGCGTACCAATCCCAAGCGAGCCGTGCCCCTAGGGGTGAGGGCTCACTCCACACGGAGTGTTGCCTCCTCCTATGCGTTGGCACACGGCGCCTCTCTGCCAGACATCTGTAGAGCTGCGGGCTGGGCGACACGAACACCTTTGCGAGATTTTACAATCTCCGCATCGAGCCAGTTTCTTCCGTGTGTTGGGTAACAGGTAAGTGGCGGGAAGAGCTGGCGGTGTCACGCTTGCTGCGCCATTCCCCTCACCTGGGGATACGGCGCCGTTTTCCTCCTCCAGTTCAGTTCCCGGACGGCGAACCCTGGTGGAGTTCCTCCAGCACCCCGGCAGTCAGACTGGGCGGAGCAGTCTGGCGTCAGGCCAATACTTGTGTTAGCTTGCCCGGGTCTCGGTCAGCCCCTGTACTGGGCTAGGTGTCCGTATGGCTTGATTCGCCGGGTAATCCCATATGTGTATTCTACCATGGTAAGGTTTCCCTCACGGTAAACCCGTGTCTTCCCTTTGACAGAGCCTTCTGTCAGGCCCTGCTGGCAGCTCTCCTCCCTACCCCTAGGTAGGATCTGCCCCAGGGTCCAGTCGTATGTAGTACTGCCCCAGTCCATATCAATGTCTCCACATGTTACCTCCCTTCGGGCAGGATTTGGCCTCCGTAGCGCCCTTCTCTGGAAGGCTCGCTTCCCCGTCGTTACTGCCAAGCTGTAACAACAAATAGGAAAGACTCGAAGCTATCTTTCATTGAAGGTCGAAATCCCTTCCGACGTCTGTGGGAAAAGGAACAGTGGCTTGGCTATCTCCAGCAGCGATGTACTCAGTGGTCCCTGTGGGCACCAAGGTTAGCGAATTTGCGCTGGGGCGATGGGAAGGTTGCGACCTTTCGCATGGCATTTGTCTGTCACGCGCTCGCTTGTCAGCATCTGCATGCCACAAGGTTGTGACGGGGTTCAGGTTGTGGCACTTTCCATAAGACCCCTAAGAAAACTCATTTTACAAGTTGCAATTATGAACTCTGAGGACATAAACACTTTTTACAATCTGAAATCACAATTACGACATTGCGTGAACACACCTTTTAATTAGAGTTGTAGCTAAACCCTGCAGGACAGTGGCCTTCCAGGAACTGAGTTTGAGACCACTGTCTTAGCTTCTCTATTGCTGACAACAGGTTTTAGAAGCCTGTTATTACAGCACTTAAAGAAGTAAAGCTTATGTAGTACAGAAAACACTGTATCATAAGCTAGACGCGTGTAGATGATCACAGTTTTGGGATTCATTCTGAAACATGCAGCGATATTTAATTATATACGCCACATCACGACTTCAGTTTTATTTTGATTATTCGTGCAACCCGATCTTTTGCATCTTGATTATTACATTGGGACTTCAGTTTTGAGCTGAAGCAAAAATATTTATATATTTACATATGTACTAGGGGTGTAATGGTTCAAATTAGGGGTCCACCGATTATCGGCGCCGACATTAAGCATAATAATTTATGATTATCGATAAAATTATTTAATTTTGAAACGCGCTATTTGGCTCTGATGCAGCCTGTCAGAAATCACCACTCTGTGGCCTCGAGCAGTCTCCGCCCACCGTGCATCTGATTTGTTGGGAGTCACGAGTCAGACCAATCAATGTGGAAGACTAAAGCCCGGCTCACACTGTGCGATTTTGGCCACGATTTGGTCGTCTGGGACAAATTTTGAAAATCCTAAAAGATTCATATGATCCTAGGCTAAAATCCGTAGTCTTTGATCGCTGGTTTGACATGTTCACCGACAGCCGATTAATGGCTGTTGCGATCAAATTTCACCTCCGACAAAATTCTGGCAGTGTCAGAAGATTTGGCGCACAGTCCTGCAGTGTGACTACCCCTGCGACGAATATCAAACTGTCTCCGTTTTTCAAGGCAAGCTATGAGCAGAATTAATGCTTGAGAATTATTCTATCAGCTATAAACTCCGGCGCTCCCGTCCTCCGCTCACGGAATTCATCTGATATGTTTCTTTTTTATATAAACACTGGTTTGATTATACACACACACTGAAGTGCGCGACGCTCGCTGTGTTTTCAGCATCTGCCGTCTCACTAAATGAGGACATAAATACATGAACAACATCCCCAGAACTGCTCTGAGAGTTGCTTCATAAGCATTTGACCATTTCATTTGAGTAAAACGATCGTCATATCACTTACATAGGCTATACAGAAACTTAAGAGGTCCTCATGGCAACCCGTCAAAATAAAGGTTCGGTTTATCTACTACTACTACTACTACTACAACAACTTTTGTTTAAAAGAATAATCACACAATACGCTATTTCTTCCATGTTTTAATTTTAATGGTAAACCCATTTGTTTGCCAAAAAAATTAGTTTAACTCTCATTTGATTAAAAGATAACTGAAATTAATGTTTTATGGCTTCATTTGCACTGCACTGTAAATTAAAACTAATCGAAATTACTGTCACATAGGCCAAGATTAAGATACTGTCGCACAGGCCAAGATTAGGGCGACATTTCATTAGGCTATTGAACCAAGTGTGCCTATAACAGGCTATTAGTGTTATAGTTTAATTAAAATAGTTGCAGTCTTCTTCACAACTTCTACAATGGAGCTATGAAGACAATTAAATTATTTACACTTATTATATTATAATTATGAGAGGTTATGCTATTACACATACATTTCTAACATGTAAATTATTTAAGCTAAATACTTACATTTCCCCAAGCTGTTTATCTGTAGTACAGTATTCATGAAGCATGCAGTGCATCCACTTTTAACTCTCTCTTTATATTACCCTTATTGTAGATGGATGCATGGAGGATGACAAGAGTAAGAAGTACAATCAACACCAGGGAAGGCAGTTTTTGTCAGAGCCCTTGTTATTCTTAATTTTGACATTAATTTTCATTTTTACATCAGACATAATATATCGGTAAAATATCGGTTATCGGTCCACTTGGTCTGTAATAATCGGTATCGGCATCGGCCCTGAAAAACACATATCGGTCGACCCCTAGTTCAAATTACTCACATTTTGGTTTGCATCACGGTATTAAGAGCCCAGCTTTGATAGGGTTTGATATGTGCTATGTACAGAGAAAAAAAGGGCTATTGTCAAACAAGTACAAATAATCAAACTACAATCAGTAGCACAAATAAATACAAAGCAAACAAACAAATAAAATAAACAGGGCTTTTCAGGTTTTCAGGTAGGTATTAACAGTAGTTTTCAGGTACAGAAATTAAAAAAAAAAAAAAAAACCCACTCATATCAGCCAAAGTTTGCTATGCTGAACTGCAACACCAACAACATAAGGAACTGAGGAACAAACATTTTTGAACGGTCACTGTTGGCCTATAATGGAACAAAAATTGCTAAAATCAACAGATTTTACTAATACATACAATCTGTGTAAAAATAATATAAAGATGCAGCCAGCTTTCTAAAGTCATTTTTACCCTTTACCCTCCTGTAATTTGGCTCCAAATATTACGTGAAAATTGCCATTTTCACCCCCCTACAAAAATGTGGATTATTCAATAAATAAACTTAAATTTATCTCTCTTCAGAAAAAATGTAAATAAAAAAATTGAGCCAGGGACCTCTGGTTGAGTTAACACGGAATGACCCCATAGTCTTTTGGATTATTGCAAAAAATAAGTTTCAGAAAAGCTTAAAAAAAGACAGCATCGTCTTTTAGTTTCAATCTTTCTAAAAAAAATCCAGTGTTGAATTGTGCCTTGCTTGTAAACAAATCTGTGGTAAAATTAAGTGAATAAAGGACCAAATTAAAATAAATAAAAATATAAACTGTTTTTAGACTAACAAGACAGTTTTGAGTTCTTAAACTTACAGGATGTTTTATAGTACAATGGTCTCTTATATGTCAAAAGATTAAGGGAATTTTGGTTTCTCAGTTTATGACCCCTTTAAGGAGTGTACTATAAAGTTAAATTATATTTAAAATATTTCAAATTATAACCAATATACATGTTTCACATTCTAATTTGAAAAGAAAGCATCCTTGCATGTTCTGAAAGTGAAATGTAGTGTTTTACTGTAGCATAACATTTTGAAATTACTGCAAAGGGGGGATTTAAGGTTTCAGGTAGGCCTATATTAGGTTTATCAACACAAACTGAATAATCAAATGTGAAAAAAACCCACTGCTTAGTCTTCACTGTATGAATTAAATGCACACTGAATGAATGAATGAATGAATGATGCATTTACATAGTGCTTTATTGTGTATTGCTGTACACCCAAAGCGCTTTACAATCACTATTTAAAATAGTTTAAAAGCAGAGGCTTGGTTCTTTATTTTGATATATAATATTTTCTTATATTCATAGCAGAAAATATTCTGAGGGCCGTCAAATTTAGGTGAAAATCATAAAAAATGCTGGCGGTGGCTGGCAACTTTTTAAAAAAACGCTGGCGGGGAAAGAGTTAATAGAAAATCCTGTACTCACACATTGTCTGAGAAGCATCTTACTGCTTGCACACTTTGGGTTTGTCCGACAGGATGAGTACTGCATTGAGTTCTTTGTCAAGGCTTATTACACTTAACTTCAGTTCAGATATGTATTCTCATCCATGCATTGTTTTTAAATTGCTCTAACATGTCAATAGCTTTAAGGAGTCCTGTGCCGCATTGAATATATTTACATACCACTATAAAAACAATACAGCAATAAAATATTGAGTAGACACTCTTATTGTCACCACAATATATATTTTCATACCACCCAACCCTAAAATAACTTTGTGTCAATCTTTATCAGGGTCCAGAGACAACTAGGGGGTGTCGACAAACTTCCAACGAGGACCATTAGACCACTTGAGAAGAATGACCTCATATGACCAAGCTCTAAAGTTGTAAAGCAGATTTTGAGCTGATCTCACCACAACCCCTGGGTGCACCAGCTGTGGAAATTACGGCCAAACTTTGGGTGAGGACCTTTCTCCCACTTTCCACCACCAAACCTCTTCCTACATGTAAACAGTTTTATAGCGCACTGTTGTCTATATTTGAATGGTTATTTTTTTTTAGGCTGTAACCATTGATTACGCAAGTTGGGGTCAAATTAGCGCACTCTTGATGACGCAAGACGCACAGTTGAAGTAGCACAGCTGAACTCAGAAAGAACCGAATGAGCCGGTTCAACTGTATAGTACATTAAATATGCTTATTATGATTTTATTAAAACCTGCAAAAACCTTTCTGACCAGAGAGGTAAATAAATGTTACTACAGTCTATTGTGCATGCAGATTATTTTTTTAAGTTGTTTAAGCGAAATCAAGAGTTTATCAGACTGGTTTAGCCTATTCCTTCTTGATAGTTTAGACATGTGGGACAATTGTGCATCAATGTGTGTGTAGGTGCCAAACATTTAGGAATATTATCCAAGTTGTAAGCTAGTCAATATTGGTGGTATCTGACATTAAGGATCTGCAAATGAAACTGTAACCACAAACACCATTAAATGCTCTATCTATCTATCTATCTATCTATCTATCTATCTATCTATCTATCTATCTAAACTTTTAAACTGAAGCTAATCATGCTAGAAACATGCTTGCAATCATGTCTATGTAATCTTGTAATTATCTATATTTTCAAACTTTACAACCTATTTACAATTTACAACCTTTTTCTGGTTTTTACCTCTTAAAAACTAGTAAATGAACACTTGACTAGCCTATTTCAAACTGAAAACCTTTAAACTTCAAGCTTTCACAACTGCTTTAAACATTCAGGCTAGGCTTTCTCAAGCCAACCTAAAGTTTGTCTCGACGAACTTTTTAATCTAACAGTTAGTTATGTGTAAGTAAATTAGGCTGTCAAGGCTATTTTATTCTCTTTAAACATCGGTTGAAATGATTCTTTCTCTTTAATACAGATGATGCTGGATCATTAATAAATTAGTCATGACAAAAAAATTATGATATCCGATGTTTTTTCTATGAGCGATTATAAGGTTAACAAGCTTAATACCGTAGCTTGTCACCCACTACAACTAACACGGCGATAAGCCTGTGTTGTGAACTGATTTTAGGCTAATATTGTAGACCTACCTATGTGTTGGGTTTTGCTCAGTATGATGTTAAGTGGCAGATCAGTGGGCTTAATGCGGTTGAATATCTAAAGAGACGTACTCGGTTTCAGACGAAACCTAAAATACTATGGATGACGCAAAATAATAATTATAATATGACCGCGTGGTGAACCATATGAACCGAACTCATATTTAAACACTGTCCATGCTATGCACACATGCTGTGTACGCATAGCTATCCTCGTAAGTACAATTTTGGCTGTATTATTTGTGTCCCCTTCAAAAATTGCTCTTGAGAAATTTTATGTTTATTGTCCCCCCCTACTGTTAGATTAAATTTACGCCCCTGCTCATAGGTAATATTTACTTACAGATGTGAGTCTCTGTTTTCTCTACACACAACTGCTTACAATAGTGTTTCGGATGCTGTCTGTATGCACAAGTAACTGAAGTCAAGCAGTATTATTACCTCTAATTATAGCAACGGTGAGTAAAGTGTCAAAGATGGTGACAGCCATACTACTAAAAATCTTATCACAATTGGTACAACAAGAGTCCAGACAAGGTATGACTTCATCTATTAAATCTGAACCAGCAGCATCTTTTATAACTGGAGTAGATGGGATTGAGTCAAACACAGAGCACAAAACTTGAAAGGAGCAGAGAAAGTGCTTCAATAAATAAATATTGTTTGTTGTTTTGCCCTGTCAGATGCTTCGACAGATGCGTGTGGTCTTGAGTCCTGTTTCTCCAGTGAATAACTTACATTTGATGGTTGTGTCCTTGTCTAATTTGGAAATAATTGAAGAGAATAGGAGCATAATAATTCTGACTAAAATTTACATTTTTCTAAAATATTTACTTTAAATATAAGTTTAATATTCTGTTTAGTACCCATACATGTAATTACTACAGTTGATGCATGTAAAACAATTGCTTAGCAGCTATGTTAATTTACTATATTCAGAATATACGTGTATATACATGTGAATATGTGTTCCCCATACCGGTTAACCAGTCTGTGTTTTGTTTTTAGCATTTTAAATACGTTTTATGTTTTTGTGAATGTGTAGCACAGCCTACAAAAATACATTTACTATATTTGTTTTCTTTAACTTCAGTTTTCACGTTGTTTGGAGGACAAAATTGGGCAAGATGTAGGGGCCCACTGAAATTCTTAATCTTTAATTTTTAAGCAGGATTTGCTGATTGCTCATTACAGGATTAAGTCCCTTATACCTGCATTAGTCTAGCAGTTGTAACAATCCTTCTTTAATGGTCGCATAACATGTTTTATTCAGTTATGATGAGCTAAATGTGAAAGCCAAAATCTGTCAGCAACTTCTACAAATTATTTCTGCTTTCTGCTTGTCTTAGATCAGTTTGGGCACGCATGCACAGGGCAGCTTTGGGTTTGTTGCTCTGTGCTGTTTAATGTATAGTAGTTGGAATGTTGTTCAGTTTTATTCATTACTGTCAGCTTTCACAGCAATACTGTTAAATGAGCAATTATCAGTATCAAATCATCAAACATGGACCTTAAAGCAGGGGTTCTCAACCTTTTGCAAGCTGGGCCCCCCCAAAGCTGGTGCATTGCAGTTGGGGCCCCCTTACATTTTAGACGAAATAATGACTGTTTTGGTCTATTTTAGCAGCGAAAATAGATCCAATGAATCCAAACAAAGATCACAGCATAGCGCATCTCACAGCAACACTCAATCGTGTTTTGAATGATTCAGTGTTTTGAACGAATCGGTTGAGTCAAAGATTCAATGACCCATGCACAAACATCTGTCTCATTCTTGATGAATCGGCCGTTTGAACGAATCATTTGAATGAAACCTGCATTTGCGCTCACTATCGACAAACCAATCAAATTTGTTCAAAACTCTTTTTTTTTTAAATCAGTTCAAACACATTTTAATTTTTAATCAGGAGTTATGTATATACAAAATTATAAGTTTTTATGGCAGTAGTTTAGTGATAATTTTTTTTTTTTTTCAGGTTTTTCCTCCCATCCTGTAGCCTACTCACACCCTCCCGGGAGAGTGTCCGCGCCCCCCCCCACCCAAAAACTTTATTCAAATAAATTAATATTGTGACAATCATGTTCATCAGTCTGATTTCAGTGGCACAGCTTAGTGTAGTATCTAATACAGAGGTTGTTGACAGTATTGTGTGTATGTTGCTGCATTGTACATGGTGTTCACTGACTGATATTGTATTATTGTTTACACCTTCAGTAACTTGTATAAAACACATGGAGTAAAGGGTTAAATTTTAATTGACATAACTTGCTGTAGTCTTCTAAATGTTTGTAGATTGTAAATGAGTGTAGACTGTGTCTGTTCCCTGAATACTGAGAACAAATTATATGCTTACTAAGGGATATAGAATAAAATCAGATTGCGATTTAACCAAATTATAGCAAAGTAAGCTAAATAATGTCACAAAACTCTGGACTATTGGTAGTACCCAGAATATCAAAGTCCAGTAAAGGAGGCAGAGATTTTTCGCATTTTACTCCTAAATTCTCAGCTAGCCTTCTGATAATGTTTGGGGCTCAGACACACTCTCTCTCTGTTTAAATCTAGATAAAAAAGTATATATTTTAGCCAAGCATTCACATAACAACTCATAACCTTGTACTAGTAATAAATGCGCATGATCATCTTTTGCCTGAAATAATATGAACAGCATCTATGCTAATTCTTCTCCTTTTGTTTTCCTGTTTCTATCTCTCAGGTTTCCCATCCCAGTGTTAATACAGCTTGGATCCAGCCTCACTTGTGGTTACTTCAGATGATGCCAACACTCATGAAGACCCCAGATGATTGCAACTACAGATGAACATACCAACCTGACAAATGTTATGTATTGTAATCATTGCCTTAAAGCATACGTTGAGTGATTTTCAACCCACTTTGTATTGTTACTATGATGGTAATATATGTGAACGAACAATGTTTAATCTTTCTCTGAGTTCCATGAGATATACCCATTTATTTGTCAGCCAAATAATATTTTGCATTATCCGAATAATGTTTATTTACATATTACAGACTTTGTGACAGTATAAAGTGGATTTAAATTCCCCGAAACTACCCTTTAATGGTTGTCCCTTTAACTGAACATGTGCTTTGAACACATAACTTGTATTATCTTAGAGTTATTGACATATAGACATTAATTTGTTGCCAGAAGATGCTCCCCATTGAGTTACAGTCACCTCAGGCTGTTGATAGGATTTTTTTTTAAATTATTTATTTTAAACCTTGAAATTTTCTAAAGCTGCTTTGATTGTGAAAAGCATTGTACCCTTACAACAGTTAACCATGTTTTTACTATGGTAAAACTAGTAATCATAACTGTAGTAATCAGGGTTTTTTTAGTTTTTCTCAAACTGAGATTTTGATATCATGGTTCTACAATAGTAATATTTTAGTAATGCTTGAGTAAAACTGTGGTAACCATAGTTTTTGAAACCATGGTGAAGTTTGTAGTTACTATAGGTTTACTACTATGCTGTAGTAAGACCATGGTTATGGTAGTTACTGTGAATTTACTACAACAATCATAGTTAAACCATGGTTAATTTTGTGGTTGACTTTTGTATGGACATATGTGAACTGAATGCTTCTATTTGAAAGTCACATTGGATAAAACCATCTGATACATATACTGTAAATGCATTTGTATGTTTAATCTGTTCACTGAAAATAAATTTTCAATTGCCATTGTACATTGTTTTTGATCCATTATTGTTTGCAAGGATATTTTGGTTAGCGTAATGGAACTGATTATGAACCACGGATCCCTTACAAAAAATTACTGCAGTTTTAAAAAAAAGTAATACTGCAGTTTTTGTTACATGTAGAAAAATGCAGTTTTTTTGACACGAAAAACTGCATTATTGCCGTTTTACTGCAATACATCTGAAGTACTATTGAAATACAACTCCAGTAGAGCTGCAGTATTACTAACAAACAACTGCAATAGAACTGCAGTATTACTGCAATACAGCTGAAGTAGTACTACAATTATACTGCAATAAATCTGCAGTAGTACTGCAATATATAATACAACTGAAGTACAATTCAGTACTACCAAAGTGCAATACTAATAAAATGATGTACAGTAACACTGAAATGCAACCGGAATATTCAGAATAACAAGTTTTATTTTACACAACTGCAATATAATAAATTAAGGTACAAAACAACAGTGAATGTCTCAAACAGCAATGCAACAATAAATGATTTTACTTTTCTTTAAACTTAAAATAACAGGCTGAGAGTTACACTAAATGTATTTAGTGTTTATTTACAAATCACACAATCATGCACATTTCTTCCGCATTATTCTGACGGGTTTCATTTTTGAAGAGCTTATCCTCATCGTTTTGCTTGGTTCTTATGACTGCCTTCATCTCAGATGTGGAAACACTATTTTGGATGTAGTCTGGAAAAACAAACAAACAAAAACTCAGAAAATCTCAAGTTTCAGTTACACTTTTCACTACTACAGGCATATTTAGTATGCTTAAAATAAATCCTGAATTGTGATGTTACCAAGTGTTTGTGTAAAGTATTCATTCTACTCCCAATTAATTTCTTATGACATATTGGTCAGCATTAACAATGTCTTTGAACACTTCAGGTAACAGAAGTTAAAAGGTTGGTTCACCCAAAAATGAAAATTCTGTCATCAATAACTCACCCTCATATCGTTCCAAACCCGCAAGTCCTTCATTCATCTTCAGAACACAATTGAAGATCTTTATAATGAAATCTCAGAGCTTTCTGTTCCTGCATTGATAGTCCATTCAACTACCCCTTGAACAATAACATGCATTTCTGGAAAAAAGCATAGACACAATCATGTTTAAGTACTCCAAAGTTATTTGCCCTCTTTATCATTTTGGTTTTTCGTTCAAAATTATAACCTTAAATAAATTAATTAAATAATAATAAAAAGAAAAAATAATAGAAAAAAAACAATTTACAAATATACAAGTATATAATTTAAATACTACTAGAATACAGTATATAGAATATATGTGTTCGACAGTTATTGTGCCCCCTTCATTTAATACTTTGTGTAGCCTATAACTCTCTTCACACATAAGGGCTAATCCATGGCTAGGTGTGCATTACATGATTTTAATGCATGAGGTGGAGGCAAAGAACCACTCGACATGAAACAGGTTGCCTCCACTGAAGTTGATTAAAATTGTGTAATACACACCTGTTACAGCTAGTTTAAAAAGTTAAGTTAAAGCTGCCTTTAAGAGATAGCTAACCCAAAAATGAAAATTATGTCATTAATTAGTCACCCTTGTGTGGTTTCACACTCGTAAGACCTTCATTCCTCTTTGGAACACAAACAAAGATATTTATAAAGAAATCAGAGAGCTTTCTGACCCTGCATAGACAGCAATGCAACTTACACATTCAAGTTCCAGAATGGTAGGAAAGACATTGTTAAAGTAATTCATCAAGCGACACGAGTGTTTGCATCCAAAAAAAAAAAAAAAAAAACTACTTTACCACTTATTTACAAAAATATTGATCTGTAATGTGCATTCACAAGAGCATCACAATGCATGAGAGTTGTGTTCATGCGACAGAAGACAAAATTGAGGTTAAACCACTGGAGTCACATGGATTACTTTCACAATGTCTTTCCTATTGTTCTGGAATTTAAATGTGTAAATTGCGTTGCTGCCTATAGAGAGGGGTCAGAAAGTTCTCAGATTTCATCAAAAATATCTTAATTTGTGTTTTGAAGATGAACAACTTTCTTACGGGTTTGGAATAACATGAGGGTGAGTAATTAATGACAGAATTTTCATTTTTGGGTGAACTAACTCTTTAATGTTTGTGGAGTACAATTTGACTGGAAGCGTAAAACCAAGTAAATTTTCATTAGATTGTTTGGTTACAGGTCATTTAGCGTTCTGACTGTATGTGTGTGCTACAGTACAAGCAGCGCATTGATTTAAAATAGCGATGAAACTGATTGTAATTATCTGCATTCATTGTTTTAATGCACACCTTCCAGTCAATCAGAGAGAATCAGAGTCCACAAAAAAAAAAAAAAATGTTAAGCATTGAGAATAATTGCTGTTATAACTAGATTTCATTACCTTTCCACTGCCTCAGCTCTCTCTCTGTTTTCATACTGAAATGGCACTAATATTGTAGATCTTCTTTTAGCTCTTTGATTTCATTTAACTCCTCGATCTCTTCATGTCTGAAGATCTCTTCCATGGATGAGACGACAGAGGACTTATACACTTGATTTCTCCAGCACTCCCACTGGTCTTAGTTCCTGAAATACAATAGCAGTTATTATGTATTATAAACTATAAAGATAATAGTTAATAAAAGATCAATTAAATAAAGTAGATTACTGCTCACCATTATTTGAGTGCTTGTTTCACCACAGCCATCATCCTCTGTTGAATTATATTTTTGGTCGTCTTTTTTTAGTTGTTACCAGTGCATTTCCTGAAAATAGCAATCACACACTGATAAAATGTCCATTTCCACACATTAATGTCACACTACAGCACATAAATGCTGGTGTACAGTGCTGTGAAAAAAAATCCTGATTTATTCTATTTTTGAGTATATCAGCATTAAATATTGTCAGATAGTCCTAAGAAAATTAACATAAAACAAAGGCAAGTTTCATTAATAAACTGTATTTTGTGTTTATTCAGGTTGCCTGTTTCATGCACTTTTTTTTGAAGATTTGAACCAATTTAAGTCAAGTCACCATTATTTATATAGCGCTTTATACAATACAGATTGTTTCAGTGCTGCTTTACAGTGATACAAAGAAAAATAATGATGCAAACAGAATTCACATCTGCTGTGAAGCAGCTCTAAACAGTAAAACGTGTCATTGTTCAGTTGAAATCAGTGTTGACTCAGTTAATTTCGATTAACTGTATAAAAATCATCAAATATAAAATAATTTCAGTGCATCTAGATAGCAGTGGTGTCATCATCTAGCTCAGTTCAGTACTCATCCAATAGTGTCAGTGAAGTCAGATCAATAATACTGCTGAATATTATTAGTCCCCAAATAAGCACGCCAAAAGACGACAGCGGCAAGGAACCCAAACTCTGTCAGGTGACAGAATGGAGAAAAAAACCCTTGGGAGAAAGTATGTTTAGTTTAGGGATCAGTTCTCCTCTGACCATCAAATGAACATGATGTGATTATGATTCAGGCTGCATCACAATTTAGTGTGAAATATACAGGACTGTAGGCCTACAAGTAGCTGGAGTTATGGATCTCATTTAAAGACTAAAATCTAAAATCACGTTACATTTGTGGCTAACTAGAATGTGAGTGACCTTTAATGCATTTCCAGAAATAAAGTCTCACCAACATCTGTTGAGTGCCTTTTCACTTTCTCTCTTCTCCTCTTTCCTAATGCTTCCTCTGTTGCAAAGAGGGGTACACACTGAACACTTTTCAATGATTTTTTCCTCATGTCAATTAGGAGTTGATGCTCTCCTAGAAACAAACAAACAAACAAATACACTGTATTCAGTATAATTTTGTTTATTCCATTATTGTAAATGGTACTGATGCTATTGAGAACTGAACTGAGCTGGACAATGACATTACTAATTTCTACAGAACTGCTTATAACAAATTGCTGAGCCATAGCAGAGTTAAATACATCTATACACAGGGTTGTCACTGGCTGGATTGAGATGTTGGTGTTTATTATAGTAAAAGTGTAGTAAAGACAGCATTAAACCAGTTGTTTGTCGTTCTATCACAAGCACCTCGCGCACTGACCGCGTGCGCTACAGATCAGCACTGAAGCGGCGTTTCCTCTCGTTTTCTTCTCATCTCAGCGGGTTGAATAAGATATCCGTCATTTTATATAAGTCATTAAATAAGTCATTTTACATCTCTCTAAAATGATGAATAAAGATATGAGGACATTAGACATTATACTCACCGCTAAACTTGATGACTGGACAAAGTCAACGCTCCTATCATATGCACATAGGTATTTAAAATCTAAAGCTCTTCTTTCATGAGTTCCTATGTACATTTCTGTACAAGATTGAAAGCAATTGGCAGAGAGATGAACAATTTCATGAAAAATTTATAATTACTGGTTTATAATTACTGTTTGCTGGATGACGAGCGCTTATCAGGATCAACTAACACTGGATTGTCAAAAGTAGGTGAAAAATGTAAAGTTCGCGGCATAGAATCTTTAAAATATGTCTTGAGAGTTTTACACATCTGTCTGTTATTGTGACGACATTTCCACGCCCCTAAACATGACACAGCACAAAACGAAACGTGATTGGTTGCTTTACCTGTCAGTCATATGGCCTCTTGGGCGGGCCTTGGCCAATGGCCATTCAAAGCGGCCAAGGTTCCTAGACCTTCTGCTAGGTTCCTAGGTCTGACTACGCGAGACTAATATTGGACAGGCACAACTTCACAACATGCATACAAAATATTTAGTACATATTTAATTAAAAAACTTGAATAAAGTGCGATGAAGCCAGTTTTCCTAGGTCGGATATCACATCACAGCTTTCTGAGGCAGCTGACCTCATTTATGCATTCTGGGGTTATTATGCATTCAGGCCTACATTCAGCATTTTGTTGAATGCTGATTAATCTTGTGATTTTTGTAATTAGTAATGACAAATCATTCAATTAATGTGCTATTTATTTATTTATTTGAAAATAGAATAGTATAGAATAGTAGTTAGAATAAGTTAAAACTGGGATTAAATGATATATCCATATATTTTGCTTTAACAGAGCAATAAAAGAAAAGCATGCCATGCACACATATGAAAACGGGAAGTCCATATGAAATTAAATGGTGTTATACCCCCCCCCCCCCAATATTTTAAATAACAATAACAATAACAATCTAATAATAATAAAGCAGGAGGCAAACCCGTATTTACCTTATACTTTGCAACATTACAAGTCAAAGAATTATATTTTTATTTATTCACTGGAAAGCGAAAGTGTTGGTCTGAATTGACAAATTGGTGTTAGTCAGCTGATAAAATGATGGAAGGAAACCGGGACGAAGCTGAAAAATGTTTGAAAATCGCTACCAAAGCCCTCGAGGATGGCAATAAAGACAGGGCTTTGAAATTCCTCAACAAAGCAGAAAAACTCTATCCAACCGAGGACGCAAAAGGTATTATACATTTCTCTTTTACAAATGGTACACTGGCTAGTCCAGCACAAAAGCTAGCTGCAGATTTGTTTATCTGTTTTAAAGGTTATTTTAAAAAGCAGGAAAAACACCTAAACGCTATTATTACACAACACAGAGAGCATAAACACATACATTATAAATAGACTAGCAATTAACGAACTTATATACTTTATTAAACCGACACAGGCTAGCAGAGAAATACATATCTTTGCTCCTATTGTGTTTAATGATCATCAGGGAAAAAAAGCAGGTATATTGTGTTGATCTAGTGTGCCTTTTTTCAAAAACATCTTTAGCCGGTGCGGTAAAATTAGTTTCATGCTGGATATTTGTTAGACATTTGCTGAGCAAATTAAGGGCTGTCTCAAAAGTGCATAAAAATAATAAAAAAAGACATGCATTCCAAGATTCGAAAACATGTAAAGCATCATACAAATAAAATGTAAAAATGTGAAAAAAACATTAATACATAATTCTAAGCTGTGGATGGGATGGATATTCACTATGAATTGTTACATTGTTGTAACTTTATACTCCAACCATTTCTTTTAACTGATAGAAACCGGTGTTGTTATGGCACCTGCAATATATTCAGTAACGCATCATACATGACTTGGATTTCGGAAATGTCATTTTTTAATATATTTAAAAAATTCATTAAAAATAGACAAAATTTATGTAACTTCCTATGAGCAGACGATCTCACACCAGTTGTGATATATTCAAACACACCTGCTGTCAAACATCATACATAACTTTGATTTTGGAAATGCCATTTTGTCTATTTTGAATTCATTTTTCAGATATACAAATCTATATAACTTCCTGGTCATGTGACCTGATGATGTCATGCCACTTCTGATATGTTTACACAAATTTTGGAAATTTAATTGTGTGTTTTTTATGAATTTCTAAAATTTTCAAATACATATAACTTCCTGCTCATGTGACCCAATGATGTCACACTGCCTGTAATATGTTTACTAGCACTCATAACATTTTTTTTTTTTACATTAATAACACTTTAAACTTAATTGGTTCAGAAATTGTCTAAACAATGATAATTCTATGTGGTTCTTTATCCCACAACATATCTTTCAAAAACTTGGAGGGTTATCTTTTCTTCTAAGATGTAATTTTCTTCCAGGAAAGTTACCTATTAAATGATCTAAATTTCACCAGCATGTATTATTGGCTTGGAAAATTTCTTTCCATCACAATTTTTCTCCACATAAAATGCTTTTATGGAACAATTGTCTCATTACTTCTAGGAATAAATCTTTATTTTTGCACAGGTTGTTTGAAAGAAATATATATTTTACTATGGATTTGTTCTATGATAGTGGAGACATTCTGTCTTATGAAGACTTTATGCGTTTTTACAACTTTCCCATTCCCAATTTCAACAAGTGGTTAAAGCTATTCCAAATGGGTTGATACAACTAATAAATAATCACCTCTTTTTTGGAAGCAATGAAAGGGTACTTCCAGAATTAAAAGTTAATGGTATTTAAATATTTGTTTCCTCTTGTAATAATAAAAATATTAGACAAATTTTGCAATCAAAACATAAAATCTCCCCTAGAGGAAAATTCTTATGGAATGCAAAAATCCAAATTTTTTATTTTTAACAATGTTAAAGAGGTGCATTTCAAAATACTTCACATTTACCCATGTAAAGTAGCTCTTTATAAATTCATGGACATTGACCGTACTTACATTTTCTGTAAGGCATATGTGACCCTGGACCACAAAACCAGTCTTATGTCGCTGGGGTATATTTGTAGCAATAGCCAACAATACATTGTATGGGTCAAAATTATAAATGTTTCTTTTTTATAATAAGTAAAGATCATGTTCCATGAAGATATTTTGTAAATTTCTTACCATAAGTATATAAAAACTTAATTTTTGATTAGTAATATGCTTTGCTAAGAACTTCATTTGGACAACTTTAAAGGCAATTTTCTCAATACTTTGATTGTTTTGCACCCTCAGATTCCAGATTTTCAAATAGTTGTATATTGGCCAAATATTGTCCGATCCTAAGAAACCATACATCAATGGAAATCATTCAGATGATGAATAAATCTCAATTTTGAAAAATTTACACTTAAGACTGGTTTTGTGGTCCAGGGTCACATATGAGGAAGACTTGTCTCATTTGTTTTATAATTGTGATTTGTCTCTTAGTTTTTGGTCTGATGTTAGTGCCTTTTTATTTGTGTAAAGAAATGTTAATTAGCCTACATGCTATCTGTAAAAGATGTTATTTGTACTTATTCACACAAAAGTAAAATTATTTTGTCGTTAACTTTCACATTTTGCAAGGTAAATATTATATTCATAAACAGAAATTTGCGAAGGTGTAATCTATTTTTATTACAAATGGAAGTTTTGAAAAATTCTCTAATGCAAATTAATAACAAAAAGAATGACATACTGTTAGATTTCACGGATAATTTTTTTTTTTCTGGTACAGTTCCCCCACTGTAATCCTTGATTGTGTCCTAACTTAAGTAAAAAGGAAGAAAATTTGAATTGTTTAGATTTTTATGTCTTTGTTTTTTTTTTTTCTCCTCTTAAACATTGTTCTACAGTTGAAGATTGCTCTTATATTTTGTGTATCTGGGTTAACTTGTTAGCATTTTTTGTAATGTTCAATCATTCCTCTTTAAAAAAAGAAAAAAAGCACTCGTAACGTAATACACGACTTGGATTTTGGAAATGACATTTTGTCTATTTTTAATTAATTTTTCAAATATACAGTGTTTCCTATTCATTAACTAGATGGCGGCCTGCCATCATGAAAATGATGATCGTGGAAAAAAAAATAATTCTGATTGGATATAGCAGCACTTTGGGCGTCACCCTGAGCTCTGATTGTTTAGCTTGCAACAGCATGCGGTTCAAAGTATTATGGAAGCCCGTTTCCACCACTGAATAAAAAATAAAAAAAAGGTAATTATGGCTTTTTATCTCCCAATTCTGACTTTTTTTCTCATAATTGCGTGATACAAACTCACAATTCTGACTTTTTCTCAGAATTGCATGAAATAAACTCGCAATTGCGAGTTAAAAAGTCATAATTGTGAGATATATACTCACAATTCTGACTTTATAACACGCAATTGCGAGTTACACACGTGGTCAGAATTGTTGGTACCCTTGGTAAATATGATCAAAGAAGGCTGTGGAAATAAATCTGCATTGTTAATCTTTTTGATCTATAATTTTTTAAAAATCACAAAAATCTAACCTTTCATTGGAGAATAAGAATTTAAAATGGGGAAAATATTATGAAATAAATGTTTTTCTCTAATACACACTGGACACAATTAACCGTACCCTTTTATTCAATACTTTTTGAAACCTCCATTTGCCAAAATAGTACAGGAATTTTCTCCTATAATGCCTGATGAGGTTAGAGAACACCTGACAAGAGATCAGAGACCATTCCTTCATCCAGAATCACTCCAGATCCTTCAGATTCCCAGCTCCATGACGGTGCTTCTCCTCTTCAGTTCACCCCACTCATTTTCTATAGGGTTCAGGTCAGGGAACTGAAATGGCCATAGCAGAAGGTTGGTTTTGTGCCCAGTGACCCATTTTTGTGTTGTTTTTAAGGTTTGTTTTTGGCTTATTGTCTGTTTGTAAGATCCAGACATGGCCCATTATAAGATTTCTAACAGAGTCAGTCACTTTTTGATTTTTTATCTGTTGGTATTTGATAGAATCCATGATGCCATGTGTCTAAACAAGATGTCCAGGACCTCCAGCAGAAATAAAGGCCCACAACATCAAAAATACAGCAGTATATTTCATTGTACACATGGGGTACTTTTTATCCCCGTGTTCACCAAACCCATCTTGAGTGTTTGCTGCTAAAAAGCTAATTTTTTAGTTACATCTGACCATAGAAGCCAGGCCCATTTGAAGTTCCAGTCGTGTCTGACAAATGAATATGCTGGAGATTGTTTTTTGGTGAAAGCATTTTCTTTTCTTTATATTTATTTTTTCCCCCCCTTGAAGCCATTCTAAACAACATGTGGTGATGTAGATGCTGTTTGATAATTTTTTATTTTTCTGACCCCGAAACTCAACCTTTTTCTGCAATTCTCCAGCTGTGACATTTTCTGTTGATTGTGTGACGAGTTGGTTGCCTCCCCCTTTTTATCATCACCACCCTGTCCCTTATTCGCCGCCCTTCACCAGGCTCCCGACAGGAGTGGGTGTGCGAGAGAGGAGGGGCGCTGAATTTGCTAGGGCTGGCGGCATCTGATGAGGCGCACCTGAACCGAATGGAGCCTCATCACCGCCGCTGTTTAAATACCGAGCGCACCTCTCTCCGTGCCGCCAGAGATGTAAGCTGCCGGACCCGCGGCCTGGACGAAAGCCGCACCCGTGTTACAGCCGTCGGGCCAGGATGCCGGGCCGACCAAGTCCCACCGAATGCCATGGACCAAGAGGAAGAGCCGCCGCTATGATGAAGCCGCCGCCCCTCGTGCTCCGGACCTGAGTGGCAGCGCGTGCGGCCGCCGGACCCCGCCCCTAACCTGGACCCTTCCTTCCAGAACACTGCCCCTCCTTCACAAACCCCGCAGCACGACAAGGACACCAAATCCCCTGTTTATTTTGGACACTTTATCCCCTTTGGACACTTTATTTTATTATTTCTGTTTAATAAAAGCCTCTCCGAGGCCTGACGCCACTCCCACTGTGTCTGTCGTTTGCTCCTCCCGTCACACTGGTGGAGAATGCGGGCAAGGTGGAGCTTAGACAGCGCAGTTGGGCAACACCTGATGACGTCATCCCCTCTCGCTTGCAAAAGTTCATGGAAGTCCGCACTGGGATGGAGGAACGACGGAGACAACCTCTCAGCCACTAAAGGGGTAAGTGACGTTTCTCCTTTTGTCATTTACCCTGTGGTTGGTTGAGGCTGTAGACTAAAACCCGGTTTCTCTGTCCCGGTTCCGGCGCGATGCGAGAGGGAGAGTTGCCCGGAGAGGAATCCCTGCCCCGCCCACTCCGACAGCTGGAGCCTGGTTGAGGAAGGTAGCACTCCTGCGTGGGCAGCAGCCTGATGATGGGGATGTCGCTTGGGTGGGGGAATGTGACGAGTTGGTTGCCTCCTCCTTTTTATCATCACCACCTCATCCCTTATTCGCCACCCTTCACCAGGCTCCCGACGGGAGTGGGTGTGCGAGAGAGGAGGGGAGCTGAATTCGCTAGGGCTGGCGGCGTGTGATGAGGCACACCTGAACCGAATGGAGCCTCATCACCGCCGCTGTTTAAACCGAGCGCGCTTCTCCTCGGGAGACCGGTCTCTTCCCTGTGCATGCACACTGGTGTTCTCGTGGGTCCAGGAAGGGAGCGTGGAGGGACTTTCGTGCCGCCAGAGACGTGAGCTGCCAGACCCGCGGTCCGGACGAAAGCCGCACCCGTGTTACGCTATATTTATAGCTGTATTTATAAACCGCTTAATAATGCCTATTAATGTTGGGACAATGCTTTATAAAGGATGAATTGGCTATTTACTAATGCTTAACTAATGATTCATAGCGTGCAGTTATTATAAAGTGTTACCAAAATGATAATAATAATGTTAAGGACTAAATCTAACTAAATGTATTTCTCTTTTTTTTTTTCAGTATCATTGCAGGTCAGATAGGCTGCATTCATGCTAATGCACAGATCTGTTTTAACATATCGGATGTTTGTCCTGTCCTTGAGGCATAACTGACTTTTTACAGTTATTTTGCATTAAAAAAGCATTTTGACATATAAGTGCATTTAACTACTTACACTGAGTTACGCACAGCTGCATGCCTCAATTATTCTTTAGAACAAACATGCACAAAGCACACGTGAGCATTTGACAACCGCCATCTTTCAGTAAGTAAGCAGAATGTGGCTGTGTGTAGACAGAACCATTAAAGGGGTCATGAACTGAGAAGCCAAAATTCCCTTGATCTTTTGACATGTAAGAGGTAGAGCCCTGTACGGGCCTAAAATTTAGGCCCTAGCCCGGCCCTGGCCCGAGACGCTCAGGCCCTAGCCCGGCCCATGTCCGACAGCTCATCAGAATTCTCGGCCCGAGTCCGACCCGAGCCCGTCTTTTTTCCCCCTTCTACCAAAACAGCTTATCTACTACTGTTTCAGCTATTAAAATAGTTCAGTTTTGTATGAAATGGCTAAGTGATTGTATTTCGTTTCGTTATTTTATTAAGTTAATTTAGAAAAACGTTTGGAGCATTTTTTTATTCGTTAAATGTAAGTTTTTGTTTTTTTAAAGTAACGACCAAGCGGCCAGCGGCAGACAGCGAGTTGATCATAGCCTATGTTTGATCAATTTAGCTTTCTCAAATCATCACGATTTCTCTAAAATTAAATGTATAATTATAAAACAGCTCCACAATGTTAGTTTAAACGCTTGACCTAGATAAATGTGCACTGATGCATATCCAGTAGTTTGTGCAGAGAATGGAAGCTGAAGCGCGCTTTACTGGACGCGCCAGAGCGATCACTTGCTTTGGAAACATTTCGAAATACGCTGTCATGTTTGCTCATAAAGGTAAGAGTAAAAGGCTACGTTGTTCGGAACTGTAAAGGGTCTACTTTTATTTGTGCGCACTCACAATATCAACAAAACATGCTTTTATAAAATAAAGAAGAAAAAAAAGCAGTTTCGGTTTTGAGCAAGCGGTGCACTTCTGAAAAACCGAAACACAGCATATACTTGCCTCACTGACTTGATATAGTATCTATAGAAAGCTTTGAATTACTAATTTAAAACGAAATCGAATCGAAAACAAAAACTCTTTCATTATAAAATCCCTAAAGATGCATTTCTCTCTAAAGGCGCATCCAGTGAGGAGTTGGCGAGTCAGGATCATCATCAAATGCATGGCTGATCAAAAATGCAGCTTTTCCCGAAGCATTGGGAACTTTTTGTAACTCCACGCTCCAACTTCTCCCTGATGCTCTGCATGGTCACTTGTATGCTAATGTGTCCGTATATGCGTTGCGTATTGCTTGGGCGATGTATAATATTTATAATATAATCAGTATTTAATACAGTAGCCATGTGTGCTCTGCGCGTATATGGGCACAATAAAAGGAGAGAAGCTAAATGAGCCCGAGTCCGACCTGAGCCCGATCTGTAAAAAAAAAATAAATGGCCCGAGCCCGAGCTCGGCCCGAATGGACTCAGCGTGTCGGGCTCCGTCGGGACCCGACGGGCTTGCAGACCTCTAGTAAGAGGTCATTGTACTATGTTCTACTCTATGATGTAATAGTGTAGATAAGAAGAAGAAGAAGATTGACATCACTGCCTGTTTAGCCCCGCCCACCAATTTGCGCATAGTGTTTACGAGAGAGGGAACGTACAGCTCTATGCAGAAACCAAATGATAAAGATGGCTTTGAAGACAACAAGATGCTGTGCAGTGCCAAATTGTGGAAAAAACATTTTTTGTACTGATATGTACTGAGAATTTATGCGTTTATAACCAAAATCACAGCAGCAGCGTCCATCTGTGAAAGACAGAGTGTCAAACATACACCAATCATAGCAGTGGGCGTTCACTTCAGAGTCTACAATCCGCCACGCCTATTTAAACGGAGCATTCTGATGTGGGGCTCAAAAACAGGACAGAAAATAGCCTATTACTTCTAAATTTTTTTATGTAAAAATCTTGATAACATTATAAGTTGATCTCAGAAAACAGTACAAAATTTAAAAACCGAGGCAGTTCATGGCCCCTTTAAAGAGTATTTGCAATGCATCAGAGATTCCTCCTTCACGGAATCATCACATATCTGTGAAACTTGTTCAGTTTCTGTCGCAGTTGAATCTCTTTATTTTCATACAAATATTTACACATTAAGAAATTTGCTAAAAGCAGTTGAAAATGAGAGGACGCTTCTTTAGTTTATAATTCTTGGCATATTTAAAGATTGATTTTAAGACTGACCATTGCCAAGAACATTCTGATCTTTTGTGTAAAACGTGCATTCAAATCTGCTATTTGACAATAAGCTAGTTGTATTTTGTTGACAGTATTGTTGGAAGCCTTGCTGAGGAATGGTACATCGACAGGGAACAGCAATGCATTTTGCAGGAAGGCATCAAATGGAACTGACCCTGGATCCCAAACCCGGCATGAGACACAGAAACAAGACTCGGCACCTGCAGACTTAACAAAAGGATTTACTAAGGAGCAAGCTGAAGGGGTACAAAGGCAAGTGATCTTGTGTATAAATTGTTAGGGCCCAAGCACTGAAAGTTCGATGGCACCTAATATATGCTCAAGGATTGTTATTTATGTATTTATTTTTTTAAGGTTTTGGAGCATTAGGGGCCTTTAACATGCTTAAAAAAAACTCAAGAGTAGGGGGGTTCTACAGCACCCCATTTTACGCAGTCCCTAAACTAGGAACATATATAGTACATACGTGTACATGGGTCAAAGACGAGATGTCCCATTTTGGTGTCTGCATCAAGTTAAAAATGAAACTGATGAAATAATATTTATTCTGACCTGTACTTATTAAAATACATAAAAGAAAAAGTTGTCATACTAAATGTTTTTACATTTTAAATGATTACAAACAACTTGACAAATGGGTAAAACCTGAGGCCCGTTCTTCGTATCTCGCTTAATACATCTGAGATGATTTGAAAGATGCCAGATCTTCTAATCGTGATAACTGATCTCTGGCTAATTTCTTTCTTCAAACGAATTTGCGGATTTTATTAAAATATCTGGATTAAGTTGTCTAAGATTATTGCGTGTTCTCGTGTTCCCTGAAAAGGGCAGATGTATTGATACTCGAAACCACGATCAGCAATGCAGCGATTGACTGGTGGCAAGACAGCAACGTAATGACATCATATAATTAAAAAAAAGACACCTGAAGAAAAACTTTATAAGGAAACAGCCAATCGAACAAAACTAAATAAATGGTATAATAGATAAATTAAATGTGCAGTTTTTATTTTATTTTATTTTAGTTTCTTTTTTTTTTTTACATGATTCCCAATTATTTATATTCACGATTTCTAGTATTTGTGCGGGCTTTACATTTTTATTTCAATGTTGTAATTAGCAATTCATTTAATTTTATCTTTGAAACAGATTTGTTACGTGACAGCATTAATTAAAGTTTAAGGGTCAAGATCAAGTTATCTGCATTTCTTGCGCTCCATCAAGCCACTCCCGTAATAGCTGTCACCAGAGGCGTCATGCCCATTCAAAGGGGGCATGTGCCCCCTCAGATTTTTGAGCCAAGTTGATTTTTGAATGCAGCTTCCAAAAGACAAAAAAATAGCTGAATAATATTTTCTATATTTGATACAATCACACCAGCGTGATTAAATCGTACAGTGCGTCATACCATCCGCTGCTAAATTCAAATCTGCGTTTGCTGGCTGGCGCTGAGCCAGAGACAGACACGTTTTTACAGTGCTGCGCATTATAACCAGTCGCACAGGATTCTGTTGAGCTTATGAATGCATTGACCAATCAGAGGGGTTCAGATGAGTCATCGCTAAAATGTTGGCGTTTTCTTCACTTGCTCGCTGACTGAATACCTCTTTCTGGCGAATTCTCTCGTTAGAAATAAAGTGCAGATGTGTGTATGAATCTGTAAGTAAGATATTCATTTCACAGTGTAAACAGCTTCAGTGATTTTAATGGGAGTTTTTGAGTGCTTGAACTCTAATGTAAATGTTCTTTGCTCTCTTTCTGTACAATTAAAGTGTTATGATAAGTAGCCTAACTTACAATTGTTTTTAATATTCACATTAAATATAAAGTCAGTCATATTAAAAATATGTTATGGCATGGCACCCATATCTTTTACTCAAGTAAACAGACAGGTTTTTATGCATAGTTAATATACTACATTATTAGGCTACTTTGACCTTCATAATCTAGGTGACAATCAAGATATTTCATGATAATATAGTTAATGCATTTGGGAATGTTTTGGATAAAAAGTAAAAAATAAATAAAACATAAGTGCTATTGTGGCTGCTGTGTGTCACATGACATTTATTTTAAATTACTGTCCCTGGATCAGTAGGGTACTCTTCTAAATGTCAGAGAAGTCACGCAGTCACAGCCTCCACCGTCACCACAGTCATCAGCCACCGCTTACACCAGATCACACTCGCCTGTATTCTGAACACCTGCACCTGCCGATCTCCAATCAAGTCACCTTCAAGAGCACGCTGCACTCAGTCTTTCACTGTCCGGTCTACCGTTCACTACCCTGAACTGTGCCTGACTCCCGTGTGTTACTTACCTGTATGTACTTACCTTAAGCCTTGCCTTGTCAATTCCAAACGATTCTCCAGCGTTTCTCCCACATTGTTCCCTCACGCTCCTGGACTCCCTCTCACCAGCAAACCTGCAAAGATACCGACAGTCAGCATTCAGCTAAGCACTCAAGAACTGGTTACAGTACAGGTGCTGGTCATATAATTAGAATATCATCAAAACGTTGATTTATTTCACTGATTCCATTCAAAAAGTGAAACTTGTATATTATATTCATTCATTACACACAGACTGATATATTTCAAATGTTTATCTCTTTTAATTTTGATGATTATAACTGACAACTAAGGAAAATCCCAAATTCAGTATCTCAGAAAATTAGAATATTGTGAAAAGGTTCAATATTGAAGACACCTGGTGCCACACTCTAATCAGCTAATTAACTCAAAACACCTGCAAAGGCCTTTAAATGGTCTGTCTCTCAGTCTAGTTCTGTAGGCTACACAATCATGGGGAAGACTGCTGACTTGACAGTGTCTGACCATTGACACGTTGCACAACGAGGGCAAAACACAAAAGGTCATTGCAAAAGAGGCTGGCTGTTCACAGAGCTCTGTGTCCAAGCACATTAATAGAGAGGCGAAGGGAAGGAAAAGATGTGGTAGAAAAAGTGTACAAGCAATAGGGATAACCACACCCTGGAGAGCATTGTGAAACAAAACCCATTCAAAAATGTGGGGGAGATTCACAAAGAGTGGACTGCAGCTGGAGTCAGTGCTTCAAGAACCACTACGCACAGACATATGCAAGACATGGGTTTCAGCTGTCGCATTCCTTGTGTCAAGCCATACTTGAACCACAGACAGCGTCAGAAGCGTTTCACCTGGGCTAAAGACAAAAAGTACTGGACTGCTGCTGAGTGGTCCAAAGTTATGTTCTCTGATGAAAGTAAATTTTGCATTTCCTCTGGAAATCAGGGTCCCAGAGTCTGGAGGAAGAGAGGAGAGGCACACAATCCACGTTGCTTGAGGTCCAGTGTAAAGTTTCCACAGTCAGTGATGGTTTGGGGTGCCATGTCATCTGCTGGTGTTGGTCCACTGTGTTTTCTGAGGTCCAAGGTCAACGCAGCCGTATACCAGGAAGTTTTAGAGCACTTCATGCTTCCTGCTGCTGACCAACTTTATGGAGATGCAGATTTCATTTTCCAACAGGACTTGGCACCTGCAGTTTCTGGTTTAAGGACCATGGTATCCCTGTTCTTAATCTGCCTGACCTTAACCCCATAGAAAATCTATGGGGTATTGTGAAGAGGAAGATGCGACATGCCAGACCCAACAATGCAGACGAGCTGAAGGCCACTATCAGAGCAACCTGGGCTCTCATAACACCTGAGCAGTGCCACAGACTGATCGACTCCATGCCATGCCGCATTGCTGCAGTAATTCAGGCAAAAGGAGCCCCAACTAAGTATTGAGTGCTGTACATGCTCATACTTTTCATGTTCATACTTTTCAGTTTGGCCAAGATTTCTAAAAATCCTTTCTTTGCATTGGTCTTAAGTAATATTCTCATTTTCTGAGATACTGAATTTGGGATTTTCCTTAGTTGTCAGTTATAATCTTCAAAATTAAAAGAAATAAACATTTGAAATATATTAGTCTGTGTGTAATGAATGAATATAATATAAATGTTTCACTTTTTGAATATAATTAGAATATCATCAAAAAGTTTCTTTATTTCACTAATTCCATGACCAGCACCTGTATTCTATACTCACCTGCCATTGCTCTTCTCGATCTCCCCATCTCCAGTGTATTAATAAACCTGCCTGTTGATTACTTACCTGTTGTTTCTGGCTCAATTTGTGACACAAGACCGGACTGGAGACATTCACCTCCATGGATTCCCGCCCTCCAACTCCCGCGGAAGTTCTCGAAGGAACTGCTCAACACTCTCTGGGCTTCACTCATGCCAGTCACAACCCCTCAATCTGCCTCTGTATGTCCCATGGCCATGCCGGCTTCCTACACAGGTAACGCAGCAGAGTGTGGCGGCTTCCTCCTACAAGTAGCGCTCTACATCGAAATGCAGCCAACGAAGTTTCCCACTGAACGCACAAAGGTAGCGTTTTTGATTTCTCTTCTTTGTGTTCGAGCGTTATTGTGGGTGAAAGCGATATGGAATGCCACACTGCCATAATCAATTCCTACACTGCAAAAACTTGTTTCAAGCAAAAACTCACTTAATTTTGACATTGTTTTCTGAAAACAAGACAATAATTTTTACTTGTCTAGAAAATCCTTCTTGATTTAAGAATTTTTAGATATTTTGGCTGGAAACAAGACTAAAAATCTAAGTAAGAAAAGCATTTTTTGCAGTGTACGAGGCTTTCACTTACCATTTCAAAGAAGTCTTTGGCTCTGCTACAGGAACACTGTCCACTTCTGACCAACTGCTTTGATTGCGCCAGGGTGCTATGTCCACCAACGACTATACCTTGCAGTTTCGGACGCTGGCGGCGACCAGCGAGTGGAATGAGGCAGCGCTCCTCAGTGCCTACCGGCAAGGCTTAGATCCCCGCATTCGTACTCGGATGGCGATCTATGACAATACAGTTGGTCTGGTGAGCTTTATAAAGAAGGCCAATCGCATAGCCCAACACTTGTCCACCTGCCACACTACAGAAGTAACTTTATCTCACAAGACCTACTAAGCCGCCTTCATCTGCCTCATGCCCGTCAAGCCCGGGAGCTCAGAGTCGAAACCATCCAAGGGAAACCGCTTGGGCGTGGGCGGGTGAAATTTCGAGCATCTCCCTTGAGACTCAAGATTGGCAGTTTGCATGAGGAAGAGATCACCTTTCTGGTACTGGAGGGACCCACGGTGGATATCATCCTGGGACGCCCCTGGTTTGTGCTCCACTCTCCAGAAATCAGGTGGGACTCATGTGAGGTTACTCGCTGGAGCGAGTTCTGCCATCATCACTGCGTGTCTGCTCTTCCCCGATCGCCTCCACACGCATTGAAAGCCCAGAACCTCTGGAGACGCCCTTGATTATGCGGCGTTCCAGGATGTCTTCAGTAAGCAAGAGGCCACTCATCTACCACCTCACCAGCCATGGGACTGTGCCATCGATTTGCTGCCTGGAGCAAAACTCCCTAACTGCATTCACACCGCCACCGGCGAGAGCGTCAAAGTGGCCGGAAGTCATTCATTTTCAATGTGAGCCGGCAGCGAGCTCCGGCGAGAGCGATGCGGCGTGTCACGGACGGTGAGGGCGTTGAGGAGAGTTGGTAATGTTTGGTCAACTTTATGGTAATGAGCTATGACGCGGTTGGGTGGCAACCAATCGGAATGTAGAAGTCCTCCACTTGAGAGGAATCCAGAGAACGCAGTCCTGTAAACTTTGGTTCCGACCACATTAGTTCCTAAGAATTTTCACGCTAGAACGCTTGTTTTTCAGCGGGAATGCAATTAATTTGCTCAAAACAACACCGATTTGACCAACTGCATTTAGGCTACACTTCAGTCAGGACAGTTTGGAATGTAGGCTGCACACAAATTAATGTTAATTAAAGACCTAAACGTCTCCTGTAAACTGCATGTTGAAATTAGACTAGCACTTAACCATGAACACAAAAAAAACCACACAAATGGCTTTTATTGGTTTATTACGTTAGCAAACATGTAACTATAATTAAGTTCTTTCCATTGATGACTTTCTTACTTTCACAATTAAAATATTTCATGAGGTTAACTTATACCCTACTTGTGGTCAGTCTGCACAAGAGAAACATGCTTGTTTCCTTTTCGGTTCCTTTAAATACAAGACCAAGCGTTCGATCAATTGGACCAGGGGAAGGTAACTGTCATCAGGGAGTGGCCTCGTCCCCAGACTATGAAGGAGTTGCAGAGATTTCTCGGCTTCGCAAACTTCTATTGTCGATTCATCAAGGATTTCAGCCTGCACACTGCCCCTCTGACATCATTGCTCCGAGGAAAGCCCAAGTCCCTGTCCTGGAACACCAGCGCCCAAGAAGCATTCGAAAATCTGAAGATTGCCTTTTGCACGGCCCCCATCCTTTGCCATGCAGATCCTCATGTGCCGTTTGTGGTAGAAGTGGATGCCTCTACCACCGGAGTGGGGGCCGTGCTTTCCTAACAGTTTGGTGAGCCTCGATGCCTCCAGCCTTGCGCATACTACTCCAAGAAACTGTCCCCAGCGGAGCAAATCTATGATATCGGTAATTGAGAGCTACTTGCCATCAAACTTGCCCTGGAAGATAGGCGGATATTTTGATATGATATTTTATATCTGAGAAACTAATTATTAGTTTAATTATTATTGTTTAGCACGCTATTCAAATCTATTTGTTAACATAGTATTAATAATAAACATGGTCTAAACATTCTTAGACGCGTAGCATTCATCATGTCATTTGGTAAAAACCCAACTAACTGTTAGTAAATCTGTTCAAGTTTATGTCACAATAAACGTTAACTAATGCAAAAAAGAAACATTACTTACTCATCAGATTGATCTCCTCTGTTGGATGAAATCGTGTTCTTCTTTCGAGGGAAATCCTTCCTTTACTCAGCGCGAACAGTAACAGTAGCCGCGATGAGGATCTGTTCTTTGTTTGTGTTGGGCGTTTGCATGTGCGCAAGTCCCACGCGGCTATTTACATATGAACAGCGCGAGCCGCGGGATCACATTAGAGATGAGTCAGACGGGACAGACTGAACATCGTGTTGGTTTCATACTGATTACTCCATCACAGAATGTTTGTTTTCGATAAGACTTGCTTAATTTCAAAGTAGACACTTCAAGCTTTCTATAGATATAACTCTCATGTCTCTGTGTCAAGTCAAGTCACCTTTATTTATATAGCGCTTTTACAATACTGATTGTGTCAAAGCACTTAACAGTATCAAATTGGAGGATAGAGTGTCAGTAATGTATAATGATAAGATTAAACACTCAATTTTCAGTTAAAGGTATTTCATTATTGAATTCAGAGATGTCATTGTCTAGCTCAGTTTAGTTTAAATAGTATCTGTACAATCAAATCGGCGATAATCGCTAGAAATTAAGTGTCCCCAACTGAGCAAGCCAGAGGCGACAGCGGCAAGGAACCAAAACTCCCTCTGTGACAGAATGGAGAAAAAAACCTTGGGAGAAACCAGGCTCAGTCAGGGGGCCAGTTCTCCTCTGACCAGACGAAACCCGCAGTTCAAAAGTTTATATTTCTATTTTAATTTTGTTGCAATTTCTAACAATAGTAGTATTATGTAGTTAGGTATTTTATTATATTTTGTTATTTTTGGTTGATATATCTGGGGATATATCTCTGGGGGTCATCTGGGTGTGCTGGTCTCCGCTGACGATCAGGGCTGTAGACATCATCTCTTGGTGCTGATCCACCATCTGATCGGATACGGACTGAGAAACAGACTAGGAAAGAAACAGACAAATATTAGCGTAGATGCCATTCAACTTACGATGTAACGAGTACATTGTGTGTTATGGGAGTGTTCGGTTCGGTTGATCTAATTAATGCAGCCTAACAATCCTTTAACAGATTTGAATAATAGAAGCGTATTAATGTGTTATGTGTAAGCCAGGCTAAAGAGATGGGTCTTTAATCTAGATTTAAACTGACAGAGTGTGTCTGCCTCCCGAACAGTGTTAGGTAGACTGTTCCAGAGTTTGGGTGCTAAATAGGAATAGGATCTGCCGCCCGCAGTCGATTTTGATATTCTAGGTATTATCAAGCGGCCGGAGTTTTGAGAACGCAGCGGACGTGGAGGACTATAATGCGATAAGAGCTCGCTCAAGTACTGAGGAGCTAAACCATTCAGGGCTTTAAAATCTATCCGATGCTTGATAGGGAGCCAGTGCAGTGTTGACAGAACCGGGCTAATATGGTCATATTTCCTGGTTCTAGTAAGGACTCTAGCTGCTGCATTTTGGACTAACTGTAGTTTGTTGATCAAGCGTGCAGAACAACCACCTAATAAAGCATTACAATAGTCTAACCTTGAGGTCATAAGCATGAATTAACATTTCTGCATTTGACGTTGAGAGCATTGGTCGCAATTTAGATATGCTTTTGAGATGAAAAATGCAGTTTTACAGATGCTAGAAACATGGCTTTCAAATGACAGATTGCTATCGAACAGCACACCTAGGTTCCTGACTGATGAAGAAGAATTGACAGAGCAGCCGTCAAGTGTTAGATAATGTTCTAGGTTATTACATGTGGGGTTTTAGGTCCGATAATTAACACCTCTGTTTTTCAGAATTTAGCAGTAAAAATTATTCGTCATCCAGTTTTTTATATCGACTATGCATTCCGTTAGTTTCTCAATTTGGTGTGTTTCACCGGGCCGCAAAGAAATATAGAGCTGAGTATCATCAGCATAACAGTAAAGCCTAACACCATGTCTCCTGATAATATCTCCCAAGGGTAACATATAAAGCGTGAAAAGTAACGGCCCTAGTACTGAGCCTTGAGGTACTCCATACTGCACTTGTTATCGATATGATACCTCTTCATTCACTGCTACGAACTGATGGCGGTCAGATAAGTACGATTTGAACCATGCTAATGCACTTCCACTAATGCCAACAAAGTTTTGTAGTCTATTCAAAAGAATGTTGTGGTCGATAGTGTCGAGCATGGCGCTAAGATCCAGTAGAACTAATAAAGAGATACAACCACGATCAGATGATAGAAGCAGGTGTGAAGTATTTGCTGAGTTACAGTTCATTTTAGTGACGCGTTTCTAAAAACAGTTCGCGGAGACGGAGAAGACAGAGAGCACACCCTGTTTGTTTTCTTTATTCTTCAAAAGCATAAAGTTTAGTTGTTATTATGAGTGTATACAAATAAAAGTAGACCCCTTACAGATTCGAATGGTATATTGCTCTTATCTGTACGATCAAAATTCAGTAATTCAAGCTCATTTCGGCCTTATCAGGAAAATCTGCCTCAAAACGCGTATACGCGTTTGTCGACCCCAGAGGGTTAATCGTTGGTGATTTTAATATCCATGTTGATAATGAAAAAGATGCATTAGGATCAGCATTCATAGACATTCTGAACTCTATTGGGGTTAGACAACACGTGTCAGGACCTACTCATTGTCGAAATCATACTCTAGATTTAATATTGTCACAAGGAACTGATGTTAATTATATTGAAATTCTGCAGCAAAGTGATGATTATCTCAGATCATTATCTAGTCTTGTGTAAACTCCATATACCTAAAACTGTAAATTATATTCCTTGCTACAAGTATGGTAGAACCATCACTTCTACCACAAAAGACTGTTTTGTAAATAATCTTCCTGATTTATCTCAATTCCTCAGCATATCCAACAGCACAGAAAAACTTGATGATGTAACAAACTATGGACTCTCTCTTTTCTAGCACTTTAGATACGGTTGCTCCTTTACGCTTAAGGAAGATTAAGGAAAAAACTCAAACACCGTGGTATAATGAGCACACTCGTGCTAAAGAGAGCAGCCTGGAAAATAGAGCGCAGCTAGAGGAAGACTAAACTAGAGGTATTTCGTATTGCTTGACGGGAAAGTACCCTATCCTACAAAAAAGCATTAAAAACTGCTAGATCTAAAAGAGACGAAAAGTAATCAGAAGAAAACAAGCATAACCCCAGGAATTTATTCAATACAGTGGCTAAATTAACAAAAAATAAAGTATCAGTAGGTGTTGACATTTCCCAACAGCACAGCAGTAATGACTATTTTACTTCCAAGATCGATACTATTAGAGATAAAATTGTAACTATACAGCCGTCAGCTACAGTATCGCATCAGATAGTGCACTATAGATCCCCTGAGGAACAATTCCACTCATTCTCTACTATAGGAGAGGAAGAATTGTATAAACTTGTTAAATCATCTAAACCAACAACATGTATGTTAGACCCTATTCCATCTAAACTACTAAAAGAGGTGCTTCCAGAAGTCAAAGATCCTCTTTTGGTTATTATTAATTCGTGATTGTCATTAAGATTTGTTCCCAAAACCTTCAAACTGGCTGTTATTAAGCCTCTCATGAAAAAAAAAAAAAAAACACAACTTGACCCCAAAGATCTAGTTAATTACAGACCAATCTCGAATCTCCCTTTTCACAGGGAATCACAGCCATATCACCCTGCAGCACAAGACCGGTTGCCCATGGAAGCTAAGCAGGGCTGAGTCTGGTCAGTACCTGGATGGGAGACCTCCTGGGAAAACTAGGTAGCTGTTGGTAGAGGTGTTAGTGAGGCCAGCAGGGGGTGCTCACCCTGTGGTCTGTGTGGGTCCTAACACCCCAGTATAGTGATGGGGACACTATACTGTAAAAAGAGCACCGTCTTTCGGATGAGACGTTAAACCGAGGTCCTGACTCTCTGTGGTCACTAAAAATCCCATGACACTCATCGTAAAGAGTAGGGGTGTAACCCCGGTGTCCTGGCCAAATTCCCACCACTGGCCCTTGTCAATCACGGCCTCCTAATAATCCCCATCCACTTGATTGGCTCTACGACACTCTCTCCTCTCCACCTGTAGCTGGTGTGTGGTGAGCGCACTGGCGCCGTTGTCCTGTGGCTGCTGTCGCATCATCCAAGTGGATGCTGCACACTGGTGGTGGTTTGAGGAGAGACCCCCCCCACTTGATTGTAAAGCGCTTTGGGTGTACAGCAATACACCATAAAAGCGCTATATAAATGCTTCCTTCCTTCCTTCCTTTTCTGTAAAAGATACTAGAAAAGGTAGTATCCTCACAATTATATTCCTTCTTAGAGAAAAATGGTATCTGTGAGGATTTCCAGTCAGGATTTAGACCATTTCATAGCACTCAGGCTGCTCTCATTAGAGTTACAAATGACCTGCTCTTGTCATTTGTTCTCTCTATTAGTACTACTGGATCTTAGCGCTGCGTTCGACACTATCGACCACAACGTTCTTTTGAATAGACTAGAAAACTTTGTTGGTATTAGTGGAAGTGCATTAGCATGGTTCAGATTGTACTTATCTGACCGCCATCAATTTGTAGCAGTGAATGAAGAGGTATCATATCGATCACAAGTGCAGTATGGAGTACCTCAAGGCTCAGTACTAGGGCAGTTACTTTTCACGCTTTACATGTTACCCTTAGGAAATATCATCAGGAAACATGGTGTTAGCTTTCACTGTTATGCTGATGATACTCAGCTCAGAAACGCACCAAATTGAGAAACTAACGGAATGCATAGTTGATATAAAAATACTGGATGACGAGTAATTTCTTACTGCTAAATTTTGAAAAAAGAGAAGTGTTAATTATCGGACCTCAAACCTCCACATGTAATAACTTGGAACACTGTCTAACACTTGATGGCAGCTCTGTAAATTCTTCGCCATCAGTTAGGAACCTAGGTGTGCTATTTGATAGCAATCTTTGCTTTGACAGCCACGTTTCTAGCATTTGTAAAACTGCATTTTTTCATCTTAAAAATATATCTAAATTGAGACCTATGCTCTCAAAGTCAAATGCATAAACGTTAATTCATGCATTTATGACCTCAAGGTTAGATTATTGTAATGCTTTATTGGGTGGTTGTTCTGCACGCTTAATAAACAAACTACAGATGGTCCAAAATGCAGCAGCTAGAGTTCTTACTAGAACCAGGAAATATAATAATAATAATAATAATAATAATTATAATAATAATTCCTTACATTTATATAATGCAATTAATATAAGCAACACATTATTCGATGCTTTTTACTTTTGCATTTACTTCTAGATTTATATTAAGTTGCTCAAGCAAGTGGCAAAAAAAGTGGTAAACTACTTTTCTTCTGTTATCACAAACATTCTAAATTAACTTCTGACTGGCAGAAACAGTCAGCTCTACTACATTTAAATCTTTATTACAAACAATCCTGCGGTTCATAAAGAACTTTGCTTTCCATATCTCCACGAATGCCATCTATTATTGCCTTGTTTATCTAAAAGTGCTCTTTTCCTTTAAACCTAGCCAAAAAGCCATATGTGTTGACTGTGAAACACAGTAGACTTTAATTATATGCATTTATAGTGTAATTGCTACATTTTCATGTCAATTCATGTTCATATTTACCGCAAACAATGCACTGTTACTTTAATTCAGTGTGTGCAGTACAGCAAAGATAGACTCTGGAAGATAGACAGCAAAGATAGACTGCGGAAACGATCTCTGTACTGCTGCAGACGCACCTCTCCTGGAACGCACTACCAGACCACAACCGCTCTGATCCGTTAACATGAGCGCCGAAAAAAAATATGCACCGCATACACACTGCAAACAGAGTAATTTATGTGTGAACCTGGCTTTATGTGTGTGAACTTCGAGCGTACAGTCTCCAGGAGAGCGCGCGAGTGCTGAATGGTTAAGCACTGGCAAGAATTAACAAGAAAAGCAATTTATAAACTTTAGTGACGATGCGACACTGCCTTGATTGTGCAATAAGTGACAATTCCTGTGTCAACTGTGCAGCGTGCAGCTCACTTATAGTGCAGACGCGATTTAATTTGAAGCCATTTTGAAAGGGAAAGAGAGAGCGCGCACGGTGATTCACACAGGCTGTTTATGAAATTATGTCTCACAGAAAGTTTCAAATTACTTCATAAGTTATTTAATGAATAAATATGAATTGTTCCTCACCGGTGAATGACACATGATTTCTAGGGTTGTTCCGATTCTAGTGTCGGAAATTCCACCGATACCACAAAAAATTCTGGCATCGGTATCGGCGAGTACTTGAACCCATGTACCGATCCGATACCATTTTTAAACAAGAGCTATAGTTATGCGCGCTAGCTTTGCTTAACGCTGCAAATCGGAAATCAATTCTTCTTCGCTGCTCAGAATGCAAACACAGGAAGTTGTGCTGTGTTGCCACACAAGCAACCACTATTTAGAGCAGCGAAGAAGAAATACAAACGTGCTAACACATTGCCAGTAAGTTAAATCACTCGCATATTTGACTAAATCTTCACCCTGGGCGACTAGATGATGTCTAATATTAGCCACTGGTTAATAAATGATCAGATTTTACTGGGAGGCTATGTATAAGTTTAGCACAGATATATTGTCACTCGCAGAACACACTGAGCGCTTCAGAGTTTCTCTCTCCGTCAAGCGATCTATTTTTCAGTTCATCTGAATGAATGTGCAGCTGTATTTGACGTACCGTAAGCTCTAGTGTGAAGCGCACGACTCGCTGCCGTTTTGCTTTTTTCCTCACACGCAGAGAGAGAGAGGGAGCGAGGGAGTCTTACATGTAGCGCATCAATTCTGCATGGTAGGTAAACGTTATTCTTTGTTGTATTTTTCTGTCAAAATAACGGAGTTCCTTTGTAATTCTTCAGCTTAACTGCCGGGTTCTCCGGTAGTAGGCGGAGCTAATGCGCAAACGACAATCTCATTGGCTGGCGCTCACCTATTATCGTCCCTGTTTTGATTTCAGCAAATCCGTTCGAGCCAATGCAGACAACGTGATTGATATTCATGAATCCAGCAGCTCGTTAATCCTTAGTGCGTTTTATATTGTTCTTAGTAGAATTCATAGTATGATTATTATCTTATCAGTATTATTGATAGTTTTTCCCCATTTTTACAGAAACACTGAATGACCAAAAAAGCACCACCACCGGTCCTAAATTCAGTTAAAATTACTCGCCAGAATATCTATCTATCTATCTATCTATCTATATATGAAGCACACCCTAAAATAATTGTATCAATTCAAACAGGGCTAGTAGTACATACAACTGTATAACCAGATACACACCCGGGTATCGGATCAGTACTCGGTATCGGCTGATACCCTGAGCCTAGGTATCGGAATCGGTATCGGGAAGGGAAAAAGGGTATCGGAACATCTCTAATGATTTCCAAGATGGCGCCAGTGTACCTGGCTTTCTGTCTCTCTGTCTCTCTGTCTCTCGTTTGTCTCAGTTTGGTGTACCTGTGGCACCTGTGACATGTTCGTCTGACATCTGTGCTGTTTGTTTTATGCATGATTTTGCACTTGTTCCATGCAGTTTCAGTGCTTACCTACGATCGCCACGCTTTAATTAATATCAAAAGTTGTATGGGAGTTTACCGTGGATTGTGCCCTGTTCTGCATTCACATTCTCAATCCTCGTTCAACCAACCCACGCTGGAATGCGCTCGCAGGTTACCGTGCTGTGTTCCTACCTTAAGGAAGTGCCGCAGGAACAGAGGTAATCTTGGTGGTGTCTGTGTGAGAATCAGAAGGGCAATTGATACAGTCTTCGATGGAGTTTCCTCTGGATAGTAGAAGCTTGGAGGGTCTTCACTTGTCACGACGTTCATGGGATTATATATATGGTTTTCATCTCCCGGTTTTCCTGGATTTTCACTCATCTATTTTCTCTGCTCCTCCGCGTTTCCGGATTCATCAAAGAGTGAACTGTTCAAATCTCCGCCAACTGGACCTTGTTCAACATCTGGATCTGGACTTGTCATCACGGCCTCCTTTGAATATGGCCTTAGTGAACGCTAGGTCTGTACGCAAAAAAACTTTCATTCTACATGACTTTTTTACCCGTTGGGATTGGGACATTTTGTTTTTGACTGAGACTTGGGCTGGTGCTGGCGAGTTGTCAGTTTTTGAATAACTTTGTCCATTGAACTGCCGTTTTATTAGTACCCCAAGATCTGCTGGTAAGGGTGGTGGGGTTGCAATGGTTTTTAAACAATCACTTAAAATTCAATCAGTTTCTGCTCATACTTTTTCACCATTTGAAGTACAGTGTGTGGCATTAAAGTCTACTTCATCTGTGCTGCTCTGTGCTCTTATCTATAGGCCACCTAATTTTGGAAGTACTTTTTATAAGTGAGTCTTCTGAATTTTTAACTTCGGTTGCTCCGCTGTATGATTGTATGTTGCTACTGGGTGATTTTTGGGTGATTTTCATCACAAAATGGACTTCCCTTTGAATGAGCTGACTGCAGACATCGTTGTATGCCTGTCTCACCTCCGTGACCTTGACTGACAGGTCATGTGTAATAAGAATGTCACTGCCATCTTATGCGAGATGACCCTACTTCTTAACACCTGTCAGTATTTTAGTCTTGTCTGAGTAGTTGTGGAGCTTAATCAACACAGGGGTGCATGGCTGGGTTTGAGTGGGCCAGGTGTTCTATGCAGCCGGTCAATTTTAACACCACCATGTTTAGTTTAAATTTCCAGCAGCTTAGGCAGCTAAGTTTGAAAAAAATTTGATAGGTCGGCGACCCTCCAAGCCTTTTCTCAAACCAATGTTTGTCTCGCTGGCTGCATTTTTCAGCGTCCTCTGCCCTCTCTGAGAGGGACAGTACAGTTTTTTTTTTTTTTTTTTTTTTCTTTTTTTTTTTTTGGGGGGTTTTGTAGTTGTAGTTTCTGTTTGTGAATGACAGTGCTCTAATCGAGTAGCAATTGCAACACAGTTCAGAACCACCAATAAACTCTAACAAAATGCAGTCCTTTCAGACAAAAGCATAGAACTTTGTTCAGATTATGCATAATAAGGGACACAGTGGAACATCTTGGAGAGAGTTTTACCATGCTGACTGTTTTAACCGAACAAGACACGCTGTTTGAATACTGAATGTAGAGTGATGTGACAGCTATAGCGTAGGTAAGAGTTTCAAAAAATTACAGCTTCTTCCATCTGTTCCTCAAATTAAGCTTTCAGATGTCTTCAGAAAACCTAGAACATAGAGCACAAAAATGCTAATGAGGCCTTTACAGCAGTTTCTTGGCCTTTTTGGAGTTTTTCAGTATCAGCTGTTATGCACCGTATCGGATTGGATCTTTATGACCAATACCTGATCTAGCAAAAAATGTCCATGTTTGTTTGTTTGTTTGTTTGTTTGTTTGTTCGTTCTGAAGGATCCTCAAATGCAACCTGTGTGTTTTACTTCAAGAGAGCAACCATACATTTGTGTTTTATATTCATTTGTGTTTTATATTCATTCATTTATTAATTAATTCATTTCTAATCATTATTTTATCATTTTTATTATTCCATTTAATCATATAATTATATAGAATAATCATTATAGCCATTTGTATACCCATTTCATTGATTCGTTTATTGATTAGTCATTTATATTATATTATATTATATTGTTTTTATAACATTTTCCCATTGTTGTTTAGTCTTATGACTATGTGTTTCAAGGGATGATTGTCTTCATGAATAAGAGATACGAAAAAATGTTTATGGGAACTCTGGGTTTATGGGATGTTGTTTTGAAGCAGTTTTGGTATAACAGTACATGTTGAATCTGTGCTGGTCAGTTTCAGTTTCAGTTTGATTTATTTATATAGAACATTTAAAAACAACAGAGCAGCGGAGTAGTAGAACTAATAAAGAGATACAACCACGATCAGATGATAGAAGCAGGTCATTTGTAACTCTAATGAGAGCAGTCTCAGTACTATGATACGATCTAAATCCTGACTGGAATTCCTCACAGATATAATTTTTCTCTAGGAAGGAATATAATTGTGAGGATACTACCTTTCTAGTATCTTTGACAGAAAAGGAGATTTGAGATCGGTCTGTAATTAACTAGATCTTTGGGGTCAAGTTGTGGTTTTTTAATGAGAGGCTTAATAACAGCCAATTTGAAGGTTTTAGGGACATATCCTAATGACAATGATGAATTAATAATAGCCAAAAGAGGATCTATGACTTCTGGAAGCAGCTCTTTTAGTAGTTTAGATGGAATCGGGTCTAACATACATGTTGTTGGTTTAGATGATTTAACAAGTTTATACAATTCTTCCTCTCCCACAGTAGAGAATGAGTGGAATTGTTCCTCAGGGGGTCTATAGTGTGCTATCTGATGCGATACTGTAGCTGACAGCTGCAGGGATACAATTTTATCTCTGATAGTATCAATCTTGGAAGTGAGATACAGATAAAGCTGTATGTCATCTGCGTAACAATGATACGAAGTCTGATGCTTACGGAAAATATTAGCCAAAGGAAGGAGATGGAGAGAAAATAAAAGAGGGCCTAAGACATATCCCTGTGGGACACCACATGTACATGCAGCAGAGGAGGAAGTGATGTTATCAATTTCCACAGAAAACGTTCTCCCCTCAAGATAGGACGCAAACCAGTCCAATGCTGTTCCCCTAATGCCGACATACTGCTCGAGACGTTTCAGCAAGATTTACCAGAGTCAATAGCCAGTAACAGATCATTCAACACTTTCAAGAGAGCAGTTTCTATGCTGTGCCGAGCTCTGAACCCAGATTGAAACCTATCTAATATGTCATTATGCTTTAAAAAAAGAAGAAAGTTGATGAAAAACAACCTTCTCCAATACCTTCGAAAGAAAAGGAAGCTTAGAGATAGGACGATAATTAGTTAAGACCAGAGGATCTAAAGCAGCCTTTTTAAGCACAGGCTGAATCACTGCGTGTTTACATGATGGGACACTGCCACTAATAAGACTACTGTTAATTATGGACTGGATACATGGGCCAATAGTGTCCAGTACTTCCACAATAAAAAATGAGGGAATCGGATCCAACGAACAGGAAGCACGTTTCATATGACAAATAATATCTGTTAAATCAGATAGAGACACAGGTTCAAAACTAGTTAAAATGGCTAAATTACAGGGATCAACAAAGGAGACATTTCCAGAGTTCATAATGTTTTGAATCTTAGTAATAAAAAAACTCATTGCAAACCGCAAGAGACACCTCTGGGAATGTAGTAGCAATAGGATTTAAAACCTTATTAATAGTACTAAATAAAACTTTTGGTCTACCAACATTGCTATTAATCAAATTGGAAAAATATGTTGATCTAGCGGTCTTAACAAATGACTGATAAGTCCTCAGACTGTCTCTCAAAATTTCATAGGACACTTGCAATTTATCATGTTTCGATTTTCTCTCTGCCTGCCTACATTTTTGTCTTAAAGCTCTACATTCACTGTTTAACCAAGGCTGATTTCTTGTTTTGGGGCATTTCAGTTTCGAGGGAGCAATCAAATCAAGTAGAGTTAAAATAAGAAGTTAACTCTTCAGGGCCCATATCAATAGATGATGGTTTACAAGAATTGGCGAATTGAGTAGAAAATGCTTCCAGGAAACGTACAGATACATCTGAGTTAAAAGGGTGGGCGTAATAACCAGGAGGAAATTGTTTCACAGGATGGGATAAAAACGTATTAAACAATATTGGCTTGTGGTCAGAAAAGGAACAATCTTCAATCTGAACAATTTGCAAAGGAAATCCATATGATAATATCAGGTCAAGTGTATGGCCTTTTTCATGTGTAGCATCTAAGACAGATTGGAAAAGGTTAAAAGAATCAATGATTTGTACAAACTCCTTTAAAAAGAGCTTATTATAGCTGGGGGGTCTGTAGATAAGCGCACAAAAGATAGGGTACAGCAAATCCATCCGACACAACTGCACCTCAAAGCTAGTAAAGCACTCTACAGATAAGATTCGGCAGTTAAAATGCTTCTTAAAAATTGTGGCTACTCCCGCACCCCTGCCCACAGACCTTGGTGAACTAAAAAGTTACAGTCACAGGGGGATGTTTCAATGAGGGGGTCAAGTTCACCAATATTAAGCCAAGTCTCCGTCATAAAGATAAAATCCAATTCATGAGATGCAAAAAAGTCATTGATTATAAAAGTCTTGTTTGCTAACGATCGTGTGTTGATTAAAGCCATTTTTACCGTCACCGAGTCCGAAGGCTGGTTCCACGTTGTCTGATTAAGTGACTTAGTCTTTGATGGTGTCAGGCGATCCACTATTCTCAAGTTACAAGCGTTTGCTCCTCTCCCGAAGGTGCGTGGTCTCCCGATCCCCAACTAGCCAAGAGGACTTGACGAATTCGGAAAAACTGGAAGAAGCCAAGACTGCCTAGGTTGAAGAGTACGTCGATAATGAGGCCGCATATTTAGGATAATGGAATTAGAAGACTCCGTACTCCATGAACTTCTAGTCTTCAGAATATTACCAGAGCTCCTCCTCAAACGAACTGCCGCTCCACCACGTTTGCCTCGTTTTTTATATCGCTTCTTTTTATTAAAACAGACGAATTGTCTGGCATGGAGTGAGTCAGTCAGTCGGTCAGTAGGTTACAGTGTAGAGCATTACACTAGCAACACCAAGGTCATGTGTTCGATTACCAGGAATAGCAGAAACTGATAAAATGTTTACCTTGAATGCAATTTAAGTGTCTTTGAATAATACTGTATGCAATACTTTTTTAAGGATTCTTTGATTTAATAAAAAAGTTAAAAGAACAGCAGTTATTTAAAATAGAAATCTTTTGTAACAATACTCTAATAAAAAGTAATTTATTTAAAATACACTTATTTCATACAAAGTATAGTTTAAATTTATTAACCTATTTACTGATATATCGCTTAAGACTTATTCAAATCATCAATACTTAAAAAAAATTATTATTAAACTTCATTTGGAGTACTACTTGTGCACAGTGCACATTTCATAATATTAAGCCTAAAATTTGTTTTAATGTCACTATTGATGAAGATTGAATGATCTTTGAATAATATTTAAATGCAATATATTTAAAGTGTACCTAAAGTATACTTGCAAAAATTCCACTATTCCACAATCAAATATACTTCAGTATATGTTTAGTTGGACTTCAGCACTACTTTCACACAATTAGATTTTCACAAACAGTTGTTCCAATTTGACAGACTTTAAGTATAATAAAAGTACGACTTCCGGTTTAGCGGACTTCCGGTTTAGCGTCTGCCATGTGAAGTCGCAAGGTCGGGAGCTCTGCAAACTGATCGTTATATTTCTTTCCACATATGTTACAACACATTTTAATTTACTTGTCACAGTTGTTACATTATTTTGAGAGATTTTTCATAACCTTGCGCCTCAATGTCGAAGGCTCCGCGACAGAAAAAGACTGACACGGCGAGTTCTAACGGATCTGCAGAGTCAGCTAAAGATGAAACTAGCATAACTGAGCGTGCTACAATAATGGCAGCGATTAAGTCCTTGGAAGCTGAAATTTACCAGAAGTTTGACGCGCATGCAGCCGAGTTCCGGAAAGAAATATCATCCCTGCGAGAAGAGGTGCACAATTCGCTAACGGCGGTAAATTCAGAAGTGAACGCGCACGAGGAAAGACTGACTAGCCTGGAAAATGCGACATCAGAGTGGACGACTAGTTTGCAAGTGCTTGAACCGACCGTGGCCTCCTTACGGAACGAGATTGCTGCTCTTCAAGCTAAGTGCACAGATTTGGAATGTCGTTCTCGCAGAAGCAATTTGCGTCTTGTGGGTATTCCCGAGGGTATGGAGGGCACACAGCCCACAAAATTCATTGCAGAAGCACTGCAAGAAATATTCAGCCTTTGTGAAGCCCCACTTTTGGCCCGAGCCCATCGTACGCTGGCAGCACGACCCACGGAGGGTCAGTGTCCGCGGGCGTTTGTCATATGCTTTCATCGATTTGACGTCAAGGAGGACATTCTTCGGAGGGCCATCCAAGCCAAACAGCTCAAATTCAAAGACAGAACTGTCTACATTTTCCCTGACTTCCCTCCTGAGATTGCAAAAAAGAGGGCAGCGTATTACGACGTGAAACGAGTGCTGAGGTCCCGATCTGATGTGAAATATGAGCTGAGAGGTCTAACCGGCTTTCGAATCACATATGACAGTGTTGAGCACAAGTTTGATACACCAGCTGAAGCGATGGACTATGTGAAACGGCACATAATGACCCCTTAAAAAGTGGACACAAACTGATTGGTTGAGGTAATTAAAAGGTCAGCTGGTTAAAATTGCTGCCTGACTTTCATAGACTAATTGAACGAAGATTGTATTATTTTTACTACTTGTTCTGCTGTAGACATTTTTGTCTTACAACCCGCTTTGTCTTGTTGAGGTAAAGTGAATTGATCCTCGCGGGAGTTCTTGATGTGGCGCAATAATAATGAACAGTTGAGAAAATTGTAGAGTTAAAAAATCCGTTTTACTTCTTCCTTTTCTCTATTCTTTATAACGATATTTAAAATTTCAGTTTCATGTTTTGGTTGTAACATGATCTAGTGATTTGCAGAGTTACGTTCGAGTTTCGATCAAAAGTGACTCGCACGTATCATTGGGTGTTAACCCAGGGAAGCGTACACTCCGTCAAGGGTAGTGTTAGCTTGGTTCATAGGTGGAGAGTGGGTAAGGGGAATAAGGGTGGGCAAGGAGGGAGGGTTTGGGATTCTGTCTCAAAGCTGAGTTCATTTCTAAGTTCATTCATTCTTCATGGTGTTCATTTTAGGTTGCCCTTTTTTTTTTTTTTTTTTTGGATTTTACATTCTGTTGGGCTCTGTTTTTTTTTTTTTTTTAATTCTCTCTCTAAATATGATGTACAGGTACCTTTCATTTAACACTCTCATATGGCAAACTCTTTGAGATATGTCAGCTGGAACTGTAAGGCTGTCAACAATCCTGTTAAGCGCAACCGAGTCTTAAACCATCTGAAGAGCTTAAGGGCAGACTTTGTTTTTTTGCAAGAAACACATCTCTCTTCTGTTGACCACTTTAGATTAAAAAAGGATTGGGTTGGACAGGTTTTCCATTCAATATTTCACTCTAAATCTAGAGGTTGTGCAATTTTAGTGCATAAATCTGTTCCGTTTGTGGCCTCTGATACTATTGTAGATCATAAAGGAAGATACATTATTGTATCAGGAACACTTCTTCGATGCCCTTGACCCTTGCAAATGTTTATGCTCCCAATTATGATGATTCTACTTTTATTTCCTCTTTTTTGTCGTGTATTCCTAATATTCATTCACACCCACTTATTTTAGCTGGGGACTTTAATTGTGTTATGTCTCCTGTTCTTGATAGATCTTCCAAAAAGATCATAGCTCTATCAAAATGTGCCTCTGTTATCCACACATTCATGCAAAAGTATGGTATATGTGATGCATTCCGCCATTTGCATCCATCTGAAAGGAAGTATTCTTTTTTTTCTCATGTTCACCAGACGTATTCTCGCATTGATTATTTCTTTTTGGACCATAAACGTCTTCCATACTTACAGGACTGTTCTTACCAAAGTATTGTAATTTCGGATCATGCACCAATTATATTAGATCTTCAGATCCCACATCAACCACCTAAATACTGTCAGTGGCGTCTTAATCCAGGTCTCCTATCTGACCAGGATTTTATTGAATTTATCTCTTCCAATATATCAAGCTTTATGGAGGTCAATACTACGCCAGGCATGCCATACTCTACTATTTGGGAATGCCTGAAATGTTATTTGTGTGGTTTAATAATTTCCTATTCATCCCGTAAAAATCAAGAGAAGATAAGACGCCTTAAAGAAATATCTAACTCTATAGCGCTTATTGACAGCTAGTATGCCTCGGATCCCTCTCCTGAACTTTTTGAAGAACGTCAGTTCTTACAGGCAGAATATGATATACTATCAACCGATGAGGCTGAAAAACTGATTCTGCGTGCTCAACATAGGGTTTACGAGCACAGTGAGAGGACAGGGAAGTTACTTGCCCGCCAGATTCGTGAGGCTGAAGCATCTCGAATGATTCCCCAGCTAAGACTACAATCAGGAGCAATCACTGTAAACTATAAAGAAATAAATTCAGAATTTAAAGAATTTTATGTTAATTTATATTCCTCAGAATTCCCACCAGATGATTTTGCAATGAACACTTTTCTTAATGGAATCGAATTTCCCACTATTAATAAGTTGTCTCATGACTCTTTAGAGAAGAACATTCAAATTGAAGAAATTAAGGAATCTATAGCATCTATGAAATCTGGTAAGGCCCCAGGGCCTGACGGGTTTCCGACAGAATTTTATAAAGTCTTTTCTAATTTGCTAAGCCCAATCTTACTTTTGGTTTTCTCAGAAAGTCTTCAGAATGGTTGTTTGCCTGCAAGTCTCTATCAAGCGACTATTTCGCTGCTTCTAAAGAAAGACAAGAATCCACTAGAATGTGGTTCATATCGTCCCATCTCTCTGCTAAATTGTGACTATAAGATCTTAACCAAACTTTTATCTATCCGTTTTGAAAATTCTGTGGCTCAAATAATTTCGCCTGATCAAACTGGTTTTATTCGGGATAGATATTCTTTTTCTAATATTAGACGCCTTTTTAATATATTGTATTCTTCCCAATCAAACAACCCAGAGGTGGTGCTGTCACTTGACGCGGAAAAGGCGTTTGATCGTGTTGAGTGGAACTATCTTTTTCAGGTCTACGGAAAATTTGGATTTGGCCCCACATTTATTTCTTGGATTAAACTTTTATATGCAGCCCCTAAAGCTTCTGTACGTACTAATAATGTCTTTTCAGAGTATTTCGATCTACAACGGGGCACAAGGCAGGGTTGTCCCCTTTCCCCATTGTTGTTTGCTATAGCCATTGAACCCCTTGCAATTGCTCTACGGTCCAGTGCACGGGTTTGTGGTATCACCCGTGCAGGAACAGTGCATAAGGTTTCTTTATATGCTGATGACCTTCTTCTTTTTTTATCTAACCCTCTCTCCTCTATTCCTCAAACTCTTTCTATTCTAGATACCTATAGTAGTTTCTCAGGAAACAAACTAAATTTTTGTAAAAGTGAACTGTTCCCACTGAACACATCTTCCCTTCAGATTTCATACTCAGATTTCCAATTCAAGGTTATCAGGAATCGTTTTAAATACTTATTATATATAATATTCTGACCTGTTCAGTGCCAACATTAGTCCTCTCCATAATCATGTTAAGTCTCTCTTTCTGTCCTGGAAATGTCTCCCTCTATCTTTGATAGGAAGGGTGAATGTTATTAAAATGAATGTTCTTCCCAAATTTTTATATCTTTTCCAGTGCCTTCCTATATTTATCCCAAAATCCTTTTTTACAGTTTTTCAGCGGAATATTTCTTCTTTCATATGGAATAAATCAAAATGAATTAATCAAAATCATCTTATGAAACCAAAGTGTTTGGGTGGCCTGGCTCTGCCAAATTTTCAAAACTATTATTGGGCAGCGAACATTAGGAATTTGTTATATTGGGTGCAGCAGGATCTACAACTAAAAAAGTCTCAGTGGGTACTGATGGAAGCTGCCTCGTGTATTCCAGCAACTTTAACATCCTTACTAAGTGTACCAGGTTCTTTTAAATATACTACTTTAATTTAAAAAAACCCAGTTGTTAAACATTCATTAAAGATTTGGTCTCAATTCCGTTTAGCATTAGACCTTAAAGACCCTTGTATTATAGCGCCAGTCTTTTGTAATATTTCTTTTCCTCCCTCTCTGATGGACGGGGCTTTTAACATCTGGAGGGAACATGGTTTAGCTACAGTTAGTCAGTTATACATAGCTAACAATTTTGCATCCTTTACACAACTTCGAGAGAAATTTGACTTACCCAGCTCTCATTTATTTAGATACTTTCAGATGCGGAACTTCATTCGTAAGCAGTTTTCTAACTTTCCCTTTTTGCCAAATAAAAATATACTTGATATTTTAGACCTATATACATCTTTGAAAGGGGTTATTTCTAAAATTTATACTATAATTAACACAAAACAATCCCCCTCAATGCGCCCACTGAAGGCGCTCTGGGAGGAGGAATTGAATTTGATGCTTGGGGAGAATACCTGGGATCTAATTCTTGCCCGAATACACTCATCATCCATAAATGCTAGACACACCCTCATTCAATTTAAGGTAGTGCACAGAGTTCATTGGTCTAGAACTAAATTAAACAAAATATTCCCTGATTTTGACCCAACCTGCCTTCGCTGCGCAACTGAACCAGCTACGTTATTGCATTCTTTCTGGTCCTGTTCGAAACTGTCTCATTTCTAGAGGAAAGTCTTTAGATGCTTTTCTGTTATTTTTTCTTTACCATTAGACCCCAACCCCTTGACAGCATTGTTTGGCATTCTGCCAGAGTCTGTCAATTTAAACACATTACAGGCTGACAGTGTAGCCTTTGCAACTCTATTGGCTAGGCAACTTATTCTTATGAATTGGAAGTCAGCAGCTCCTCCTCCTTATCACCAATGGGTTTTTGACTTTTTACATGCTCTCAAGATGGAAAAGATTCGATTTGCAATAAAACAAAAGCCAAAACTTTTTTTGAAAGTCTGGAGCCCATTTCTGGAATATTTTAAGGAAACAACTATATCTTAATTTTATTTATTCGTTTATTTATATTTTCCCCTTTTTTATAACCTAAATGTGTATTTTTTTTTTAAGTTAATTTTTCTTTCTTTTCTTTATATACTGTATTTGATTGTATAACTATGTACAACTGGTGTTTTCTTTTTTTTTTCTAATCTGAATTAATGTGTATAATATGTAGATATGTGTATAATCTATATTTGTATAATATTACAATATTTGCCTTACATTTTTGTCTGACCTAAAATGAACCAAAAAAAAAAAAAAAAAAAATATATATATATATATATATATATATATATATATATATAAACAAAATAAAACGCTTAGAATGAAGAAAAAAAAAAAAAAAAAAAGTATAATAAAAGTACAATTGCTGGGTATTTTTATTGTGACAAAGCGCCTGTTTGTCACTGCTGGGGGAGCGGCACTGGCCTGAACACACACACACACGCATACACTCCAATCACTCTCCATTCCCCCTCCCTTACCTGTTGTTTCTGCGTTCGGCAAAGCGAGTGCACGCGCTGAACCGATCGCCCACGGACATTTCTCCACATCACAGTTTCCACCGTCTCATACCCATTCGCCTCACACACACGTTATTCGCGTATTGTCTTTTGTCCTTGTGTCTCCGTTCGAGTGTTTGTTTGTTTGTCTGGAAGTAGTCGGTCTTCTGGCGGGTAAACGCTGCGTCACCATACCGGGCAGACAGAGGGCGCCTGCTTTTAAAAGTACAGAGTGCGTCACGCCAGCGCAGTGTCGCCAGAAGCTGGCAAAACCATCGTCTGTTTGTAACGGGGGTTATGTGTAAATTATGTGTTAATTATTTATGTGTTTATGTGTTTCAATAATGATGAATATGTGTATTTGAGTTATTACCGGTTGAGAAATATTATTTAATGATGGTTTAATTATGTTTTTTGTAATGAATGTTTGAAGTGTGGGGAATATAAAATGTATTAACATACCTGAATACTTACTTGTTGGTGAGTGATGCCAAAGAAGGGGCGGAGTCTGGCCTATAAAAAGGGAGGACAGACTCACATTTAGTTGCTTGTTAACCAAGTCGGCGAGAGTGTTACAGTGGTACCTCAAGCAAACCCTTATTTTTTTGTATATTGTGGATGCGGTGTGTGGTTGTAAATACAGCTTTCAGCTTTATTTTCCTATTTTTTGTTTCTTTGGTACTTTGGTCAATTTTTGTGCACACCTGTATATAATCTTCACTGTGGACTGTCTGGATTATTGGCACTGTAAATAAATTACACCCTGCACGGAAGTGCTGTGCGAGTGAGCCATCGTTTTTTTATTTTTACGGACTTATGTTCCCTTTTCCCCTCTCCCTGAAGCGAGTCGGGGCACTTGCTTCATCACATTTGGTGGCAGCGGTGGGATGGCTACTCGCAAAACAGCGCCAAAAGGCAGAAGACCCAGACCTGGGTTGCGGTCACAGATGAAGAGGGCATCGATGGAGGATGTGGCTTGGGGTTCGGCAGAGACTACAGAGGAAGAGGAAGTGACGGCAGGGCTTCCTGATACCAAGAAAGTCCAGATCACCACGGACTGAGCCAATCACTCCAGTCGCTACAGCTGGTGAGGGAATGGTTTCCCTGATGCGTCAGTTCCTGGACACACAACAGCAGAGAGAGGAGAGATATCTGCAAGAGCTCCGGGGACTACGCGAGTCTATACGGCAGTCGACTCGTCCTGTTGAAACGTTGTCGGACGGCGGAAGCCCACAAATGGAGCAACCGACACCAGCTGCACAGAGGGTTTCTACACAACGCAGATCAGCACACGACAGAGACTCACCATGTGTTCCTGTATCGAGAGAGCGGATGCAGCGAACTGATCCAAAGATGCCGGTCTTCCAACAGGGTGAAGACATCGAAAACTATCTTCGGCGGTTTGAGCGTCTGGCCAGGACCTGGAGGTGGCCTGAGGAGGAGTGGAGCTACCATCTAGTTCCACTACTGACTGGGCAAGCGTTGGAGGCGTACCTGGCGATGGATGAGGAGCAGGCAGAGGTGTACGAGGATCTGAAGGAGGCGTTGCTGGAGAAATTTAACATCTTACCAGAAACCTACCGTCAGCGGTTCCGATCACCTACTGTTCCAGCTGGAGAATCACCAAATGAGACTTACCATCGCCTTAAGAACTTGTATCAGCGATGGTTTTGACCAAGAGAGCACTCCAAGGAGGAGATTGGCGAGGCCATAATTCTGGAGCAGCTATTAAGGGTGTTACTGTACGATGCTCGCACCTGGGCACGAGAGCATGAGCCGACTTCGGGACTGGCGGCAGCTAAGCTGGCTCAGCAATACCTAAACGCTCATCGCGGAGGTCCAAGCACTCAACCATCTAAAGGTACTGTTCGCACTCACTTTGGGGCTGAGAGGGGTCGTACTGAACTGTTAGACCATGCACAAAGCCCAAAGTCAACAGGGGGAAAAGAACTCTTATGCTTTTACTGTCAGCAGCCGGGGCACAAAGCAGCAGTATGTCCCGCTCGTAAAGCTAAGCTGACAGGGTACTGTTATGTTCCAAGAGAGGGGGACTTGGAACTAGGCTCTGTGAGGGAGAGCCTCACTACATGTGATGTGACTGTTAATGGACATTCCCTTCAGGCATTGTTGGACACGGGTTGCTCTGTCAATGTTGAAATCGTGTTATGTGACAAATGTTGACTATCTGAATACTGCCTCGGTTCAATGTGTGCATGGGGATGTGAAGCGGTATCCCAGAGCAGAGATTTTGGTAGAAGTACAAGATCAAATGTACCTGTTGAATGTTGCTATAGTTGACAGTTTGCCTACAGACATGATTCTAGGACAAGATTTACCAGTGTTGAATGACTTGTTACAAGCCACTGTTAAAGACTCTGTACATGTTGCCACTGCCACTGAAACCCCTGTGAATTTGTCATGTCCTGCCATTACTCGGTCACAAGCCAGGGCAGGTCTTCAGCCTCTGCCAGATCTTGATAGTAGTCTGTTGCAGGGTGGGACCAAGGGTCCGAGAAAGTCACGCCGACAAAGAAGGCTTGAAAAATACCTCGGTACACCAACCCCAAAGGCAGCTGTAGAGGGCCTTGATGTTAATGGTTGGCAAGTGCCAGGGAATATTGCTGAACTGCAAAGAAATGTGACATTGAAACCGTTGTTTGAAAAAGCTGCTTCTGCTAGTCCATCTAACCTGTGTAATGAAAGATATGGGCTAATGAATGATGTGTTGTATGTGCAAGCCAATGATGTGACCCGTCTTGTTGTGCCAACTTGTTGTCGTCCACTTGTCTTACATCTAGCACACACAGTTCCTTGGGCTGGCCATTTGGGCCAACAAAAGACATATGCACGCATTAGCTCACGCTTTCACTGGCCAACATTATACACTGATGTACTGACACATTGCAACACATGCACCACATGTCAGAAAACCAGTGCTGTGCCCCAGCGGAGCAGAGCGCCCTTGCAACCTCTCCCTGTGATTTCTGAACCTTTCAGGCGGATTGCTATGGACATTGTGGGGCCGTTGGAGAAAAGCAATGCAGGTCATCGGTACATCTTGGTAATCAGTGACTATGCAACACGGTATCCAGAAGCTTTCCCACTGCGTACCATCACCACACCGAAGATCGTCCATTCCCTCATCCAACTCTTCTCCAGGGTAGGAATACCAGAGGAGATCTTGACGGACCAAGGCACTAACTTCAAGTCGCGGCTCATGGGGCAACTGAACCGACAGTTGGGCATCACAGCCATCAGGACAAGCCCATACCACCCCCAGACAGACGAACTGCAGGAAAGGTTCAACCAAACCCTCAAGAATATGCTGAGAAAGTTTGTTGCAGACACAGGACGAGACTGGGACAAGTGGCTACCTTTCGTTCTCTTTGCTTACAGAGAAGTTCCTCAAGCTTCGACTGCTTTCTCACCATTTGAGCTCCTATACGGTTGGCAAGTTCAAGGACCGCTGGACCTGCTGAGAAAGAGCTGGGATGAAGGTTCTGCAGCCAAAGCTGAGGAGAGGGGCATTGTACAGTATGTGCTGGAAATGAGAGACCGTCTAGAGCAGTACCGGGAACAGGCAAGAGAAAACCTGCAGATGAAACAACAAGCGCAGAAGCAATGGTATGATCAGCACGCAAGACTACGGCAGTTCCTACTGGGACAGAAAGTGCTACTGTTGCAACCCTCATCAAACAAGCTCCTGGCAAAATGGCAAGGTCCGTATACTGTGGTCCGGAAGATGGGACCCGTAACTTACGAGATCCACCATCCAGACAAGGGGAAGTCCAAGCAAACTTACCACGTCAATCTGCTAAAAGAGTGGAAGGAACCACCAGAGAGGAAGCCTGAGTCAGCATTGATGGTACGGAAGGTGAAGGATGTGGAGGAGGAAGATGGGTCTGAGGTTGCAGAGAGGCAAGCGTCGGTGGTGAGTCTGACTCACCTAGAGGACATCAAACTTTTTGAGTTGCAACACCTACTAGACCAGTTCCCCGCTCTGTTTCGTCAGAGGCCTGGACAGACGGAGCTAATTGACCACACCATCCACCTTACCGACACTACACCATCTCGACAGAGACCTTATCGGGTACCTGAGCGACTGGTGGAACCTCTAAGGAAAGAAATTGAGATGATGAGAGAGCTGGGAGTGATTGAGCCGTCAATGAGTGAGTGGTGCAGTCTGGTAGTCATAGTCCCAAAGAAGGATGGATCTCTACGTGTCTGCATCGACTTTCGCAAGCTCAATGCCCAGTTCCAGTTCGACGCATACCCGATGCCGCGGGTAGATGATCTGTTGGAGAAGATAGGAAGAGCCAAATACATCACCACACTAGACCTCTGCAAGGTGTACTGGCAGGTACCCCTAGAGCCAACGTCCAGACCCTACACTGCTTTCAGGACGCCAATAGGCCTCTATCAATTTACTGTCCTTCATTTTGGGCTGCATGGAGCTCCAGCAACGTTCCAGAGACTGATGGACAGAGTTCTGCAAGGATGTGAGGAGTGGTCGGCAGCATATCTGGATGATGTCGTTATCCACAGCAACTCCTGGAAAGAGCACCTCCAGCATCTGAGACAGACTCTGGAAAAGATCACAAAGGCTGGTTTAACATTAAATGTTGGAAAGTGTGAATGGGCAAGGCAAGAAGCTAATTACCTGGGTTATCACCTGGGCAAAGGACAGCTACGTCCTCAAGTCAACAAGGTGGAGGCAATCTGTCAAACTCCCAGACCCAAGACCAAGAAGGAAGTGAGGTCGTTCCTGGGACTGGTGGGCTGGTATAGACGGTTTGTCCCGAACTTCGCTTCAATAGCTGCACCCCTGACTAACCTGCTGAATAATGGTGTGGCAAACCCTATCCCGTGGACCGAAGACTGTGAGGCAGCATTCAGATTTGCTTCAGTCCGGTCCTGCAAAGTCCTGATTTTACCCAAAGTTTCCTGGTCCAAGTAGATGCCTCTGCTACAGTACTCGGGGCAGTCTTGGTCCAGGGAACCCAGGGGAACGAGAAGCCCGTTGTTTACCTCAGCCGCAAGCTGTTGCCAAGGGAGACTCGTTATTCGGCGGTGCAGAAGGAGTGCCTCGCCATCAAGTGGACCCTGGAAAGCTTACGGTATTACCTCCTCGGAAGAGAGTTCAGCCTGGAGACCACAGAGCCTTGACCTGGTTACATTCGATGAAGGACCATAACGCCAGAGTCATGAGGTGGTACCTGTCACTGCAGCCCTTCAACTTTAAGGTCCGGCACAGACCGGGAAGACTGAATGTAGTTGCCGATTACCTGTCCAGGTTTCCTGCCGGTACTCGGCTTGAAGAGGGGGAAGGTAATGTGACAAAGCGCCTGTTTGTCACTGCTGAGGGAGCGCCACTGGCCTGAACACACACACACACACACATACACTCCAATCACTCTCCATTCCCCCTCCCTTACCTGCTGTTTCTGCGTTCGGCAAAGCGAGTGCACGCGCTGAACCGATCGCCCATGGACATTTCTCCACATCACAGTTTCCACCGTCTCATACCCATTCGCCTCACACACACGTTATTCGCGTATTGTCTTTTGTCCTTGTGTCTCCGTTCGAGTGTTTGTTTGTCTGGAAGTAGTCGGTCTTCTGGCGGGTAAACGCTGCGTCGCCAAACCGGGCAGACAGAGGGCGCCTGCTTTTAAAAGTACAGAGTGCGTCGCGCCGGTGCAGTGTCGCCAGAAGCTGGCAAAACCATCGTCTGTTTGTAACGGGGGTTATGTGTAAATTATGTGTTAATTATTTATGTGTTTCAATAATGATGAATATGTGTATTTGAGTTATTACCGGTAGAGAAGTATTATTTAATGATGGTTTATGTAATGAATGTTTGAAGTGTGAGGAATATAAAATGTATTAACATACCTGAATACTTACTTGTTGGTGAGTGATGCCAAAGAAGGGGCGGAGTCTGGCCTATAAAAAGGGAGGACAGACTCACATTTAGTTGCTTGTTAACCAAGTCGGCGAGAGTGTTACAGTGGTACCTCAAGCAAACCCTTATTTTTTTGTATATTGTGGATACGGTGTGTGGTTGTAAATACAGTTTTCAGCTTTATTTTCCTATTTTTTGTTTCTTTGGTACTTTGGTAAATTTTTGTGCACACCTGTATATAATCTTCACTGTGGACTGTGATTATTGGCACTGTAAATAAATTACACTCTGCATGGAAGTGCTGTGCGAGTGAGCCATCGTTTACGTAAGCCAGACTTACTTTCCTTTCCCCTCCCCTGAAGCGAGTCGGGGCACTTGCTTCATCACATTTATTAAGCACGTAAATATATTTGTAGTATACATGGCATGAAATAAATGCATTTCAAATACTTTTTGGTATATTTGTTTTTCACTAGGGTATACACTACTGTTCAAAAGTTTGGGGTCAATACATTTTTCTTTTTTTGAAAGAAATTAGTACTTTTATTTAGCAAAGATGTGTCAAATTGATAAAAAAAAAAAGTGTTAGTAAAGACTTATTACATATTAGACATATTATTAGATAAGATTGCTATTTTGAATAAATGCTGTTCTTTAAACTTCATCAAGCATAAGATGTTTGCACAGTACTGTATATCATGGCCATTGTAGCATAAATGTGTAATAAATACTGTTATAATAAATAAAATATTGATTTCTAAAGCTATGTTTTGTAGTGTGTGTGTGTGTGTGTGTGTGTGTGTGTGTGTGTGTGTATGGTTGTTACAACTTGGCAAAGCTGCACTTGATAGATTAGTACAGCCACAGCTGTAATAAAAATAAGTTTACACAACCACAGCCATATCACCCTGCAGCCCAAGACCGGTTGCCCATGGAATCTAAGCAGGGCTGAGCCTGGTCAGTACCTGGATGGCAGACCTCCTGGGAAAACTAGGTTGCTGTTAGAAGAGGTGTTAGTGAGGCCAGCAGGGGGTGCTCACCCTGCAGTCTGTGTGGGTCCTAACGCCCCAGTATAGTGACGGGGACACTATACTGTAAAAAAGCACCGTCTTTCGGATGAGACGTTAAACCGAGGTCCTGACTCTCTGTGGCCATTAAAAATCCCATGACACTCATCGTAAAGAGTAGGGGTGTAACCCCGGTGTCCTGGCCAAATTCCCTCCACTGGCTCTTGTCAATCATGGCTTCCCAATAATCCCCATCCACTTGATTGGCTCTATGACACTCTCTCCTCTCCACCTGTAGCTGGTGTGTGGTGAGCGCACTGGCGCCGTTGTCCTGTGGCTGCCGTCGCATCATCCAAGTGGATGCTGCACACTGGTTGTGGTTGAGGAGAGACCCCCCACATGATTGTAAAGCGCTTTGGGTGTATAGCAATACACAATAAAAGCGCTATATAAATGCTTCCTTCCTTCCTTCCTTATTCTTATTAAGTGAGGGCCATTTTAAATAATTTTATACCCAAGCAAAATCTCTGAGAACCTGACACATTGCACTTGTGGAGACTCCAGGAAGGTTGCAGTTCTGGAAAATGATGGTGCTGGAGACTAAATGGTTCCTGATGGTTTCTCACCTAATTCTTCACATTCTTAATTCTTTTGCAGTTAACGTGTCTTTTCTTCTCCACCTGTTTTTTTTTTTTTCTGACTGTGCTGACCCAATGAGCATTTCGCTGCTCAATGGCCATGCCATAATTCTATTATTCTATTATAATTCTATTATTGCATTAGTATTGCATCCTTCTCATGGGCATTTTTTTACACAATACACAAAGCGCTATATAAATGCCTCATTCACTCATTCATTCATGATAAAATAGGTTGCCCATTAACCATCTAAACACTGTTGCTTTTTGTTGTCTGTAGGATAAAGAAGTGTAAGAATTACTATGAGGTACTGGGTATCAGAAAAGATGCCAACGATGAGGAACTGAAAAAGGCCTACAGAAAACTGGCTTTAAAATTCCACCCTGACAAAAACCATGCGCCAGGAGCAACTGAGGCTTTTAAAAGTAAATCTGTCTCTGAATCACCATATCCAATACATTTTAAAAAGTTGATGTACATAAAATATAAAACAATAAATGCTGTTTTTGTTCTACTACAGAGATTGGAAATGCCTATGCAGTGCTCAGTAACCCAGACAAGAAGAGGCAGTATGATGTAAGTGGAGGAGAGGATCCCAACAGCCCAAGTAACAATGCTCATGGAGGATTTGATTTTCACAGAGGCTTTGAGTCTGATATTACACCTGAAGATCTCTTTAACATGTTCTTTGGAGGAGGCTTTCCCTCATGTAAGCCATTTTGTATAGATCAAATATACACATATAAAGCACTTTTTTCCACATAGATGGAGAAATCTGCACAGAATTCACTTTATAAATTCTGGTTGGTAGGAGAGATTGTATAGGGTTTTAAGAGGACTGGGTGTTATATATTGCTGCACACAATGAACATGTAGAAACTGGACAACTGATAAAAATTTTGGATTATTACCTCTACCATGGTTACACATGTGATGTTGCAGCGATACGTTGTCATAAAGGCTTATTTGCATTTGTTTTAAGCCTTGCCAGTTTAACAATATTAAACTGGAAAAGGTAGACCCAACTGGGCCATCAGAGCAGAGCAGGCTCTCAGAAAGAAGGGGTTTAGAGACACTGGATCCTTAAACCATTACAGACAATGTGAGAAAATTGGTGATCCTGCAATGTACACTGCCGCTCAAAAGTTTGGGATCAGTAAGATTTTTAATGTTTTTAAGGGAGTCTCTTCTGCTCATTAAGGCTGTATTTATTCTATCAAAAATACAGAAAACAAAACAGTAATATTGTGAAATCTTATTGCAATTTCTAATATTGGTTTCCTATTTTAATATACTTTATTTCTTTGATACAGCGCTGAATTTTCAGCATCATTACTCCAGTCTTCAGTGTCACATGATCCTTCAGAAATCATTCTAATATGCTGATTTATTATGAGTGTTGAAACTGTTGTGCTGCTTTATATTGTTTTTTGGAACATGTGATGAATATTTGTTTTGGAACGTGATTTGATGAATACAAAGTTAAAAAGAGCAAAATTTGTTCAAATTAGAAATCTTTTCTAACAATATAAGTCTTTATTATGACTTTATTCATTTAAAGGGGTCCTATTATGCTCTTTTACAAAGTCATGATTTTGTTTTGGGGGTGTACTAGAACATGCTCTCATGCTTGGTGATTCGAAAATCCCATTATTTTTCACATAATTATATTATTACATTACCTTTCTTCCCAGCCTGGCACAGACGCCTCGATTAGTTCTGGGTTTGATGAAGGCCCGCCTTCTGAAAAACGAAATGTGTGATTGGTTAGCTGTCCCAGTGTGTTGTGATTGGCGAACAGCTTGGACTGTTTCAGTAATGCCCCGCCCCTTGCCAAAGCAGCAAGTTTGTCAATATTGCTATATCAATTCAGACCCCGAAAATATTGAACAAGAGGATCGCACAGAACCTTTGCACACACGGTTTTTTGGCTAAATCACGTTTTAGATAGGATGTCAACAACAGCTTAAAAATAACTGCATTTACTATGTACAGATAAGTGCAACGGTAATATGTATTATGCTTATTGTTCTTTAATTCTAACATTATAACCTGAAATGCAGTGAAACTGTTATACAGTTAAATTTATTTATACCATAGTCCCACAGACTGACACTATTTGTGGCGGCATATGTGCAAATTCATTCTCTGCCAGCGGGATGCGCTGTTGGAGCGGGAGAGATCGAGGTTTCCCTGGTAACGCTGTACACAAAGCAGCGCTCCGCTCACAAACGCTGCTTTATCAGACATTACATGCAAGATGAAATGAAAATAGCATCCAAAATTTTCTTAAGACAGTCGGTTTCCTTCAGAAATACAGTTATATAAAAACACCAGCACCGGGTTTCGATTTTGAAACGTGCAGTGTTCAACCAAGCCTTCTCCCCGCCCATTCGAATTTCCATAGGCGGGATTTATTTTAATGATATTCTAATGGACCGCTTTGTGATATCACAAACACCGGAAAACAAGCTGTAGTCCAAAGGAGCCGTTCGTTGTAGTTCTTGAAAAGGGACTTTTAAAAAAAAAACTAAATATCTCCCTTTGGAGTGGACTTTGAGATTTGTAACTTTGTAGATATTTTTATGCCCAAACATACACACTACACACTGACTAAAATTCAAAAAGTGAAAAAGCATAATAGGACCCCTTTAACACATCCCTCCTGAATAAAAGTATTAATTTCTTTAAAAAAAAAAAAAAAAATGAAAAAATTTACTGACCCCAAACTTTTGAATAGCATTGTATATTGTAACCAAAATTTCTTTTTTTAAATAAATGCTGTTATTTATAACTTTTTATTAATCAGAGAATCCTAAAAAAAAATATCACAGGTCCCCCAAAAAATATGAAGCAGCACAACGGTTTCTAACACTGATTATAAATCAGCATATTAGAAAGATTTCTGAAGGATCATGTGACACTGAAGACTGGAGTAATGATGCTGAAAATTCAGCGTTGATCACAGAAATAAATTGTATTTTAAAGTATATTAAAATAGAAAACTGCAATAATATTTAACAAAATAACAGTTTTTTCTGTATTTTTGATCAAATAGATATAGCCTTGATGAACAGAAAAAAACTAAAAAATCTTACTGATCCCAAACTTTTGAGCGGCAGTGTACATTAAACAATTTAAAAATTTAAAAATCATTTCGTTCATCAACCTCAAATGTGGCTTACCATCTGAAACATGTAAGTAGTAGCATCATTACATGGCTGCTCGCTTTAACGTTAACCTAGAGAAATGTGCGCTATTCAAGTGTTTGTGCGGAGTGTGGAAGCTAAATATTAGTGCTCACTGCATGACAGTTAACTTGGAGGTGTCGGTGAAATCATTTGCATTTAACTTAAAATACTCATAATTTAAAATAACTTAAATGTTTTTGGTCATACAGATAAGAGTAACACACCTTACAAAAGTAACACATTTTTCATTCATTGTATATTAATTTGTGTACACTCACAATAACAACAAAATGTTGTGCTTGTTTAAAATAACGAAAGCAAACAGGGTGCGCTCTCTGCCGTATAGGTCTCTGTGAACATGAAACTCCATACTTGCCTCACAGACATGAAAAATATGTCTACAGAAAGTCAAATGTATACTTTTAAATAAACCAAATTCAAATGGAAAACAAATATGTTTAGATTATGTAATCCCTATGAAATGTACATGTCCACTGTCGAGATGACAAGTCAGTGTCGTCAACTTTGCAGCCAAAAATACAGAAAATTGCCAGACATCTCTAGCAGGACAGGAAGGGAGACCTTCTGCACCCCCGACCACCTAAGAGAGGACTTCTCATTGGACTAAGGGTTGACCCTCACCATCACACCTAATCCTAAAGTTTAGGAAATGACTGCCATAAAAATTCCTTCAGATCTCTGGATGTAACAGCAGTGGCTGAAACAAAGAAAGGCCACAAAGATCTATCCAAATCCATTCATACATATGTTTGGAGACCTTTAATAGACGTAAACTTCAACATATTCACGTCACCCTCAGTTAAAGTACAGTTTACGTTGATGGCCATTGACTGTTAATATAACAGTTGCAATATGCAATACTATATGCAATATAATATATGCAAATGAGTTCCACACTCAAGGCAGCAACAGAAACAACCCGTTCTGAGTCTCCGGTACATCCAGAGAGACAGTGGCGGATTCAGTGTTCTGAGTTTCTGGCCTGACGAGGAAAGGTACTTCAAGACAGCTAAGGTTCAACTAAGCTCTTGAGTAAACCTTCTATATTGCATTTGGCTGCCCTTCAGTTGCAAAGGACCCAGCAGTGATGGAAAGCAGCGCAGCCCAGTCCGCAAAGGACCTCCGCATTGGCAGACACTGCCTGAGACACATGGTTCCTTAACTACGCAGCCAGGCTGTAAAGGACCCCATGACGACCCATCTGACACAGCTGCCTGGTCCGTGCTCTTAGGACCCATTCGGCACAACAGAAGTTCTGCATCCTCCAGGTCCATGCATCAGCGGCTACCAGAACGCAACTCTGTGCCCTCCCCACTGCACGCAGTCTGCATCACCAGTGGAAGACGTCTCTACCGCAGGACTGATCACCCGCCCGTGGAACGTAATTATAAACTTACCAAACCTCTTTCCTAAAGGCCTTGGCTTTATAACGGCAGCCTATGTTTTCTATCCTGTTTAGATAACATTTACTTGGGATCAGCATTACAAATAATAGCTATATTATTTGTTCAAAGATGAATAAGCAGTTATTTATCGTTAATTCCACCAGAGCCATTAAGTGGTTCCCATAAGCAACATTACCATTAGAAATCTCTTCCATTGCTACATTCAGCTCAACAGCATAGCATTTAGCAATTCTGTGTTCACTCCATTTATTTGTTTCTATGTTTTATTTGGCATCTTCCTTCTTGTTTATTTGTCTTTTATCTATTAGCAGTGCATATTCATTTATTTGTGTCATCACTAGTTGTTTTACTTACTCTTGCATATCTATTGTTAATAAATTTCAGTTATCTTATTACAATTGAGTCTTCTTTGTGTTGATGATCCAAGGCTCTATTAGCCACAGTGGATATAAAAAGTCTTCACACCCTGTTAGAATGCCAGGTTTCTGTGATGTAAAAAAAAATGAGACCAAGATAAATAATTTAAGAACTTTTCACCTTTAATGTAAACTATAACCTGTACAACTCAAAAAAAAAAAAAAAAAGGAAAGGTGGAGTAGAAATAAAAAAAACTAAAATAATGTGGTTGCATAAGTGTGCACACCCTTAAACTAATACTTTGTTGAAGCGCCTTTTGATTTTATTACAACACTCAAGTCTTTTTGGGTATGAGTCTATCAGCATGGCACATCTTGACTTTGCAATATTTGCCCACTCTTCTTTGCAAAAATGCTCCAAATCTGTCAGATTGCGAGGGCATCTCCCGTGCACAGCCCTCTTCAGATCACCCCACAGATTTTCAATCGGATTCAGGTCTGGGCTCTGGCTGGGCCATTCCAAAACTTTATCTTCTTTTGGTGAAGCCATTTTTTTGTTGATTTGGATGTATGCTTTGTGTTGTTGTCATGCTGAAAGATGAAGTTCCTCTTCCATCTTCAGCTTTCTAGCAGAAGCCTGAAGGTTTTGTGTCAATTAGGGGTGTCACGATATACCGGTATTGACGATAACCGTGATATTCAAAGCAACAATTATCGATATCATGTTAATTTGGTGTGTGATGATATAATTTGGTGTGTGACGATATAATTGGCGATAACCACAATATTTAAAATGCCCCTATTATGGGTTATGAAAGGTTCATATTTTGGTTTTGGGAGTCCCCAACAACAGGTTGACATGCATGCAAGGTAAAAAAAAACACTTTCATTGTCTTAAAATATGCATTTATTTTTTTCCTTTTTTGTTCACGACTCCCAAACGGTTCGCTCAACGATTAATTTTTCCAAACCCCTCCTTTGCGTGACGCTAATCTGCGGTGATTGGTCTGATGACCCAGTCTGTTGTGATTGGTCTTCTGCGTGCAGCGCATGTCAGTAAAGGAACGCCCATCGCCACTTAGCCCACAGCTCGGTGGTAAACACCCAAACAGCCATGGTATATGCGTTAGCCCAATGCAGAAACGCATTGATAAAGCACTGCACTTTGTGCACCAACGTATTGCTCTATTCTTTATCAGAACTCCAAATAATAACAATGACAAACATTCATTATTCATCGACACATTTCTAGACAATTGCGAGCGAGCAGATATTGCTGTTAGCCGGTTAGACGGAGACCTACAAGCTGCACGGAGCGAACACAACACACACAACTAAATACGTATTTTGCACGCTACAGTACAGAGTACATGACAGCAACAGTTTTTAAAAGAATTACTCCAATTTCAGAATAAAAATTTCCTGATAATTTACTCACCCCCATGTCATCCAAGATGCTCATGTCTCCCTTTCTTCAGTGCAAAGAATTTATCAGTCACAACTTATCTAGCAAAACCATCTGTAATTTTCTTAAAAATAAAAAAGTTTATACACTTTTTAACCACAAATGCTCGTCTTGTCTAGCTCTGCGAGGCGCATGCGTACTTTGTCTGTGTACAATGGTTCAAGACAGGGTATGTCTAAAAACTCCCAACACTTTTCTCCTCCAACTTCAAAATTGTACTAAATAGTTGTTTTACCTTTTTTTTTTTTTTTTTTGTAAAGGGCGTTTGACCCTCCTTGCATGTTTACTTTGTAAACACTGGGTCGGTGCTTCTGTAGCGATGTAGGGCGTCTCCTAGGAATCCAGAATAGGAATTCCGCTAGGGTGTTTGAGGGAGGGGAGGTTCAAGTTTTCCCGGGTCTGCACGCGCAACAACTGAGCGGGCATAAATATGCTAATGTTTCATGTTGACGTCACCTTGAAACAGCTAAAGATTTATTTTAAAAATTACTCGTTTTCATGACTCGGAGTCGACCCTTTTTTTGAAAGACAATACCTTTATACACGGTGCACTTTTAGATTTAAAACTTTGCAGGATGTTTTCATTCACTTAGAGCTGTGTTACACACTGCATGAAAGGTAATTTTCAAAAATCCATAATAGGGGCACTTTAAAATGAACAGGACTCTTATGATAACACCACATATAAATACTCCAGCGCCAGTACTTGGTTGACCTCCAGGTGGCAGTATTGCACCTTAACCCTGACACCTGTCAAACAAGAAGGAAGATGCAGCACAAGCTGCTACTCTGAGGAAAGCCATGTTCAGTTACAGAGCAAGTTGCGATTATTTTATTAGTCATAGAATGGGAGATGTTACATTAACCTGTTAACAGAGGTTTTCTGTGTTCATATATTTAAGTAAAGGGTGATTATTTTAATAAGTACCGTGTTTTCTTTACTCGTATTATTTTTGTATTTGCAATCAGTACAGCCTGTGCGTAGTAACACTTAATTTCTTTGTTCAAATCTATTATTAAAAGTCACACGATTAAAACTGAGCGACCACATTGCTATATTAAACTCTGTAAAATGGTAAGTTGGTCGCAGTGCCATGCACTTAATGCCTCATCTGCGGCCGTTCTAGATGAATTAGTAGCGCTCTTACTGCATGACTTCAGTGGCGCTGGCGCAACTATAGGTTAAAGAGCATGACATCTTATTGTAAAGTGTTACCATTAATATTTATTCATCATACTGTTGAACTTGACAGTATTTTCTCTCTTGTTATTTCATAGGAGTCAGAGTCTTGTACCCTGTGTTTATGAGTATCTTTATGTTCATTGGGTGAAAAAGAAAAACTCAATAAACAAGTAAAAAATAACTTGACTGATTACCCCCCTAATCAGTTTTGATACCTTTTAACAGTGAGATCCTTTTTAAAATGAGTTTGAATGTGGTTGCTTAATTCTGAACACAGTCACATCCTTAGTTATAAGAGAGTGTGCAAACTTATGCAACAACATTATTTGAGTTTATTTTTACTCCACCTTTCCTAAAATATTTCAGTTTGTTTTTTAATTGCGTTGTACAGGTTATAGTTTACATTTAAAGGTAGAAAAAGTTCACAGAAGATCACAGAAACCTGGCATTTTAACAGGGGTGTGTAGACTTTTTATATCCACTGTATCTAAACCACCAATATTTCAGATAAATAAGTTGACCAACTCCCTCCAGTTAGCGAATCTCAAATTGTGGAACAGCTTGTTGGAAACATTCCCATATTGCCAAACTAACAGTCCTTGACTGGTGCTCTGAACTGAGCATGGTGGGAATTGGTCATCTGATATACTCATAACCGCACCTTGAGTGACGTGTGACCCAAAAATCACAACATCTTTGGTGACGCGAGTCTCACTTACTGCAAGTATTATGATGTTAAGACAGTCTTCTTGCTGTTTTTTCCCTGAAGCATTCATAATCATTACTTCTGCAGCACGCTGTGGCAAGCTTTATGTGTGGGTTTGAGCGCTATTCTGAATTATAAGGTTTCAATATAAATGTGCAATTAGTCAACAAATCACTCAAATGAATGACTATTAGACGATCAGAAAAATCTTTAGTTGAGTGCAGCCCTAATACTTACTGGCTGCTTGATAAGCAGAGTCAAAAGGGCACAACAGTTTCAGAAAGACAGTAAGTAGCAAAATAGACTGATACATTCACTTCACACTGCAGAAAATGACAATGCAGCAAATACTATTTTCTTCCGTCAGACATATATGATTTTGACCATTCAAATGAACCAGGTTTGTGACAAGATGTTTTTTTTTTTCATCTACATTTAGCATTATTAAGAGTCAGTCTAAATCAGAAGAGTCCACCCATTTGCCTCTACGATGTTCTGATTCAGAGATATCCCCCTCACCTTTTTTCAATCAAAGTCCAGTGGGTGGTTGCTAGAGTTATATAACTTGTTGCTAAGGCATGGCTACTATTGGCTGGTTGCTAAGTGCCCCTCAACTCTCTGTGACATTCTGTTCTGGAGATATGATTTTACAAATGTCTTTCCAAAGTTAAGTTTATGGGATTTTTTCATAGCACACTTCTCCTCAATAAGCCGCGTAATTTGACACACACACGTGTATATATATATATGTATGTATGTATATATATATATATATGTGATGTGATATATACAGTGAGGAAAATAAGTATTTGAACACCCTGCTATTTTGCAAGTTCTCCCACTTAGAAATCATGGAGGGGTCTGAAATTGTCATCATAGGTGCATGTCCACTGTGAGAGACATAATCTAAAATAAAAAATCCAGAAATCACAATGTATGATTTTTTAACTATTTATTTGTATGATACAGCTGCAAATAAGTATTTGAACACCTGAGAAAATCAATGTTAATATTTGGTACAGTAGCCTTTGTTTGCAATTACAGAGGTCAAAGCGTTTCCTGTAGTTTTTCACCAGGTTTGCACACACTGCAGGAGGGATTTTGGCCCACCTCCACACAGATCTTCTCTAGATCAGTCAGGTTTCTGGCCTGTCGCTGAGAAACACGGAGTTTGAGCTCCTCCAAAGATTCTCTATTGGGTTTAGGTCTGGAGACTGGCTAGGCCACGCCAGAACCTTGATATGCTTCTTACAGAGTCACTCCTTGGTTATCCTGGCTGTGTGCTTGGTCATTGTCATGTTGGAAGACCCAGCCTCGACCCATCTTCAATGCTCTAACTGAGGGAAGGAGGTTGTTCCCCAAAATCTCGCAATACATGGCCCCGATCATCCTCTCCTTAATACAGTGCAGTCGCCTGTCCCATGTGCAGAAAAACACCCCAAAGCATGATGCTACCACCCCATGCTTCACAGTAGGGATGGTGTTCTTGGGATGGTACTCATCATTCTTCTTCCTCCAAACACGTTTAGTGGAATTATGACCAAAAGTTCTATTTTGGTCTCATCTGACCACATGACTTTCTCCTATGACTCCTCTGGATCATCCAAATGGTCATTGGCAAACTTAAGTCGGGCCTGGACATGTGCTGGTTTAAGCAGGGGAACCTTCCGTGCCATGCATGATTTCAAACCATGACGTCTTAGTGTATTACCAACAGTAACCTTGGAAACGGTGGTCCCAGCTCTTTTCAGGTCATTGACCAGCTCCTCCCGTGTAGTTCTGGGCTGATTTCTCACCTTTCTTAGGATCATTGAGACCCCACGAGGTGAGATCTTGCATGGAGCCCCAGTCCGAGGGAGATTGACAGTCATGTTTAGCTTCTTCCATTTTCTAATGATTGCTCCAACAGTGGACCTTTTTCACCAAGCTGCTTGGCAATTTCCCGTAGCCCTTTCCAGCCTTGTGGAGGTGTACAATTTTGTCTCTAGTGTCTTTGGACAGCTCTTTGGTCTTGGCCATGTTAGTAGTTGGATTCTTACTGATTGTATGGAGTGGACAGGTGTCTTTATGCAGCTAACGACCTCAAACAGGTGCATCTAATTTAGGATAATAAATGGAGTGGAGGTGGACATTTTAAAGGCAGACTAACAGGTCTTTGAGGGTCAGAATTCTAGCTGATAGACAGGTGTTCAAATACTTATTTGCAGCTGTATCATACAAATAAATAGTTTAAAAAATCATACATTGTGATTTCTGGATTTTTTTAGATTATGTCTCTCACAGTGGACATGCACCTACGATGACAATTTCAGACCCCTCCATGATTTCTAAGTGGGAGAACTTGCAAAATAGCAGGGTGTTCAAATACTTATTTTCCTCACTGTACATACATATATACAGAGCTGGGTAGATTACAAATTACAAATTTTAATCCGTTACTGATTCCAGATTACAAGACAAAAATTTTAGTCAGTAACGTAATCCGTTACATTACACATTTTAGGTAATATAATCAGATTACTTTTAGATTACTTTTGATTTAACTCATTTATCACATTGATTTAAATAGCATTATCTTGTACCATAATGATGTAAAAAATACAAAGAGTAAGAAAACCTGTTCCATTCATTGTAATTTACAAGTGCATTAAACATTATATTACATCAAGGTTTCCCAAACTAGGGTTTGTAAAGGAACTGCAGAGGGGTTGTGAGTTTAATGAAAAGCTGACAATTAATTAAATCATACAATTTTTTTAATGAAAATAAGTCATTTTAAAACAAACTCCCTTTCTTTGTTTTTTTTTTTTAATTTTTTAAAATTATTATTATTTTTATTTGAGCTCCCTTTTGAGGAAAGTCTCTTCACTTGGCGGCCATATTTAATTTGCAACGCCTCCGGGCAGCTCGTAGAAGACTTAATGAATGGGGGAATCCTGAAATCTCAAAAACTGCTCGCTGAACTCAAAATGTCAAATCAGCAACAAATATCTGAAATTAATTGCCCCATGAATGTTATTTCTTATGCTCAAATAGCATTTAAAAAGTTTATTTTTCAGGTTAGACCAGCCAATGCGCATGCGGAGTCATAACGTGCTTATACAGCACATGTGCATTGGCTGGTCTAGTCAAGTTTCTATGGGAAATTTGGCTCTTTCATTTAGAAGGTGGGACTATTCCTCCATATTGCGCGTTGCAGTTTCTCCCATTCATAAGAATAGGAGAGAACCGTCTTTGCATTTCTATAGTCTTTGTTTTAAATAAAACACTTACTAAAAAAATATGAAATATTTTTATTTACCTGCATGCAGTGTGATCATTAATCAACATCAAAGAAACCGTGAGCATGCAAATGTGTTAATTAATTATTGAAATATTTATTACAAAATTTAAGGGGTACTTAAAGAAAATATATTTGGTGAATAAGGTTTAGATGACAAAAGTTTTGTAATGCCTGCATTACATGTAACCAAGAAATAACGTGAATAAATGAATTTTAATTAGTTATAATTAATAATACATGGTTAAAAAACCTACAGAGTAATAATTCAAATAAAAATGTGTTCATCGGTAGCCTAGTTGATGCAATGTTGAAACCCTTCTTAAACCTGAAAAGATTTTTGTATATCCAGTGGTCAAATGCAGTCGCCACCCGACTAATGACTGATCTTTGTGTGAATGTCCACAAAACTGGACTATATATATATATATATATATATATATATATATATGTATATAATTGGTAGGCTATTTTAGAAAGGAAAATTTAAAAGATGAAAAAGAGAAATTAGGAAGAATCAATTATTTATGAATAATTTATTGCTATTGTGTGAATAATATGTAATCATGTAATCCATAAAAAAGTAACTGTAGTCTGATTACAAATATTTTAAAATGTAACTTACTCTGATTACAAGTACTTGTATCTGATTACGTGATCCAGATTACATGTAATCAGTTACTACCCAGCTCTGTATACAGGTGCATCTCAATAAATTAGAATGTCGTGGAAAAGTTCATTTATTTCAGTAATTTAACTCAAATTGTGAAACTCATGTATTAAATAAATTCAGTGCACACAGACTGAAGTAGTTTAAGTCTTTGGTTCTTTTAATTGTGATGATTTTGGCTCACATTTAACAAAAACCCACCAATTCACTATCTCAACAAATTAGAATACTTCAATAAGACCAATTAAAAAAAACATTTTTAGTGCATTGTTGGCCTTCTGGAAAGTATGTTCATTTAGTGTATATGTACTCGATACTTGGTAGGGGCTCCTTTTGCTTTAATTACTGCCTCAATTCGGCGTGGCATGGAGGTGATCAGTTTGTGGCACTGCTGAGGTGGTATGGAAGCCCAGGTTTCTTTGACAGTGGCCTTCAGCTCATTTGCATTTTTTGGTCTCTTGTTTCTCATTTTCCTCTTGACAATACCCCATAGATTCTCTATGGGGTTCAGGTCTGGTGAGTTTGCTAGCCAGTCAAGCACACCAACACCATGGTCATTTAACCAACTTTTGGTGCTTTTGGCAGTGTGGGCAGGTGCCAAATCCTGCTGGAAAATGAAATCAGCATCTTTAAAAAGCTGGTCAACAGAAGGAAGCATGAAGTGCTCCAAAATTTCTTGGTAAATGGGTGCAGTGACTTTGTTTTTCAAAAAACACAATGGACCAACACCAGCAGATGACATTGCACCCCAAATCATCACAGACTGTGGAAACTTAACACTGGACTTCAAGCAACTTGGGCTATGAGCTTCTCCACCCTTCCTCCAGACTCTAGGACCTTGGTTTCCAAATTTCTTCCACACTTTTTCCTTCCGCTCAACTTTTTGTTAACATGCTTGGATACAGCACTCTGTGAACAGCCAGCTTCTTTGGCAATGAATGTTTGTGGCTTACCCTCCTTGTGAAGGGTGTCAATGATTTCAATGATTGTCTTCTGGACAACTATCAGATAAGCAGTCTTCCCCATGATTGTGTAGCCTAGTGAACCAAACTGAGAGACCATTTTGAAGGCTCAGGAAACCTTTGCAGGTGTTTTGAGTTGATTATCTGATTGGCATGTCACCATATTCTAATTTGTTGAGATAGTGAATTGGTGGGTTTTTGTTAAATGTGAGCCAAAATCATCACAATTAAAGAACCAAAGACTTCAGACTACTTCAGTCTGTGTGCATTGAATTTATATGCACTGTGTATATATATATATATATATATATATATATATATATATATATATATATATATATATATATATATATATATATATATATATATATATATATATATATATATATGTATATATATATATATATATATATATATATATATATATATATATATATATATATATATATATATATATGTATGTATATATATATACAGTGCCCTCCAAAAGTATTGGAACAGTAAAGACAAAATTGCTCTGTTGGCTGTGGAGTCAAGACATTTACAAATATGATTAAAAGATGAATATGAGATAAAACTACAGAATGTCACATTTTATTATTGGGTGATTCAACACACAGATGTTTTTCCAGCTAAGAAGTTCAGCACTTTTAGATTTTCATCCCTCTATCTGATGTGAGCATAAGTATTGGAACAGTTGCCTCACAAGTCTTTCTAAGTGATCAGCTGTGTCCTGTTGCATTAATTCTTCAGATATTAAAAGCAGGGAATATGTCGTATCAGTTATATCCATTACTTCTGCATTCTGAATCTTGCATTCGATGATGACACACACAAACCAGGATGAAGATGAGGGAGCTGACTTTGAGAGAAAAGCAAGCAATTTGGATGCTAAAAGAAAAGAGGAAGTCAATTAGAGGTATAGCAAAAACAAAGGGCATGGAGAAATCAAGATTTTGGAAACCACCAGCGACACCAGCAACCAACAACTACCTGATCGGCTGAGAAAACAACATTTGTTGATGACAGACAAATCATAAAAGCTGTGAAATTGAACCCTAAAAGACGTGTCTGTAAAATCACCAACAACTTCCAGAAAGCTGGGGTGATGCTCTGACAATCTACTGCCCTCAGGAGACTTTGACATAGAATAACAGAGGCTACACAGCAAGATACAAACCTCTGACCAGCTCCAAAAATAGAAAGGCAAGATTAGAGTTTGCAAAAAAACACAAAGGTGAGCCAGAAGAGTTTTTGGAACTGTGTTTATGGACCGTTGAGACAAAGATGAACCTTTATCTAAGTGATTGGAAAGCAAAAATGTGGAGAAAAAAAAAAAGGGAAACGCAAATGATCCCAAGTATACAGCCTCATCTGTAAAGTATGGTGGAGGTGGTGTCATGGCATGGGCATGCATGGCTGCCTCTGGAACAGGCCCTCTCAACTTTACTGATGACTTAATGTATGATGACAGTACTGCCATGCAAAGGCAAAAGACTGTAACTTCGAAAATTTTTGTCGAAAATTAGTTATTAATATTTTTGGGACATTGAAGACATCCTTTATCATGTACATAAGTATCTTGAGGCAATTTCGTTGTTTTTACCGAGAAAATAATGGGTCGTCTCAACCGTAACTTCAAAAAGCATCGGAGAAACCAAGGCAGAACACCGTATAACACCAGTAACGTCTATTTCACTTTGTTTGGAATGCTCAAACTGAGTTATGGTGTTCTGCCTTTAAGCTGCGCGTCAAAATGAAGTTACAGTGCCAGTTTGGAGTTATACGGTGTTGTGCCTTTTTTTTACTGTCCATTAAAGTCTGATGCATTTAAATCACGTTGTAGACAAACAAATTAGATTGCGATCTACCAAACAAAGCATACTCCATATAACAAAGCACACCTTGGCAGCAATACATAATCGTGAATAAAGATTTTTTTTTTTTTTCGTTTTTTGTAATGCAGCTTATTCACCAGGCTGTCACTTCTAGTTGGATGCGCGTGTACTTGAATGCCATAGCATGTAGCATGATCAATCATAAAATCAGTAGCCTAACAGTTCACAATTAAATCCACATCCTATCTTTTCTTGTAACCCGATAAAATCAATCCATGTTGCTGAATGTCGTCGGAGATGTTTAACCCACAAGCATTTCTGAGCATTCCTGCTTGCTGCCGTTCATATAAATCCACAAGTCGTTCTTTTAGGTTAGGCTATTTCATTAAAGTCAAAGCTATTATGCTGTGTCTAGCATTCTTTTTTTCTGTTTCTGAGCATAGCAAATAAATTGGTTGCAAAACGGTATCCACTCACAATCACATGTTTAACTTTTAGTCTGCTTGTTACGGTCAAAACAATAATAATAATAATAATAATAATAATAAAAAATACAGTCACATTACTATATGCTATAGCCTATATGAGATAGCCCATGATCACTAGATTTTATACACTATAACGATTTTGTAAATGGTGATCAGCAAACAAATATTGATAATGTGGAAGTTACTGTCTTTTGCCTTGGTGTGACTTTTGACTTTTTGCAGACAATGCAAAGGCAGAGTACATTAACTTCAAAATAGGGGTAAAAATCAAGTTTGAGCTTACAATTTTTTTTAATGTAGATAATTTTCATTACTAAAACATCTAATTGCCAAATTTACAGTGTCCTACCTATAATTAATTTGGCTGGGCAAGTAAAAAACTTTAAAGTCATTTTTCTCAGTTTCACATTCTAGCGAGTTAAGGTCTTTTGCCTTTGTAGGGCAGAGTAGCAGAATGAATTTGGAAGGGTGCAAAACCATCTTGCCTACCAATATTCAAGAAAATGCCACCAGATTCATTGGGAAGTGCTTCATATTGCATCAGGACAATGACCCAAAACACCCTGCCAGTTCAGTCAAGGAATTTATAAGGCCAAAGAAATGGAAAGTCTTAGATTGCCCAAGTCAATCTCCAGATTTAAATCCGATTGAACATGAATTTCACCAGCTGAAGAGGAGAGTAAAGGCAGAAACTCCCCAAAACAAACAACAATTGGAATTGGCTGCATTAAAGGCTGGGAAAAGTATTTCAAAGGATGAGACCAAGAGTCTGGTGATGTCTATGGGTCCCAGACTCGCTGCTGTGATTGTGCACAAGGGATCTGCAGCTAAATAATAGCTTTTAATCTTTTATATCTGCCTTATGTTCAACTGAGTGGGATGAACTCTAAAAGTGCTGCTCTTTTTATTTGGTAAAACATATGTGTTGAAACATCTAATAATAAAATGTGACATTCTGTAGTTTTGTCTCATATTCATCTTTTTATCATATTTGCAAATGTCTTGACTCCACAGCCAACAGAACAATTTTGTCTTTACTGTTCCAATACTCATGGAGGGGACTGTATATACAGGTGCATCTCAAAAAATTTGAATATGGTGAAAAAGTAAATTTTTTGTAACTTATTTTTATAAAGTGAAGCTTTCATATATTCTAGATTAATTACATGTAAAACATTTCAAAGTTCTTTTTTATTTTGGGTGGCTATTTGTCAGAGTGCTGAATCAAAGCATATTAAATGCAAAGTCGACTGGAAGTAAGAAATTGGGTAGGAAATGGTGCACAAGCAACAGGGATGACCGCAAACTTGAGAATACGGTCAAGCAAAGCCGATTCAAACACTTGTGAGAGCTTCACAAGAAGTGGACTGAAGCTGGAGTTAGTGCATCAAGAGTCACCATGCTCAGACGTCTTCAGGAAAAGGGCTACCAAGCCACTTCTGAAACAGAAACAACATCAGAAGCATCTTACCTGGGCTAAGGAGAAAAAGAACTGGACTGTTCCTCAGTTATCCAAAGTCCTCTTTTCAGATAAAAGTAAATTTTGCATTTCATTTGGAAATCAAGGTCTGGAGGCTGGAGGAGGACTGGAGAGGAACAGAATCCAAGCTGCTTGAATTCAGTGTGAAGTTTTCGAAGTCAGTGATGATTTGGGGTGCTGTGACGTCTGCTGGTGTTGGTCCATTATGTTTTATCAAGTCCAAAGTCAATGCAGCTGTCTACCAGGAGATTTTGGATCACTCTATGCTTCCATCTGCTGACAAGCTTTATGGAGATTCTGATTTCCTTTTCCAGCAGGATTTTGGCACCTGCCCACAGTGCCAAAACCACTTGCAAGTGGTTTGCTGACCATGATATTACTGTGCTTGATTGGCCAGCCAGCATGCCTGACCTGAACCCCATATGGAATATATGGGATATTTTCAAGAGAAAGATGAGAAACAGTCAATCCAATGATACAGATGAGCTGAAGGCTCAATAGTGCCTCAGCAGTGCCACAGGCTGATCGCTTCCATGGCACACCTCACTGATGCTGTAATTTGTGCTAAAGGAGCCCCGACCAAGTATTGAGTGCATAAATGAACATACTTTAAATAACTTGAACTTTTCTGTTTTGCAAATCCTTTTTTTGATTGATTTTAGGAAATATTCTAATATTTTGAGATACTGGATTTTTGACTTTCATGAGCTGTAAGCTCTAATCATCAAAATTAAAACAAAAAAACTTTTTAAAATGTTTTACTTTACATATAATGAATCTAGAATATATGAAAGTTTCACTTTTTGAAATAAGCTACAAAAAAATTAACTTTTTTACGATATTCAAATTTTTTGAGATGCACCTGTGTATATATATTTATTATTATTATTTTATTTTATTTTATTTTTTTTCAGAAAAAGAAAAGCAATAACAGCATTCAAATGGTATAATGCTTCAAATGGTATAATGTCCAATGCACTCTTAGTCCATTGTGTCTTTGTGGTTTTTCAGAAATCCATTGCAGTAGTATGCAGCGCCTGGCAGTAAATAATACAATTTTGAGCAACTGAATCTTAGAAGAGCTCCAGGTGTTGTATGAAAGAATCCCCAAAATACAGACCAGTTGGTCAAGGTCCAAATAGATTCCTAATATGCTATCAGGAACAGAGATGTTATGTAGTGATGACATTAGGGGTTAACTCAGGAGCCCCAATCATCTCTGATTTTAAGAGAAAACACCAATGAAATTTGGCTAGTGGATTTTGCATGCTGAGCCACTCCCCGTGCATACGGGTATAAAGAGGCGACAGGTGCATCCACTCATTCAGGTTTTACACTGAGGAGCCGAGAACATGTCCCTTGCAACCTGCGATGGTTCGAAGTTGTGGCATGGGGACATAATGTCTCCGTTCCCTCCATCAGGGAACGAGGGTTATGTATGTAACCAAGACGTTCCCTATCTGTCGGTCACTATGAGTTATGCTGTGACAACATTAGGAGTCCATGGAAAGCGCCACAACCTGAACACGTTACGACCCTGTGGTGCTGCAAATCTTGACAAGCAGCCGCGTGGCAGACAAATGCTACGCACGGGTTGTAACCTTCCCAATGCCCCACCGCAAATTCGGTGACCTTGTCGCCCACAGGGACCAAAAAGGAGAGTACATCGCTGCTGGGGATAGCCATGCTGCTGTTCCTACCACAGAAATTATTTTCTCAAGAGAAGGGATTTCAACCTTCATGAAAGGTGCTTCAGGTCTTTCCTGTTTGTTGTTTACAGCTTGGCGATAACGATGGGGAAGGGAGCCTTCCAAGGGAAGGACACTGCGGAAGCCACATCTTATCTTTAGGGAGGCATCATGTGGAGACACTAATATAGGCTGACCCAGGCCTGGGGCAGTACTACATATGGAATGGTACTCTGAGGCAGGTCCTACCTGCCATCAGGAAGGAACGACTGCCAGCAGAGTCTGACGGAATGGTCTGTCAAAGGGAAGACACGGGTTCACCAAGAGGGAAACCTTACCGTGGAAGAATACACATATGGGATTGCCCAAAGGGAATCAAGCCATATGGACACCTAGCCCAGTACAGGGACTGACCGGAGACCCGGGCAAGCTAACACTGACACTGGGCCTGGAATCAGACTGCTCTGCCCAGTCTGACTGCCGATGGAGGATACTCAACCAGGGTTCGCCGTCCGGGGAGGAGGAAAAAGGCGATCGCATCGCATGAGGGGGAAAGGCGCAGCAAGCGTGACATCCTTCTTGCTAATTACCTATTACCCAACACATGGGAAGAAACCGGCTCGACTCAGAGACCGTAGAATCTCGCAAAAGTGTTCAGTGTCGCCCAGCCCGCAGCTCTACAGATGTCTGCCAGAGAGGTGCCGTGCGCCAGCGCATAGGAGGGGGCAACACTCCATGTGGAGTGAGCCCTTACCCTCAGAGGGCACGGCTCGCCTTGGGATTGGTACGTCAAGGCGATGGCATCCACTGTCCAGTGGGGCAGCCTCTGCTTGGAGGCAGCCTTCCCTTTCTGCTGTCCTCCGTAGCAGACAAGAGCTTCTGAAACTCCGGGTGCGGTCCACGTATATGCACAACGCTATTACGGGGGACAGGAAAGCTAATGCTGGGTCTGCCTCCTCGGAGGGCAGTGCTTGCAGGTTCACAGCATGGTGGGAAGCTTGGGCACGTATCTAGGCCAGGGTCTCAGGACAACGTGAGAGTAGGCTGGTCAAACACAAGGCAATCTACGCTCACCCGAAAATGCTTGGTGGTCCCCGACCCTCTTGATGGAAGTGAGCGTGGTCAGGAGCGCTGTCTTAGCAGACAGGAATTTAAGCTCGACTGAACTAAAAAATTAGGTATGACGCAACACAATCAACTACAAATAGCAGCATAATGGGTTTGATTTGATTCATGCAATATCTGATTTTGAACCTTAAAAAAGGTTCCTGTTTTGTTTCAGGTGTAAGTTCCACATGGAATTAGTTTGTGTGGTGGGAAGCCAATGTTTACCCCAAACTAATTCTAGAAACTATGAAATTTCCAGTGGTGGAAAAGGACAAAAACTCTGATAAACATGTAAAAGATGTCTGTTATCAATTGTAATGTTAATGTATCACATCTTGTTAGGTGTGTGGGGAACTGAATATGTGATTTTGTGTTTCTTCAGCGAACACACATGAATTCACTAATGGCAGAACATACAGTCACCATATGGATGAAACCAGAAGAGAGAGAGCGGAGGAGAGGGGAGATGTATGAACATATTTTTTTCTTGCTCAATCTTCATGAAAACGTGGTCCTCGAATTTAGTTTGAGCAGTATTGCCAAAAGTGCTGATATTTTTTGTATTGGTATGAGTGGACAGAAATTTATTTGTTTATTTCTGAACAGAGCGTGGTGCAAAGAGTTGTTTTTGTTTTCTTACATTCCACAGAGTGTTGTCTCTTACTATTGAGAAAATGGGAAGACCTGAGAAAGCTTTTGGTCTGTGTATTGCTTGGTGACATGCAAACCTAATAAATCTTAAGCTATTATTTGCAATAATTTTGTTGTTGTAAAAGAAAAATATGAACTGGCCAATTTATGTCATTTTGTTGGCACTATTCCGGTCAGAATGGAAGTTACTTAATAGTAATTACTTATTTATAGAACTATTGCATAAAAAACAATATCACACTCGAATACTGAATTGTCACAGCTGTAAAGACCTGCAGAACAAGGCCATTCCAATATTCAGGATTGCTTGTGTGTGTGTAAGTGTGAGATATACACACATTATATAGCTGCTAAATGTTTTTTTCCCAAATATCAGAACAATTGTGAATGTGATATCACAAATGTGATACAGCTCAATAGACAAGTTAATATTAACAAAGTACATTTTAGGCACAATTTTGCCACTTTTTCTGTTTTTGCTTTGCCAACTAAAATAGCTCCAGACAACGCCACAGCAGAATTAACACGGCTGTGCTTTGTTCATGAATGTACCATATTTGATTCATAATTAGTCCCTTGTTTTGTTCAGAATAATATTTTGAAGAGTAATATTTACCTACAGTAAGAGCAACAGAAAAATCAACACTACCAATGCACAGACCGACTGTTTGGAACAAATATAGACAACTGGTGTGCTACAAACAGTAAAAAAGTCCCAATGCTGTTGGACTAGTACTGTAAATCAGCACTCTTGTATCAGCACTCTTGGAACACTGCTTAACCAATCAGATTTGAGGACTGTGGCTAACTCTAATTACAGACTAGGTGCTTTTCACACATAAGATAGTAAACCCTGGGTCATTCCGGTGTTATCTTGCTTCACGTTTCACACTGCTGATAAAAATACTTTGGGTTAACAATCCTGAGTATTTATAAGCTGACATTTCACACTGTACATTTCTAAACCCTGGGCTAACATTTTTATATATGCGTATCTGTGGTGTCAGAATCACTGATTGGACAAACGTAGCACTCAACCTTTTTGCATAATGGCTCTAGCATTACACATCATTAAATTATATATTTCAGACTGTATTATCACACATTTTTCTGAATGGACTTTTGACATATTTCCCCTCAAATGTTTCACGCTGTAGATGTTTGGCACCTCAATGCAGTGTTGTCAAAACGGTGCTAAGTGTGCTCCAGAGCAGGGTTTTAAAACCCTGGGTGAAAAGCAGCGCTAACCCCACTTCTAAATTACAAGTTTAAAAAAAGTACCTTTTACTTCAGGTTAAAAGTAGGGTTTAGAATGACCGTAACCTGGGGATAAGTGCAGTGTGAAAAACCATTTAAAATCGTTAACCCCAGGGGCCTGTACCATGATGGTAGTTGAACAAATTCAGAGTTATTAGTATCCTCTATTAGGTTAGAGGATTAGTTTCAAGTTGACAAAACCAAACCACTCCAATCGGGCTTTGTTAGTATCATGATACTGATCATCAACTTTCTTTGTTAACTCAGGCTTTGATCCTGAGTTTATGGAGCATGTGCACATGAATGTGTGACATCAGAGGCAAACAGCCAATCACATACCCTTGCAACACAGAGCAAGTATGATCCACTTCTCATGAGAGACCCAGCGAGATTCAAAACTAAAGGTTAAAGGTTTTGCTAAAGGTTAAGAGATTGAAGAATATGACAAATTTAAATCCATTTACACTGGAAAAAAGTACTTGTTAATGAAAAAGGACAAATAAAAGAAATGATCTTGCTCTATCAGTGCAGTCACAAATGAAACTTAAGTTAGTTTATATAGTTGAAAATATATAGCGATAGAGAAACGAACATGTAAAGTCACATGTAATCATTTTTGAAGTGTCTATTGATTATACAAAATTAAAGTAATATATTGGTTCTACAGCTTACTTATATTACAAATGATCTGTATATATTAATTCATTTAAAATAAATGATTTATATTTATAATAACTGTTAAACTAAAATTGCTTGCTTGTAATGGATTAATAAAAATATAAGTCATAATAATTATATAAATCATATAAAATAACATTATTATTATTATTTTAGTACTAGTCACCTTTAATTTGGAGCAAGAGAAACTGGGGAAGTGACTTTTTTGCATCAGACACGTGTCACTTTTCTCACATCTGATTGGTCCAATTTCAGTTTGAGATCTCTAACCCACAACATAACCTGCCCCAGAGCAAGTTAGCCATGGAGTGCAAGTTACTATGGCAAAGAACGCAGCTAAAAGCCAAGCCACTTTAATGGTATCTAAAACCCAGGATTGGTGCAAACTAAACTGAAACTTACCTGGCTAGCCAGCTAATCCGGCTTCATAGTACAGGCCCCAGATCATTCTAAAATTTGGGTTAACAGAAATCATGGGTTGTCTTCTACTATGTTTGATGCTGTTCAGTATTCCTGAATGAAATTAAGTGTAAAGCTAAAAAAAAGTATCTTCACTCCAACTGACACATTTTCCACCACCGTTTGGGAGTTCTTCTCCTTTAGTGTTGAAACGACTGTTTATACAACATACAGGGTTTTTGTGACTAGTGACACAAATGAGGCACCCACTCTTCAGTTTCTGACTGAGTGTCTATTGTTAAGCATCTAGCTGCATTGTTTTACACTGCAAATGTTTTGTCAGGAGGGTTTCATAACCCTTGTTAAAGGTTTTACCAAAAAACATTCTAAATTACAAGTATGAAACTTTCCTCAACCCAGGGTTAAAGCTGAGTTTAGAACAGCAATCACTTGCTGTTAGGCACAATGTGAAAATCTCTACTTAGAATAATTTCATTTTTCTTACTGAAAGCTATTTGTCATGCTAGGCTTTGTTTGAGTTGTTTGAATAAAGGGCTGGGTATCAATACACATTTCTCAAATTCAATTCAATTCAAATTTTAATTCCATTTCAAAAGTGTTGTATATATTTCAGTGTCCAATTTGATTACATATGAAGAAATTCCCCTTCTGCTTGCACTGTAAATATCACAGGGCAGTGTTAAAGGCTAATTCAAACCAGTAACTCTTTTTAATATTCATTAAGCAACTTACAAGCGTAATTTGTTCAAGAAATGGTACTACACGGTTGCATTGTATGCTTAGTTGTTTGTATAAATTAACAAACATTACAAAATGAACAGCAGGGTCTATGCACAAGTGAGTTATACTGCTAAACAGGGTGAAGTGATATCTGCAGGACATAAGTGTAGTCGAAAAATATTTTCATGCAGCCACTGATAATAGCCATAAAGCTGATTTGAAGATTCAGCATCAGGATTGTTTAAATAAAGATCACAATTAATCTGAAAGTCTGTATTTTTACCCAGTCCTATTTGAATGTTTCATTCTGTTATTCATGTTTTAAAGTAACACACAAATGTGACCCTGGACCACAAAATCAGTCATAAGTAGCATGGGTATATTTGTAGCAATAGCCAACAATACATTGTATGGGTCAAAATTATAGATTTTTTTAATGCCAACACTCATTAGGATATTAAGTAAAGATCATGTTCCATGAAGATATTTTGTAAGTTTCCTACCGTAAATATATAAAAACCTGATTAGTAATATATGCATTGCTAAGAACTTCATTTGGACAACTTTAAAAGGCGATTTTCTCAATATTTTGAATTTATTTATTTTTTTGGACCCTGAGATTCCAGATTTTCAAATAGTTGTATCTCAGCCAAGTATTGTCCTATCCTAACAAACCATACATCAATGCAAAGCTTATTTATTCAGTATAAATCTCAGTTTTAAAAAATTTACCCTTATGACTGTTTTTTTGGTTCAGAGTCACATATAATGACTGATGCTGGTGTCTGTTCTTCAGGGTGGGTTCTCCATGTTTATTCAGCTGATGCCAATTGTTGTGCTGATCTTGGTCTCAATCCTCAGCCAGCTGCTGGTGTCTACACCCCCTTATAGCCTGTACTCCAGACCGTATGTCAAAATACCTTATAATTCATGTCTCACACTTCCATACTACACTACACTTTAGATAATGTGTAATAATGCTTTGTTATATGCCTAACAACTTGCATGAATTTTATAAATAACTTATAATGTAAGTCAGTAATGTTTATGGCCTCCACTTGCCTGTATGCACTCCTGACAATGTATAGACATGCTCCTGATGAGATGGCAGATGGTGTCCTGGGGATCTCCTGCCAGACCTGACTCAGGGCATCAGTGAGACCCTAGACAGTCTGTGGAGCTACTTGGTAGCTACAGATACTCCGATACATAATGTCCCAAGAGTTCTCAGTTGGATCCAGGATTGGGGAACGTGAGGGCCAGTCAATGGCATCAATGACTTTATCATCTGGAAACTGTCTACACACTCTGGCCACATGAGGCCGGGCATTGTCATGTACAAGGATGAACCCAGGGCCCGCTGCACTAGCATAAGGTCTTATAGTGGCTCTGAAGACTTTATACCAGTGCCTAACAGCAGTGCCTCCAACGACATTCCTCCCCAGACCATCAGTAACCCACTGCTGAACGGGTTATACTGGATGATGTTGCAGGCAGCTAAATGTTCCTCATGGCATCTCCAGAGTGTTTGACATCTGTCACATGCTCAGTGTGAACCTGCTTTCATTTGTGAAAAGAATGGGGCACCAAGGGCGGACCTGCCAATTCAGGTGTTCTCTGGCAATGCTTACTGAGCTGCACAGTCCTGGGCTGTGTGCGCAGGTCCCACTAGAGAAGGGGGGCTTTTTAATGGGGAAGTTTCAGGGGGTTCGTGAGTTAAATGAAAGCTATTATTTAAATATAATTAAATCATACATTTAAATAAATAAATAAGTGTATAATAAAAAATAAATAAAAATCTAAGGTTGAAATGTGTATTTAAGAAGTACTTATAAGTGCAGCACTGCTTTGTTTACATAGGTTACTGTGGAAACAGCTGTATTTATGCTGTTCCATAAGCACTACCTAACCAGCTCATTTTAACAATATATAACAATAACAATAACTGTGATCATTTTGGTCACTATAATCGCGATATGAAATTTAGCCAAGGCTATAGCATCCAGTATCCGGTGAGATAGTCTCTGCTTCATAACCAGCAGCCCTTTAGAGCGACCTCCACACATAGAGCTGAGTGTCTGAAAAGGCCAGATGTTTTTCTACTTTTCTATTTTGCAGTGGCTTCCAAATAGACTTTGGGCGTGGAAGGGGTGCGCCCCTTATCCAACAGCTCTTGTAGAAAGTTTAGCACGTGGGGCATGTCACAAGAGGATGGGCCCAGGCTCCATGCTGTACACCAGTCAGTCAAGTCAAGTCAAGTCACCTTTATTTATATAGCGCTTTTAACAATACAGATTGTGTCAAAGCACTTAACAGTATCAAATTGGAGGATAGAGTGTCAGTAATGTATAATGATAAGATTAAACACTCAATTTTCAGTTAAAGGCATTTCATTATTGAATTCAGAGATGTCATTGTCTAGCTCAGTTTAGTTTAAATAGTATCTGTGCAATCAAATCGGCGATAATCGCTAGAAATTAAGTGTCCTCAACTGAGCAAGCCAGAGGCGACAGCGGCAAGGAACCAAAACTCCCTCTGTGACAGAATGGAGGAAAAAAAAAACCTTGGGAGAAACCAGGCTCAGTCGGGGGGCCAGTTCTCCTCTGACCAGACGAAACCCGCAGTTCAAAAGTTTATATTTCTATTTTAATTTTGTTGCAAGTTCTAACAATAGTAGTATTATGTAGTTAGGTATTTTATTATATTTTTAGTTATTTTGTTATATTTTTTAGTTTTATTGTATGTGTCAGTGTAGTCTGTGTAGTTTATTGTAGTCAGTGAAGACTAACCATTAAATGACACAAAGCCATCTTGTAGACAGGTCTCTAGCCTCTACAATGGTATTTGTCACACTCACGGGGAGCTGCGAAGGCTTCCATCGAGGGGCCAAACATGAAGGCTCCACAGCTCTGGCTGAGGATGCCAAATCATGCCCTTCGCTTGCGAGAGGAGGTCCTTTCTCAATGGTGTTGGCCAAGGAGCTGCTGATAGCAGCTGAATCAACTCTGGTAACCACATCAGGTTCCTCCAGAGTGGGGCCACCAGAAGGACTGAGCATCTGACTTCCCTGAACCGTAGGGTTGGGTATCGTTTGAATTTTACCGATTCCGAAACAACTAGACTAAATTTTAAACATTAAATTGTTAAAGACAAGTAAACAGTCAGTAATAAAATTGGAACAAACAAATCAATTAGTAATAGCATAAATAAATACAACTGAACACATTTCAGGTACAGAAATTGAAATCAAAAGTTTAAAAACAATTGTTTTCTTTTCATAAATAAAATATAGATTAATCTTCATTAAAGTTAGGAAAGATATTCAGTCAAGATCAGTGAATAATTAGGGCCTAAGCCACTAAGGCTCCGGGCCCTATTAATCCCCTGAGGATTTTTTCCTCCCTGACTATCCAGGGCTTTTTGGGGGCCTTAACGTGCTCAAAATCTCTTGAAAATTGGCACACACATTAGAATCTGCGGTCATTAGGACGCCACAGAGGCTGGGACCTGGGTGTGGTACAGGGGCTCTATGGCACCCCCAGGAACACAGTCAGAAAACTTGATGTGTATCTCACACATACTTGCACGTATAGATCTCATTGAGCCGAACAACTTTCACACTGCATGTCATAGGCTCTGTCCAACAGGAAGTTGGCTGTTCAGGGCTGTGTAAAAAGTGCATTCTCTGGAATTTGATATACTCCACCTAGGATTTCCAACCGATCAGCATGACCAGCATGATTGGGGATGCTAAATTGTGAAGGGATTTTTGATATCTTGAACAGTTTGGCCGTGGCAAGGCAACAAAATTATGGCAAGAAATGAGAAACAGGATGCGTCTAATAACTGTTGCACACATTGTCTGATTTTGATGAAAATTCAGTGGTTTGTTTGTTGTATGAGGTCGATTACATACATGTGACTATTTTGACTGAAAGTTATAGCGCCACCAACTGGCAGCAGGAAGTGTGTCATTTTCAAAATGCTTTGAATTCAGCATCTTATTTTTACTCTATTTGCTTCAAACTTCATCAGAATAATGTCAAAACACGGCAGATGCAAAACTGGGAAGGGATTATTGATTTCTTAAAGAATGTTACCATGGCTACGCATCAAACTTTAACATTTGTTTCCTGTGTTTTTGAGGCAGATAACATGCTTAGAATTTCATGAAACTCAACACACACATCAGTATTAATGATAGTTAAACACTGGCAAAAGCTCAGAAATGGGTGTGCAGGAAGCACTCTATAGCGCCACCTTTTGACAAAACTTAGGGGTTTAGTTTTTCCTACAGTCACCAAACTCGGTATACATATTGTTCTCATCAAGCCGGACAACTTTCTAATATACAGTCATTAGCTACAACCAACAGGAAGTTGGCTATTCATTGATTTGAATGTGGATTTTTGGAAACATATGACTATTAATTAATGCATACTAGTCCTCTGAAAATCATGGAATTCACACCAAACTCAACATGATTGCAAAACATTGAGGAACTTAAATTGTGAACAGATTTTGGATATCTTGAATGGTGTAGCCATAAAAAAATATAAAATATAATAAAAAAGGAAACAGTAATTGTCTTATATTTTTAAAGTTCATTATCCAATTTCTTCAAAACCTTTAATAAATAAAGAACAAGTTATTCTGGGGATTAAATAAGAAACATTTTCTTTAACATGTTTAACTCTGTAATATCTTTCTGATTTAACACTTATGCACTGTTGGGGTTGTACAGAGAGACTAGAGGTCGACCGATTCATCGGTTTTGCCGATTAATCGGCACCGATAGTTGATTGCCGCAACTATCGGTTATCGGCAAAAATCCATGCCGATAGTTTTCCGGTTTGCAACCGTTGCTGGAGTGTCTGAGAAGGGTCCGCCGGCATTATACAGTACGAGAACGGCCTCTAGAGGCAGAAATCACTGACAGCACGTGTTGTTTATTTTGACACGTAACACTGCGTGCTGCACAGAGCGGGAAACTCCAGACTCGCATTTAAATACAGCCGACAGAAAAGCCTGCTGCGGAACAGAGCGCCATTCTCATCACATAGTTTTCTATTAAATTACATTATATTTGTCCCAAATCATTGTGAATGTACATAATGACTTCACCCTAGGCTATAAATTATGTATTGTGCATTTTTCAGCAAAACGTCTGTCTTTCTGTGGCTCTAATAAAGTCTAATAAAGTCTGACTGTTGAAATTAAATGGTAACACTTAACAATAAGAGTCCATTCGTAGCATTAATGAAAACTATAGAAGTATTGTTCCTTGTTAGAGTGTGTTCATTTCAACATTCACTTTTTGCAACTAATAGGCTACATTTTATAAATTTTTAAAAGTTTCTTCTTAGCAAACTATGAAATAACTTTAATGATCAATATAGTAAATAATATTTTTATTCATTTACAATGTATGGTTCAGTACCGTTACTGCTTTTTTTTTTTTTTTTTTTTTAATAGTAAAGCACTAGCTTTCTTTCAGTATCTATTTTGAAAACTATCGGTTGATTAATCGGTATCGGCCAGTGTGGTCCAACCTAGCTATCGGTATCGGTAAAATCCACTATCGGTCGACCTCTAGAGAGAACCACACAGAATTACTGACATCTAACTCCAAACTCTAAACTCCAAATTTAAGTTTAAAAGAGCAATACCCACCAACTGAATGTTCTCCCTTCTTTCCTCAATTGTTTGTTAATCCGGTAACACTTTCTATGAAGCCCGTATTTATAATACATTATATTCTTAAGTCAAGTCAGGTCATCTTTATTTATGTAACCCTATTCGTTGTTGTGCTCCCCCAAATGTCTCTGCGTTGTGTTGAGGTGAGGGGTAAATGAGGAGGACACCAAAATCATTGAGTAAAACAGAGCAGCTTTCTTTTATTAGGCTCCTTTCTCCACACAGTCACTCTCACAGCAGAATAGAATGGTGACAGCCTTTCACAAAGGAAATAGAACTGTTCATTTCAAATAACCTCAAAGTTACAATACATAACGATTTATAACAGGAAATAAGTAAGCTCATTGTTCACAAACTCCCTAAAACACAGGAAAGATAGACTACAGCATATGACAGCCAAAGATAAATGCTGGATGTAATCAAAATAGGGAGAATTAGACAATAAAATACACAAATAGACCTTAAACATAATATAATATACATGAAAATATGCTCAGCCACATGGAACATAGTAAATGTGCAATAATATCAGAAATATAAAATAATCTATCAAAAATAATGTCTGATACACATTAGCCAACCTCTCATCAACAATATATTTCTTCTAATAACATGGATGGCTAATAAAATTAGATACATTTAATAGATATAGTGGAGCAACATGATAACCCTCCTTAGCTTTCACAAAGGAAATAGAACTGTGGGTGAAAAGAAGGGCTCACTCCCCTAAACAACACACAGCTCCCCCCAAAGGACGGGAGAACACATTACATCTTCCCTACATTTATATAGAGTATTAGTAGGCTTAGGTTAAGGTTACAGTTGGTAGAATAAGTTGATGTACTTGCAAAGTTGCTTATAGTCAGTAGAAAGTCTGTTGGTGAACCATCAAAATAAAGTGTTACCAGATATTTAGCAGACATGCTACTAATACTCTAATGACTGCTAGTTGACATGTAGTGGCAGAGTTACTTATCAACAGTTGTCTAAAGGGTACCATCAAAATAATCAAACTGATATTAAAATAAAAATAGTTCAAAACAAATGTGTACACGTTCATCTGATTTGATATCTGATCTTATGGCTGTTTGAGAAAAAAATTATTATTATTTATAAGTGGTCTTTGTCTGCTTTAGGTACAATGAAGTTACTTCACTTAAAGCAGACAAAAACCACTTATAAATAATACGACCACATTATAAAGCCTTTTGGAATGTTTTCATGAAGACTTTGTATTTGTTATTTTACAGTAAAAAATACTAATAAGATGTACTAAGTTATTATGCAGATCTTAAACAATGGCAAGATATGACATATAATACATTATACCTATGAGAAATATAATTCATTGTAACTTAAGTGGATGCAGTGTGTTCATTTTGTGTTATAAATCATCATACTCCACCACAAATTAACAACAAATAAGTATTATAATACATTAAAATTGTTCTTATGATTATTTATAAGATGATACAACATATTATAAGGTTTCTAATAATGCATTATTCATTCATTAATGTATTATAAATACAGGCTTCATAGAAAGTGTTACCATCAATCCTTCTATTAAAATCTTACACCTCACTGAAATAGTTATCAGAGAACAACCACTGTTGGGTTAACAGAAATATCAGTAACAAAAGGGTGCACTGGGCATTGTGCAAAAAATAATTCATATTCTACTCTGACCTGTAATGATATTCCGGACCAGAAAGGAAGAACTGCTCAGCCTCCTGCAAGGACAAATATATGATGGCCTATGAAAATTTAATTTAAGCATACTATTAAACCACTACTGAACAGCAAGCCATTATACATGGGTCCATACACGAGTAGCACCAGCATGCAGTTTATACAGTAGATTTTGTAAGTGCAAGTGCAAGAGCAGGAAAACATACAAACACATTACATGGCCCGGCATACCTCTGGAAAAAGAAGACCATAGATGAACTGCACTCCATCTGTGAAGCTCAGTTGTGTTGGTGTCCTATGCAGTGCTCCTCTCAGATAGACAAAAAGGATGTCCTACTGTCGAGGAACTTTGAGGGCTTCCCATAGAGTGGAGAAACTATGACGTCACTTTGTAGGCGAATCGGCGGTTAGCATGAAACTAGTTCCTTCGACAAAAAGCCAATGGGATTTTTCCATAGGCTTTTGGATATTCGCAAAAAATAAGCTCTGTGTTCAATCATAGTTCATGAAACTTACACGTTTTGTCCATCAAGATAATCTTCACAAAATAATATAACTTTGATGAATTTTGAAGCCTAAATAAAAACGCCAGAACTGAAAAGCTAAACTTAGGCTATAAATGAACTACAGCACCACAGTCGCTCATCTTCAGCGTCACCACCACCACGCTCTCGAGAACTGTTTCAAACTTATTTTAAACATGTTTAGTGAAACGTATTTACCCTGTATATGTATTTTAATCCACACTGCATGAACCTTTTCATATAAACTGGAATAAATACAAAACTAGAGCCAAAATAAAACTGAAATGAGACATTAGTAATAAATAGTATAGTGAATAAATGAAATAATCATAACTAAAGGACATTTAAAGCACGCATTTCTGTACATTTCGAAATAAGGTGCATTGAAAGTCAATATATCCTTGATTAATATGAATATTTTAATTAAAAACGTATCCCCGCATATTTAATCTTTTAAATAACAGCAGAGTGAGCGAGTCTTTGGATATGGTAAGATTAAACTTATTTTAGTGAACAAAGTACCACATTTCAGCTATCATTTTGTTAGGGTGGGTACACAAAATATTATTTTATCCTTGCTTCTACAATCTCTTTCTAACAACTTCATGCGGCCGTACACATTTATTTTTGACGTGGCTTAAAGCACTATGCATAATTAAAGTTTCACTTTCACCACGTAAAGCCAGTAAATGTGGTGTTTACATGTAATAATCATAATATGAATTTACCTTGTGGTACAAACCCAGAGTCTCCGCATCAGTAAACGATAAAACGAGCTTATTCCCTCCGAAGACATGTGTCGCATTTCGGGGCAAAGCAAAAAAACACTGTCGAACAACAATATAAAATGCTGTAAACTATTCATTGGTTATCCTAAAATTCATTGTATTATAAATTATACTACAACTGGAAAATACTAAATTGATATACTGTTCGGTGTGATGACGTTTAATGTCTCCGACAGCGCCTGTAGTCCCATTTAGCAGCTTGTTAGCAACCGTCTTTTTTAAGAAACGTAACCACTTAAAAAAATCACGAGTGTGGTGTGACTGGTGTGTTTTATGTCGTAGAATAAAACGTGAAAGTATCTTGAGCCCGTGTGAACCACGGACCTTATTTTAGGGATTTAACCAAAATCCCATTAAAAAAAAACCCATTGACTCTGAGACGATGGAACCGGAAGTGCTAAAATGCTAACTCGCTTCCGGGTTTTCGCCTACAAAGTGACATCATAGTTCCCCCACTCTATTGAGTACACCCTATGGGCAAACCATGGTGCAAAAACAGTTATTTTGAGGAAATTTATGCATTTAAGATAAAGATACAGTCATTTGCAGCATAGTTCAAATATACTGTTAATGTTATTCCTAATTAAGGCTCTTGGTGAACCTTTACTATGAGTAGTCAGTAATGATGAATAAATGTGAACTAGGCATGGGACAATAACCAGTTTCAAGGTATACCGCGGTTTGGAAAATTCACAGTTTCAAAACCACTAAAATTTTCCGTTATACCGTTCCTGTGGTATGCTCAGTTTTCTTACGTGTCGTCAAAGACGGAAAGTGCAGGACTCCCTCAGTTGTGAGCAGTGAAGAGCGTAACGAGTCACACGACCCCTCCCCCTCCAGATAGTGGTCAGTGAGAGTAACCTGTATGTAGGATGATGGCCGAATGAGGTGAATCCCTGGAACTTTTTCCCCCATCGAAAAAGGCGAAGTCTGCCGTATGGGAATTTCTCGGGTAAAGCCGGGCTCACACTGTGCGATTTTTTGGGAGTTTATGGCTGATAGAATAATTCTCTAGCATTAATTCTGCTCATAGACAGTTTGATATTCATCGTAGGGGTAGTCACACTGCAGGACTGTGCGCCAAATCTTCTGACACTGCCAGAATTTCGTCTGAGGTGAAATTTGATCGCAACAGCCATTAATCGGCTGTCGGTGAACATGTCAAACCAGCGATCAAAGACTACGGATTTTAGCCTAGGATTATAGGAATCTTTTAGGATTTTCAAAATTTGTCCCAGACGACCAAATCGTGGCCAAAATCGCACAGTGTGAGCCGGGCTTAACATAGACCAATCATGTTCTGTACACAATGATGTTCCATACAGATGACGTTTTGGCGCCGATCGCTAAATAAATACTTCCAGGTCGTACACAAACGATATATCTGTGTCATCTTCATTTCTCCCTCTTTCACCCTCAATCAAGACAGAGACCCATTCGCCGGTTGTTTCAGTGTTGAAATAAATACTATTTGGCTTGCTACCAAGGCAGATAACATACCTAATTAACTAGCTAACGTCAACTAGTTTCGTCCCTCATGTTACTTCACAGAGCGGGGAATAGCAGACTAAAGTACTACGTTTCTGCAATTTAGTACAATAAATTTAGCTGGTATCACGTCTATAATTTTAAGCCTCCTGCCATTTTTTACATCTGTTCAAAATCACGTCGTTTTAAAAAAGAAACAAACTGCTGGCTCAGGTGTTTGAGTATTATACGGAGAGAGACCGTGTGTGTGTGAGACAATCGCGCTCTCCTTATGTGTATGTGCACACATCTTTGTACCTCACCGCTCATAACTTGGACTGAAAGATGAATGTGTAGAAAGTGAGCATATTTCCAAAAACCTTGTTGAACTGCAGGTTTAATGACTGCATTTTTTATTTTTTACAGAAATTGTTTTCATTTATGTTTTTGATTATTGAGCTGTAGGTTTAGGTTAAGTGACTGCATTTTTTATTTTTTTTTTCATTTAGAAGGATTTTATTTATTTTTTTTACAGAAAATTATTTTTTTATGTTCTGATTATTGTTGAGCTGCAGGTTTAGGCTCACTTAAGTGAGCCTAATTACTGCACGTAATTTAATTAACAAGAATTCAATTATTTATATTAATTATTTAGCCTGACATGTTTACCATTCCAAAATGTTCTATATGTTTCTTAAAAATAAAATGTGTTCAGTGGAAAAAACGTTGTTGTTTTTTACCCAGACATTTAAAAATAACATATTTTAGAGCTGTAATCGCAATACCGTGATACCGTGAAACCGTGATATTTTTATCTAAGGTTATCATACCGTCAGAATCTCATACTGGCCCATGCCTAATGTGAACATTGTTAAAGTACCACCAAATGCTCCTCTGATCCCAGTACAATGAAGGTTCACCAGTCTCTTTTCCTTTGCGGTGCGGTCATCGACAGCCTGAATGTAGATTTCCTCAGAGAATGTGCTCTGTACACTGGCTGAAGAATTCCTTGAAGCAGATTTCTGGCCTCATGAGTCCAGAAGGCAAACCGCTGACCATGCCTTTCAAACATCAACAAAATTATTTTAAAGTACTGCCAAAACAACAGGCGTATAACACATATTGTGGTGCAACCAAGCAGTCAGCAGTTAAATAGCAGTTAAATTATGAAAGATGAAAACATTTATACTTAACTAATATGGTAAAACAATGAGTATTAAACAAGTTTTCACACTAATACAGTAAGCTAGAGGTAAATCTGACATCTCACATCAGCATGCTTTTATCATCTTTTTAAGTTTATTTAATGTGCTGGCTAGATTTACTTATAGTCAACATTAATTAAATCATGGCCACTAATTAAGAACGTCGTAATAATCAAAACTAGCAAACAAATTCGTGGGAATTAATTCTTTTTTTCTTAGCAGTTCTCACTTTGGCTACGTAAACTTTGCATCGTTTTAACATTATAAAATAAAATTTAATTGAAAATCGGTAAAGTTACTTACACTCTGATTGCTGTCCATGTCGTCCATCTTTGGTGATCCAATTCGGTAGGTAGCACTGTTACAAAAAAATAGGGTCCTAGAAATGCGGTCCTGAAACTTGAGCCTCCAGTTGTGCAGGAACATACTATTGGGGTCTATTTAAAGTCTGTGTAAAGTGATATTAAAATATGTGTTCTGAGTTTGTCACACAAAAGAAAAATGTGTTATTAACCACCCAGCCAAATTTGAATGATAAAAAAAAAAAAAAGCCAAGTAACTAAAATAAGTGATCAAAATCTTTGAAAAATAAGCAGGACTGTCTGCTCTCAAACGCTGGGGGCGTGTCCGCTGTCGGCGATGAAACCACGCCCACTCGCGGGAAAGCGGCTGTGTCTCTCAACTGTCAAATACCGCTACAACCACTGATCTATAAGAGAATAGTCATATTTATACTACGGGGCCGTTGAATGCTTGAATCTGATTGGCTGACGAACGTTCTAAGGTGTGCAATTATTTTCAGGGAAACGCATGGCGAACGTAGTTCCAGGCAGCTCTTGACCGCATTACATGACCATATCACTTCGCTAAATGATTTCTGTTATTTCAAAGGTCTTACAACAGCAAAATAACCAAGACCCACAACGACACTGGCCAAATAAATAAATATAGTAAACAATATGATAAAAATGACAGATCATGTCCATGTTTTTGCCACAAAATTCCGCGTTATTATGTACGGAAAGCACATACTCCATCTCTCCCGCTCTCTCTCCCTCACAGCCACACACACATAACAGTTTGCACACACACTAACATACAGCGCGCTAATGTTGTTAGTGCTACTCTGACGATTTTATCAGTAAACAACTTAAAAACTACATGACTTCTCACAAGCGAGGTAACAACAACGGCGCTTCGCGTCGTGACCGCATCACCACCTCGGGTGTGCATTATTTTTCTAATAATTCAACGGACAGAAGTCAATTATTCCGCTTATACTACGGTTGCCATGAGTATTAAACAATTATTAGAAAAATAATGCACACCCAAGGCGCTTTGCGTCGTGACCGCATTATTTTTCTAATAATCCAACGGCCCGTCGTCAATTATTCCTTACATATAGATACAGAAGTCACATAGATTGAAATATATTTTTATTTTGATATATTTAAATATCTTAAATTCAAATAGAAGAAAATATATTTTATAGAATATATGTAAATATATTTTGAAATATATATTAAAATATATTTAAATATTTTATTTTGGCCGCTTTTAATATTTTTCACATATATTAAATATATGTAAATATATTTTATCGGAAATATTTACATATATTTATTTCCTTTATATTTAAATATATTAGATATCGGACTATGTAAATATATCAATTTGCAATATATGTCCATATATTAATTTCTAATATTTGTTAACATATAGCATTTCTGTACATGAAAATATGTTTTACACAATATATGTAAATATATTTTGAAATATATATTTAAATATTTGATTTTGGCCGCTTTTAATATTTTCCACATATATTAACTATATGTAAATATATTTTAATTGTAAATATTTACATATATTTATTTCCTTTATATGTAAATACATTTAGATATCAGACTATGTAAATTTGCAATATATGTCCATATATTAATTTCTAATATTTGTTAACATATTACATTTCTGTACATGTAAATATATTAGATTTCTATAAATGCAAATATATTTTAAAACATTAAAATATTCAATTAAATAAACTTAAACATGTTTCATAGAATATATTCCCATTCACTCAAACTTTATGTAAATAAATTAAATCTCCACACATGTAAATGTTTTCATTATCGAGATTATAATTTGTCCCTTCATAATAAATAGAATACAAACAACATTTGGACACTGAAAAACCGGAAAACTCTCCAGACAATGTAACTTAAAAACAGTGACAATATATATTGAATTATTAATATAAAGAGTACATTTATCAACACCAGTTCAGCATGAACCAACAAAATTATGAATGCTTATGATGTTTCTGGCACATAAATGAAAAATTATCCTTCTGTAATCATCCAGGGTCAAAACATTATGCACAAATATGCAAGTCTTAGAAGGCAATCAACACACTGTATTTAAATATTTAAGAGCCATCATTAACTATGCACAATTTCTCAACTGATCACATGCTCCCCTATTGAACCCGAATCAAGCGTTGTAATGCATCAGCTAATCAGGCCCTTAACCAACCCACTTCCAATAATTCATTGGAAATCATATGCAAAAATCTTTTTTCAAAAAACAAAACAAAACAAAAACATTGGAGGTTACACTGTTATGCCAGTAGGTGGGAGCAAGAGACTGTCTAATGAGTTAGTTAACCACTGAAAGAATACTATGACAAAGATATCACTTTATGGATATACAGCAAATGTGGGGGGAATTATGATTCACACTGGTGCACTTATGAATAGATGTATTATAGCAAACCAAGTTTAATGAATCTCACACCTAACATACAGCATTATGGTCATTTCACACTGCCACAAATTTTGTTTTGTTTGGTCAGTGCGTTCACCCTGTTGGAGTATGACAAGTATGAAATGGCTTTTAGGTGCTCTGGGAAAAAAAACTAAAAATATTATATACAGTATATATGAAGAGTTCATTTGCAAAAACCGATAAACGCCACTTTCAAAAAAAACTTTCAAGGCATCGTGAGTTCACGTTTTTACTGCAGAAGCCGACAAGCGCCCTTGTTTTTTTTTAACAGAAGTCGATAAATCCATTTTAGCGAATCAGCGCGCTGTATTCAGGTCAGGTGACAAGACTACTTTCACTTTGAAAAGACGTGCTAGCTGAGAAGAGTTTTGTCAAAGCTGACTAAAAGTGATCGAGGATGGACAATTTCGACGAACTTGATGAACCTGTGATATCTTCTTCAGGGCGTAACAGTTAAATAAAAGCTGAAACGTTTTCACAGAGCTTTGCAAAAGCACCGCGTTACAATGGTGAGGGAAAGCACTGTGTATTGCGTGTAATCACATCCATAATCTATGATCACAACAAAAACAACGTTTGTCAGACATGAAATGTGGAGTTATCTGCTTTTGCTATAAAACAAACTTTTAATATGCAATAAAATCATACTTTCAACGAACTTTAATTTTGTAAATTTCCTGTTTTTATTATAGTTATTATTACTTAATCAAAACAACCCAACTGTAGTTTGATTGATGTTACTTGGATTTGATTTCTGAAAAAAATAAAATATAAATGGCGTTATCGGTTTTTGCAAATGAACTCTTCATATATATATATGATATAGTTTTCATTATATCTAAAAATCCGGTAATATCTGCATGCACCTAACTCAGAAGAGAGTATAATATGCTAGTTGACAGCAATCCTTGTGAGTGAGAAGTCTGGTGTGGAGGCTGGATCTGGAGCTGAATTCTGTCCAGGTTGTCACAACATCTCTTGATTATCTGTCTTCACGAACAGCCCTGAAATACAATTCAAACATTAACAATGATTGTTATAAATGTAATGTGAAGCTTTTACATTCACAACGCTCATTTTGATCTTGGTGGTGAAGTGTGCAGAAAATTCTGCCGCACTGAAATATACTCTTTGGTGAACAGTTTTCAAGAGTGCAAATAGGATTTTAAGTTTTAAGCACCTTTCAGGCTTGTGTGAGGTTTCCACAAGCAACAAAGTCTACTTGAACAAACACTTTACTACATTTAAAGTTTAAAAAAATCTAACTTATAATTCCCAACTTCACCATCCATCTGGTATGGCAGATGACCATTACAGACTGTTTCACTTTGAAGTGAGGCACAGTCACGGTACTCGGTTCTGTCTAACCATTATTAAATTTTCATTTCAAAGAACTTTTTTTTTTTATTATAATCTGTGTCTCGTTTTGAATTATGTTGTACCTCTCTGGTTGTAGTGTCCTCAATGCAGTGTTAAACGAGATGGCCTTGTAAGACATACAGGACTCCAAAAATATTTTACATTTATTTGATATATTTTTTTAAATATCTGATAAACTTTTGAATGTTTGAGGTTTTACTTACTAGTCAGATGGTTCATAGTGTCTTGGAGATGTTCTTCAACAAGAGGTCCCCTCCAACTCTGCTGCACTGCCATCAGCATGGAAGAATATAGGAACATAAACAATCTGTCACAGAGCCAACAATATGTAATATACAATGTCAGGTTTATTAGAAATAAACAACAGCAGAGGTGAAATGCAGAAAAGAGAAATAATAATGTACAGAACATATAAAAAATCTTAAGAAACGAGGATTCACATTTTTAGGTTTTAAAGGAACACTCCACTTTTTTTGGAAATAGGCTCATTCTCAAACTCCCCCAGAGTTAATAAGTTGAGTTTTACCATTTTTGAATCCATTCAGCCGATCTCGGGTCTGGCGATAGCACTTTAGCATAACAGCATAGATCATTGAAGCCGATTAGACCAGTAGCATCGCGTTCAAAATGACCAAAAGTTTCGATAGTTTTCCTATTTAAAACTTGACTCCTCTGTAGTTATATCGTGTACTAAGACCGGCGGAAAATGAAAAGTTGCGATTTTCAGGCCGATATTAGAACCATACTCCCAGTCTGGCGTAATAATCAGGAACTTTGCCGGCGGCAGCAGGCGCAGTGATACGCAGCGCCTGAAAGTAGTCCCCAGCTATATTATAACTGGGTACCTGGCTGGGGACTGCTTTCAGGCGCTGCACATCACTGCGCCTGCTGCGCCATGTTACGGCAGCAAAGTTCCTTGATTATGATGCCGGAATGAGAGTATAGTTCTAGCAAAATCGGACTAGAAAATCGCAACTTTTCATTTTCCGCCGGTCTTAGTACACGATATAACTACAGAAGAGTCAAGTTTTAAATAGGAAAACTATCGAAACTCTTTGGTCATTTTTGAACGTGATGCTACTGGTCTAATAGGATTCAATGATCTATGCTAAGCTATGCTAAAAGTGCTATTGTCAGACCCGGAGATCGGCTGAATGGATTCAAAAACGGTAAAACTCAACTTATTCACTCTGGGGGAGTTGGAGAATGAGCCTATTTCCAAAAAAAGTGGAGTGTTCCTTTAAAGATGCATAATGATATAAGTGAAATATATTGTGAAAAAAAAATGCATATAAAGTTATTTAAAAGGATCATTTAAATAACTTTAAAAAATGAAAATTTGATGTTTATCTGCTTACCCCCAGGGCATCCAAGTAGGTAGGCCTGCACGATTAATCGTTTGTAAACCGAAATCGCGATTTGAAAGGGTGCGATTTTCAAATCGCAAAAGCTGCAATTATTTCGATGAAGAACTATCAAATATGGTAACAAGCATCTACGTAGTTTTTTACAGTTTGCGCATTTTACGTTTGACGCAGAGTTTAACCAATAGGGAGCATTTTAACACTGAACGTGCTGACTGAACGTCAAATAACGCCATTTGGAAAAGATGAGCGCAAGCAGTGGTTCAACTTCCCAACAAAGTGTGTCTGCAGAGGAGCAAAGTCCTGCAGACGACGGTAAAAAGCACCGCATATGTTTGGAATGATTTTGGATTTCGATGTTCTGATGTACTTTGTAACGCCTGTTTCACACATGCTCCGTTTGCAGTGCGTATGCGGTCCGTGTGCGTTACGTATGAGGTGCAGAAGCAGCACGGACTCATTGTTTTGCACGGGACGCGTTTGCAGTCCGCTCCTGATCCGCGGCTGTTTACCACAAACACAACATTTATCCATTATTTTGATTTCAGATCCAAACGTTGTTAGCCTATACTGAAAGTGTTTTTTCCAGCATTGTGATCCTCTTTTAATCACAGTACAGTACAGTCTATCTTTCATAGACATATTCACGTTTAAACTCAATTAATATAAACAACGTATTCAATGAATTTGACTTCTAGATTTGTATATTAAGTTGCTCAAGTAAGTGGAAACATTTAAACACAGCATATAGCTAGGGTTGCCACCCGTCCCTTAAAATACGGAATCATCCCGTATTTAAAGGTAAAATGATGCGTCCCGTATCTAATCAATAGATTAGGTCTGTCCTGCATCTAATGATGAACGCATAATTTGCAGAGAAGCATTTGCTCACGGTGGACTGTCTGACTTAAAGGGACAGTTCACCCTAAAATGATTTTTTTTTTTTTTTTTTTTTATCGTTTACACACACTCAAGTTGTTCCAAACCTGTAATCATTTCTTTCTTCCGTTGAACATAAAAGAAGATACTTTGAAGAATGTGGGTAACCTAACAGTTTCTGGTACCCAATGACTCTGATTGTATTTTTTCTCTACTATGGAAGTTACTGAGGACCAGCAGCTGTTTAGTTACCCACATTCTTCAAAGTATCTTCTTTTGTGTTCAGCAGAAGAAACTTTTGCAGGTTTATAAAGACCTGGGTAAATTATGACAGAATTTTCATTTTTGGGTGAATCATAGCATTGAAGTGACAGACACATCGTATAGGCCTATTGTTTTATTAAAATTTGGATAGTGTGTTAATATAATATTCCATACATTATCAGAGCTTGGTAGACACAATTATTATATTTTTAAACATGATTAGACAGATGAATTAATAGGTTAGAATTAATGTTAGACCCTATTTATTAATTTACCATTTATATTAATCACAAATATATACATAATAAATATAAATATACATAGCACAACAATTTGGCATTTTAAAAAAGTTTAAAAAATGCTACATTATGTAGATAAAAAAATGGGACAAATAATTACGTAATAATGTAGTCCTAATTTAAGCAAATAAAATAAATAAATAATAAAAATGCATCCCATCCAGGGAACAGCTGCAGAACTGTCAAAAAAGACCAATAATAATAATTAATAATTATAAATAATCCAATTTAAAATAGCAATATTAATGTGTTCTGTTGCAAGTTTACATACTTGAGCATGTTTTCTCATGGTTTATTGGTAATTATTTGTGTCCTTGGTTTTTAAATGTTTTTTTTTTGGGGTGGGGGGCAGGGTCGTGAATGGGTGTCCCTTATTTTGCCTTGCTAAAGGTGGCAAGCCTACCTTATCCTTTTCTGTCAGTTTTAGGGACAAAAAAGTCCTAGAACCAGTTAATTTGTAGGGCACTGACAGCATAACTTTATATAATTAGGCTAGTAATTATGTTTATTACAACATAAAAAGATCTAAAGATACATACAAGTGGACTTTTAGATTTTTGTGCTGCAAATAATAATTTGACAATCATTTGATACTGACCTATGACTTCCTGCGACATGACATTCATCTGAATTTACATCATCTCATAGATGTGACTGACATATCTTTAAAGTGCATTATCTAAACTCTTCAAAACTTTTTACATATGTAGAACAAGTCATTCTTAGGAAAACATGCTTAGTTTCATAAATTTAAAATGCTTTAAAATGAGTTACGGACATTAACATTATACATTAGACAGACATTATACATTAACTATACATTTTAATTAATAATGTAATAGTATTAATTAATAATGTAGTAGTTTAGAACATAATATTAACTAAGATTTATAAATGCTATATAAATATTGTTCATGTTAAGTAACAGTTATTTAATGTTAACAACTAAAACCTTATTGTAAAGTGTTACAAAAGTTGTATATATTATTCTCTTTGTGTGTGTGTGTGTGTGTGTGTGTGTGTGTGTGTGTGTGTGAGAGAGAGAGAGTCTATTTTACAGTCTTGGTTTAAAAGTCTCTTAATTTATATCTGTGATTTTGTCTATTTCTAAGGTGTAATGCAGGCAAAATTATTTCACAAATGCTTATAGATCCTTAAAATCATTTAAAAAATGTTTATAGATAATTAAATATTTTGTTAACACTTTTTAATAATGTCACATTTGTTAACATTAGTTAATGCATTAACTAACATGAACTAACAATGAACAATATATTTTTACCATTTTTTTTATGTGTGTGTGTTTCACAGTCTTAAAGTTATAGAGTAACCCTTTCATTGCTGTATCCTTTAAAACCAGAGTGACAGAGGGTTAATGTAAATGCATTTGCACAGTTTTCCTGATGCCACCGGGGTGGCTTTTGCACTGATGGCTTGGTCCCGCCATCGCTGCTTGCAGCTGTATTTTTCTTTTGTTCTTTGATTAACTTCAGTGACAGGCAGCATATTTATTAGGCTGCTGTCTCTTTAACAACGAACACACGCAGATCTATAAATACTGCCACACATGCGTTTTCTTTCTCATCTATTTACGTTCACTTAAGACAAAAATGGCTATGTTTATGATGATATACTGACGTAATTTTGTGCATACTGGTCAGCAAATGTGAAAGAGGAATCCGTTCCGGCTAGGAACAACCTTTTCTGCAGTGGAAATGCACAGAACGGTTGGAGTACGGACACAGTCTGCACCGGGACCGCTGTTCTCTGTGCTCGGGCGTCAGATGGGTGCGCGGCATGCAAACAGTGAAGTTATTTCCCTTCCTGCACTTAAATAATTTAAAATCACATTAACCCCTTAACTGTCACTCACAGTTTTGAACATAGTCATTATAGTGCACTATCCAAACTTAAATGTTTATAATTCATGAATGAAAACATTTTGTAAGATGATTTTGATATACCATTTCCATGGTAATGCAATGTCTGATTTTAAAATGGGTTTCAATGGATGAATTTTGAGATTTTAAGTTTTCAACTGATATATAATTTCTTATGATTTCTAATACATGATAGAGAAAAAGGCAACTAAGAAGACTTTCTGTGACAAAGGTCAGAACTCCTGTTATGATGTAGATTTTTCAGGTCCACTCTTGTCATAAATTAATCTATTACTTTTCCTACATAATTTTTTTACAAAAAAAGTGGTAAAATACCTATTTAGGAGTCTTAGACCTTTCCAACGATATATAGTTTGTCTTGATTAGATTAGGATTTAATTGTAAAATAGTGAAGTGAACGTAGGCGTCCCACAGAGGTTAAAATGTGAACTCCGGAATCGTTAAGTGGAATCAAAATGCATGTCTTATCGAATACCCAGTTCTTGTAAATTTGGAACTGGTTCTAAAATGGAGCCGGTTCTCGATACCCAAGCCTACTGATCCGTTGGTGATTGAAGTAGGCTACCACTGTCATGTTATCCGAGCGGACCAGGACAGGGTGCCCCTTTAATGCTGGCAGGAAGGTTTTTAGGGCCAGAAAAAACGCCATCGTCTCGACCCAGCTGATGTGTAAGCATTGCTCCAGGTTTTACCAGGAGCCGAACGCTGGTCTGCCCAGATGCCAGGTTGGAGGCATCTGTCGTAACTACCTTCCTTCTGCAGGTCAGTCCCAAGTGGACGCCTGATCGAAACAAACAAGAAGTTTTCCAAAGGGCCACAGCTCTGATGCAGCAGTGGGTTACCCTGATATAAAACCGGCCCAGGCACCAGGCATGGGAGGGAACATGGGCTACTTCGTAAAGTGTGTAGGTTTCTTGGGAACAAGTAAGTAGCAGCTGTAAAAGTCACTGTTCAACTTCTGAGCTGCAATGAAGCTGTTTGCAAATCTGCCGGGCAGATGGCGAGTAGAGGTGTGCAGCAACCGCCTCTCTTGAGGGGGGAGCTTGCCATACCTTCTTATTTCAGCAGCGTCAACAGAGATGAGGATAGCAGAATTATAAAAATGAACACGCACAGCATAGGAGTGCGCCACACCTGTGTAAGTACATCATGAACTTCTCCACAGCCTGGTGACAATGCAAATCAGTTCGCTCTCTGTCAGCCCATAATAACCCATTGGGGAAAAGGGTATCAGGATCCTCTCCAGAGCATGCCCAGTCCTCCAAATCTAAAGCTGTCAGTGATCTGGAATCATCAGGGACTGCATTCTACTCTAAAAAGATTAAACCACTCGTTAGAAGAGGCGCACTGATCTTCACGTGTAAACACACCAGCTGATCTAAGTGCTTTGTGAGACTCATGCTCTTGCAGTAAGAGCAACGCAGCCTCAGCATGGCTGTGGCCCAGATGCATCCAAATCTGAAGCTATCAGTGATAATCAGTGACAGCAATCTTTAAATCCACCTGAAAAGATCATACGGCTCGTTCGACGAGGGGCGCTGATCCTTACATGTGAACACACCAGCAGATCAAAGTGCTGCATGCATTCTCCTCTGATCCATCTAAAAAGATCAAACCGCACTAATCCTCATGTGTAAATCACACTGGTGGATCAAAGTGCTGCACGGAGAGTGAAGCATACGAGACCTGTGCCGGCGTGAGATCACTCAAGCCCGGTTGCTCAGCCCCGCAACTTCATTGTTTCATCCTCCGAGGCAGCTGGAAGGGGAGAAACATGAGAGCAGGAGGGGCAGGGCAGAGCACAGGCTCAGTGTGGGCGTGGCCCAGGTAAGCGGCACACTCGAATCTGAAGCTGTCAGCGATACAGAATCATTGGTGACAGCATTCTACTCTGATCCGCCTAGAAGGATCAAACCACTCGATGTAAACGAGGGCCGCTGAACCTACTGCATCGGCACATATTGGAACCCCCTTTGGGGGGGTTGTCTGGCTGTCTTTCCAGTGCACCTGTTGTCACTTTCATTTGCACTAAAGCAGGTGAAACTGATACTGATATCACTTATGCTTCCTAACTGAATGATATCCCTGGTGTTTAACTGACTTTGTGTTCCTTTCCTCTTCTTCTTATTGATATTATTATTTAAGCTTGAGCCACAAATAATAATATTAAAAAATAAAGTCTTACTAATATAATAGGATTCTAGAGCTTTTAAATGCTGTGCTTAAAAACTGTCTAATAGATGTTATCTCTGCTCCTTCACATCCAGGTCCACAGGACAGACTGTGAAAAGACAAACAGAGAACCTGCATGTGGACTATTTTGTCACCAGAGATTTCAAATCAGAATATAAGGGCTCAGCTTTGCTAAAAATTGAGAAGAGTGTAGAAGAGGATTATGTTTCTAATGTGCGAAACAACTGCTGGAAGGAAAGACAGACAAGTATGTACCATTATTTCATTTCATCTTTATCTTCACCATCTTAGTGTTCTATTAGGGGCTTATTTACACACATTAACAGCCTAAGTATGCTCTAAGGTCCTAATAAAAAATGAGTTTAAAACCATGTTTCATATAAACTCAGCAAAAAAAAAAAATACTGTATAGATACTGTATTTTAAATATCATTTGGTAAAATCCAAATAAACTTAACAGATCTTTATCGGAATGGGTTTAAAGAATATTTTATATATATATAATTATTGCACATGCACCTATGGAGTAGTCCTTAAGACACTAAGGGTGATGATACATGGGGCAACTTATTTTGATCAATGTTACTTGGGCACATTCCCATTGAGAATTGGTAACAAATTTCTATCTGGATATTTTAGATCGGTCGTGGGCCCTGTCTCACCTGGTTGCTCGTTGACGGCAACATTTCCCAAAGTTGCCCAGTGTATCATCAGCCTAACAGTTTACAGGCAATGAAGGTCACATTTATTATAAGTTGGGACAGTAAAGAAACCTAAGACACTTAAGACAGTGCTACAGGGAGACAAAAAAGACAGCTGATCATCCTTGCAGTGTCAAACCACTTGTAATCATGTGTCCCCCAGATATGTTCGAGAACTTGTGTCTTAGTGGAAGAGGGGGGTAACATTTCACTGCAAGAACTGGCTAATCCATTTTACACATGCTTGTACACATGCAGTTGAAAGTGAGGGGCACTTTTTTGCACTGAGTTTATATGGGAAACCATGGTTTAAAAGAGTAAATTGTACATGAAGTACACTTATAAAGTACACTTATGTACATGGAAAAGTAATATTTTGTACATCATGTCATCCCCTTCAGAAACAGACCTACTGTATGCTGCCAAGGTCTACCGAGATGAAAGACTACAGCGAAAGGCTGAGCTCATGACCATGGAGAACTGCAAAGAGCTGGATAGATTAAACGATCTGTTTCGTGGAGGATAAACCTTAAACTAAAACTAATGGACATTTATGAAAATAAGATACCATAAATGTAAATATTTATTGTTTGCTGTTTTTTTTAACACTCTTATAGAAAGACAATATTTAAATAAAGAGAGAATTCATTAAAAATCCCTTATCTTCCACTGGAATATACTTTGCGTCATAGTCTAGAAAATCAACTTAGAAAAAGATTATTTTTCCTTGTTTAATGTTTTTTCTCTTTTATGCCTAAATTGACTAAACAGTGAGAAATGGGCTTAGATGTTTTACACTTGAATCACAGCTTTCTTTCTTTCTGACTTATTGAACCCAAACTTTTGCTTCTATTGATGCCATGTCTTTTTTGCTCTAAGTGCTACTAACTTAAAGAGACCACTATTTTGAATGTTAATGAAACTTAAATGGTACAAATAAAATAAAAGCTTTTAAACCAGACTGGTCTCATTGTTTATACGTAGGTATTAATACATAACATTTACAAACACAAAATGTATGTTTTTATTGATGCTGAAATGTACAATTTAGATGTATTTCAATGTTTAAAATGTACAAATCGCTACGTATTTTTAGCTGAAAAACATTAAATATTTATGCATCTTTTATGTCATCAAGATATTCGTATCAGTGCATTTTTATCATTTTATCAATAAGCGATTTACATTTTTAGACCCCTTAACCTACCCTCAAACCTAAACCTACCCATTTTATAGCGAATATGCATTTTTATCATTTTATCAATAAGCGATTTAGATTTTTAGACCCCTTAACTTACCCCCAAACATAAACCCACCTATTTTATATATACAAGGATATAAAACGTAATTGGCTGAAATATGCAGGGAAATAACCATTTTAGTAACAATTAGGGGTGTCAACGTTAACGTGTTAACGCATGTGATTAATCCAAAAATTTTAACGCGTTAATATTTTTTAGCGCAAATTAATCGTTTGATAAGGTTTGACCCCAACTTCTTCCCGTCATCGCAGCGCGGAAGGTTATTGTGTGATGAGGGTGCAGCAAACCAGTGTTGCCAGGGCAGCGGCACAAGTGGGCTATTTTGAAAATACAGTCGCGGGAAAAATTACAGAGCCGTGGGTTGCGGTTTTTTTGGGCTACTTTTATAATGTACCTCGGCCGCCCAGAGTGTATATAGACACATAAAAATGTAAATAGATCCTTTTACTAATGTGTATTATACTTGGAATGTATCCCTGGCAACTTAAAAACGGAGAGGCGGGTGTAACATCACAAACAACGTGAGTTTCAGCCAGAGCATACATGTTAAGGCTTTTACACAGCAGAAATAAACATGACAACAGCCACTATAGATTATATAAGATAATAAACACACGATTACGATAGATATGATCTGTATGTGATTTTCTTGAGATGATCCAAATCTTCTTCGTAACGCAATTTATACTTAATACTTCACGTAAGGTCGCAAGAAATGTTTTGTTGTATTTATTTAGAAATACTTTTGATAATAGTTGGGTAAATGTATACTGGGATTGAAGCGGTGTCTTGGTAAACGTTTTATTGCCAGTATAAAGGCTGATAATGGAAATGTCCAAAGCAGTACCAAAAGTAATCCAAATGACGATGCGTTGCAGCCGCAGTCCTCTCTGGCGGAATGCAGTAGGTTTGTGTGAGGTGTAACAGACGCCAGCCCGTTACTTAGTTTTTAAGCTGCTAATACACTCCTCACCACTAGGGCTGGTGGACAACCTCTGTGCTTAGATAAAGAAGCAGTTGAGCAGTAGAGTAAAGGAGCATAGCTACCGCTATGGAAGCATGGCTGACCTCCTTGGTCAAATAAACTAAAGTCCTGGTTGGGAAACATTATGTTTCATGCTCAACTGTAAGTAAGATGTTTGTTTATTTATTTGTAAAAGATGATTGTTGTGCTTCTTGAATATGTTAGATTTAATGCAGATAAATCACTGTAGGCATTTTGTGTTTTTGTAGAAGGACTTTTCTATATATGCTTAATGCATATTTACGCCAAAATTGTGGTCCATGTTTGGATGTTGCTACATTGGACATTTTGATTACCACAATGCCCACCTTTTGATTGGGAGTCTATGTTTGATCATGGTCATCTACTTCATTGGATAACATCACCATCAAACATCATCATCACTTGACTCCTTAGAGACAGATAAGCCTTGCATCTGACCACACAATCACAGTAACTTTCTACAAGAGAGAACTTTATAAAGACTGATTGGTGAATTGCTGGAACTTCAACTCGCATACATAACCATATATCCTTTTGTGCGGTTGTAATGAGGGAGAGGCTGAAGCCGTGTCAGAATCCATGTGCAGAAGTTTAATTAGGAATCACACAACAATCCAAATCGTGAGGCAAAGATCAGAGTCGTAGTCACAGGCAAGGAGTCAAAATAACAATACACAGTCCCACTGGCAAACAAACAAGAGGGCAATCCTAAAGGCAAAAATCCAGAGAAACAGGCAAAAAGTCATCCACGTAGCAAACAACACTAGATAAAGGAAACGCTCGGTAAGGCAGTGAAACTGGCATTACTTCGCAAGGTCTGTTAGCCTGGCCATGCTTAAATAGCTGCCAAACAGGAAGTGATAACAGAAGCAGCAGAGGGAGCGATACCAGTCAGTACTCGGGCGAGGGCTCCCTCTGCTGGCGTGGCGCTACAGAATCCCCCCCCCTAGGAGCGCCTCCTGGCGCTCGGCAAGGACGTCCCCGTGATCGTGGTGCTGGACGATCGGGTCTGGCTCGATGAAAGTCTTCGATGAGTGAAGGATCCAGGATGTCGGAGGCTGCAACCCATGATCTCTCCTCAGGTCCATAGCCCTCCCAGTCCACCAAATATTGGAGTTGACCCCTTCGACGCCTTGAGTCCAGCAATTCGTTCACCCTGTATGCTGGTAATCCATCTATATCCAGCGGTGGCGGTGGCTCTTGGTTCTCAGCATTGGGGTCAGCTTCCGGGTGGACCGGTTTGAGGAGCGAGACGTGGAAGGAGGGGGAGATCCGGTAATTGGTAGGAAGCTCAAGTTGGTACGTGACCTCATTGATCTGTCTAATTATTTTAAATGGGCCAATATACCTGGGGCTGAGCTTCTTGCTCGGTAGAAAGCCAGACCCTTTGTCCTGGTTGGTAGGGGGGGTGTGGGCGACGTCGTCTGTTTGCCTGGAACTCTTGTCTTCTGACGGCTCTCTGTAGACGGACATGGGCACTGTCCCACACCCTCTCACTGCGCCTGATCCAGTCATCGACTGCAGGTACTGATGAGGGTTCACCCGACCACGGGAACAAGGGGGGTTGAAATCCCAGGACACATTGAAAAGGAGTCATGCCAGTGGAGGAATGAGTGAGGGAGTTTTGGGCGTATTCAGCCCAAGGAAGGAATTCTGCCCACCGGTTCTGTTCACGACTACAATAAGTTCTGAGATACCTGCCGATCTCCTGGTTCAACCTTTCCACTTGGCCATTAGACTGTGGATGGTACCCCGATGTGAGGCTTACATTGATGTCTAATTGCTTGCAGAAGGCTCTCCAGACCTGAGAGGTAAATTGGGTTCCTCTGTCAGAAACAATATCCTCAGGTAGACCATAAACTCTGAAAACATGGTGGAACAGAGCTTGAGCCGTTTCCATGGCTGTGGGGAGACCCTTGAGTGGAATCAAACGACAGGCCTTAGAGAAGCGATCAATAATTACCAGGATGGTGGTGAAACCATTGGAGAGTGGCAGGTCTGTGATAAAATCTACGGACAAGTGAGACCAAGGACGCTGAGGAATTGGTAATGGTTGGAGGAGACCGGAAGGTAGTTCCTTGGGGGTCTTAGAGCGAGCGCAAGTTTGGCAGGACTTGACATAGGTTATCACATCCTTGATCATTGATGGCCACCAGAAAGAGTTCTGTAGTAAACGGAGAGTGCGTGCAATTCCAGGATGTCCTGAGCTCAGAGAGGTGTGAACCCATTGCATGACTCGGGGACGTAAGCCTTGAGGCACAAAATGTTTGTTTGGGGGACAGTTGTTTGGTGGTGGTTCTTGCTGATGGGTTCGTTGGATCTCCTCCATAATGTCCCAGGTTACTGGAGCAATGATAACAGATGGCGGAAGAATGGATTCAGGTGTGACATTGTCTGTTGTATGATCGTGACGTCTGGACAGAGCATCAGCCTTACTGTTCTTGCTGCCAGGTCTGTAGGTGACGGTAAACTGAAAACGGGTGAAGAACAATGCCCATCGGGCTTGATGTGGATTCAGACGCTTGGCACTCTTGATGTATTCCAGATTTTTATGGTCTGTGATAACTTGGAACGGATGGACTGCTCCTTCAAGCCAATGTCTCCACTCTTCTATCGCTGCCTTCATGGCTAGAAGTTCCTTATTGCCTACATCATAGTTGCGTTCAGCAGAAGTCAATTTTCTTGAGAAGAACGCGCAAGGGTGGAGTTTACCTGGTTGACCATGACGCTGTGAGAGTACAGCTCCAATTCCGCAATCAGAGGCATCTACTTCTAACACGAAGGGAAGGTTAGGATCAGGATGCTTGAGAATCGGGGCTGTGGTAAAACTGTTCTTGAGTTTGGTGAAGGCTTGGGTAGCTTCTTCAGTCCATTTGAGTTTTGATGGTTTGCCTTTTAACAGTGACGTTAGGGGGGATGCAATCAGACTGTAGTTACGAATGAAGCGTCTGTAGAAATTTGCAAAGCCGAGAAATCTCTGAAGTTCTTTTACAGTAGTGGGTTGAGGCCAGCCTGTGACTGCTCTGACCTTGGAGTCATCCATCTCGACACCTTGATGACTAATGTTGTACCCAAGGAAGGACGTTTGTTTGACGTGGAACTCGCATTTCTCGGCTTTGATATATAGTTGGTTGTCCAGTAGGCGGGATAGTACCGTCTTGACATGTTGGATATGTTCAGGTTCAGATTTTGAGTAAATTAAGATATCATCAATATATGCCACTACACATTGGTTCAGTAGGTCTCGGAAGATTTCATTTATGAAGGATTGGAAGACTGCTGGGGCGTTGGCAAGTCCATACGGCATAACCAGGTACTCATAGTGCCCCCTGGTGGTGTGAAAGGCAGTCTTCCATTCATCACCCTCACAAATTCTAATCAGGTTGAATGCGCTTCTGAGGTCGAGTTTAGTATAGATCCTGGCTTCACGTAGTTGTTCTAGTGCTGAGGGAACCAAAGGAAGGGGGTAGGGGAACTTGACTGTCACGTTGTTTAAACCTCTGTAGTCTATGCACGGCCATAAGCCTCCATCTTTCTTTTCCACAAAGAAAAATCCTGCAGCAGCTGGTGAAGTGGAGGAACGGATGAATCCAGAGTTCAGGGCTTCTTCTATGTACTCTTCCATGGCTTGAGTCTCGTTGCGTGACAGAGGATAGACTTTGCTTTTGGGAGGCATGGCATTGGGTAACAGTTCAATAGCGCAGTCCCATGGTCGATGGGGTGGTAACTGAGTGGCCTTAATTTTACTAAAAACTTCACTGAATTCATCATAACATGCAGGAATCTTAGTGGTTTGAGTAGTGCTAGGGCTTTCGATGCTTGTCGTCAAACAGGGTTTGATTATAACTGAGTGCAGGCAATGGGTTTGGCAGAACCTAGACCAATGGGTTAGTTCACCATGATGCCAGGACAAAACTGGGTCGTGAACAGATAACCAGGGGTAACCAAGGATAATTTCATGTCGGGGAGAGTCAATAACGTAGAATGAGATGGCCTCTTGATGGAATAGTCCAACATGTAGTTGAAGTGGTTGGGTTTGGTGGTTGATTCCATCTCCTATGAGGGTGTTGTTAACAGCAGTGATCTTGATGGATGGGACACAGGGTTGCATGGGAATGTTGAATTTGCTCACGATGTCCCTGTGGATGAGATTCAGGGCAGCTCCAGAATCGATCAGCGCTGTTAAATCAATGGAAGTACTTTCAGTAGATAGCCGAACAGGGAAGGTCAATGATTTGGTAGGGATGAGAGAAAATTGTTCAACACTCACCCGGGTAGTGAACTTGGTGTTCCTCCGGGCTTTGTGTGGACATGCTATGCTGTGGTGGCCTGTTTCACCGCAGTAATAACACAGGTTGAGTTGACGTCGTCGAATTCTCTCCTCCTCAGTGAGTCTCGAGATACCCAGTTGCATGGGCTCCTGGCTAGGCATGGAAGTTTGTTGGGGAACATGGTGGGGCTGGCGTGGGGATGGAGCGCTGGCCTGTGATGGCTGGACAATTCTTCTCTGGGGAGCACTCCTCATAAGGTTATCAATCTTAATAGCGAGAGTTATAAATTCAGTAAATGAACAGTTTTCACCTTTGCAAGCCAGTTCAGTCTGTAGGTCAAGGTTCAAACTTTGTTGAAATACAGCCTTTAACGAGATGTCATTCCACCCACTTTGAGCAGCCAGCGTTCTAAACTCGATTGCATAATCTGCAGCAGTGCGGTTGCCTTGAGATATATGGAGCAATTGTGTAGATATATCCTTACCCTCAGCGGGATATTCAAACACCTCATGTAGCTGTTGAACAAAATATTCATAGGAGGTACGAAACCGACGATCTGTCTCCCAGACCGCTGCAGCCCAATCTAACGCTTTACCAGAAAGCAGTGACATAAGGAAAGCACATTTCTTCTCATCTGAGTAGAACTGTTCTTCCTGGTTACAAAAAAAAATCTCCACTTGACGAATAAAGCCTCGGTATTGCTCAGCTGAACCATCAAATTTCTCTGGCATAGCCAGCCTTACCGTCTGTGGGGTGGGAGAAGGAAGCGATCGAATGTAATGGGTCAGATGCTCATTCACAGACTGAAGTTTGTTGAGCTGTTCTTGGTAACCCTTGAGCGCTTCACTTTGATAAGCAAAAGCTGCTTGAAGCTGGGAAACTTCCGCTGGATTAATAGGCGTCGAAGTATTCTGTAATGAGGGAGAGGCTGAAGCCGTGTCAGAATCCATGTGCAGAAGTTTAATTAGGAATCACACAACAATCCAAATCGTGAGGCAAAGATCAGAGTCGTAGTCACAGGCAAGGAGTCAAAATAACAATACACAGTCCCACTGGCAAACAAACAAGAGGGCAATCCTAAAGGCAAAAATCCAGAGAAACAGGCAAAAAGTCATCCACGTAGCAAACAACACTAGATAAAGGAACCGCTCGGTAAGGCAGTGAAACTGGCATTACTTCGCAAGGTCTGTTAGCCTGGCCATGCTTAAATAGCTGCCAAACAGGAAGTGATAACAGAAGCAGCAGAGGGAGCGATACCAGTCAGTACTCGGGCGAGGGCTCCCTCTGCTGGTGTGGCGCTACAGCGGTTTGTTTTTCAATACTGTTTGAATGTTGTTTTGAGGTTTTGTTGGTGTTTATATAAAGTCACAAAAGGTGTTTAGGTTGCTGTTCTTTTACTCACTGGTTTAAACATATGTTGATGCCTCTTACCCTCCCTAAAAACAGATTTATAATTATCATTTGCTCAAAGAAGCATGTGTTGGTTATAGAGGCGCAGAGCAAAATTTAAGTTCTTAATCGCTGAAAATATTATCCAGATTATTATCCCGATCCACTCAGTGAATCCGCTCATTTCGAGAGCCAATTAGCGTTCGATTATCCTGCCGTAAAACCTGTCATTTCTTGAAGCGCCAACATTTGAATTTTGTTTTTGATTGTGCTTTATTGGAAGCACAACATTTACGTCATGTCTGTTACATGCTGCGCTGGGATTTGCGCAGTTTATTGCTTGTGATTTAAATGGATTGCTGTGAAAATTGCATGTGCCACTTAAGTTGTTTAATGAGAGAAAATGAATGAACATGAGGCTGATGCGGCTGTGGAGAGTACAAGGGAGCGTAAGCTTACAGCAAAAGGTTTAAAGGTTGAATCGTTACAAAGGGACCGCAAATCCAAAGTGAATAAAATAAAAAATGTGACTGGTTCAATTAAATATTTGATGCAAAATGATGAAAATGCTTTTAAGGTTCATTCTTCACTGGAGACATTGAAACTTTTGAGAGATGATGCCACTTTATTGCATGACAGTGTGATTCCTTTACTTCCTGTTGAGGAACAAGTTAAGCGAAATGAATGGTATGACTCAGTTTTACGGTTCAGCAAAGGTTTCATTGAAGATGTGGAGAAATGGCTGCTTGATCTGGAATTCTTTAAGAAAACTGTGTCTGCTCCAGCCATAGCAGCTGTGTCCGAACAAATGAATGAATGTCTTGTGCCACCTCTGTCTGCTATAGATGCAACACAGACAAAGACCACGCCTGCTTTAAATGATCAATTGCCTGCTGCTACAGCCTCTGATTGTGAAAATCCACAAAGGACTCTGACTCATAGGGAGGAGTGTAATGCATTTCCTTTTGATCACTTCACGGATGACATCAAGCCGACTGATAGTATTTCAAACACATTCAGTAATAAAATCTGGTAAAAGCTCTTCTTCAGGTTCTCAATCTAGTAGATCATCTACATCAGGGGTGTCAAACTCAGTTCCTGGAAGGCTACAGCCCTGCCCAATTTAGATGCAACCCTCATTAAAAACACCTTATCCAGCTAATCTAGTCATTAAGTCTTATTTGAAAACTACATGGTATGTGAGTTGGAGCAGGGTTGGAACTAAACTCTGCAGGGCTGCGGCCCTCCAGGAACTGAGTTTGACACCCCTGGTCTACATCATCTGCTCTTCTCCAAGTTGAAACTAAAATGGCAGCCTTGTAGCCCATCAACAAATGCTGCAACAAAAGCATGAGGTGGAAGCAGAAGAGGAGCGTTTAAGAAGAAAGAAAAATTTACCTTCAAACTAAAATAGCAGTGTCGATGGCTAAAGTTAATGTGTACAGGGCTGCTGTATCAGAATCAACTGTGCATCTGCAAATAAGCAAATTAAGAAAGAAAAGTGATGAAATAAGTTTCTCCAATGTGATGGCAATAGCATCAGTTCAAGATAACGCATCTGTTGAGTCTCTGTCTGTTAATAATTTGACAAGAGATATAAGAAATACTCAGCCTCACTCTGTGCAACAATCAAGTTCCATAACACCATTGCAGCTAAGTGCATCAATCAATGTCATAATAGTGGTGATGTACAACAGCGCAGCACTTCATTGCTTCCTCACAGAGATATCCAGCCCTTTGATGGAGATCCTTTGCAGTACCAATCTTTCATGCGCTCATTTGAGGAGGTTGTGGAGAAAAGAGCAAATAATCATGGTGACTGTTTCTATTTTCTGGAGCATTATACTCGAGGTCAACCTAGAGAACTCATCAGAAGTTGTCAACATATGGTTCCTGCACAGGGCTATTTGAAAGCCAAGGCCTTACTTAAGGAACATTTTGGAAACAAACTTAAAATATCGTCATCCTACATGGACAAAGTGCTCTCCTGGAAGGCCATAAGACCTGAGGACACAAGGACTTTGCAGGATTACACTGCAAAAAAAATGCTTTTCTTACTTAGATTTTTTGTCTTGTTTCCAGCCAAAATATCTAAAAATTCTTAAATCAAGAAGGATTTTCTAGACAAGTAAAAATTGTTGTCTTGTTTTCAGCAAAAACAAGTCAAAATTAAGTGAGTTTTTGCTTGAAACAAGTAAAATAATCTGCCAATGGGCTAAGAAAAATAATATTGTTTCAAACAGAAAACGGTTTCTTAGAGCCAGCTGCAATGCCATGGAGGATGTTCATTATATGAAAGAGTTAAACTTGGCTACTAATATGCAAACTATTCTTTCAAAGTTGCCCTTTAAGCTCAGAGATAAATGGAGAGCAGTGGCATGTGAGCTGCAGGAAAAACGGAATGAGCAGGCAGTATTTAAGGATATTGTGGATTTTGTAGAGAAGCAGGTAAAAATTGCCACCGATCCTGTGTTTTGGAGGTCGAAATACGAGTCGTTATAAGATGAAGGGGAGTAATTTCGCTACCACGGTTACTGAAGACGTTAAGGAAACAAATAGGCAAAGTGTGACCTGTCTTTGTTGTGGTGATGAACATTTCTTAAATTCCTGCACTGTGTTGGCCAAAAAAGCCCATAAAGAAAGGCTGGATTTCTTGAAGAAAGGAGTCTGTTTTGGCTGTTTAGGCACAGGCCATATTAGTAGAGATGGTAAGAAACGGATTTCATGTATATTCATACATTTCATGTATCAATCATATATCTTTGCCTTCAATTGAAGCTGAAGTTGAACTCTTGATTGGAGCAAACGTACCAGAGGCACTGGAACCATGGCAAGTTGTTTGTGGTCAAAGGAATGGACCATATGCAGTTAAAACCATACTTCGATGGACTGTGAATGGGCCTCTTAGAGAAATGGAAAAGGATGGAACTTTCTGTAATGACCAGCCTCAGGTGACTGTAAACAGAATCTCTCTCAAAATTGGATGAGCTTTGGAAATAACAATTTAAGACTGATTTCCCTGAAAATGCTCAGGATGAACTGGTAGCAATGTCTAAAGAAGATATTCACTTCATGGATATGGTATCTCAGTCTGTAAAACTGTGAGATGGTCATTATTGTATTGGTTTACCGCTTAAAAGAAAAGATGTGGTCCTGCCAAACAACCAAATAGCAACAGGACAGAGAGCTTTAAACCTGCAAAGAAAATTCAGGAACGATTCTACATTTCATGCAGACTATACTGCTTGATGTGATTTCCAAAGGAAGAATTTGAAAGGCACGATGGTCGTGGAAAAAGATCAGAGTTGTATTCGACTGTAGTGCTTCATTTCAGGGAGTATCATTGAATGGACAACTCCTTCGGGGACCAGACCTAAAAAGCACTTTAATAGGTGTTCTTACCAGATTCAGAATAGAGTCTGTCGCCTTAATGGCTAATATTGAGTCTATGTTCTACCAAGTAAAGGTTCCTGCAGAAGATTCTGACTTTTTGAGGTTTCTGTGGTGGTCAAATGCGACTTGAGTAAGGACTTGGAGGAATTCAGAATGGTTGTAAACCTATTTGGAGCTTCTTCATCCCCAAGTTGTTCTAATTATGCACTCAAAAATGTGCAGATGCATGGAGTCTTGTTTAATTGGAAGACAGTAGAGGTCGTCCAGAATCACTTTTATGTGGATTATTGTCTCACTTCTGTGCCCACAGAATCTGATGTTATTCAGCTATATAAAGAACTAAAGGCAATGTGTGCTAAAGGTGGGTTTCATTTGACCAAATGGCTAAGCAACATGTACATGATACTGATTTTTGTTGCTAAATTGGTTTGGAGCAGTTGTTGTTGAATAAACAATTAATCTGAACTATGCCTGTCTATCTGCTTGACTAACAGTTTTATTGATCACTGAGAAAGCATTGACTTGGTATGATGTTGGTTCAGTATAAAAATGAATTTTTTAAAAATGGATGTAGTAAACTACTTTTGCCATGTTGCTGTAGCTTAGCTTGCTACATTTCTCAAGGCTGTTGCTTTAGTGTAGTGAAGCTTAAAGGTGCCATAGGTGATTGTCTTCAGAAACATTTTTTGTTATTCTTGTTGAAAGTCTCTTCACACCCTGATAGCAATCATTAAGTTAATTGGTCTAAATGTATTTATATATTCTGTGGAAGGTGTAGGACCAAGAAATGTTTGTCCAATTAAAATGCTCGGTCCGAGCGTTTCAATTGTCTTTCCTACCTGCCTGTCAACGTATGTATTTGCATACCTCTGCGCATCCTGTTCGCGCAGACAGGATACGTCATCAGCGTGTTCATGCACGGTGCAGACAGAGCCAGAATGGCAGGCAAACATCAACAACCCGATCTTCCTTCCTGGTATTGTAGTACTTTTACTAACTGTGCTGTAAAGTTTTCTCACCGGTTAATGACACATGATGTAGCCCAGCGCTGTTCCCAGTTCCAGTCCTCGCGTCCCCCGCTCTGCATATTCTGCATGTCTCGCTTAGTTAACACACCTGAATCAGATAACCAGCTCATTAGAAGAGAGCTCCGTGCATGAACTGTGTTCCAATTGACATGCTCCCTACACAGTGTTCATTGCTCCCTACTCCCTGAGCAGGGAAAATCCGTTTATTTCACTTCAGAACAATCACTCAAGGATTTGCACTGCTCCTCACACACAGACGAAAGAGAAGTGTGAAGTGTGACATAATATACCTCTGTAAATAAATACAATTTAAATTCAAGTCTCGCACACTTTAATGCCCTTTGTATGGAACATAAATGCTCGCTTCGAACTGGAATCATGGCGGAATATCTGGTGATGTCCACTTCGCAGAGCACTTATGACTTACGGTGGAACAGAACAACCGTCAGACATAAGATATACATATGAAATGTGCAGAGCAGGGAGGGCGCAAGGACTGTAATTGGAAACCATTGATGTAGCCTATTGTAGTAATTTATGTTGTCTCTGGCTGCTCTTTGAGCGTATGTGCGTTCGGGGGGCGTGGCTTTGGACAGCGATTGCAGGGAGGGTGGGACGTTCGCTTTCAGTGCTATCAGGCTAAAGTTAGCATTTTCCGAGATCTCCTACTGCACCTTTAATTTAATGAAGAGTAACTGTTAGCTTAGCTCACTACATTTTCCATGTAGCTTGCCCAACACTGATAATATCTAACTTAATTAACTAGCTAATTTGATTGTTCGCTTTTTAAAAACCGCGAGTGCAGCGCATTAGCATTCGTTAGCTTGTCACTTGCGGTTCCATTCACGTTTCTATTCGCGCCTATTATTGTTTTCTTTTTTTTTCTCTCGCTCCATTTCATTTCTCTCTTGCTCCATTTTTCACGAGTTCAGCAAACAACAGTGGTAAATGGATCATTCTTCAATCACGGTGAGTAATGGCTTCTTCTCTAGCTATTGTTGTTTGCACTGTTTGCCACATTTACAATTTATCTGTCTCTGTCAGCAGCGAGGGACTCATGTGATAAATGCAGGGAAATAGTTAGGCTGACAGAGAAGATTTCAGAATTAAAGACACGCATCCAAACTTTAGTTGAGGATAGTAAGAATGTGAGGGCTGTAGATACTGCTTTGGATGCTACTAGCTCAGGAGTTCTGTACATTGGTTGGTTCCGGTATTAGAGCCCGTGCAGCAGGTGACTGTGAGGCGGCCTAGTCGCGGGTCAAAACACCGCTCTTCCATTCCGATTAGAACATCAAACAGGTTCTCCCCACTCAGTGATGCAACCACTGAGAAACCTGATGATTCTATTGTACGGAACGTGAAAATAGAGACATCAGCCACCATAGTCCAATGTTTACCGGGAGCCAGAGCACCTGACATCCTGGCAAATTTAAAAGTGCTGGCTAATGCTAAACATAAATTTAGTAAGATTGTTATTCGTGTCGGCACTAATGATGTTCGACTTCGCCAGTTGGAGATAACTAAAAATAATGTTGAAGAGGTGTGTGAACTTGTGTGGTGGTTTCTGCTTTTTCTATGAAGAATCACTCTTGAAGTCTTGGGGTTTTGATGCCAGAAGATAGGCTTTATTTCTCAGAGACAATGAAGCCGAGAAGACACTGCAGTGAATTCTCCAGAATCTCCTTCTACAACCTCTTTAATACAGTTTTTTTTTTCTCTAGGTGTGTTCAATACATTGTATACATGTTTATGAGATCACGATGCAGTCAGGAGGCCTTAATTTTATGTTCCGTGACAGTGAGGGCCCATCATATGTTTTGCCTAAAGGAAAAACATGACAAGCAGCTTCACCCTATGTCTGCACTTCTCATACAGATTTCTATACACGCAGGCAACTTACACATGATTATAATAGTAGAATAAGTTGCTACATAAATGCCTATATTCACACTGATTATACTTGAATCATTTATATTTTGATTAATAAAACTCTTCGTCATTCCCCCCCTTTGAGACTTAATAAGTCTCACCTTTACTCATCTTTACCCAGAGTACGGTTTCATAATTCAGTCTCATCAGTTATCACTACCTAGTGACTAAATTAAGTCACACAGTTTTATCACCAATGACTAGATTATGCAACAGCACTTTGGCAGAGCAGCAGTACCAAACCTCTCCCCCCACACTTGACTAGGAAGGAGTAAAAGATCCTGTCTCCGTAACCCCTTATTTAAGATAAAACAATGTTATAAGCATGAGCATGCAATTGGTTCAGCACTTGCCTGTGATTGTCACAGTTATGTAGAATACAATAGAAGTAAACATCAAAACATAAAAAATGTAACATCACAAAAAATAGCATAGTTGATCTTCAGCCCAGACACTTTGCGCATTGTAGAAGGCCACCCTTGGGCAGAGGTTAGGCTAGCACTTACACCCAGGGTATGGTTCATCTTTATACTACTACTTCGTCTTCAATTGAGGTACTAGAGTCTTCATCGTTTGTCAATGTTTGTGACTTCCAGTTGGATGCATAAGCCCAATCTGGGTAATGTACATTTTGGTTACTCTTCAAATTCAATTTGTCATCATCTTGACATCTTAGTATTTCCATTTGCTTAGCTGTGGCTTTGACAATTAGTGACCTCAGTATAGGAAGTACACAGCAAAACAGTAATCCTCCTATTACTACTGCAACGCCTAAAAACATTCCTAATTTAGCTAACCATGCTCCTAACTTTAGATCAAACCAATCCCACATTTTATTATCTGTCCCAGCATTAGTTTTAAGTTCAATCCTTAAGTTTTTCAATTTGGTAATTACTCCAGTTAATGCTCCTTCTGGAGCAGTATTATTTGGTATAAAAGTACAGCATTGATCCCCAAACATAACTGTAATGATTCATCACTATGGCTGAGATCCATTTGCAGTTTTATTTGAGAATTACCAACATGTCCATGTGAGCCCCACATGGGATTTATCTGGGCTATACAGGCGTCAACTGGGCATGGGCTCAGAGTGGGCACTTTGATGGGCTGAATGTGGGCCCCAGTTTGGATAAAGTTGTGGGCCCCAGTTAGGTTGCCCAATATTGTTTATTTGTGGGTCCCATATGGGCTACATTTGGCCTATATTTATAGTTACATAAAGTTGATTTATTGTTATGCAATTATGTGTACATAACCCTAACAATTAAATAAACTGATTTAATTTGATGTATTTCATGTGTTTTATATCATCAACGATTATATCATAATGTATTGTGTATAACAGTATAACAATCCAAGACCATTTATTTGATGAATAATCTTGTTTTATTTTATTTTTAAGTATCACAAAGCCAAGGGTATTTTTTTATTTATTTTAAAAACACCTATGCAGTCATTGCGTCATGCGATGATTGATTGGTGTGCGTGTCTTCCCGACCCTTCTCATTTGAAAGAGAGAAAAAAAAGCGGTTGCTACTCCCAGTTCAACACGGAGCACCTGGCCTGCTTGTCAATGGATAAACTCTCTAATCTATCAAGGTAAGATATTTACATTTCATTTTATATTAGCCGAATTACTGCTGCTTTTATATACCGGTAATTGGATATTTTTTTAAATATTTGAAAATTCAGTAATCAGAGTCGACACTAATGAAACTTAACGAAGCCAGTCGCGATTGAACTATCGTAGCTAAACGGTTATAAAAAATGAAAATGTTGGCAGTTCACCAGCAAACTTTCAGTAGGCTGTTTTATTTATACAATCACGAGGCAGAAGCTGAAAACAAGTTTGAATGCTCTTGAATGTTTCTGCGTGTAACACAATAGCCCATATAACATTTCCACTTAGATTAAAAAAAAAACAAACAAAAAGCTTTTAAAGTGAGCATAGAGGCACGTCTGCTTCATAATAGATTAAAAATGCTATCTTTGTGGGCAAACGTGTCGGATGTGTAAGTCAGACAGCTATTTGGTCCATGAATGGGGATTGAGAGAGAGTTGATAGTTAGGGCACTGGCGCAGCCTCCACCGTGTTGCCAGATCCAGCTATTATAAGCATCCTTGTGGGGAGCATAAAACTAATAAGTTACAGAATTAAATATGCAAACACTGGTCATGAATAATGATATGCTATTTCATTCAGTTTGGTAGTTAACCTTTTACAAAAATCATGTTAAAAACATTAATAAGAGCAACAGACAAAGTTCTTAACATTCATATAGCAATACTTAAAGCTATTACAGTAATAAGCATTGTTGCATGAATAATAAATTTATCCACACCTAACATGTAGTAAAGCATCAACAAATTGTGATTAAAATAATGATGTGATTTATTAATGTCCATCCCCCCCCCAAAACAGACAGCACAGAGAGTGTAATGAGTTGCATTTTAGGTGTTGTTAGGTTTTAGGTGTTACCCAACATGGCACCATGACGGATTTATTGTGAAGATGAAAGCCCACAAGAGTGTGGTAAGTTAACTTAAATTTTCAACTTTTTTTTATCTTTTTTTACGTTTTATTCTGATGATGTTTGCAAGATATAAAGCTGCATTAAGTTTTATAAGAATATGTGAGCGAACGCTCAGTTTCTGAGTCAAGTTGTGCTAACTGGCCTTTTCCTCCCGCAGCGCAGCTGTCAGACCAGGGGGGAGACTCATCATGAAGTCCTAAGAGCATGTTAAATTGGTAGGTATACATTAAAATACATGTATACAGTCGTCATCATGTACGTATTATTGTAATTTTTCTTGCTCACTTTCCCAGTGAACTAGTATCTTCCTCCCGCAGCGGCACTAGCAGACCAATGGGGAGACTCGTGAAGATGAAAAGTCATACAAGTACGTTAAATAGGTACAGGTGAACTTTAAAACACTTGCAGTCGTCTCATTTGTTTTATCAGTTAAGCCGTGCTAACTAGCATTTCCCTCTAGTCTGGACTATCGTGAGGCATGCGGGAAGAGTCGTCGCCATGAAGAAGAGCATTTTAAATGTTTTGAGATGTGTGTTCTCTTATTGTTGTATAGTCTTACTAATTAACAGTGTTGGGCACGTTAATTTAAAAAAGAAATTAGTTATAGTTACTAGTTACTTCTCACAAATAGTAACTGAGTTAGTAACTGAGTTACATCATTATAAAAGTAACTAATTACCAGGGAAAGTAACTATTGCGTTACTTTTAAAAAAAATTCAAATGTCAAATTTGGGTGCCCCCAATATTAAATATGTTAAATTAATGAAATGGACACTAAAAAGAATAAATTATTATTATAAAACATTGTACATTAATCTACACTATGTATCTACTGACACTTAGTATCAATCAGTCAAGCATTATAATATAATATTATGATAATTTAATATTATATGTTATAGTACTTTAGTAATTAGAATAACCACGTATGAATGCATATTTGTCATCAATATAAAACGCACTAAGGATTAATGAGCTGCTGGGTTCATGAATATTAATCACGCATATTATAATATTAAGTCGTGCACCTTCACACGAGAGTTTATGTTACGGCAAATACAGCTACACTGCGCATCCATTCAGATGAACTGAAAAATTTAATTCTAGTAATATAATAAAGTAACGCCACAGTAATTCGTTTGAATTAAAAACAGTAATTCGTTTGATTACTCGTTACTGAAAAAAATAACGCCGTTAGTAACGCTGTTTATTTATAACGCCGTTATTCCCATCACTGCTAATTAAGTACATTAACTCTTCAAACTTTTATGTTTATATTTACACCATTTATTTTCCACTGGCACAATGTGTTATCTGTGATTTTACTTGTTGGCTATATGCATGTTCATTGATGAAATATGGTTAATATGCTGGTAATTCTGTGTTATTGAAGTTCAGCTGTGAAAAATAAAAGATGAATAATGAATAAAGCTGTTGGTGTGAAGCAATAACTTGTGTTGTTGAATATATAACAAAATAAAATAAAAAATAATAATACACTTAAAACTACTGTGCTTAGTTTTTTCTCAGTAATTTTACTGTGGTATGAAATACAGCAACTACTGGATAATTGTTGCCAGTAAGTTACTGTTAATTTGACGATAAACATTTTACGGTTATACACTCTTTTGAAATCAAACTGCGTTGCATTGTGTAGGCTATCTCGCAACAAAAATAGCTCCTAGCACATAATTACATTTCTAAACTGAATAGTGTCACTTTTAACTTCTTCATATTACCTTTAGTAGTATAACTATCCCTTTAAGCGACAGTTTTGTACTGAAGTACTGGCAAGGCTTAATTATATCCATGCATGCTTTTTAATGCTTTTGTGAATGTTTTACTAGTATTTTAATAATTCTGTTTTTCATCCTTTACTGTGCTTTTTTTTTTTTTTTAGGTATGAAGCTGAGAAGTCTGCACAAGCCCAGGACTAATACCATTTCATCATGTTCTGTTGAAGTATTTTTTATCCAGTTTTTATCCTGATTTGTTTTATTTTGTTTTACCTAATAAAAAATGTGATTTAGAGATTCTGAGTTGAAGTCATTTTCTTCACAGTTGAAATATTTTAACATGTAATTTAAAATGTATTGAGCACCACATAAAATCAACTGATATTAGGTCAAAAAACATTGTAATTTAAAGTTTTATTGCATATTAGCACATTAACTTTATCCAGAGGAATTAATAAAGAAATAAAAATGGGGCCCAGTTCTGATCCACTGTGGTCCCACAAAACCCTATATATGGGCCATTTATGGGTTCAGTGTGGTCACCCATTTGGGCCCCATGAGGGTTCTGCATGTGGCCTACTTTGGCCCCAATTATTAGACCCATGTGGGCCCATATAATGAAAATCTACATTGGCCCCAATTAGAGCCCACTATGGGCCCATCATGTGCCCCTATGGACTAACACACATGGGACCCAAGGGACAAAATTGCATGGGTCCCATTTGGGTTGCCCATGCAGGGCCCAAGTGACAGCCCACCAAAAACCCATATGTGGCCCACCTTGGACCCAATTATTAGAACCCATTTGGGACCCATGTGGGCCCCTCTAATGAACACCTACATGGGCCCCACTTGGAGCCCACTGTGTACCCATCTTGGGCCCCTATGGGTAAAAAACATGGGGCCCAAGTGGAGCCGATGGACAAAATTTTATGGGCCCCATTTGGGTTGCCCAAGCAGGGCCCAAGTGTCAGCCCACCAAAAACCTACATGGGGCCCACATGGAAATGTTGGCTGGGTAGTCGTACAGGCAGAGGTCAGAACACAGACAAGGCAATATAGGAGAACAGGCTGTAGGATAAACATTAAACAGGCAGCAGTCCAAAAGCAAATAATCCAGAAGCAGTAGCAAGAGTACAGGAGGCAGGCAAAGAGGATCAAAAACATTAGACAGGCACGGTAACAACAAAAGACAATCCAAAATGCAGAGAAACCGCTCAGTAATGTCCTCCTAGGTAAAACAAGACTTCGCAATGAACCCAGGAGAGAGCTGCTATAAATAGCCCAGATAATGCTGTTCAGGTGGGGATGATTAATTAGTGCCAGGTAACGGGGTTGATGGGAAATGTAGTGCAAAAGGAAATTTCAGTACTCTGGTGATGGAGCCCTCTGATGGCCCAAAAAGGGAGCCACGGAAGCGCTCTCTGTAACAATAACACACACGCCTCTTTTCTCAGCTAGCAAATAATTCAAAGCTATTCTGTTTTGCCATGTCATTCTGCTTGTTGCGTCCAATTGCTCTCCTAAAAGTGATAAGGCCTCATCAGTGTAATTAATAAATCTTTTCTGATTGTAATATATATAATTTATCCATTCTGTATTTTTATTTTGCGTAATCCAAATGAATATTGATTCAATACCTGATTTCACTTCATCTCTTGCTTTAAACTCATAGGGTATACCTCTTGGTTGACCAATTGAATCTATATAAACTGCAGGGTCTTTTTCATAGGCTCTTCTCAATCTGGATTTGTCTTCCTTTGTTGCTTCCTCTTCTAGAGAGATGTGACTCATTTTATGTGTCAGCATAACCCTAGTACATAATCCTGACCATTTTTCTGGTAATATTGTCAAGAGGCCATATTCTAATCCACACATCCACCATATGTCTGGAATTTTTTTTTGTATTCAGCAACATGCTAGTGGCATGCTAATTATGCTAGAAACATGCTAGTGACATACTAGTCACTTGCTAATCATGCTAGCAACATGTTAGTGGCATGCTAATCATGCTAGAAACATGCTAGCGACATGCTAGCAACTTGCTAATAATGCTATCAACATGCTAGTCACTTGCTAATCATGCTAGCAACACGCTAATCATGCTAGAAACAGGCTAGCAACATGCTAGTAACTTGCTAATCATGCTAGAAACATGCTAGTGGCATGCTAATCGTGCTAGAAACATGCTAGCAACTTGCTAATAATGCTATCAACATGCTAGTAACTTGCTAATCATGCTAGCAAAACATACTAGTAGCATGCTAATCATGCTAGAAACATGCTAGCGACATGCTAATAATGTTAGCAACAATGCTAATCATGCTAGAAACATGCTAGCAACATGATAGTAACTTGTTAATCATGCTAGCAACATGCTAATTACTTGCTAATCATGCTAACAACATTCTAGTAACACCTTAGCAACCACTCCAGGTACCCTAGCAACCGCATAGCAACACCTTAGCAACCACCCTGGGTACCTTAGCAACTGCATAGCAACACCTTAGCAACCACCCCGGGTACCCTAGCAACCGCCTAGCAACCAGCCCAAGTACCCTAGCAACCGCATAGCAACACCTTAGCAACTGCCCCGGGAACCTTAGCAACAGCATAGCAACACTTAGTTACCACATTAGTAACCACACTCGGTACCTTATCAACCGCATAGCAACACCTTAGTAACCACCAAAGTTAGCCTAGCAACCATCATAGCAACCACTCTGAGGTCCTTCTATCTATCTATCTATCTATCTATCTATCTAAAGTCTATCTGTCTTTCTGTCTATCTATCTATCTATCTATGTATCAAACTTTAAGCTTTTAAAACTACTTTAAACTTCAAAATATTTCAGACTGAAACCCATCAAACTTAAAACTTTTAACATTTTTCAAATTTAAACTTTTTAAACTTAAACTTTTTTTTAAACTTTTCAAACTTTAAACTTTTCAGACTTTCTGGTCCGTCTTTCTCAAGCCAACTTAAAGTTTGTCTCGACAAACTTTTCTATCTAGTTATTCTTCTTATTCTTCTTCTTCTGGACAAAACTTCGGTTCACTACTCCTCCTGCACCATTTGTCACAGACCCATGAATGAGGCGTCAAATCGTGCGGCTTATTGAGGAATGGTGTGCTATATCTTTTCTAAGCGATCGGGCGTACGATAATCGTACAGTTAGGCGAAAAATCGGCCGAAAAATCCCATAGACTTAACATTGAGGCCAACTTTGACGAGTCGTAGCTCAGAGCGAGAATTTCGTAGAAACATATGAATCACCATAATTAGAGAGGCTATCAAGCTGTGCGAGAACATACCCCGCAATGGAGTATAAATTGTACCCCTGGGGCACAAGAGCGCCCCAAAATTGCCCCATTGACATACTATGGTGAGGGACGGCCCATGAAACAGCACACGCTTTTCCTACTATGGTAATTTACATAGGAATTTTGCATTAAACATAACTCTGTATCACAATATCATAGAGACATGGGGGAGGGCTTATTTTACTCAGCCAACCAATCAGACTCTCAGGATAATTATGAAGCTATCAAACCACGCCCTAGCAACCATTTATAGCACCCTAGCAACTGATCCCATAGACTGCCATGTTAAAAGCCCAGATGGATATCTTTGGATAACAGTGTCATAGAGACATGGGGGTGGGCTCATTTGAATCGGGGCAGTAAATAGCCAAAATCTATCTTCAAATCTGAATGTCATAGAGACATGGGGGTTGGTTTATATTATTCATACTGGCAAACAGCCTTTGGAGTATCATCATTGGCAGCTGCCAAGCCATTTCCTAACAGCCAAACAGAGTACCCTAGCAACCATTTATCAAGTCCTATATCTTTGCATCAAAATGTCGTATAGACTTGGGAGTTGGTTCTTTTGACTCATGCTAACAATTAGGACTTGCAAACATGCTATACATGCTAGCAGTGAATAGCTACATGCTAATAGTGATTAGCTAAGTGCTAATTCAAACTAAGAACTCTATAAAACTCCATAGTAACGATCAGTGACAACTAGTAACTGCCTAGCAACACCCTAGCAACACCCCTGGGTACCCTAGCAACCACATAGCAACACCTTAGCAACCACCCCGGGTACCTTAGCAACCGCATAGCAACCACCCTAGCAACCACACAAGTACCCTAGCAACCGCATAGCAACACCTTAGCAACCACCTCGGTTACCCTAGCAACCGCATAGCAACACCTTAGCACCCACCCCGGGTACCTTAGCAACCGCATAGCAACCACCCTAGCAACCACACAAGTACCCTAGCAACCGCATAGCAACACCCCTGGGTACCCTAGCAACCACATAGTAACACCTTAGCAACCACCCCGGGTACCTTAGCAACCGCTTAGCAACCACCCTAGCAACCACACAAGTACCCTAGCAACCGCATAGCAACACCTTAGCAACCACCTCGGGTACCCTAGCAACCGCATAGCAACACCTTAGCAACCACCCCGGGTACTATATCTTTTCTAATCGATCGGACCTACGATGTTCGCACAGCGGACGAAAAAGCGGGCAATAAATCCCATTGACTTACAATGGCGGAATGTTCGTGAATTTGAATCTCAACTGTCACTTTCTCACACACACACAGCAGGCCCTTAGGAACCCCTTCTCTCTCTCTCTCTCTGTAACTCACACACACAAAATTTGGGCGAAAAAGTCCCATAGACTTAACATTGGCACAAAATTAGTGAGATTATATCTTTGGATCAGGAGGTCACAGAGACTTGGGGGAGGGCTCATTTGACTCGGCCTATCAAGCAGCCAATAAGTACTGACATGACAACTTCATAGCTATGCCCTAGCAACCACTTACAGCACCCTAGCAACCGTTAATGGACATTAACAAACAATTTTTCAGCACCAAAACACTGTAGAAACATGGGGTTGGGCTCTGTTGATTCAGACTGTCAAATAGTCTTTAAATATCATCCCATAAACTGTATAGCACACCATAGCAACCATTTAGAGTGCCTTAGCAACTGAACAAACACATGAATAAGCAATTTCTCAGCACCAGAAAGTGGTATAGATATGGGGGTGGCCTCTTTTATTTGGGCTGAAAAACCAGTCTGTAAGTATCACCATGGCAACTGTGCAGCTACACCCTAGCAACCACATAGAGAACCCTAGCAACCGTATAGCAACGTAAAGAAGCCATATCTCAGCTCCACAACATCATACAGACATGGGAGTTGGCTCTCTACAATCGCGCAGAACACTGTAGTATCTGTCCAGTGCCGAGTTTTGCCACTGCAAGCACCACTCACATTTTCTTCAGGAAATGTATATTTAAGTTGGCTTGAAAAAGCCAACTTACTGAAATGCTATTTAAACTTCTTATTATTATTCTTCTGAGACTAAATTTACAACTCTAACTCCTCCTAGAGCTTTAACTCTAAAGACTCCAAACTCAGCCAAGATCTTCAGACTGGTCTGACTCGAGTTGCTATATCTTTTCTAACTGATCAGACTTACGATTTTCCTAAAAATTACGAATAAAACTGAGAAAAATCCCATAGACTTACATTGACGGAATGTTCAGATGAGCCAAGACCTTGCAAGCTCCAACTGTCAAAATTTAAATCTAAACACACTGAAGCCCATTAGACTCAATCAGACTTCCCTTCTATGTACTATTTCTAACCCATTCAAACTCATCTATCGCTCTATCTCTCTATCTCTCTATCCTAGCAAAATGCTAATCATGCTAATGACAAGCTAGTCACTTGCTAATCATGCTAGAAACATGCTAGTGACATGCTAGTAAATTGCTAATCATGCTAGCAACATGCTAGTAACATGCTAATCATGCTAGAAACATGTTAGCGACATGCTAGTCATTTGCTAATCATGCTATCAACATGCTAGTGGAATGCTAATCATGCTAGAAACATGCTAGCGACATGCTAGTAACTTGCTAATAATGCTAGCAACATGCTAGTCACTTGCTAATCATGCTAGCAACATGCTAATCGTGCTAGAAATATGCTAGCGACATGCTAGTAACTTGCTAATCATACTACCAACATGCTAGTCACTTGCTAATCATGCTAGAAACATGCTAATCATGCTAGAAACATTCTAATCATGCTAGAAATATGCTAGCAAAATGCTAGTAACTTGTTAATCATGCTAGCAACATGCTAGTCACTTGCTAATCATGCTAACATCATTCTAGTAACACCTTAGCAACCACTCCAGGTACCCTAGCAACCGCATAGCAACACCTTAGCAACCACCCTGGGTACCTTAGCAACCGCATAGCAACACCTTAGCAACCACCCCGGGTACCTTAGCAACCGCATAGCAACACCCTAGCAACCACCCTGGGTACCTTAGCAACCGCATAGCAACACCTTAGCAACCAAACCCTAGCAACCACATAGCAACACCCTAGCAACCACATACCTTAGCAACCACCTAGCAACACCCTAGCAACCACACAAGTACCCTAGCAACCGCAGCAACACCCTAGCAACCACATAGAGAACCCTAGCAACCACCTAGCAACACCCTAGCAACCACATAGCAACACCTTAGCAACCACATAGCAACACCCTAGCAACACCCTAGCAACCACCTAGCAACCACCCTGGGTACCTTAGCAACCACCCTGGGTACCTTAGCAACCGCATAGCAACACCTTAGCAACCACCTAGCAACCACCCTGGGTACCTTAGCAACCGCATAGCAACACCTTAGCAACCACCCGGGAACCCTAGCAACCGATAGCAACACCTTAGCAACCACCCCGGGTACCTTAGCAACCGCATAGCAACACCTTAGCAACCACTCCAGGTACCCTAGCAACCGCATAGCAACACCCTAGCAACCAGGTACCTTAGCAACCGCCTAGCAACACCTTAGCAACCAAACCCTAGCAACCACATAGCAACACCCTAGCAACCACACCGGTACCTTAGCAACCGCCTAGCAACACCCTAGCAACCACACTCGGTACCTTAGCAACCGCATAGCAACACCTTAGCAACCACCAAAGTTAGCCTAGCAACCATCATAGCAACCACTCTGAGGTCCTTCTATCTATCTATCTATCTATCTATCTAAAGTCTATCTGTCATTCTGTCTATCTATAATCTGACTCTATCTATCTATCTATGTATCAAACTTTAAGCTTTTAAAACTACTTTAAACTTCAAACTATTTCAGACTGAAACCCATCAAACTTAAACTTTTAACATTTTTCAAACTTAAACTTTTAAACTTCTTAAACTTTTTAAACTTTTCAAACTTTCTGGTCCGTCTTTCTCAAGCCAACTTCAGGTTTGTCTCGACAAACTTTTCTTTCTAGTTAAGTTGGCTTGAGAAAGCCAACTTACTGAAATGCTATTTAAACTTCTTATTATTCTTCTGAGACTAAAATTTACAACTCTAACTCCTCCTAGAGCTTTAACTCTACAGACTCCAAACTCAGCCCAGATCTTCAGACTGGTCTGACTCGAGTTGCTATATCTTTTCTAACTGATCAGACTTACGATTTTCCTAAAAATTACGAATAAAACTGAGAAAAATCCCATAGACTTACATTGACGGAATGTTCAGATGAGCCAAGACCTTGCAAGCTCCAACTGTCAAAATTTAAATCTAAACACACTGAAGCCCATTAGACTCAATCAGACTTCCTTCTATGTACTATTTCTAACCCATTCAAACTCATCTATCGCTCTATCTCTATCTATCTATCCTAGCAAAATGCTAATCATGCTAGCAACATGCTAGTCACTTGCTAATCATGCTACAAACATGCTAGTTGCATGCTAATCATGCTAGAAACATGCTAGCAACATGCTAATCATGCTAGAAACATGCTAATCATGCTAGCAACATGCTAGTCACTTGTTAATCATGCTAACAACATTCTAGTAACACCTTAGCAACCACCCGGTACCCTAGCAACCGCATAGCAACACCTTAGCAACCACCCTGGGTACCTTAGCAACCACCCGGTACCTTAGCAACCGTAGCAACACCTAGCAACCACCCTGGGTACCTTAGCAACCGCCTAGCAACACCTTAGCACCCCGGTACCCTAGCAACACCCTAGCAACCACCCCAAGTACATTAGCAACCGTGATAGCAACACCTTAGCAACTGCCCTGTGAACCTTAGCAACAGCATAGCAACACCTTAGCAACCACACTTGGTACCTTAGCAACCACCTAGCAACACCCTAGCAACCATTTAGAGTACCTTAGCAACCGTGATAGCAACACCTTAGCAACCACCCGGTACCCTAGCAACACCCTAGCAACCATTTAGAGTACCTTAGCAACCGCATAGCAACACCTTAGCAACTGCCCTGTGAACCTTAGCAACACCCTAGCAACCAGGTACCTTAGCAACCACCTAGCAACACCCTAGCAACCACCTAGCAACCGTGATAGCAACACCCTAGCAACCACACCGGGTACCTTAGCAACCGCCTAGCAACCACCCTGGGTACCTTAGCAACCGCATAACACCTTAGCAACCACCCGGGAACCCTAGCAACCACATAGCAACACCCTAGCAACCACACCGGGTACCTTAGCAACCGCCTAGCAACACCCTAGCAACCACACTCGGTACCTTAGCAACCGCATAGCAACACCTTAGCAACCACCAAAGTTAGCCTAGCAACCACTCTGAGGTCCTTCTATCTATCTATCTATCTAAAGTCTATCTGTCTTTCTGTCTATCTATAATCTGACTCTATCTATCTATCTATGTATCAAACTTTAAGCTTTTAAAACTACTTTAAACTTCAAACTATTTCAGACTGAAACCCATCAAACTTAAAACTTTTAACATTTTTCAAACTTAAACTTTTTAAACTTCTTAAACTTTTTTTAAACTTTTCAAACTTTCTGGTCCGTCTTTCTCAAGCCAACTTCAGGTTTGTCTCGACAAACTTTTCTTTCTAGTTAAGTTGGCTTGAGAAAGCCAACTTACTGAAATGCTATTTAAACTTCTTATTATTATTCTTCTGAGACTAAAATTTACAACTCTAACTCCTCCTAGAGCTTTAACTCTACAGACTCCAAACTCAGCCCAGATCTTCAGACTGGTCTGACTCGAGTTGCTATATCTTTTCTAACTGATCAGACTTACGGTTTTCATAAAACTGAAGATTAAAAATCATAAAACTCCCATAGACTTACAGTGATGGAATGTTCAGATGATCCCTGACCTTGCCAGCTCCAACTGTCAAAATTTAAATCTAAACACACTGAAGCCCATTAGACTCAATCAGACTTCCCTTCTATGTACTATTTCTAACCCATTCAAATTCATCTATCTCTCTATCTCTCTCTCTATCTATCCTAGCGAAATGCTGATCATGCTAATGACTGGCTAGTCACTTGCTAATCATGCTACAAACATGCTAGTTGCATGCTAATCATGCTAGAAACATGCTAGCGACATACTAATAATGCTAGCAACAATGCTAATCATGCTAGCAACATGCTAGTCACTTGTTAATCATGCTAACAACATTCTAGTAACACCTTAGCAACCACTCCAGGTACCCTAGCAACCGCATAGCAACTCCTTAGCAACCACCCCGGTTACCCTAGCAACCACCCCGGGTACCTTAGCAACCGCGTAGCAACACCCTAGCAACCACCCCGGGTAACCTAGCAACTGCCTAGCAACACCTTAGCAGCCACCCCGGGTACCCTAGCAACACCCTAGCAACCACCCCAAGTACATTAGCAACCGCATAGCAATACCTTAGCAACTGCCCCAGGAGCCTTAGCAACAGCATCGAGAGGCAGAGGTCAGAACAGACAAGGCAATATAGGAGAACAGGCTGTAGGATAAACATTAAACAGGCAGCAGTCCAAAAGCAAATAATCCAGAAGCAGTAGCAAGAGTACAGGAGGCAGGCAAAGAGGATCAAAACATTAGACAGGCACGGTAACAACAAAAGACAATCCAAAATGCAGAGAAACCAGTAATGTCCTCCTAGGTAAAACAAGACAATGAACCCAGGAGAGAGCTGCTATAAATAGCCCAGATAATGCTGTTCAGGTGGGGATGATTAATTAGTGCCAGGTAACGGGTTGATGGGAAATGTAGTGCAAAAGGAAATTTCAGTACTCTGGTGATGGAGCCCTCTGATGGCCCAAAAAGGAGCCTCTGTAACAATAACACACACGCCTCTTTTCTCAGCTAGCAAATAATTCAAAGCTATTCTGTTTTGCCATGTCATTCTGCTTGTTGCGTCCAATTGCTCTCCTAAAAGTGATAAGGCCTCATCAGTGTAATTAATAAATCTTTTCTGATTGTAATATATATAATTTATCCATTCTGTATTTTTATTTTGCGTAATCCAAATGAATATTGATTCAATACCTGATTTCACTTCATCTCTTGCTTTAAACTCATAGGGTATACCTCTTGGTTGACCAATTGAATCTATATAAACTGCAGGGTCTTTTTCATAGGCTCTTCTCAATCTGGATTTGTCTTCCTTTGTTGCTTCCTCTTCTAGAGAGATGTGACTCATTTTTATCAGCATAACCCTAGTACATAATCCTGACCATTTTTCTGGTAATATTGTCAAGAGGCCATATTCTAATCCACACATCCACCATATGTCTGGAATTTTTTTGTATTCAGCATGCTAGTGGCATGCTAATTATGCTAGAAACATGCTAGTGACATACTAGTCACTTGCTAATCATGCTAGCAACATGTTAGTGGCATGCTAATCATGCTAGAAACATGCTAGCGACATGCTAACAACTTGCTAATAATGCTATCAACATGCTAGTCACTTGCTAATCATGCTAGCAACACGCTAATCATGCTAGAAACAGGCTAGCAACATGCTAGTAACTTGCTAATCATGCTAGAAACATGCTAGTGGCATGCTAATCTGCTAGAAACATGCTAGCAACTTCTTAATAATCTATCAACATGCTATAACTTAATCATGCTGCAAAACATACTAGTAGCATGCTAATCATCTTTGAAACATCTTGGCGACATGCTAATAATGTTAGCAACAATGCTAATCATCTAGAAACATCTTGCAACATGATAGTAACTTTAATCATCTTGTAACATCATGCCAATCATCTTAACAACATTCTAGTAACACCTTAGCAACCACTCCAGGTACCCTAGCAACCGCGCGCAACACCTTAGCAACCACCCGGTACCTTAGCAACTGCATAGCACCTTAGCAACCACCCGGTGCCTAGCAACCTAGCAACCACCCAATTAGCAACCGCTAGCAACACCTTAGCAACTGCCCGAACCTTAGCAACAGCATAGCAACACCAGTTACCACATGTAACCACACTCACCTTATCAACCGCAGCAACACCTTAGCAACCACAAAGTTAGCCTAGCATCATAGCAACCACTCTGAGGTCCTTCTGTCTATCTATCTATCTCTCTATCTATCTAAAGTCTATCTGTCTTTCTGTCTATCTATCTATCTATCTATGTATCAAACTTTAAGCTTTTAAAACTACTTTAAACTTCAAACTATTTCAGACTGAAACCCATCAAACTTAAAACTTTTAACATTTTTCAAACTTAAACTTTTAAAACTTTTTTTAAACTTTTCAAACTTTAAACTTTTCAAACTTTCTGGTCCGTCTTTCTCAAGCCAACTTAAAGTTTGTCTCGACAAACTTTCTATCTAGTTATTCTTATTCTTCTTCTTCTGGACAAAATTTCACTACTCCTCCTGCACCTTTGTCACAGACCCAAACGAGGCGTCAAATCTCTTGAGAGAATGGTGTGCTATATCTTTCTAACTGATCGGTTCATAATTGATTAAAAAATCAAAAATCCCATAGACTTACATTGGCCAATTTGAAATCGTAGCTCAACAAATTCTAAAACATATGAATCACCATTAGACTCAACTGTCAGAACATACCCCGCAATCTTATATTTCTCACAAACTCACCCAATCCCATTGACATACTATTAGACTCCCATGAAACTCTCTTTTCTACTATGGTAATTTACATAATTTTGCATTAAACATAACTCTGTCACAATATCATAACATCTATTTATCAACAATCAGACTCTCAGGATATGAAGCTATCAAACCACTTCTAGCAACCATTTATAGCACCCTAACATCCATAGACTTTCATTTAAGCCAGATGGATATCTTTGGATAACAGTGTCATAAACATGTCTCATTGAATCATAATCAAAATCTATCTTCAATCTAATGTCAAGACATTTGTTTATATTATTCATCCAACAAACAGCCTTTGGGATCATTACAGCTGCCAAACATTTCTAACTGCAAACATATAGCACATTTTATAATTTATCTTTGCATCAAAATGTCATTATAGACTTATTATCTTTTGATCATGCTAACAATTGACTTGAAACATCATCTAGCATTGCTACATGCTAAAATGATTAGCTAATCTTTTAAACTAAGAATCTATAAAACTCATAGTCATCATGACAACTAGTAACTGCTAGACATAATTTTGTAGCAACCACATAGCAACACCTTCTTCCAATTGTACATCAACATAGCAACCACACATATAGCAAGATGCAACACCTTAGCAACCATGTTTTAAGCACCAACATTAACCATGTTAGCAACCGAATAGCAACACAAACTAGCAACAGCAACATAGCAACTTATAAACCAGTAACACACACCATCTTCAACTTAGCAGCTAAAGCACATACTAGCACCGCAACACCTTAGCAACCATGTATAGCAAGATAGCAACATTAGCAACCATATTAGCAACCGTCAACATGGCAAGAGAACATTAACCATACATCTTTCTAATCTCTTCTATATTCACATACAAAAAAGCAACTAAATCATTGACTTATGGTAATGTTTAATTTATCTCAACTGTCACTTTCTAACACACACATAGAACTTTTTCTCTCTCTCTCTGTAACTCACATGAAAAATTTGGTGAAAAGTCCCATAGACTTAACATTGGCACAAAATTGTGAGATTATATCTTTGGATCAGGAGGTCACAGAGACTTGGGGAGGCTCATTTGACTCGCCTATCAAACCAATAAGTACTGACATGACAACTTCATAGCTATGCCTAGCAACCACTTACAGCACCTAGCAACTTGTACATTAACAATTTTTCAAAACATGTAGAAACATTTCTCTTGATTCAGACTGTCAAATAGTCTTTAAATATCATCCCATAAACTGTATAGCACACCATAGCAACCATTTAGAGTGCCTTAGCAACTGAACAAACACATGAATAAGCAATTTCTCAGCACCAGAAAGTGGTATAGATATGTGGCCTCTTTTATTTGGGCTGAAAAACCAGTCTGTAAGTATCACCATGGCAACTGTGCAGCTACATAGCAACCACAGAAAACGCTTTAGCTGAAGCCATATCTCAGCTCCACAACATCATACAGACATGGGAGTTGGCTCTCTTCGCGCAGAACACTGTAGTATCTGTCAGTGCGTTTTGCCACTGCAAACCACTCACATTTTCTTCAGGAAATGATATTTAAGTTGCTTGAAAAAGCCAACTTACTGAAATCTATTTAAACTTCTTATTATTATTCTTCTGAGACTAAATTTCAACTCTACTCCTCCTAGAGCTTTAACTCTAGACTCCAAACTCAGCCAAGATCTTCAGACTGGTCTGAAGATGCTATATCTTTTCTAACTGATCAGACTTGATTTTCATAAAAATTAGATTAAAACATAAAAATCCCATAGACTTACATTGGTGAATATTCAGATGAGCCAAGACCTTGCAACTCAACTGTCAAAATTTAAATCTAAACACACTGAAGCCCATTAGACTCAATCAGACTTCCCTTCTATACTATTTCTAACCCATTCAAACTCATCTATCTCTATCTCTCTATCTCTATCTAGCAAAATCTAATCATCTATCAACTACATGCAATCATCTAGAAACATCTTCATCTAAAAATTCAATCATGCCAACATGCTTAACATACAATCTGCAGAAACATGTTAGCACATGCTATCATTTTAATCTGCTATCAACATCTTGTATGCAATCATGCTAAACATCTGAACATGCTAGTAACTTTTAATAATCTTTAACATCTTTACACTTCTTCATGTCTTGTACTTTCTCTAATCATCTAAATATCTTGGCCATCTTTGTAACTGCTAATCATACTACCAACTAGTCCTTGATCATGTAGAAACATAAATCATTAGAAACATTCAATCATAGAATATCTTAAAAAAGAAATCTTATAACTAATCATCTTTGCAACATCTTTGATCACTTTTAATCATCTTAACATCATTCTAGTAAATGACAAATTATAGCATTAGTACTATGACTCATGGGACTGTCACAGGAAACTGCCCATATCCTATCTTAGGAGCAAAGAACTCGCACACTGTTATGTGTCCAAAGTGCTAACTATTATCGCCCCTACGTGCATATAGGTGTGAAACAGTAGCACATGTGTGTACTTCTACTGCAAATGAGGTGTGTGTCCACGAATTTCTTTGTTCGGTATTTTTGAGAAGCATCGGTCATTTTTTTTATGTGTGCAGTATGCATTCGCCATGGCAACTGTGCAGCTACCTGAAACTGATCATCTAGCACGACAGAGGTGCTGTGCATCGCGGGTATGTAAATGCTCCCAGTCATTTTGGGAAACGTGGCGAGTCGCCCCTAGTCTCCGGCCTGAAGGCGTATTCCTGAAATAGTTGGCCATGTTTGATTCGTATTACTCTAACTGTTCGGGGATCGCCTCACCACTTTCATTTAGCATTTTTAATCCTTTGAAAAGACTGCGTTGGGGGTTGCCTATCATTACAGGCGAGTTGTTAGGTGCCCGGATAGGATGTGGCTATACAAAGCCAGCCGTTTGCATTTGACTATATCAGTACAATCGTCGCGAACTCATGTCTAATAGGCTCTGAATTTGATAACATAGTAATCAGTCTAAGTAGACCAGTAGACTGCTATACGTGCTGAGAATTTGTACTATTGCTACTAAAACTAAAATTTTTTGCAGCGTGTGGTACTTCTTCTTATATTGACAGTGTTGCTTTTCTGTACTCACAGGTCATCTATGGGCGTGATCTAGTTGGCCGATCTCCGTAGATTCCTTAACTAAACTGTTTGCATAGCTGTGATTTTATTTGACCAAATATACTCCTATAGAGTCGCCCAACACTTCCTGTGACGAATCTTACGTACCAGAGTAGCTCTCCTAGAGTACGACTGTTTCAACGCGTAGTAGTCGTGCTCCGAATCACAAGCAGCTGCGGGGGGGAATCATATATTTTGCGCAAGGTTTCTGTACATGTAGAGCCCTACATCCTACGCGGCAACTGTTACGCCTGTTGTGAAAGTGCATAACCCAAAAGTCTATACGAGCATGATTTTCGTCCTAACTTTGTTGTACTTCAAATATCCGTTCATGTTTTAGTGGCTCATCTGTGAAGTTTTAGCTGATTAGGTCTATGTACGGTAATGTTCCTAATTCAAACTGCACAATGGCAGTTGTTAACGCCTTGGCTTCGCATGAGGCCGTTTGCAAGTGGATGCAGACCATCTAGCTTTTTCAGTGAATAGCTCATTATGCCGTCTAAACATATTACCAGTGATCCTACCTTCCCCAGGTAGGACATCCCAAACCGGCTAACCGAATTGTCTTCGTGTCACTCATCTACTGTTACGTATGGCTCTGGTAAAAGTCTACACTGTCTGTCGTGAAAAAGCGCTTCAACCTAATTGGCATCACGTGGTGATAAAACAACTTCTTCGTATCAGTGATTTGCTCTGTTTAGCTCACTTGATTTAAAAGGGCTTAGGGACGATATTAACTTCTTATTATTATTAGTGGCACTGGAGCTTCGTCTGATACCGCTTCGATGATAATGCAAACGAAGGTATGACAAAGCTATTTCAATAATTCATTCAAAATATAATTTGACTCATAACAGAAATAAATATATTCCATCTGTTTTTCATTTCCATATTGAAACTCCTCCGGGCGATGTATCTATCTGCTAGTTCGTGACCGTTTAGGCAACGTATCATCATGGGGGTCCGAATGATAAAAAAAACTCCCTTTTCGGACTTTCGGGTCCAACGTCCAGGAGCGTCTAAAACTTAATAAGTGCAATCCACCTTTGTATGTGACCATCGGACTAACGTGCCCACTCCATGAATTGCCGAACCCTAGTGTGAAATCACGTACCGTTCCTAGCAACCACCCCGGATGCCTAACTTAACTTATATGTGACCTTTCAACAAAAGCACAAATGTATGTGCATCCAGGGCATTTTTTAACTCCCATGTGTTTTGTTTGCACTCTTGCTAGTAAAAAGTCGCCCTAAACCCGGGCATCGTTGTTTATCTAGCTCTTAGGATCCTAAGGCGCAGTTGAATAAAACGCACAACTCCACCCCTTTTTTTATAAAAAGATGTAACTGTTGAACTGTTAGTGCTCCGGTAAGCTTTCCATTTTCTAATCATATCTGGCGTGAAAACGGAATGTCCTAAGAAAAGGGGTTTCTTATCCATTTTCTGTCGGCTATCTATCTATCTATCTATCTAAGTCTATCTGTCATTCTGTCTATCTATAATCGCTAGCTATCTATATCTATCTATGTAACTGTCTTTTTATCTGTCCAAACTTTAAGCTTTTAAAACTACTTTAAACTTCAAACTATTTCAGACTGAAACCCATCAAACTTAAAACTTTTAACATTTTCAAACTTAAACTTTTAAACTCAAACTTTTTAAACTTTTCAAACTTTCTGGTCCGTCTTTCTCAAGCCAACTTAAGTTTGTCTCAAACAAACTTTTCTTTCTGTTAAGTTGGCTTGAAATAACTACTATCTATACGCCTTAAACATAATATCGAACTTCTTATTATTATTCTTCTGAGACTAAAATTTCAACTGTACTCCTCCTAGAGCTTTAACTCTACAGACTTAAACTCAGCCCAGATCAGACTGGTCTGACACCACTTTAACAGACGGGGGTCTATATCTTTTCTAACTGATCAGACTTGGTTTTCATAAAATGAAGATTAAAAATCATAAAATCCCATAGACTTACATTGAATGTTCAGATGATTTGATAACTCAACTGTCAAAATTTAAATCTAAACACACTGAAGCCCATTAGACTCAATCAGACTTCTCTATACTATTTCTAACCCATTCAAATTCATCTCTCTATCTCTCTCTATCTATCTAGCAAATGCTCATGCCTTCTTTACCATAAACGTAATATCCTATCAGGCTGACAACGGCCAAAATCACAGGGATTCCTCGTTTACCACCATGTACTGTACTATAACTACCACCAAACATGCTACAGTGTATTCCGCGGACTGCCCTGGTCACAAGGCCTTCATGCACCCTGAAAGGAACAAGCACTTTTTCGACAGCATGACTAAATACGCAACTATTCAGTTAGATCTATACCAAAGTTTTGAACGTCGCAGTGGCAAAAATTACTACCTTTTCTGTGAATTTACCGATTACTAAATGTCTTTGATGTTCATGGCGGACGGAGTGCTGAGTTTATTTCAGGATCGCTGGCCTAGTGTAAAAATCGGCTTGCGTGGCCTCTTTTGTCAATCTTTATGACTACAGTTTTTAAAAAAAGTGATCTTATATATTTATACAACCCTGTGTTTTGGGCCACCTCCAGAAATGGGACTTGTATACGTTCATCTATGTGCTAGGGCCAATTTGGGCAGCACTTTCATACCTTACAGTAAGAAATGTATCAAGCCTGCTACCATGACGCGTGGTGCTTGAACATGAACGGCGGTGGGCAAGTAACTATCACACGAATAATGACTATGTACTTTTTTTTTACGATGGTCATCAGGCACCCAGTTATACTATGCGTGTAATTGTCAGTCAGTACCGTCTTGGTGAGCATCCGTTTTTTATTCTCCAGCACCGAAAGCATTTGTAGCAACCAGTGTGCTAAATTCGGGTTGGCTCAGTTGGCCGAAGCTATGTGGCAATCTTTCTGGAAAGTTTTCTGTAACAACGAAAACTCGTAGCTGAAGAAATAATACCAGGGCAAACAGCGTGGGCAGAAACATTAAAATTGCGACAAATAGTGGCCAACACGGCCGTTGGATTCCGATCGGGATTGGAACTTACTGTTACCATTTCTTGGGGAGTTTTTTCAGCGCTAGAAACAGGGCTTTCTGTAGTCGCATTCTGAACTGGTTCAGGGAGCATCGCCTATACTGAGTTTTTGCTGGCCTAGATCTACCGTACGGTCAACGATTATCTACCCTGGTATAAAATGCCCAATTCATCAATGACAGCATTTTTACATGGGATCTGTTGTTCATCTATCGGGTGTAAAGGCTACGTGATATCTGCGAAGTGGCAACTAAAAGCCCCAAAATCAAGCTACCATAATGCTAGAACTTTCTTCAAGCTTTCAAAGGGTACCAGGTCGTAAGCTACCTCCGGTCAAAGCACATAACTGGCACGTGTGCTATTTCTAGTAGTGCTGTGGATAAATCGGAGATCAGATTTTTGCTGCCTAGCTACGATGTTGATCATGACCGTCAAATATAAACTCTGTAAAATAGCGAAACCCGGGTGTCCCTCAAGCCAAAACTGTGGCCATATCAAAGTTCATCAGTGGATTCATAAACTGGTCTATCTAATTTTTGAGGTCAACCTTTTCGCAACTATCTGTCGACGTTGAAGATCTAGCTGTCAAATCATTAAACTTTAAGAGTGCAGTTTCGTTTCAACCAAAAAACTACCCGAAATTTACCAACGTGATGTGGGGCTAACAACGACAATAACATTTCAGACATATTGGTGTCAGGAACCATTCATCAAACTTAAAAAAAAGGGCGAAACTAAATAGTCACAAACATTTTTTTCGTTTAAACGGTAAGCTTCCTCATCAGATTAGACAACCCAAACTGGAGGGTTGGGAATTTTAAACTAAATGCTCAATGAGGCTCACATCGAACTCATTCTGGGTTTTCATTTTTCTAGTCTTCGACCGGGTTTTTAAGCAATTGCACAGCAACTTGCCGTAATCTCATAAAAAAGAAACCCTAGTAGGTATTCTACCGAAAGACCCCCAAGAACGGGCACTAAGAGTTGAGCAATTAGTCAACTCATCACTAGAACATGGCCCTTAGCAATCAGCTACTCGTTGGCAACTGGGTTGGCGGATCCAGTCAATGTACAGTTAGCCTTTTACAGTCCCCTTATAGAACCATTGACCAGTATGGCTTTGCCAAACTATTAATCAACTATTGGGCCGATAAAATAGATCTAGTAGAAACAGTTTTTAGTGAGGTGCGGCTTAAATTTGCCACAGAAAATTCGCACTGGTCTCAAATCACTACACATTGCCAAAGGCAAGGTATCACTATTGAAAGTTGGCTATTAGAGCGGCCTAGATACTTCTGGTATTATCATGACCTTCTTCTTCTTCTGGACAAAACTATTCGCTGAACTGACACAGAGAAAAACCTCCTGCTAATTGTCACAGACCCATGAAAGAGGTGTCATCGACCAGCTCATTGAGGAGATGTGGGCTATATCTTTTCTAAGCGATCGGACCTCGATGTTCACATGCCGGACAAAGCGGGCAAAAATCCCATTGACTTACATTAATGTTCTGAATTTGAATCTCAACTGTCACTTTCTCACACACACACACGCAGGCCCAGAGCCCTTCTCTCTCTGAACTCACACACACTCATTTGACTCCTCTTTTAAGTAACCAATAAGTAATGACCTACCTTCAGCCACACTAGCAACCACTTACAACCAACCACCCCATAGACCTCCATTGAAAACAGATCAAAGATATCTTTGGATAAAGTGTCATATAAACATGCAGGTTTGCTCTTTTGACTCGTGATGTAAACAGGACTTCCTCATGCATCTTACACATGCTTGTAGTGAAACAACTACATGCTAATATGTTAAATTACTACTAAACAAAACACACTTTTCTATCGCCGCGTGCATCTTACTAGATGAGTTCAGAATTGACTAGTGACGATAGTGCACCATGTTACGTGGGGTTTTCTTACACAAGCCCACTCTATGTACCACATAGCAATCATGTTCGCAGGCTGTATATTGAGAATCGAGAAATCCCTCCGCTATATCTTTTATAAGTAATTGAGTGTATGATGTTCATCTGATGAATGTAGTCGCCGTAATCAAAATTTGGTAGCAACGTGACAAGTAAAAGTCCCATAGACTTAACATTGGCAAATTAGTGAGATTATATCTTTGGATCAGGAGGTCACAGAGACTTGGGGGGCTCTTTGACTGGCCTATCAAGCAGCCAATAAGTGACAAAATAACTTCATAGCTATGCCCTAGCAACCTTTACCTAGCAACCGTAAAGGACATTAACAAACAATTTTTCAGCACCAAAACATTGTAGAAACATGGGGTTGGGCTCTGTTGATTCAGACTGTCAAATAGTCTTTAAATATCATTCCATAAACTATAACACACCATAGCAACCATTTAGAGTACCTTAGCAACTGAACAAACACATGAATAAATTTCTCAGCACCAGAAAGTGGTATAGATATGGGTGGCCTCTTTTGTTGGGCTGAAAAACCAGTCTGTAAGTATCACCATGGCGACTGTTACACCCTAAAACATAGAGAACCCTAACACTATAGCAACATAAAGCCATATCTCAGCCACAACATCATACAGACATAGTTGGCTCTACAATCGCGCAGAATACTGTAGTATCTGCCACTAGTTTTGCCACTGCAAGCACCACTCACATTTTCTTCAACATTCTATTAGAAACCACTTAAACTATTTAAACTTCTTCTTCTTCTTAGCAATTTGTCTTCACAAGCATCACTATTATTCTCTTGCATACATTATTATTATTATTCTGCTTCTTATTCTTCTTCTTCTGGACAAAAGATTCGCTTCTCCTCCTGCTTTGTCACACCCATGAATGAATGTCAAATCCTCATTGAGGAGATGTGGTGTCTTCTAAGCGATCGACTCGATGTTTCACAGCACGAAAAAGCCGTTTTGATCTAGCTAAAATCCCATTTACATTGGAAATGTTGCTAAAGTAAGAACTACTTGGTTCCACAGTATGGTCTGAAGCCCTGTTATTCTCATAAAAACTTTCTACACACACACCAGGCCCTTGAGGGACAGTATTGCCTAAAAGCCTGGTATGCTCTCTCTCTCTCTCTCTTAAAATCACAATTCACACTCATTTGACTCCTCATGGTAATCAGTATATAATGTAAGCTATCTATCTAATATGACCTTCTTGGGCCGGGGCTAGCTGACACCCTATTTTGTCCTATGTGGGGGCTTAACCACCCAGTTCACCATCTTTTAGCACAATGCTTCACAATACACTAAGCAACCGAAACTTTATGGAAGGCCTCCTATGTTGAACAGATCAAATCCGTCTTTGGATAAAAATATAAAAAACTATTCCCGATACCCGGCCTGGTAACAGGGGTTATAGATTTGCTCTTTTGACTCTGATCGCACACACACACGAAACAGGACTTTCAGTCTAAGGCATACATCCACTGAACTTCCTGCGTACATGATAACTGGTACCAGATGAAAATAATTGCTACATGCACCAAAATAGTGATTAGCACCTTTTTTGGGGCTAGCGGACTCCACTGTTACTAATCAGACCGGGAGTGAACATCGTCAGTTCAATAACTCTATATCTACATAGTAATGATGTGTGACAACTATAACCGCTATTTAGTGCACTCAAATATGCATGAGGTTTTACCTTCCGATTGGGGTGTTTGCTTAGTAACCTAAGCAGTCAACTTATAGTTAGAGCATCAGTGCTATATGTTTATAAACTGTCTGCTAGAAATGAAGTCTGAGACTACCAAAGGACAACATGTTAAAAGGGTCAATTACACTGGTCCGGATGAAAATCCAAAATTTAAAAAGTCCCATAGACTTAACATTGGCAAAATTAGTGAGATTATATCTTTGGATCAGGAGGTCACAGAGACTTGGGGAGGATCATTGACTGCCTATCACAATATGACATGACTTCATAGCTATGCTAGCTTCTGAGATCTTGGGTGCTCGGTTCTTACTCTATTATACCCCACCGAAGTTTTGCAAGCATAGCCATAGCAGTCTTTCCTCCTGCAAGGACACTTTGAATGAAAGTGGGCTCTAACATGTTTAACGGTGTGATCCCAAAATTGTAGAAACATGGGGTTGGGCTCTGTGATTCAGACTGTCAAATAGTCTTTAAATATCATCCAATAAACTGTATAGCACACCATAGCAACCATTTAGAGTACCTTAGCAACTGAACAAACCCATTAAGCAATTTATCAGCACCAGAAAGTGGTATAGATATCTCTTTTTTGGGCTGAAAAACCAGTCTGTAAGTATTACCATGGCGACTGTGCAGCTACACCCTAGCAACCACATAGAGAACCCATTAGCTTCATAAAAATATCTCAGCTCCACAACATCAGACATGGGAGTTGGCTCTCTAATCTGTAGTATCAACAGCCTTAGTGAATGAATTTTGCCACTACTTGTGGGTTGGCCGGTAGAGCACCACTCACATTTCTTCAGGAAATGTACATTATAGTATTGTTATTACTGTGCTGTACTTACTAGCACGTATTTTTGGTCTATACGAAAAGCAGAAGCTATTACTGATACTAGCGATCTTACTGCAATTACCACTTTCTGCTGAAACTGTTTTTTTTGAAAGAAACATTACTCCTGGGGCACAGAGCTACTTACAGACCATGAATGCCGATTTTACAGGCTATGAAAATCATCGATAAAATTCCAATACTAGCCCGTCTTTGAGCCCATGGCTTATTGATGAGTGCTATATCTTTTATAAGTAATTGAGTGTCGATGTTGCATCTGCATCGGTCATGGATACAGACCAAAATTTGGGCTAAAAAAATCCCATAGACTTAACATTGGCATAAAATTGTGATTACGTCCCTATCACTCATTGGATATCATCACACTTGGAAAAATGAAATTGGAAACAGCCATTTCTAATGGCAGTAGTTTCTCAGCCTCCACAGTTTTCTGGATACGTAATAACAAGAAAGCTAGAAAAAAGTGTATGAGCAGGGCAACATACAGGGGCTATCTTCATACGAACTGAGTGCACATTCCTATCATTAGACTTGAAGGAAACCACTCATACAGCTAATCCCTGTCTAGTGCATGTTTACGGCCGTAGTCTTAGCAACTCGCCTTGCAACACCTTAACATCAAGCTTGTCATTTTTGAGAGCTCACTTGCATTTTAGTACCACCAAACTACATTGTAGACGCAATAATTATCGTCTATGCCGGTAGAGAGCTGGGATCTTCATCAGACTGTCAAATAGTCCCCTCTATGAGAAGAATATCATGCCATAGTTGACCTCGTAATTTTAGTCCTAGAGAGGCTTAGGAGGTGGCCGAATACCCCAAAAATACTGGAAGGGCGATGCTAAGCTAGATTCCTCAGGGTGGTAGCGGTACTAGGAGCAGTTCTGATCCGTACGAACCTCAAACACATGAACCCGGAAGACCTTCCCTGATCCTCCTTTCTGACCAGCGGAGACCAGAGCAAGTAGACCATTCTTGTAATATAAAACATCCTCTTTTGTTTGAGTTCTCGCTTGTGAAAACCAGTGGCTGTGCCCTATGATGAATGAAAACTTCTGACAATGTCCAGGTTTTTTTTTTTGCCAATCCGATATGTTGGGTCCATTAATTTTGTAAAACTAAAATTCACCGACTAGAATCCAATATGTTTTTTGGCGACTGCTAATCTGAAAAAAAAAAAGCATGTTAGGCCCAGCTAGATCGCGTCTCACAGGGCACGGACATAAAGCACACTAAAGGCTGCGTTTTTGAACTCTTCAAAGCTCTTTTGCAGCGTGACTGTTCTACATTTCATAGGGCAACCATTTTCCAAGCCAGGGCTTGAATGAACTTTCATGTCTGTTAGTCGAATCGCACTAACCGAAGCAATGAACACCGGGAAATCATGGTTTGCACCGAGTGTCATGTGCTATTGTGATTCCTCCGATCGATAATTTCGCACTCGGAGGGCGGACCACTAATTCCACTTTGCTGTCTGAATTCCTCCTCCCTAATGAGGTTCTTCAGACAAATGCAGATTTTTCCATCTACCCACCGCCGGTGCACGTGATATTGACGACCTACGGAGTTTGATCGCATAGTCATATTCGAAACCAATATTGACAACGGCCTTCAGAATAATAACGGGGTTTGATTAATGCTTCGGCATACAACTCATCTAGTACAACTCGAGCTTTACATCAGAATTGCAGCATCCTAGATCTATTCAGTTTATTGCTACATCTTAACCGCATATCTAACAGCAATCAAAGCACGGCGGTGGAATAACCTCTTATTTCGGTCTTGCAACCGCATTGTTTTAGGTGGCTATATCTTTCTAAGTGATGTCCAACCTCATGCCTACGACCAATGCAATTCGTAACGTTTTTGTTTCAGTGCTGTCTTCACTTTCATCTTCATAATGACCCTGTTTCTGGATGAGTGACAATTTTGTTTGAAAAAATCCCATAGACTTAACATTGGTATCAAATTAGTGAGATTATATCTTTGGATCAGGAGGTCACAGAGACTTGGGGAGGGCTCTTTTGACTCGGCCTATCAAGCAGCCAATAAGTACTGACATGACAACTTCATAGCTATGCCCTAGCAACCACATAGAGAACCCTAGCAACCACTTACAGCACCCTAGCAACCACTTACAGCACCCTAGCAACCATAAAAGGACATTAACAAACAATTTTCAGCACCAAAACTTTGTAGAAACACGGGGTTGGGCTCTGTTGATTCAGACTGTCAAATAGTCTCTAAATATCATGCCATAAACTGTATAACACACCATAGCAACCATTTAGAGTACCTTAGCAACTGAACAAACACATGAATAAGCAATTTCTCAGCACCAGAAAGTGGTATAGATATGGGGTGGCCTCTTTTGTTTGGGCTGAAAACCAGTCTGTAAGTATCACCATGGCGACTGTGCAGCTACACCCTAGCAACCACTTACAGCACCCTAGCAACCGTAAAAGGACATTAACAAACAATTTTCAGCACCAAAACATTGTAGAAACATGGGGTTGGGCTCTGTTGATTCAGACTGTCAAATAGTCTCTAAATATCATGCCATAAACTGTATAGCCACACCATAGCAACCATTTAGAGTACCTTAGCAACCGCGTAGCAACACCCTAGCAACCGTATAGCAACATAAAGAAGCCATATCTCAGCTCCACAACATCATACAGACATGGGAGTTGGCTCTCTACATCTGAAGCTTTTAACACTGTAGTATCTGCCAGTCGAGTTTTGCCACTGCAAGCACCACTCACATTTTCTTCAGGAAATGTACATTCTAGTTAGTGGTGCTTACTGGCTGCTCGAACGACGATCATGTGTCTATTATGCTCGATCGGCATCGAGCTTATTATTATTATTCTGCTTCTTCTTATTCTTCTTCTGGACAAAACTTGATTCGCTACTCCTCCTGCACCGTTTGTCACAGACCCATGAATGAGGTGTCAAATCATGCGACATATTGAGGAGAGGTGTGCTATATCTTTTCTAAGTGATCGGACCTACAATGTTTCAAAAAGCACAAAATCCCATTGACTTACATTGGCGGAATGTTCGTGAATTTGAATCTCAACTGTCACTTTCTCACACACACACACACACACACGCAGGCCCTTAGAGCCCTTCTCTCTCTCTCTCTCTCTGTAACTCACACACACTCATTTGACTCCTCTTTTAAGTAACCAATAAGTAATGACCTATGACCTTCATAGCCACACCCTAGCAACCACTTACAGCACCCTAGCAACCATAAAAGGACATTAACAAACAATTTTCAGCACCAAAACATTGTAGAAACATGGGGTTGGGCTCTGTTGATTCAGACTGTCAAATAGTCTTTAAATATCATTCCATAAACTGTATAGCCACACCATAGCAACCATTTAGAGTACCTTAGCAACTGAACAAACCCATGGATAAGCAATTTATCAGCACCAGAAAGTGGTATAGATATGGGGGTGGCCTCTTTTGTTTGGGCTGAAAAACCAGTCTGTAAGTATTACCATGGCGACTGTGCAGCTACACCCTAGCAACCACATAGAGAACCCTAGCAACCGTATAGCTACATAAAGAAGCCATATCTCAGCTCCACAACATCATACAGACATGGGAGTTGGCTCTCTACAATCGCGCAGAACACTGTAGTATCAACCCAGCGCCGAGTTTTGCCACTGCAAGCACCACTCACATTTTCTTCAGGAAATGTACATTATAGTATTGTTATTACTATTCGCCCAGACAAAACTTCGGCACGCTACTCTTCTTGCACCTTTTGTCGAGACCCATGAATGAGATGTTAAATCATGCGACATATTGAGGAGAGGTGTGCTATATCTTTTATAAGTAATTGAGTGTACGATGTTCGTCTGGTGGATGAAAAATTTGGGCAAAAAAATCCCATAGACTTAACATTGGCATAAAATTAGTGAGATTATATCTTTGGATCAGGAGGTCACAGAGACTTGGGGGAGGGCTCTTTTGACTCAGCCTATCAAGCAGCCAATAAGTACTGACATGACAACTTCATAGCTATGCCCTAGCAACCACTTACAGCACCCTAGCAACCATAAAAGGACATTAACAAACCATTTTTCAGCACCAAAACTTTGTAGAAACACGGGGTTGGGCTCTGTTGATTCAGACTGTCAAATAGTCTTTAAATATCATGCCATAAACTGTATGGCCACACCATAGCAACCATTTAGAGTACTTTAGCAACTGAGCAAACACATGAATAAGCAATTTCTCAGCACCAGAAAGTGGTATAGATATGGGGGTGGCCTCTTTTGTTTGAGCTGAAAAACCAGTCTGTAAGTATCACCATGGCAACTGTGCAGCTACACCCTAGCAACCACATAGAGAACCCAACCGTATAGCAACATAAAGAAGCCATATCTCAGCTCCACAACATCATACAGACATGGGAGTTGGCTCTCTTCAATCGCGCAGAACACTGTAGTATCTGCCCAGAGCCGAGTTTTGCCACGGCAAGCACCACTCACATTTTCTTCAGGAAATGTACATTATAGTATTGTTATTACTATTCGCCCTGACAAAACTTTGGCACGCTACTTCTCCTACAAAGTTTGTCGTAGACCCATGAATGAGGTGCCAAATCGACCGGCTCATTGGCGAGAGGTGTGCTATATCTTTTCTAAGTGATCGGGCGTACGATGATCGTACAGAATACGAAAGATTTGGGTAAAAAAATCCCATAGGCTTAACATTGGTATCAAATTTGTGAGATCATATCTTTGGATCAGGAAGTCACAGAGGCTTGGGGGTGGGCTCATTTGACTTGGCCTATCAAGCAACCAATAACTAGTGACATAACAACTTTATAGCCACGCCCTAGCAACTACTTTAAGCACCCTAGCAACAGTATAACAACATTAACAAGCCGCTTCTCAGCACCACAATATTGTAGAAATGTGGAGTTGGGCTTTTTTGACTCAGACTGGCAAATAATCTTTAAATATCATCCCATAAAATGTATAAGCACACCCTAGCAACCATATAGAGTACCCTAACAACCGTACAAAGACATGAATAAGCCATATGTCAGAACCAGAAAGTGGTATAGATATGGGGGTGGCCTCTTTTGTTTTGGCTGAGAAACCAGTCTGTAAGTATGACCATGGTAACTGTGCAGCTACACCCTAGCAACCATATAGTGAACCCTAGCAACCGTATAGCTACATAAAGAAGCCATATCTCAGCTCCACAACATCATACAGACATGGGAGTTGGCTCTCTACAATCGCGCAGAACACTGTAGTATCTGTCCAGCGCCGAGTTTTGCCACTGCAAGCACCACTCACATTTTCTTCAGGAAATGTACATTCTAGTTAGTGGTGCTTGCCAAAGGCAAGGCATCACTATTATTCTCTTGCATACTTATTATTATTATTCTGCTTCTTCTTCTTATTCTTCTTCTGGACAAAACTTCGGTTCGCTACTCCTCCTGCACCGTTTGTCACAGACCCATGAATGAGGTGTCAAATCGACCGGCTCATTGAGGAAATGTGGGCTATATCTTTTCTAAGTGATCGGACCTACAATGTTTGCACAGCGGACGAAAAAGCGGGCAAAAAAGTCCCATTGACTTACATTGGCGGAATGTTCGTGAATTTGAATCTCAACTGTCACTTTCTCACACACACACACACGCAGGCCCTTAGAGCCCCTTCTCTCTCTCTCTCTCTCTCTGTAACTCACACACACTCATTTGACTCCTCTTTTAAGTAACCAATAAGTAATGACCTATGACCTTCATAGCCACACCCTAGCAACCACTTACAGCACCCTAGCAACCGTAAAAGGACATTAATAAACAATTTTTCAGCACCAAAACATTGTAGAAACATGGGGTTGGGCTCTGTTGATTCAGACTGTCAAATAGTCTTTAAATACCATTCCATAAACTGTATAGTCACACCATAGCAACCAATTAGAGTACCTTAGCAACTGAACAAACACATGAATAAACAATTTCTCAGCACCAGAAAATGGTATTGATATGGGGGTGGCCTCTTTTGTTGAGGCAGAAAAACCAGTCTGCAAGTATCACCATGGTGACTGTGCAGCTACACCCCAGCAACCACATAGAGAACCCTAGCAACCGTATAGCAACATAAAGAAGTCATATCTCTGCTCCACAACATCATACAGACATGGAGTTGGTTTCTCTACAATCGCGCAGAACACTGTAGTATCTGCCCAGCGCCGAGTTTTGCCACGGCAAGCACCACTCACATTTTCTTCAGGAAATGTACATTCTAGTATTGTTATTACTATTCGCCCAGACAAAACTTCGGCACGCTACTCCTCCTGCACCTTTTGTCGTAGACCCATGAATGAGGTGTCAAATCATGCAACATATTGAGGAGAGGTGTGCTATATCTTTTATAAGTAATTGAGTGTACGATGTTCGTCTGGTGGACGAAAACATTTGGGCGAAAAAGTCCCATAGACTTAACATTGGCACAAAATTAGTGAGATTATATCTTTGGATTAGGAGGTCACAGAGACTTGGGGGAGGGCTCTTTTGACTCGGTCTATCAAGCAGCCAATAAGTACTGACATGACAACTTCATAGCTATGCCCTAGCAACCACTTACAGCACCCTAGAAACCGTAAAAGGACATTAAAAAACAATTATTCAGGACCAAAACATTGTAGAAACATGGGGTTGGGCTCTGTTGATTTAGACTGTCAAATAGTCTTTAAATATCATCCCATAAATTGTATATCCACACCATAGCAACCATTTAGAGTACCTTAGCAACCGAACAAACACATGAATAAGCAATTTCTCAGCACCAGAAAGTGGTATAGATATGGGGGTGGCCTCTTTTGTTTGGGCTGACAAACCAGTTTGTAAGTATCACCATGGTGACTGTGCAGCTACACCCTAGAAACTACATAAAGAACCCTAGCAACCGTATAGCAATGTAAAGAAGCCATATCTCAGCTCCACAACATCGTACAGACATGGGAGTTGGCTCTATACAATCGCGCAGAACACTAATATCTGCACAGTGCCGAGTTTTGCCACCGCAAGCACCACTCACATTTTCTTCAGGAAATGTACATTCTAGTTATTATTATTCTTCTGAGACTAAATTTACAACTCTAACTCCTCCTAGAGCTTTAACTCTACAGACTCCAAACTCAGCCCGGATCTTCAGACTGGTCTGACTCGAGTTGCTATATCTTTTCTAACTGATGAGACTTACGGTTTTCATAAAACTGAAGATTAAAAATCATAAAACTCCCATAGACTTACAGTGACGGAATGTTCAGATGAGCCCTGACCTTGCCAGCTCCAACTGTCAAAATTTAAATCTAAACACACTGAAGCCCATTAGACTCAATCAGACTTCCCTTCTATGTACTGTTTCTAACCCATTCAAACTCATCTATCTCTCTATCTATCCTAGCGAAATGCTAATCATGCTAATGACTGGCTAGTCACTTGCTAATCATGCTACAAACATGCTAGTAACATGCTAATCATGCTAGAAACATGCTAGCGACATGCTAGTCACTTGCTAATCATGCTAGCAAAATGCTAGTGGCATGCTAATCATGCTAGAAACATGCTAGCGACATGCTAGTCACTTGCTAATCATGCTAGCAAAATGTTAGTGGCATGCTAATCATGCTAGAAACATGCTAACGACTTGCTAGTCACTTGCTAATCATGCTATCAATATGTTAGTAACATGCTAATCATGCTAGAAACATGCTAGCGACATGCTAGTCACTTGCTAATCATGCTAGCAACATGCTAGTAACATGCTAATCATTCTAGAAAAATGCTAGCGACATGCTAGTCACTTTGCTAGTCATGCTAGCAACATGCTAGTTGCATGCTAATCATGCTAGAAACATGCTAGCGACATGCTAATAATGCTAGCAACAATGTTAATCATGCTAGAAACATGCTAGCAACTTGTTAATCATGCTAGCAACATGCTAGTCACTTGCTAATCATGCTAACAACATTCTAGTAACACCTTAGCAACCACTCCAGGTACCCTAGCAACCGCATAGCAACTCCTTAGGAACCGCCCCGATTACCCTAGCAACCGCATAGCAACACCCTAGCAACCACCCCGGGTACCTTAGCAACCGCCTAGCAACACCCTAGCAACCACCCCAAGTACCCTAGCAACCGCATAGCAATACCTTAGCAACTGCCCCAGGAGCCTTAGCAACAGCATAGCAACACCTTAGCAACCACACTTGGTACCTTAGCAACCGCATAGCAACACCTTAGTAACCACCAAAGTTAGCCTAGCAACCATCATAGCAACCACTCTGAGGTCCTTCTATCTATCTATGTATCAAACTTTAAGCTTTTAAAACTACTTTAAACTTCAAACTATTTCAGACTGAAACCCATCAAACTTAAAACTTTTAACATTTTTCAAACTTAAACTTTTTAAACTTCTTAAACTTTTTTTAAACTTTTCAAACTTTCTGGTCCGTCTTTCTCAAGCCAACTTAAAGTTTGTCTCGACAAACTTTTCTATCTAGTCTAGTATTGTTATTACTATTCGCCCTGACAAAACTTTGGCGCGCTACTCCTACAAAGTTTGTTGTAGACCCATGAATGAGGTGCCAAATCGACCGGCTCATTGAGGAGATGTGGGCTATATCTTTTCTAAGTGATCGGGCTTATGATGTTCGTACAGAGTACGAAAGATTTGGGTAAAAAAATCCCATAGGCTTAACATTGGTATAAAATTTGTGAGATCATATCTTTGGATCAGGAGGTCACAGAGACTTGGGGGACGGCTCTTTTGACTCGGCCTATCAAGCAGCCAATAAGTACTGACATGGCAACTTCATAGTTATGCCCTAGCAACCACTTACAGCACCCTAGCAACCGTATAGCAACATAAAGAAGCCATATATCAGCTCCACAACATCATACAAACATGGGAGTTGGCTTTCTACAATCGCGCAGAACACTGAAATCACAGAACAAGTGGTATCAATATGTGTTTACCATGAAAGATCAAAACCTGTTTTCAGTTTCAGCACATTTTCACGCTCCATGTAACTTAAGTGACGTATCCGATTAACTGTACAGTGCATACTTTTAGGTTAAATTAATTAGCTTACTTCCATTCATCCTTTGACAAACTGCCAGCAAAAACTTTATATAAAAAACGCTCATCTACACATAAGATTACATTAAAAGCCCAAACTTTCATAAACAAGAGCTCAAGTCTATAGTTACCTCTTATAGTTAGCTTACGGTTGAGATGCTAACGGACTTTTTCCGAAGACACTAAACCATTTCTGTAAAGTAAATATTCAACGGAAGCGTGTCATTTACGTGAAAGTATCAGGAACGCTTGTATGTATTATTTGTGTAATTTTAGAGACTAAACTTACCTGAAATTAGTAAAAACAACAGTGAAAGACGAAGTTGCTGCTTGACAGTTCAGCTGCCGCCCCGTTTCCATGGTGACTTCCTCCGCTCCAGTTCAGCGCGCGCTCGCCCATTAAAGCACGTAGTCACGCAGAATTTTACATAAATAATATAATATATAATATAATTAATATAATATAATATAATATAATATAATATAATATAATATAATATAATATAATATAATATAATATAATATAATATAATAGCTTTAGAAATGGTAAACGTGGTGTAGAAACAACATTGAAAAAACATTCATTAAAAACTAGGGCATAGGAATTTATTTTTTCGTACACATATTTACACATGTATCGTGAGGAACAATTTTTTAACTTTGTTTCATGTATTTTTAAAATATATTTTCAAAATATATTTCAACATATTTAACAGTGCTGTATGGGTGTAATTGATGTGAATTTATTAATAGGGCTATATAAAGGCATATTAAAAGCAATCGTCCATATTCTGACTTGGTGAAAAGAAACACATTTTATCTTCAAGGAACATTCAATCTTGTGTCTGAAGTTTAATCACACTTTTTAAATAGCATTATGGTAATCAAAGAGCATAAAGTACAAAAATTATGGTAATGAAATTACGTGCATACAACGTTGCAGTTACGTTGTCAGTAAATCATGAAGTACCAATATATTACGATTAGAGTACCTATCTGGGACGTTCTTGGTTATCATGTTACCAGGACGTACTGTCGACGTTGTGAATTTGTAATGAGATGGTAATGGAATTACGTGCATACGAAGTCGTGGTTACTTTGCCTATTGGTAAATCATGAAATTACCAAAAATTACCAATAGGTTACATAACAGTTACGTCGTGTGTTAGCTTGGTATATACAAAACTATAACTTTTTATGACAGTAGTTTAGTGATAAAAAAAAATTGCAAATTTTTTTTTTTCAGGTTTTTTTTCCTCCCATCCTGTCCCAAGTGGTTGAAATTCCCACCACTGACGAGACAAAAAGTCACTAAAGGGGATGGCCTTTTCTTAAATGGGCGGCTTTCCCAACAGGACAGGGTGGACAACCATTCAAGGGACATGGACAAACTCTTCTTTTTTATTAAATAAAAATATAATTTTTATGACCAAATGATCAATACACTCAAATTGAGTTTAACAAAAAAATTTACAAAATATTAATAGAGGACAAAATTTTTATGTTAAGTTATTATTGCAAATTAGTTATTTATGTACAGGACACCAAAAGGCACCCTACAGTGATATTGACCCAGGAGTAAAAGGAAATGGTTTGATAGACGAAAATGCAAAGGAAGCAACAAAGAAAGACATACATATGCAGTTAAAATATATTAAGAGTAAAATGAAGTGTTTACTCAAACAACATGTGAAGAATAGGTGGCAGAAACAATAGGGAAGAAGAAAGAACAGGGAGATTGTTTTATAGCATTCAAAGAATTGTAGGTAAATAGAGTAACAGGAAGAAATAGACATGAATAAACCATAGTTTTAAGTTTCAAGATTTGGTCATACTGCTCTTAATAGCAATTTTAACAGAATAGGGAGACATGAAACCGGAAAGTGTGAATACTGTAATCGAGGAAAATATAGAACATGTTATAATGAAATGTCCAAGATACAGCAATAAAATAAATATACTGATTGCTGACCTCAAGGAAAATACAGAGAAATTTGATTTGATAAACATTTTGGGGAACAAATCAGGTGCTTTAAATTTTTAATGCGGTATTTAAAGGACTGGTTTATATAATACGTAGAATATAGTGAATGCAAGGGTAGATTATGATCCTGACCCAGACTCCTAATCAGTAGGTGGCGGTAATGCATCTAAAAGCTGTATGCCATCCGCCATTAAAACGCCAAGAAGAAGAAGAAATGCAGAGGATGGAGTCTTCTTCTTTTATGATATTGCATAAGCTCGGTTGAGTGTAGGTTACCATAATAGTAGATAGACCATAATACAAAATAATATTACGGGGATTTCAATTAAAGCGAGCAAAAATCAGAACCAGTGTTGTATTAACCATAGTTAAGGCTGCAGCGCAATGGCAAACCGAAACCTAAAACTGGTGAATATTCAAAATAGTGCTACATCCCCGCACCCACAGAATGTAAAGCGCACCACGGAATCTCCTGCAGATCCCAGTGAAAAGATGGAGACACCACGGGGCCCCAGTCCTGCAAACACTGAGCCTCAAGAGATGACTCTAAACATCAAGAACTTTAGGAGACCCGGGGAGAAAACATTCACTCAGCGGTGCAGGCTGTTTGTTGGTAATCTCCCATCAGATATGACGGAGGAAGATTTCAAGAAGCTGTTTTCCAAATATGGCGAAGCAAACGAGGTGTTCATCAACCTAGACAGAGGATTCGGCTTTATACGCCTGGTAAGACACTTAAAAAACATTTAACGTTATGCAATGTTATAGCTTATTTTTAGAGCATGGTGCATAAATAATTACATGAACGTACTTTTCTTGGGCTGGGGTTTCCTGGTCCAGTCTTGCTGCCTTCACGTGCTATCGGAATTATCGTAAATACGAGTTTCCTAATCGGAAATTGGACGTGAACGGCCTCTCAAGTATTTACTACTGGGAAATTCGGAAATAATTTTGATACCCGAGTTACCGAGTTGGGCGGGTCATAAACTTTAAACATGGTGGAGGGAACAACCATTGCTGCTGTCAATGCTGGGGACATTCTAAAACGCTTAACGTGGCTTAACGTACCTTAACAACGACCGGGGAAAACCAAATTTCTGTCAAATTTGACTTATGATAAACACTTTCTTATGTCAAAAGAAGCTCTTATTCAAGTGAATAACTTCATTTTAAGCGTTCTCCACCATAGAAGTCTATTATAAGGAAACAGCTTATAGGCTACCTTAACAATGACCGGGGGAAAACAAACTTCTGTCAAATTGTACTTATAATAAACACTTTCTGCTGTCAAAAAAAAGAAGAGCTCTTATTCATCGTATAAAGTGAATAATATCACGTTAAGCTGTTTCCTTATAATGGACTTGGTGGAGAACGCTTAACATTAAATTATTCACTTTAGACGCTGAATAAGAGCTCGTTCTTTTGACAGCAGAAAGTGTTTATCATAAGTAAAATTTGACAGAAATGTGGTTTTCCCCGGTCGTTGTCAAGCCACGTTAAGCTGTTTCCTTATAATGGACTTCTAAGGGGGAGAAAACGCTTAACGTGAAATTATTCACTTTATCTGTGGAATAAGGGCTCGTTCTTTTGACAGTAGTTAGTGTTTATTACAAGTAAGGTTTGACAGAAATTTGGGGTTCCCTGGTCGATGTTTAGGTACGTTAAGCGTTTTTCACGTTAAGCGTGTTAGAATGTCCCCAATGCTGTTCTCACAACATTTACAGCCCTTTGTCTTGTCGCTAAAGTAGTGTCTTTATAGGCTAGATATGAACGATCATGCGAAGCATATTGTATGTTTTATAAGCAGTGAAATAAGCATGTATTTGACCGAAATTCCAGAATTGTCAGCGAACTGCATATATAGCGCGGTGAATGTTTATGATTGTCAACCAATGGGGGATGCTACATTTAATTTTTTCCGACATTAAAGCACTTGAATACGACAAGCTCATAATCACGACTTCATAAGTGGGAAACAGGAAATTTCCGATAGCACGTGAAGGCAGCATAATTATATAATGATTATTTAGCTGGTATATCAAAACCAGCTAAATAATCATCAAATAATCACTAGCTAAATAATCAAATAATAAAATCAACCAACTATATGAATTGCAAGATGTCTGTTTAAAGATCGCTTAATCTGGAAAGCATCTGCTGTGTACATCTGATAGACATCTTTAAGACGTCAATTTTGCATACATTCTAAATCATCACCATCTTAAAGACATAAACATCTATTTGACATCTGATAGGAAACATCCTATAGACATATTGCAGATGAGCAAACACTCTAAAAATACATCTTGCAGATGTAAATGTATTATGTCAAAATAGACGTCTCTATTTAGCGTGTGCTATCAGGGATTCACACATGAGGTCGAGCCTGAAGCATGCCCCTGTAAAAACCTTTTTTTCCCTTCTACACATTCCGAGTTGGTGTTTTAACTAGTTGTCCAAGAACTTTCGGAATTCTTTTTAATCCCATTATTATTAGTACCAAGAGATTTTCTAATTGTAACCCTGTTGACCACAGTGACTTATGATGTGACATAATGTCTCTTATCTGACACACTATTTTAAGGTCTTGCTAAGGAGCTCAGATCAGAATCGGGTGTATTTGATAAGGGAGGCGTTTAAACTGTGTAGTGTTGGGGGTATTCCAGTGCTTCATCCCAATTCACCTACATATACTTTATCCTAAAGGTATCTAAACTTTTGTGAAAGAAAAAAAAAAAATAGATACTTTATAAGTGTGTATGAGTATTTTCATATACACACTGCACATAATAACAAGTAGCCTAATTGATTTGCCAGTAGTAGGTCTTCTTTTCTTTTACATTTTTTTTTTTTTTGGCATAATAATGCATAACAGAAAATGGCCAAACATCTGTTTTTCTTCTGTGCGTTGCTAGCAATGTTTGTATCTTTATAAAGGTTTGCAGTGTTGTTACAGGTAAAATATAACATTAAATGAATATTTTTTACACCAGGTTAGGTTTTAATTATTAATAACTTTAACCCCTTTCAGGGCATCTTTTTTAACCATTGGTCTTCCGAACATATTTGTTGTTCTTTTTAATTTGTGTTTGTAGTTAAAAATGAATCCTCCAAGTGCAGTGGGTTGCGGACAATATCAGTTAGATCAGGGGTGCAAAACTCAATTCCTGGAGGGCCACAGACCTGGAAAGTTTAGTTCCAACCCTCTTCCAACACACATACCATGAAGTTTTCAAAGGGCTTTCTGAAGGGCTTGATTAGCTGGATGATGTGCGTTTAATTAGGTTTGAAGCTAAGGGTACTGTAAACCCACACGTTCCAAGTAATTCAATAGATTAAGTAGAGTAAACTTAATTTAAAAAAAGTTCTGTTAACTTGGATATTTTGAGTTCTTTTGACGTTTTTTTTTAGTTTTTGAGTTAATAAAACGTATTTGTTTTAATTTATTTGAATTACGTATTAATGAATCAAGCACCATTTAAATGTATAATTTCACTGTAATTTTTTTAATTGTTTCAACATTATTGTGTGCGTCTGATGTGAGTTTTGAGTGTATCAGGATTAATAGAATGTATTACTCCAATGAAATTTCAAAGCAGAAGGTGGCGGTAATGCATCTCATGTGCTGTTTTACCGAACACATGCCAAAACTAAAAAGAAGAAGCCACCACGTGGTGAAGGCGGGAACTGAATCTGAGGAAAGCACTAAATCTCTGCAGCAAGTTGGATCTGTGCTCTTAACTTTTTGACGATAATCATCACAGGTCTCAAAGTAAGTGTTAAATATGTATTTTAAATGTGTTTTAAGAGGGCTTTTGAAAAATGTGGCTGTTTTTAGTCTTTTTTTATGGAGTGATAGTAGACTTGCCATGGTATACTGTAAACCCGGTTATATTCGGTGTGAAGAGGAATACTGCTATGTGATTTTTTTAATTTATTTTTATGCCAGTTTAAAGGGGAAATTTGAATTGGGCTTACATGGCAGCATCTGTACATTTATCAGTGTACTAACGATTAAAATTAAATACCATATACAGGTGGTGGTCATATAATTAGAATATCATCAAAAAGTTGATTTATTTCACTAATTCCATTCAAAAAGTGAAACTTGTATATTATATTCATTCATTACACACAGACTGATATATTTCAAATGTTTATTTCTTTTAATTTTGATGATTATAACTGACAACTAAGGAAAATCCCAAATTCAGTATCTCAGAAAATTAGAATATTACTTAAGACCAATACAAAGAAAGGATTTTTAGAAATCTTGGCCAACTGAAAAGTATGAACATGAAAAGTATGATCATGTACAGCACTCAATACTTAGTTGGGGCTCCTTTTGCCTGAATTACTGCAGCAATGCGGCGTGGCATGGAGTCGATCAGTCTGTGGCACTGCTCAGGTGTTATGAGAGCCCAGGTTGCTCTGATAGTGGCCTTCAGCTCGTCTGCATTGTTGGGTCTGGCATATCGCATCTTCCTCTTCACAATACCCTATAGATTTTCTATGGGGTTAAGGTCAGGCGAGTTTGCTGGCCAATTAAGAACAGGGATACCATGGTCCTTAAACCAGATACTGGTTGCTTTGGCACTGTATAAATGTCAACAACCCCTGGTCACATAGCAGCCCCTGGTCACATAGCAGCTTCTCTGCCATTTACTCTTTTATGTAGAAAGCGGGAAAACAGTCTGTTTTGCTGTTTGATACTGCAAACCGGTATTTCATAGATTTATTAATTTATTATTATTCATAACACACTGGTTTGTAGTGCAAATAGTTTTACCATTTACTGTACTTTGTTAATCATCTAGATATTTGCATGTAGTAGCTATTGAATCAGAAGTCTCACATTCATAGAAAATGACTTCCGTGTTGTAAAATAAGGCTGGATTTTCTGGTATGATACTGTGGCAGGTCTACATTAATTTTCTTGTACTCAATTGTAGGTATAATGAATTAGCAAAATTTTAACGTTTTTGATGGAGGATGAAATTTTGACATTGTGTCGGCACCGATACCCTAGTGGTTAGTGCACCAACTGTGCTCACGGTAGGGCTGGGTATCAAGTTTGATACTTTTTAGGCACTGCCTTGATACCATCGAGTATCGGAAAACGTCTTGTCGTTCGGTACCAAATTTTGATACCTAAGGAGTAGGGCTGGACAATAATTCAATATCAATATGTATCGCGATATAATTTTTTTCAATAACGGTGATATGATTTTTAAACACATTTCCGATATTTCGATATACATTACCAGTGTTTCCCATACACTGATTTATTTGTGGCGTTTGACTTTGTTGAATAAACATGAGCACTGCACGTTTCAAAAAGCGGGTGATTTATGTGAATGTATCTCTGAAGGGAACATACTGTCTTCAGAATAGTTTTGATGGCATTTTCATTTTATCTGATAAAGTAGAGTTCACGAGCGGAGCTGCTTAGATTACAGCCGTTACCGGGGAAACCGCTAGTTCTACCGCTCTCACAGCGCCTCCTACTGGCAGAGAATCAGATTCTACTCCGCTGTTTTCAACATAATAATAATTGTTTTCTGAGCAGCAAATCAGAATATTAGAATGATTTCTGAAGGATCATGTGACTGGAGAAATGATGCTAAAAATTCAGTTTTGAAATCACAGGAATAACTTGCATTTTAAAATATTTTCAAATAGAAAACAGTTATTTTAAATGGTAAATATTTCAAAATGTTACTGTTTTTGCTGTATTTTGGATCAAATAAATGCAGGCTTGGTGAGCAGAAAAGAATTCTTTAAAAAACTAAAAGCGTACTGTTCAAAAGCCTTTGACTGGTAGTGTATGTTAGCCTATAGTTTGAAGTTAAAGATATTAATAAGGTGAGTCTGAGATGTTTATTTGACAGTGATTTCACAATTCATGTTTGTATGAAGGCTAAATATAAATAAAAGGTGAACATTAATTTATTTGTGCAGTCCCCCTAAAATATTATATAGTTTTATAGGAGGAGTTCATAGACTTGGCAAATTAATTTTTCATTAGTTCGTTGGTACAGACATCTGTTGTGGGCATTCTTGGCAGTTTTAATGAGGCTTTTTTTAATAGTGTTCATATTGATATCGGAATTATATCGTATCGACCGAAATTAAGAAATATATTGTGATATCAATTTTGGCCATATCGTCCAGCCCTACTAAGGAGTTAATCTCATCAGCGTCAGTGAGCCAATAAGCCTGCAGCACTAGGTGTGTTCGACTAGAAGCGACTAGCGGCGCAGATTGATCAGTGTTTGATATCTGCGAGAGCGATTCCAAAGCATACGGAGCAGTCTGCTCTCTATATCGCGTGGTTTTGTTTGGTAAGTGAAGTGTGCTCTGCATTTAACCCATCCAAGTGAACACACACCCGGAGCAGAGGGCAGCCAATGCTGCGGCGCAGTTGGGGTTTGGTGCCTTGCTCAAAAGAGCGCTGGTTATTCACTCCCCCCACCTACAATTCCTTCTGGAATAGTAAACCCGCTTTGTTTGCCAAAATAAATAAATAAAGTTTGATTTTCAATAATTTAAAGATAAATGAAATTAATGTTTTATACCTTCATTTGAAAACCAGATACAGAACACAGAATTTCTAAGGAAAAGGAAAAGGCTATTTTAAGAATAAATTTGAATAAACTAAGTTGCTTTTATGCATTCAAATAATTAGACATACTACAGCACAGAATTTAATATCAATAAAACATATGGTGAAAGAAACACCCACTTATGAAAGTGGATAAAGATTTTTAATTTCTTGAAGTCTTAAACAACCTAGAATAAATTAATAGAAATTATGATTCTGTCTGAGCTATGAATTTTAAAACGAACACGCACTAGTGTAAAAGTAGCCTAACAGATGTGTAAACTGAAAACTATTTGAACTTTATTAAAACTATTTGCACTGATTTATTGTGTTGGATATATTTTGTTCCTTTGTGCAGTGGCTCAGGAGATGAGGCTTTGAATCTGTATAAAAGCTGAAGAAATAAAACCAAAGTTTTTTGAGATAATATAATCTTGTTAAAACTGATTTCATAAAATTGGTGTCGAAAAAAGTATCGTTCAGGAACCGGTATCGATATTGAAAATTTTTTAACAATACCCAGCCCTAACTCACAGTGACCCGAGTTCGATTCCAGTCCACCCCAAAGAAATTGTAAATAAAATTGACATTTTGTTTTCTTGCCTTTCAGGTTGTAGGCACCAGTATTATTTGGCAGTGTAAGTTGTGTTCCATTTTATTTACTTCCTGATTATACTGCCTTCTGCACATGCATTCTTCCTCGCTGTTGCAATGGCATCAGTTAACACATGATTTTCTACAGATTTTCTTACAGGACTTTATACAGAAACAGATTTTTAAATGTTTTTAATGAAGTATCTTTTGTTCACAAAGGCTGCATTTAGTTATACAGTAAAACAGTGATATTGTGAAATATTAAAATTTGGATTAAATAGTTTCTCTTTAAATATATGTTAAAAAGTAATTTATTTCTGTGCTCAAAGATGAATTTTCAGCATCATTACTCCAGTCATCATTACTCCAGAAATCATTCTAATATACTGATTTTCAGTAATGATGCTGTGAATTCAGCTTTGCGTCGCAGGAATAAATTACATATTGAAATGTCTTTTACAAACAGTTATTTTCAATTGTAATACTATTTGACACTTGGTGAGCAGAGGATATTTCATTGTGAACTTTTAAAGGGGTCATCGGATGCCCATTTTCCACAAGTTGATATGATTCTTTAGGATCTTAATGAAAAGTCTATAACAGGGCTATTCAATTAACTTCATTTGAGAGCTGGATTATCGAATTGACCATTTGAAGGGGGCCAAGGGGATGGGGGGCCATCCCAATCTTTTTCTGGGGGGTCTATACAATTGGAAATTAAATTTAAATGCATATTCAGCAGTAAAATTAACTAATATTACCAACAGTAACATCTATAAAAAGGTTAACATTAGTGCTGTCTGCCATTCAATTAAAAAAATAATCACACATTTTTTAATTAATTAAAAGAAAAAGTGAATAAACGCATATTAATATATTTGTGTTGTCATTTTCACACAGAACTTCCAAATTAATATAGAAACAACATAAAGATGGTATATTTTAAATATGTTTTAATGGCATCTTTTTACTAGCCTATTATTAATGAAGTATCATTGATACAAATAATGTTACTGTTGTCTCTATTAAATCCATTTTTTCCTTTAATTTTAGCCATTAATTATAGCCATTTAATATTACAGTATAATTGAAATGTTATATTATTTTTAACCTTTTAATAGGCTTTGAAAAATTACAACATTTTATAAGTGAACTTAAAACAATCTTCACATAAACTATAAATTGTATGCATAAGACATTGATTATTCTTTATTCAAGCTACAAAAGTTAGTCAGCAAGCAGAGCAGTCAAGTGATTTCTCTTTTTCTTTAGTTCTTTGATTTACATCAATCACAGACTGCAACAGGTTTGACTTTAAAAGTACCGCTGTTTCTTTAATAAAATCTGATGCACATGACGCGGATGTGACATACATCCAATTTTCTCCTAACTCTTTTCGGTCATTTAGGATTTTATAACTGATTTAAGACTGTGTTTATGAGGTAATTCGCCAAAACCATGTATTTTTACTTAATTTTGTGTGGTTTTGTCCACTGAAGCGCTGGCGCGCTTGTCTGAAGTGGCTCAGTTTATGAGTACAGCGAAACGCACAGATTTTCAAACTATACTTCCTGCTTTGATGATAATCTTCGTGTCGGCGCTATTTCTTGCCAGAAGTTATGACCGAACACTGTCTTTAAACTTGTTTAAACTAACGTTAGAATTGTGAATATCTCATAACTCCCTCACATGAGCGCTTGTCAACACTGCCATCTATTGATGTTGCGGTCTCTGGTAGATTATTATTATTGCGTCTCTCCCTTTTCTTTTTGGCTGGCCCGGGCCAGTGTTGCCACCTTGTGGACAAACTAATTAGTGCAAGAATAATTCAAGGCTAATGTGTAGCCTGCGTACTCTTCCTCGGGCTGGATGAAGATGATTGGCGGGCCGCCAATTGAATAGCCGTGGTCTATAACATACTTTGGTTAAAAACAACACCCATTTTACCTTGTCAAAAACAGCTCTGTTCACAGCGACCCATTTGGGTGCATGTCCCTTTAATTGCTAATGAGCTCTGCTCACCCTGCCCCTCTCTACCGTGGGGTGACAAGCCATTCTCTGAAACTGTTAACTTTAGATTTGCAAAGACTCATAAAAAAACCTTATACTCACTTCTTCTGTAGGTTAAGCTGGATCACAAATGATTTACGCGAACATAGACTCATTTAGGTAGATTTGGGGAGATTTTTGTCAATATAGGGTGGTTGTGTCCACACACTGCCAAGACACATTTCAGTTCAAACAACATGTAAAAGTGAATTTTGCATCTGATGACCCCTTTAAAAATCATAATTGGTACAAACTTGACAAATACTGTATGTCATTATCAGAATCAGAATTAGCTTTTTTTAAGGTGCTCCTGGTACATACATACATACATACATACACATCTGACATGAGAACAGAAAAAACATTTAAATGGTAAGACTTGACAATAAATAATAATAATAATAACAATAATAATGTGTATGAATCTGGAACAGTAGATTTATGTACAGATTTTTGCATTATTTACTTTATATACAGCTGTATAAATAAACAGCTATGTATATGTATTTACATAATACTTGAGAAAGAGGCAATAATTAAAGATGGAGAATGAATTACAGAACACAGGTAATGATCCATGTGTTAGCTATTTAAGCTGGAGATGGCATGGGGGAAAAAACTGTTTTTATGCCTAGATGTTCTAGTGCACAAAGATCTGTAGCGTCTGGCTGAAGGGAGAAGTGCAAACAGGTTGTGTCCGGGGTGAGAGGGGTCTTTGATGTTACCTGCCCGTTTCTTCACTCTGGAGTTGTACAAGTCCTGAAGGCTGGGCAGGTACACACCAATGATCTTTTCTGCTGTCCTAACAGTCCGTTGAAGTCTTCTTAAATCTGATTTGCTGGCTGACCCAAACCAGACAGTTATAGAGGAGCACAGAACCGACTCAATTTCCTTATTATTCAACAGCTGAATAAAACTGTTTCAGCAGCTCCTGTGGCAGGTTGAACTTTTTCAGCTGACGAAGGAAGTACAACCTCTGCTGGGCCTTTTTCACGATGGAGTCAATGTGATTGTCCCACTTCAGGTCCTGAGAGATGGTTGTGCCCAGGAACCTGAATGACTCCACTGCAGCCACAGTGCTGTTCATGATGGTGAGTGGGAGGAGAGGAGGGGGGGTTTCTCCTGAAGTCCACTATCATCTCCACAGTTTTGAGCGTGTTTAGCTCCAGGTTGTTGTGACTGCACCAGACAGCCAGCTGCTCAACCTCTTGTCTGTAGGCAGACTCGTCGCCGTCCTGGAGTTTGACAGAGGGGTCTTTAGAGGTGCAGTCATTTGTGTAGAGGGAGAATAGCAGTGGGGAGAGAACGCAGCCCTGAGGAGCTCCAGTGCTGATGGTGCGGGTGTTGGATGTGAGTTTTCCCAGCCTCATTAGCTGCTGCCTGTCTGTCAGGAAGCTGTTGATTCATTGACAGATGGAGGTGGGTACAGAGAGCTGTGTCAGTTTGTTCTGAAGGCTGTCTGGGATGATGGTGTTGAAAGCGGAGCTGAAGTCCACAAACAAGATCCTTGCATAAGTCCCTGGTTTGTCCAGATGTTGGAGGATGTAGTGCAGTCCCATATTAACTGCATCATCCACAGATCTGTTTGCTCGGTAAGCAAACTGTAGGGGGTCCAACAAGGGTCCAGTAATGTCCTTCAGGTGGGCCAACACCAGTCTATCAAATGACTTCTTGACCACAGATGTTAAAGCAACAGATCTGTAGTCATTAAGTCCTGTGATTTTTGGTTTCTTGGGTACAGGGATGATGGTTGAACATTTGAAGCAGGAGGGGACTTCACACAGCTCTAGTGATTTGTTGAAGATCAATGTGAAGATGGATGATAGCTGGACAGCACAGGCTTTGAGGCAGGCTGGAGAGACACCATCTGGGCCTTTGGCTTTTTCTTATCTTCTGCTTTCTGAAGACTTTGCATACATCATCTTCACAGATCTTGAGTACAGGCTGAGAAACAGTAGGGGGGAGGGAGGGTGAGGGTGTGGATGGCTGTGCTTTCAGGCCTTTCCACGCTGATGTAGAATCATTGCTTGAAAGCTGTTTTTTTAGCTTTCCAGAGTATAGTTTAATTTTGCCACTCTTATCTCCCTATTCAGTGTGTATTTGGCCTGTTTGTACAAGGCTTTGTCCCAACTCCTGTAGGCGTCCTCTTTGGCCTGGCGAAGCTGTCTGAGTTTTGCACTGAACCAAGGTTTGTCATTGTTAAATGTTAAATAAGTCCTGGTGGGTACACACATGTCCTCACAGAAACTGATGTAGGACGTCACGGTGTATATAAGCTCGTCCAGATCAGTAGCTGCAGCCTCAAAAACACTCCAATCAGTAAGTTCAAAGCAGGCCTGTAAATCCTGCTCTGCTTCAGCAGTCCATCTCTTTACAGTTTTTACTACAGGCTTAGCAGATTTGAGTTTCTGCCTGTAGGCTGGTAGAAGATGAACCAAACAGTGATCAGAGAGTCCCAGCGCTGCACGGGGAACAGAGTGACATGCATCCTTTAAGACAGTGTAGCAGTGGTCCAGGATATTTCTGTCTCTGGTGGGGCTTGTGATGTGCTGTCTATATTTAGGCAGTTCACGGGTGAGATTAGCTTTATTAAAATCACCGAGAATGATAATGAAAGAGTCCAAATCACACACACCTCATTAGCTGCTGCCTGTCTGTCAGGAAGCTGTTGATTCATTGACAGATGGAGGTGGGTACAGAGAGCTGTGTCAGTTTGTTCTGAAGGCTGTCTGGGATGATGGTGTTGAAAGCGGAGCTGAAGTCCACAAACAAGATCCTTGCATAAGTCCCTGGTTTGTCCAGATGCGCTGTCAGAGTTTCACATAATTCACATGTATTCACGAGCGTCCCGGCGCGCTTCCCTCGCTTGCGTCGCCTGGAGCGCTTGTATAGGAACGCAGCTCCTCCGATTAAAATGTCCAGTAAAACGTCTGAATGCTCAAATGTAGGCAGAAAGTTATTTGGTGTGCCATTTCTGTTGTCCAGGAGTTCGTTTCTAGTAAAGCTGATCGGGAAAAAGTTGCTTAAGACAGGACAAACAAACAAAAAAAGAAGTAGTGTTCTACTGAAGAAAGTAAGTCTCCAACTTTTATTTGAGGAACTAGGCTGTTTTATACAACGGCGTTTTAGTGCCACCTTAATAAATAAAAAAAATCTAAGATTACGAGAATAAAGTCGAAACACTACGAGAATAAAGTCGAAACACTACGAGAATAACATTCTAGCCTTTTGTTCATGCAAATGGCCCGGATTTGGAGCACCGGGAGATATTCCAAATCTCAGTTTTCCAAATCTGTCAGTTTTATAGCGAAATACAATATGTAGGCTATATTGCAATAATGTGTTTAAGCGGCATGTGAGTCAATCATCTTTCAGATTACAATAACAAACGACGAGACATTTTCATTATAAATTAGGCTAAACTTTTTTTTTTATGCCTTATGATGTTCCTTCAATTTATATCTTGCTATGAACTTGAAATAAAGAGCAAAAACACATTTATAATTTGTATTTCGTTATAAAACTGGCAGAATTTGAAAGCTGAGCTGTGTGTAAAAGCAACAAAGCACAAAATTGTTGTGATTACTGGTATCATATAATGAATGGAAGACGTTAAATATTATGTCCTCATTTACAGTATACCATGAATAAAACAGTTTGTGAATAGGCACTTAACGTTTACAGCAGAAAAGACAACAATATAACATATGTTAACAAATTTGAGTCCACTTCAACCTTTAGAACGTTTTATTGCTGTTTAATTAAACAGGCTCTGTGAGGAGTGAAAGTTTGGGACGTTTTTATGAGTAGGTGGAATTTTCACAATAATTTAATGAATTTATTCACATAAATACAGCGATCTGTCACGCCACATTAAAGAGATTGAAAATCACATTATTGTAAGACACATAATTTGTGTTTTGTTATAAAACTGATTTTGAAAGCTGAGACTTTGTTTTATATTAAAAGCACTAAAAGCACAAGCTTAAGCTATTGCTATTGTGTGGCTTGACGACTACAAATAATGAATGCAATGGAATGCATTAAATATTATTTCCAAGCATACTGTCCCCGCGAGTATGACACATGATATGATTTCTGCTAATAATCCCACATAGCTATATTTGTAGTGTATTAAAAAAGGGTTAAATAAGAGAGCTAGAGCTGATGTTAAGATAAACAGTTGTTCCTGTTCAGTCTGTTAATAAATATCATATTCTTGATATTAAGCTGTTCCCATGAGTCCTTAAAATTGACATCCCAGTAAGATGATGCGCCGCCGGACGCAACAATATTCAAATCAATTCCGTGGCCTGCAACTTCTCCGCTGCTCTCAACGCTGGCTATTTGCATGCGCGATATAGGCTATACTCTCAAAATATTATAACTTTAATTTCTACGATTTAAATGATCGAAACATTTCGACTTTATTCTCGTAACATTTCGACTTTATTCTCGAAGTATTTAGACTTTATTCTCGTACTATTTCGACTTTATTCTCAAAACATTTCGACTTTATTCTCGAAACATTTCGACTTTATTCTCAAAACATTTCGACTTTATTCTCTAAGTATTTAGACTTTATTCTCAAGTATTTAGACTTTATTCTCGACTATTTCGACTTTATTCTCAAAACATTTCGACTTTATTCTCGAAACATTTCGACTTTATTCTCGAAACATTTCGACTTTATTCTCGTAATCTTAGATTTTTTTTATTTATTAAGGTGGCACTAAAACACCGTCGTAGTTTTAGGCTTTGAGTTTGTATTATTTGTTACTGCGCTGCCTTATGGAAGGACAGTGTTTCCCCTGCCATTATATTAGGGGGTGCCCCTCCCCCCAATGTCTCCAGAAACACCCCAAGATTTTTGACTTGGTTTTTAGTTGATTGACCCCTAGAGTCAAGGTATGCATTCACCTTGAGAACTTCATCTTTGTTTCCAAATGCAGACTTCGGTTTACTCCTTGTTTAACTGAAAAAAGTTCTGGCACATCCAACAGTTTATTTCATCAATGCATTGGCAGAGGGAGTCAATGGGGCTGTAGTCATTTGGAGATAAGGCTAGGTAAATCTGCGTATCATCAGCATAGCTTTGATAGGCAATTTGGTTCTTTCTCATTATTTGACTTAGTGGGAGCATATACAGGCTAAACAAGAGTGGTGCAAGAATTGAGCCTTGTGGGACTCCGCATGTCATGGACGTCCACTTAGACTTATGCTCTCCTATACTCACATAATAACCTCTCCCTTCTAAGTATGACCTGAACCATTTGAGTACCATCCCAGAAAGCCCGACCCAGTTTTCCAGTCTCTCTAGGAGTATGTTATGATCAACAGTGTCAAACGCAGCACTAAGATCTAGTAGTACCAGAACTGATATTTTGCCTGAATCAGAATTGAAGCGAATATAATTTATTATCTTAATAAGCGCTGTCTCTGTGCTATGATGTGCTCGGAAACCAGATTGAAAATTGTCCAGGTATCCATTTGAGTTTAAGTAGTTGTTCAGCTGATTATAAACTACCTTTTCAATAATCTTACCTATGAAAGGAAGATTTGATATTGGTCTATAGTTGTTCAACATTGTGTTATCAAGATTGCGCTTTTTCAGAAGGGGCTTAACAACTGCAGTTTTCAGGGAGTTTGGAAAAGTCCCAGAAAGAAGTGAAGTGTTCACCACTTCTAAGAGATCTGCTTCTAAACAGTTAAGCACAATTTTGAAAAAAGATGTGGGAAGTGTGTCAAGATAGCATGTTGACGATGTAAGGTGCTGTACTATTTCTTTCAAAATTTTGCTATCAATTGCTTCAAAAAAAGACATAGTGACTTCTTTTTGAAATTGCGGTCGAATCTGTGTGACCTCTGCAAAAGTAGATATGCCAATCTCCTTTCTGATATTATTGATCTTCTCAGAAAAGAAGAAAGCAAACTCATTGCATTTACTGTCGGAGAGCATTTCACTGGGAATCTGACTTGGGGGGTTTGTCAGTCTCTCCACAGTAGCAAAAAGAGTGCGAGAGTTGTTTAAGTTACTGTTTATAAGGTTTGAGAAGAAGGTCTGTCTAGCTGTGGCTAGTTCCACATTGAAAGCATGAAGGCTGTCTTTATAGATGCTATAGTGAATTTCAAGTTTTGTCTTCCGCCATGTCCGCTCAGCTTTTCTGCATTGTCTTTTCATACTCTGAACTGCTGTTGATTTTCTCCATGGTGATTTTTGTCTGCCATTCTTCTTGTAGACCCTTTTTCGGAGCAATATCATCAATAACATTCTTAACTTTTGAGTTAAATGAATCCAGGAGAAGATCAACAGAGTCTGCAGAAATGCTTGGTGTTAAAGATATAGCCTTCATAAATAGCGCACTAGTGTTCTCGTTAATGCATCTCTTTCTGACAGAGACAGATCTAGATTCAGTGGTAACAGAGATCAATATATCAAAGAAAATACAGAAGTGATCAGATAGTGCTACATCCTTAATAACAATGGATGAAATGTTTAGACCTCTACTGATGAGTAAATCTAGAGTGTGTCCACGATTGTTTGTGGGTCCATGCACATGCTGGGTCAGATCAAAAGTGTTTAAAACAGTTATAATTTCTTTTGCAGTTTTGATTTCTGCATTATCTATGTGAATATTAAAATCCCCTGCAATAGTAAAACAGTTAAACTCTGAGGAAATCATTGATAACAGTTCTGTGAACTCTTCAACAAAGGCTGGAGAGTATTTTGGAGGCCTGTAAATAATGATAAACAGAATGCGTGGTACACCTTTCAGCACAATACCTAGGTATTCAAATGGCAAATACTGACCAAATGACACTTGCTTGCATTGATAAACATCTTTAAATAGAGCAGCTACACCTCCACCTCTCCTAACAGTCCTGCAGACACTTGTAAAATTAAAGTTAGGAGGGGCTGTTTCATTTAGGACTGTTGCACTGCAGCTGTCTTCAAGCCATGTTTCATTTAGAAACATAAAATCCAGGTTGTTTGTGGTTATAAAATCATTGATCAGAAATGATTCATTTTTTAGTGAGCGAATGTTTAAAAATGTTAACTTGATGGAATTACATTTTGTCTCTACAGCAATCTCAGATTGACGCATTATAGGCCGCAGATTAGATGGGTCAGCCGTACGGCTTGAGAAGGCCTTAGACTTTCTATCACGTGATAAAACAGAAATATAGAAGGCTACAGGCACACTGGGTTCCCGCTTGTTCTGTGAACATTTGTGAATGTTGCTGCTAATATAGCGGGGACCCGACACATATCACTGAGAGCTGTTATCAGTTGTTTTTGGTTCACCTACAGCCGATGGAGGAGGGTTTGGGCCCTAGCGTTGTGGCAGCGGTCGGAGAGCTCTCACAGGAGGAGGACGGAGAGCTGGGCCTGCTGTCTTTGGTGGTTGTGGGGCCCGCTGTTTTTTAGTTGATATCTGGGGGCTTGCAGCGAACGAGTGGGAGAGTTTGGTCCCAGCATACACCAGTTCCTCCATTTTCTGTGAGAAGCTTAGAAGTGGAGATTCTGGAGAGAGGGTTAGTGTGTCTGGTGAGTGGGGCTCTGGCTCTGGTGTTTCCTGTGGCTGTGAAATGATGTCCTGGCTTCCCTGGCTGTTTTCCAGACAGTTGTCCTTGGGTGCTGAGTCTTGGAGCTGTTGTAGTACGTCACAGTCTGTCTGTGAAGAGCTCGTTGGGCAGGGCTCAGCCGGGATAGTTTCCATGAGGAAAGTTTGTTTTGGCTGCGTGGTGTTATCAATGTCCTTGTGGGATGTGTCAACCACAAGATGACTCTGAGGCTGACATGAAGTCCTGTGGTCACTCATACTCTGTCCAGGTGTGTGTGTGCCATTGAGGCCGAGTGGATTGGCACACACCACTGAAGGATGATGGAGGGAGAAATAGATATTGTGCTTTAGGACTCTTGCACCAAGTTTGTTTGGGTGGAAGCCGTCCAGTTTAAACAGTTGTCTATGGCCCCAGAAAATATTGAAGTTGTCGATGAAGTTGACTCCTTTTGTACTGCAGGTTCTTTGTAGCCATGTATTCAACCCAAGCAGCCGTGAAAACATGTTAGTTCCCCTTGCTGGGAGTGGTCCACTGATGAACGACTGAACTTCAAGTCTTTGAAGTGTTTCAAAGAGTTCACTGAAATCCTTCTTAAGCAGTTCTGACTGCTCTTTCCGAATATCATTCTTCCCCACATGGATGATGATTCGATTTGCAGTCTTGTGCTTCATCAGAATGTTCCGAAGTTCCTTGTTCACATCAGAGACGGTTGCTTGAGGAAAGCAGCATGTAGTTGTAGTCCTGCTACTGATGTTTCTGATAATAGAGTCGCCCACTATCAGAGTCCTGGGCTCGGCTGCGCTCTGAGCTGAGTGCCGCTGTCTGCTCGACCTTGAGCGCCTGTTAGTAGCGATGTTAGCTGCTGGCTGATTCGATCCATGTTTTGTCACATTTGGGGATTCCTCACCCACATTCATTAATGCTTAAAATCGATTCTCAAGATGTATAGGGGGTTGTAGAATGCCAGTGTTTAAAAGTCTCGTCATAGCCGTATCTGGGGTAGAGGATGCTACCGCAGCAATACGAGATACTCGTGACAATCTGATGTCTCGAGTGCCTTTGTGTCTCGCTCCCTGTTTGTGCCATCGACTAGTCTGTCGATCAGCTTGTTCTTCTACACTTTGTATAAACTGTTGAGATTCACTAGATTCACAGGACTCACCGGCTGTATGCTGAGGGGGTCCGTGATGACGATCTTCTGTGTGTTCCACCTGTTTTGGAGGTCCAGCAAGTAACTTTGTTTCAAGAACCGCAATCCTTTGTAGACGTCTGTGGCAGTTCATGCAGCAAGTAGATTCCACAAGGGACATTTTCTTTCCCGTCTGTTTGAATGTAGACAGCTGTGTTTTCCCGTCTCCGGAATGTAAACTGCTGGCAGTGGGAGGCAAAGAGTCTTCTTTTTCTAAAAACTGTGTTGTTTGAGCACTGTGCTGATATGCTGAAGTTAAAATTTTTGAGAAATCTGAGAAAAGTACATAAATAGGGAGCGAAGCGCAGAGCAATAAGCAGGAGCGTCCGAACAGTAGCAAAGCCTGAAGGCTATTATTAAGAATAAATAAAAGTTATTTTTATTCATTAAAAAAATGAGACATGCTAAAACCCAGAATTTGGTAACAATAAAACATAAGGTAAAACATAAGGTAAAAAAGGCCCTAAACATAATTTTGTTAAACTTTTTTTTTTAAATTGTTGAATTGTATAAGATTCATCATTTGAATTAATTAGATATGCTTTTGATTAATAAAATGTAACCATTAAAAAAGGAGTCTAGAAAAATTTAAATGAAGAAAAAAAAAAAAAAAAGGAATCCAGAAAAGTTAAAATGGGAAAAAACTGAATTTGGAAAAAATAAAACAGATTTCATAGGGCCCTATAATTGTCATAAAAAGAAATATTCCAATGTTTAGTTCAATGTAGTTTAAATAATTGTTCAGTTGTTATATTGTTATATTAAAAGAAACACATGGACGCTATGATTCCTTTAAGTGTTCGTGTCCCTGTACTGTGGGGCGTGTTTGTATTGGTAGGTGATGTCAGTCACAGACGATTGTGCCGAATGCTTTGAACAATGGAGTTAAACGGCAAAGGCTCCGCTGAAGGCAGCTGCCAATCAGTTTGTGCTTGTGTGAACGAATAGACAGTACAACCTTCTTGGCACCTTACACGATAAGTCATTCTTTCTTTTGTTTTACCCCAAATGCTGCAATTATCCCCTGCTAACAGCGGGAGCCACAATGGTACGCATGATAGGTCCATATTCACTATTAACGCTTTTCCCTGGCTCAACATCTCTTATTGTTTACACACTAGCAGAGGTGGGTAGATTACTTACAAATTGTGATCTGTTACGGATTACAAATTACATGACAAAAATTGTAATCAGTAACGTAATCCATTACATTAAACATTTTAGGTAATATAATCAGATTACTTTTTGATTACTTTTAGATTACTTTTGACCTAATTCATTTATCACATTGATTTAAACAGGACAATCTTATACCATAATGATGAAAAAATACGTAGGCCTACCATAATGATGTAAAAATACAGAGTGAGAAAATGTATTTATTTCATTGTAATTAACAACATGAAGTGCATTAAACATTATATTACCGCAAGGTTTCCCAAACTGGGGTTCGTAAAGGAACTGCAGAGGGTTTATGAGTTTAATGAAAGGCTAACAAGTAATTAAGTGCCCCTATTATGCCTTTTCGAATATTACCTTTCATGCAGTGTGTCATGTAGCTGTATGTGAACATAAACTATCTACAAATTTGTGAAGCCGACAGTGCATGATAAATAAAGTTATCGTCTATCAAAAAAAAAGAGTCGGCTCGCAATCGCCTAAACGAGTCGTCAGGAATTCGAATCTTATTCTGTTACGGCTGTACGTCACGAAGTAAAATATTTGCATAATGTCCGCCCATGGGCAGTCATTCGCGCTGTATGCGGTAGACCAATCACAAAGGACTGAATTTGGCCATCTGACCAATCACAGCAGTGAGAGCTCACAGAAAGGAGGGGTTTAGAGAGACTGATTCTTCGAACTGCTTCGCATGAGGCGTTTACGAATCATTTAGAAATGAGGTAAAATTAAATCTATTTTTTGAGAAAACTAAAGTGTTTTTTGACCTTGCATGCATGTAAACCTGTTTTAGGAGACTCATAAGACAATATTAGCAACCTTAAAAATGGCATAATAGGGGCACTTTAAATCATAAAAATGTAAAATTAAAATAAACCATACATGTACTAAAAAAGATGAAATATTTTATGTTTACCTATGTTTATATGACCATTAAGCAATGTCAAAGAACCGTCAACATGCAAATGTGTTAATTATTAAAATATTTATTATAAAATCTCAGGGGTACTTAAAGGGGTCACTGATTATGATTTCACTTTTTTTTTTTTTTTTACTTTAGTGTGTAATGTTGCTGTTTGAGCATAAAACAAAACATCTGCAAAGTTCAATGCAAAGGGAGATATTGTCTTTTACAGAACTGCTGATTGACCACCCCTTCAAAGTAAATACATTAGGTGAATGAGGTTCAGATGACAAAAAGTTTGAGAATGTCTGCAAATTAGAAATAACGAGAATTTGTGCATTTTAATGAGTTTGAAAGACAAAAGCCTTTCAATAATACATAATACATAGTAAAATAACCTACTAGTTAAATAACCTACTGAGTGATAATTCAAATAAAAATTAATGTGTTCATCAGTAGTTGATATAATGTTGAAACACTTCTTAAACCTGAAATGATTTTTGTATATCCAATGGCCAAATCCTCTGTCGCCACCTGAGTAATGACTGATCTCTGTGTGAATGTCCACAAAACTGGAAGACTTTCTGAGTGTATATAAATGGTAGACTATTTTAGAAAGGAACATTTAAAAGATAAAAAATAGGAATTAGAGAGAATCAATAAATTATAAATGTATTTCTATTGTGTGAATAATATGTAAGCATGTAATCAATAAAAAAGTAACTGTAGTCTGATTTATGAGTATTTTAAAATGTAACTTACTCTAATTACAAGTACTTAATTTTTGGAATCTGATTACGTAATCCAGATTACATGTGATCAGTTACTACCCAGCTCTGCACACCAGTTGATGCAAGTGAGTAAACAGACAGTGCAGTTCTACACTTATTACCGTTTATTTTATTCCTCTTTTAATCCGTAATAGAAAGTGTGTCGTGCCAGATCTTTTACTGTTTGCACTCCGATTAATGCACGTAAGCAAACAGACAGTACAAATCCCTACCTATTGGCCACCTATATCTTATTCCTATCTTATAATGGAGCACCTGCCTCAAGATCTCTCGCACTGCGTTTCCACTACAGCGTCAAATCTGCACTGAGTGCCGCTGGCAACGCAACAACGCCACTGCTTTGGGGCGTGTCGAATTTAGGGCAGAGCACGCCTCTAAAAACAATGTTTACACCCTGTTTGCGTTTCACCTTCTTTTCACAGCGTTTGGTTGTTGCCTGGCGTTTTTCGCTCGATTTATTAATTTAAAAAAAAAAAATTTATTTATGCAAATTTAGCATAAAGTCGAGGAATGCCCAAACTTTTTGAAGCTCTCGGCCGTTCTCAACGCTTTCTCTGCGCCGCTCTCAATTCCATAATGCACCACGCGAGCGTTTAAGCTCAACTTCCATAGGAATGAATTGAAAACTCTCTCCGCTGCACTTGCTACGTGCCAGTGGAAATGCACCATCAGTCTGTTTACACTCCCATACAGCTGTCACAGAACATGACACAGCCTATGTCAGTGGTTCTCAAACCTCTCCATGAAGTACCCTTAGCAGTGCATATTTTGTATGTCTCCTTATATCTGACACACCCACTTCAGGTCTTGCAGTCTCCACGAGTTGAATCAGGTGTGATAGATGAGGGAGACATACAAAATGTGCAGGGCTGGGGTACTCCAGGACAGGTTTGAGAACCACTGGCCTAGGTGAATAAATCACGTGCATTGATCGGTGTGTCCGATGGCTGTAAACAGTGAGAGATCTTGAGGCAGGTGCGATGCATAGGTGCCACGGTACTCGTGCTCCGTATCGGATTAAAACTGTTGAAGAAAATCTAAGGTAAGGTGGAAAATGGGTAAATAAGTATAGATTTGCACATTCTGTTTACTTACGTGTATCAATCGGAGTGCAAACTGTAAAAGATCTTGAGGCAGGCGCGATGCACGCTCTATTATGGATTAAAAGAGAGGAAAATAATATAATATAACAAAAGTTACACAGGTAGGTTTTTACCTGCTAGGGCATTGCTGCCTGACACACCTCCTCCGGTGCCTACGAACTGTCAGGCTGCAGGGTCATCAGCCATGTACCACCGCTCATTGATGTTTCGCCCCTTTAAACCCAGAACGCCTCCTGGTGGCGGGGCAGTGACAGAGACGTCTCCCCGTCACCCCCTGCAGCCTGCGTCTGTGCTAGGTGGTGCCAAGCTGATGTTCCTAGTACCTACGCTCTCCCACATCGTCCCGTTCCCCTGATGCCCCTGTCTGACTCCTCAAACCACCTGCCTTACCTCAATGTGGGAAATCGAGCATCCCATGGCAATGCCCACCTCCAACTGCTGCCATCCAGTCAAACTCCTGAAGGGAGAAGGCCACCTGCAAGTTCTTAAGGTAATTTGGTTACCTTAAGATTAAGATCTTTCCTACTTGGCCCATTGGATCTTCTCTCAGATTACTGAAGAGTGTTCCATGCACCCTGGGAAGCCAGGGACTCCCGCCTTCTGGCAGCTGGTGTCGACATACCCATTCTTCAGCAAGAAGTTGGTCATTCTTCTTGCTAGAACGGAGAAGAAAATCTTGCCTTTGCCATTGAGGAAGGCGATGTTCCGGAATTGGCCAATTTGGCGAATCTTTCTCCTCCTCTTCACCATGCCTTTGGAATGATTTGCTTTTTCCAAACAGCTTGCATGAGGATCCACAACTGCTTCAAAACTGTCAGGCAGTTCTTATATAGCTAATAGGGTACCCCATTAGGACCGGGGCTGATGCGGATCTGGCCTTTCTCACCACCTCTCAAACTCGATATCAAACTTAGACACAGGGAGACCTGGCTGAGGAAGCTAGCCTGGTGGACCTAGGGGCTCATTTCTCACTGGGTCGCTATACTGCCTCCTGATGTGCTCTTCCAGCTCCTCTCTAGTGACATCCAAGGACATTGACTTTGCCTCCTCCAGCAACTGCCTGGCAAACCTGAAGGGGTTCTTGAAGAAATTGGCTTGTTTTTTTCTCTCTCTCCTCCTCCTCCTCCTCCTCCTTCAGATGCACTCTACCCTCCGCAGACTGGCTAGCCTTTGCCTGATCTCGATCCACAGAACTTTGAGACCCTCTCTTTCATTCTGGTTTGCTTTCCTCCAGCACTTACGGAGTTGACGCCGCTGCTGGACCAGCTGCTCGATCTCTCTCTCTCTCTCTCTCTCTCTCGCCTCCCCTTTTGTCTTGGCGTGGAGGATTTCATACTGGTAAGTGTTCCAAACCTGTCTTTGCATTCCTGGTAAAGAATGTCTCCGAACAGGTTGAGCCTGGACTCCACACTCCCACGCAGAGACCTCTGCAAAACCTCGCTGAGGTCTGAATCCAACTTCTGCCACACTAATGCCTCACTGGTCTTTGGCCACTTGATTTTACTCCTCCTAGATGGTGCCTTCTCCTCTGTGCTTCTTGGCTCTGTCATTTTGGGACAATTTGATGAGTCTTCTTGGTGACCACAGAACGGAACCTCCTCCTTCTCTGGGCCTTCCTTCTCCGGGCCTTCCTTCTCCTTTGCCTTGCTTCCCCCAGCATCAATGGGCCCATTAGCACTGTGGACCTGGCTTTTGGTCCCTCTTGTCTTATCTGCCGTAGCAGTGCAAGGTTGCTGCGGGATATTCCCATTAATGCTGGGCGGTATGACCAAAAATTTATATCACAGTATTTTTCAAAATTATACCGGTTTCACGGTATATGACGGTATTTATTTTTTTCATGCATGACCGGGTGTTAACCACATTTTGTACTGATTGAGGGAGGAAAAACTGCAGTTGATTGACTTAGAATGCCCTATTTTACTGTCATGATGAGCGAATATTGTAGAAAAATTCCACACTAAATAGTGACTAAACACGACCCATTAATAGCCTACATGTTAACCAGGAGTCACTCTCATTTATAATCGCGACATCGTCTGATAAAATCAACATGCATCTAACGTTACACTAAAGAGCGGCTATGCGGTGGTTTTGGCTATATTACTTTTTTGTCTCATGCAGTGCACTGCCTATGCTCATATTATAATTCCAAACAGTCAGTTAGTGGCAGGTGCTTGGAAACGCTGTTTTGTACTCATTTATTGCCGAATCTGCTGCGGTACGGCCAGCTGAATGCGGTGCTTCGCTGCCGCGAGAGGCGACACTGCGCCAGGAGTCAAATCTCGCGCTCGCGGGGCAGCACTGGAGACATCTTCCAACTGAACCATAGCTAAGGTTTATCCAAAAAAGTCGCTAGGTTTGTCAGTTTGTATATTCTATGCAAAAAAGCCGCTAAAAGGGTCTGAAAGTTGCTAAATATAGTGCTATAGTCGCGCTCTTGTGTGTGAGACGGGAGCTGATGGCAGCGGGCGGTGGATATTGTGGATGAGTTCTTCTGTGTCATCACGTTCAACTAGTTCTACAGCTTCAGACCTTTCACGCTTAGTAACACATACAGCTGTGTTCTTGCCACAATGCAATAGTGAAAAGAAACCCCTCTCAAACATGTCGCGTTCCGAACGTTATTTAAATGACACCGGTATTGCGGTATTTTAAAAATTCATATCATAAGAAAAATAAACACCGGTATACCGCCCAGCACTAATTCCCATCACACTTAATTTTCCCCTGGTGGATTTGGAGGCCTCTCACTGTGGTCACCTTTTCCCACCCACACATTTGTAGGCTCTTATCGTTGTCCTTGTCCATTCCTGTCGTTATAATATAATATAATATAATATAATAAACATTCGGTTAATGGTGAATATTGATCATTTACCTCCATTGTTCAAAGCATTCAGCACGATTGTCTGTGAGTGATGTCACCTCCCAATACAAACACAGTATAGTCCCGCCCCTGACATTGATTGACAGGTTTCTGTGTAGACATCAGTAATTCAAATACAAAAGGAATTGACCGTTCGCAAAGAGCTTGATTGACAGGTGATCTGACCAATCAGAACGCGGATATTATGTGCCGCCGCCGCTATCCGCCATCTTGTCCGACAGCTACGGCCGCTCTCCATGTTAAAACAGGGTAAACAAAGATCGACTAAATTGAAACTTTTTCAATATAATTAAATATAAAAATGAGCAGAGGATTAACCTGTGCTGTTGTTGGCTGCCACAGTAAAACTATGGTGCCATGTGCTTTTTAAAACAATTTTCCTGGGTTTCACGTTATATTGGCCCGTAAAATACGTAAATGCGCATGCCCAGTAGCCACGGCTGTATCCCTTCTAGCCTTTAACCACAAATCAGACAGGAGAGAAGATTAACTTCGGTGGACTTAATCTTGAAAAGTGGTGTGTTCCGCGGTTGAAATAAAATACTTTCTGATGTTTATTCATGTTCATTTCATGCTTTACGTAAATATGAAAGAAAAAAAGAAATGTGTATACATATAACCATCACATAAAATAACTTGAGATTCACTTGTGAGTGCAGTTAAACAGTTTATTAGGAACAAACAAACAAATAAACAACAGAAGAGTCAAGACATCGTGGGTGCAATATCCAAAATATCCAAAACAGTGGCAGGAAACTGGAACCCAGGAAAACAGGAGACAGCAGAAACTGCATGAGAAAACACAAAACAGACGTGAGCAACACAATGAACGGACAAAGACAAAGCAAACATGGTGACAATACATACACTACCAGTCAAATTATTTAAACAGTAAGATTTGTAATATTTTTTTTTATTTTTAAGAAGTGTCTTCAGCTCATTTATTTGATCCAAAGTACAGCAAAAACAGTACATTATATTTATTATAATATATAGGCCTACATATTGTTACTATTCAAAATAAATAAAGCACCCCCCCCCCCACTAAAATTAAAAAATAAATTAGTGAGCACGTTGATAGTCTTATCAGGAGCAACTATATTATTACATTAGCAATCACCAATATTGCCCACGTGATTTTATAACATAGATGCACACATGCTTTGTATGTATTATCATACAATACAAAAACATTTTATAACTGAGAAACTAAATTATTATTGTTAAGCTTATTCTAAACATGTTTGAGCAGGTATTTGCAAACAGAGTAGGCTACTTCACAATAAAGATTGGTCTAAACTTTCTTAGACATTACTTTTATATCATTGTTTATAGAACAATATAACTAACCTCACGTCGTGCAACATTTAAATGCAATGAAAGGTTGCCTATCATATTTCAAAATGTTGCACTCGATTTCACACATTTTATTCTGGAGTTATAGTTTGGGAAAAGTTCACCTAGTAAATGCGTTCAACTTTGTCACAACAACACATTATCGAATGCCAATAAGAAACATTACTTACTCTGTATAAAATATCTCCTCCTCCGCCGGCTCCAGCTGCGCTTGCGTTCTGTTTGTGAGGTAAACAAAGCTTTTTCCTCTCAGCGCGTCTTCTGGGGGTAAATACAAGGCTTATTCCTCACAGCGTGTTCTTCCAAAACCGGAAAGTATGAGAGTTGCTGCTTTGTTTACGGTGGTGTGGGCGTTTACATGCCGCGTGGCTCGCGCGGAGATTTGTAATAACAAAAGCGCGAGCAGCGCGTGGGCGTGACCTAATTAAAGATAATGAGACCAGACGGAAAAACGGGACATGTCCTTGGTTTCATATGGATTACTTTATCACAGAATATTTGTTTTCGGTAAGACTTACTTCATTTTAACAGTAGACATGCCAGGCTTTCTATAGATACAGTGAGGAAAATAAGTATTTGAACACCCTGCTATTTTGCAAGTTCTCCCACTTAGAAATCATGGAGGGGTCTGAAATTGTCATCGTAGGTGCATGTCCACTGTGAGAGACATAATCTAAAAAAAAAATCCAGAAATCACAATGTATGATTTTTTAACTATTTATTTGTATGATACAGCTGCAAATAAGTATTTGAACACCTGAGAAAATCAATGTTAATATTTGGTACAGTAGCCTTTGTTTGCAATTACAGAGGTCAAACGTTTCCTGTAGTTTTTCACCAGGTTTGCACACACTGCAGGAGGGATTTTGGCCCATTCCTCCACACAGATCTTCTCTAGATCAGTCAGGTTTCTGGCCTGTTGCTGAGAAACACGGAGTTTGAGCTCCCTCCAAAGATTCTCTATTGGGTTTAGGTCTGGAGACTGGCTAGGCCACGCCAGAACCTTGATATGCTTCTTACAGAGCCACTCCTTGGTTATCCTGGCTGTGTGCTTGGTCATTGTCATGTTGGAAGACCCAGCCTTGACCCATCTTCAATGCTCTAACTGAGGGAAGGAGGTTGTTCCCCAAAATCTCGCAATACATGGCCCCGGTCATCCTCTCCTTAATACAGTGCAGTCGCCCTGTCCCATGTGCAGAAAAACACCCCCAAAGCATGATGCTACCACCCCCATGCTTCACAGTAGGGATGGTGTTCTTGGGATGGTACTCATCATTCTTCTTCCTCCAAACACGTTTAGTGGAATTATGACCAAAAAGTTCTATTTTGGTCTCATCTGACCACATGACTTTCTCCCATGACTCCTCTGGATCATCCAAATGGTCATTGGCAAACTTAAATCGGGCCTGGACATGTGCTGGTTTAAGCAGGGGAACCTTCCATGCCATGCATGATTTCAAACCATGACGTCTTAGTGTATTACCAACAGTAACCTTGGAAACAGTGGTCCCAGCTCTTTTCAGGTCATTGACCAGCTCCTCCCGTGTAGTTCTGGGATGATTTCTCACCTTTCTTAGGATCATTGAGACCCCACGAGGTAAGATCTTGCATGGAGCCCCAGTCCGAGGGAGATTGACAGTCATGTTTAGCTTCTTCCATTTTCTAATGATTGCTCCAACAGTGGACCTTTTTCACCAAGCTGCTTGGCAATTTCCCGTAGCCCTTTCCAGCCTTGTGGAGGTGTACAATTTTGTCTCTAGTGTCTTTGGACAGCTCTTTGGTCTTGGCCATGTTAGTAGTTGGATTCTTACTGATTGTATGGGGTGGACAGGTGTCTTTATGCAGCTAACGACCTCAAACAGGTGCATCTAATTTAGGATAATAAATGGAGTGGAGGTGGACATTTTAAAGGCAGACTAACAGGTCGTTGAGGGTCAGAATTCTAGCTGATAGACAGGTGTTCAAATACTTATTTGCAGCTGTATCATACAAATAAATAGTTAAAAAATCATACATTGTGATTTCTGGATTTTTTTTTTGTAGATTATGTCTCTCACAGTGGACATGCACCTACGATGACAATTTCAGACCCCTCCATGATTTCTAATTGGGAGAACTTGCAAAATAGCAGGGTGTTCAAATACTTATTTTCCTCACTGTATATCTCCCATGTCTCTGTGTGAAGTATTTGCTGAGTTACAGTTAATTTTAGTGACGTGTTTCAAAAAGCAGTTTGCGGAGACGGAGAAGACAGAGAGTGCACCCTGTTTGTTTTCTTTATTCTTCAAAAGCACAAAGTTTAGTTGTTATTATGAGTGTATACAAATAAAAGTAGACCCCTTACAGATTCGAATGGTGTATTGCTCTTATCTGTACGATCAAAAATGGCAGAGTAATTCAAGCTCATTTCGGCCTTATCAGGAAAATCTGCCTCAAAACGCGCATACGCGTTTGTCGACCCCAGAGGGTTAATATTGGTATTTAAATGTGGATATTGCTATTTATGTGGGGAAGTCGTGGCCTACTGGTTAGAGAGTCGGATTCGTAACCCAAAGGTCGTGGGTTCGAGTCTCAGGTCCGGCAGGGATTGTAGGTGGGGGGAGTGAATACACCCTCAATACCACGACTGAGGTGGCCTTGAGCAAAAATGGCTGCCCACTACTCCGGGTGTGTCTTCACGGTGTGTTTGTGTTCACTGCTGTGTGTGCACTTTGGATGGGATAAATGCTGTCACTTTCACTTTCACTAAATATGACAGACTCACAACTCGTAAGACATGTGAAATACAGTTGAAATGGACTCTTTTTCATTTGAAATTTGACAGTCACTGTGCATTTGCGAGAAAGCAAACGGTAATCCAAGATTTGCAATTGCGTTTGGATTGTCAAAATTTATGCGTCCACATATGGAAAACGCAATTGAAATTCCAATTTGCCATTCCTTTTGAAAATTTCCCGGAACATCCTTCCATACTGCCTTTTGATATAGGGTGCTTTCACACCTGCCTCATTTAGTTCGGTTGAATCGTACTAGAGTTCGTTTTCCCTCTTGGTACGGTTCGTTTGGGCAGGTGAGAATGCAGCGGGTGCGCACCAAAAGCGGACCAAACAAGCGTACCAAACAAGCGTACCGAGACCCAGCTGAAGAGGTGGTCTCGGTCCGCTTCCAAACGAACTCTGGTACGGTTCGTTTAAGGTGTGAATATGAACCGGCCTTGATCCGATCCAATTGCAGAAAGCACGCTCAGAAAACACACAGCTCGCGCATATAGTGCTGTTGTTTGCATTTCAATCGCTTAAATCACTCGTTTTCAAACCGCAATGCTTAAAAACGTTTTCGAGTTTTCGTGACCATAGCGCCCACAGCAACGTGACATGAGCGCACTAAATAGGCTAAAGCTTGCCCCAAAGCCCCAGCAAAAGTTACAATGAATGTGTCTGGAGAAAATAGTAAGGAGATATTTGAATTATTTATTAATAAACTAGTGTTTTCTGAGTTAGTGTCACAAAGATGAAGTTAAAAATCCTGACGCGCCATCTCCTCATTGGCGCGCCTTTAGAAAGAAATGCATCTTTACGGATTATAATGAAAGAGTTTTTGTTTTGGATATGATTTATTTCGTTTTGTAGTAATTCAAAGCTTTCTATAGATATATTCATTTTTGACGGGAAGCGCATCCTATTAGTTTTCTTAATTTTAGAAAAAGCACGTTTTCGTGATATTGTGAGTGCGCACAAATAAAAATATACCCTTTACAGTTCCGAACGATGTATTATTATTACCTTTATGAGCAACAATTACGGCGTATTTGTATGATGTCCTGAAGCGCGCTTCAGCTTCCACTCTCCGCACAAACGATATATGCGCCTAGCGCACATTTATCTAGGTTAAATGTTTAAACTAACATTTTGATATGCTTTGAGTATTTCATATCTATAGATTTTATTTTTGGCAAGTCGTAATTACAACATTGTATGACATTGTCTCATATATGATGCTCATAAGTTTCTTCATATTGCGTTTTTATTTCATGACCGCAAATCAGTAAAAGAATAAAAATTGCACTATGAAAGATCTCCATGATTAGCCTGTTTTTGCACTTCCTGTTTTTCACTGCTTGAGATTTTCTGTCCAATAAAAGGATGACCTTAGCACACGTGTGGTTTTGTTTACAATTTCTAGTTCACTTGCAAAAAGGGCAGTGTGAAAGCAAACCGCACCAAAAAAAAAAGAAAAAAAACTTCTATTTGGTCCGGACCAAAGCAAGTGAACTATCGGACTTTCCTGGTGTGAATACACCCAAAGTTGATTTTAATAAGTCTATATTGGCTGACATTAAGTGAGTGTTTAAGTTTAATGTACAATGATCATGTATATGACCTTTTCACTGGCATTCAGTATGGGATGAAGTGGACCATTTTTCTTTACTTAGTAAATGTGCTGCGTAGCAACGTGTTATGATTACATTTGTACTACTCAAACTTTTCAACCTGCTCAGATTTGTGATCATCTGTTAAAAGTATCTTATTCCTTACCTTGGTTTCTGGCCTAAACAAAATGAATATAACTGTACATTAACAAATATTCCAGGATTTTTCTCCATATAGTGGACTTCAATGGGGATCAACCAGTTGAACGTCCAAATTGCAGGTTCATTGCAGCTTCAAAGGGCTCTACATGATCCCAGCTGAGAAATAAGGGTCTTATCTAGCGAAACGATCAGTCATTTTCTAAAAAACAATTACCACAATCTCATCTTGCAATATCTCGACTTGACGTTTTATGCAGTCATGTTTGAAATATCTTGCACGATTAGTTCTTCTTCTGTGTATTCCAGTTCAGAAAGGTAGGGTAGGGTGAAAAACTACATCTCATTTTCTCCTCCAACTTCAAAATCGTCCGACATTGTCGTTTTAGCTTTTTTTGTAAAGGCAGTTTGACTTCACTCAGCAAAGATGAGTTGTATTATCTGTGGTAATCTTTTTGGAAACAGTTTAGAAGGTTGATCTTATTGTTGAACGAGGGGTAGTTATTAGAGAAGAGTACTTTCTGGTTTTTCCACTTGTAAATCCTGCGAGGAAAGTTGTTCTTTCTAACTTGCCTTCGTTCATAAGTGATGAGATAATTACAAAGACATGGACAAATTGTCTTGAAAATTAAAAAGATACCAGTAGGTTGTAAGTCTCCTCTTTTGAAACATGTTGTTTCCTTTCAAAGACAACTTCATATGTGACCCTGGACCACAAAACCAGTCATAAGGGTACATTTTTGAAAGTGAGATTTTTACATTATCTGAAAAGCTGAATAAATAAGCTTTCTGTTGATGTGTGGTCTGTTAAGATAGGACAATATTTGGAATCTGAGGGTGCCAAAAAAAAAAAAAAAAAAAAAAAAATCTAAATACTGAGAAAATGCCTTTAAAGTTGTCCAAATGAAGTTCTTAGCAATGCATATTACTGATCAAAAATTAAGTTTTGATACATTTATGGTAAGAAATTTACAAAATATCTTTATGGAACATAATCTTTACTTAATATCTTAATACTTAAGACTGGTTTTGTGGTCCAGGGTCACATATGATCTGAAAAATGATGTGGAGGAACTGAACATTGCATTGAAGTTTAGCATTGATGGGTTTATGTAATTTTCACTACAACAGAAACGATGAAATGCTTTAGATGCGGAAAACGGGCATTTTGTGTACAATTCATTGTTGTATTTTTTTGTATAAATAATGGTGTTCTTCAGCTTTTAAGAACTACCGGGTTCTCCGGTAGTAGGCTAAACTAATGAGCAAACGACAATCTCACTGGTTGGCGCTCACTTATTATCGTCCCTCTTTTGATTTCAGCAAACCAGTTCGAGCGAATGCACACAACCTGATTATTATTCATGAATCCAGCAGCTCGTTAATCCTTAGTGCAATTTATATTGTTCTTATTAGTAGAATTATTCTTCTTCTTAGGGCCAAGCCACTAAGGCGCAGGGCCCTATTGTTTTTCTAAGGATTATTATTAGGGCCCGAGCCAATAAGGCGCAGAACAACTTTTGCACTGCATGTCATAGGCTTCGCCCAACTGGAAGTTGGCTAATCAGGGCTGTGAAAAAGCGCATGCTCTGGAATTTGATATACTCCTCCCAGGCTTTCCAATCGATCACCACCAAACTTGGTCGGCATGACCTCAAGACATTGAAACTTCATCAGAATGTCAAAATATGGCAGATGTAAAACTGTGAAGGGATTATTGATATTGTAAATAGAGTTGCCATGGCAACGTGTCAATCTTTAATTTTCTTTTCTGGTGTTTTTGAAGCAGATAACATGCTTAGAATTTCATGAAACTCGATACACACATCAGCCTTAAAGGGATCCCCGGGTATTAAGACATGTATAGCTTAATATAACGTAAATGATGTCTCTTACTTAAATATGTAGTAAAAAACCCATGAAAATGTATGTTATTTGAAAAAATCGACATCGTTTTTGGACTATGGGGGGCGCCTATATTTTATGTGCACAGTACATTCTGCGTTGATGACGTCAAATGGTTGCAGTCAGTTAGCTACTGGCGCTTTTTACCGCAACACAACTCAGAATACACAACTCGGAAAATAAAATACTGGTACGATACCACATTGTGAGACTTTGGCAACAAAAGAAGCGATGTAATGTAAGACTTCACTGCTTTCCTAGCGATAAGAAAAGGAGAAAAGAATGGGAAGATGCCTGTGGACGAATAAAACTTCCTAAAGACCTGCTTCTTTGTTCTCTCCACTTTAGCCCTGATGCCTTTGAGTCTTTTAATAGACCACAGCTACTGAAAGAGCTTACAAACGGCTGAAATAAGAAACGCTAGATGCCATCTGTTAGGATGTAAACATGCCGACGCGCGGCCGCTAGAGGAGTTCCTCAGCGCGGAGTTCCCTCGATATCCAGGGCGTTTACACTCATTGTGGGGAATAATCGATGGTACAGGATTTGGTTTAAATCTATACTTGTATCCATCGCCACCTGTAAGCTCTTTCAGTAGCTGTGGTCATCATATCAGTATTTTATTTTCCGAGTTGTCTATTCTGAGTTGTGGTAAAAATAGCAACAGATAGCGCTAGTAGCTCAGGGAGTGCAACCATTTTACGTCATCAGAAAAATGGCGCCCCCCCATAGTTCAAAATATGTATAAAACGATGTGATTTTTTTAAAATAACACATCTTTAATGGGTTTTCTATTACATATTTCAGTAAGAGACATCATTTACATTATATTAAGCCATACAAGTCTTAATACCCAGGGATCCCTTTAATGATAGTTAGACACTGGCAAAAGCTCATAAATGGGCATGCAGGAAGATCTTTATAGAGCCACCTTTTGACAAAAGTTGGGGGGTTAGTTTTAGCTACAGACACTAAACTCGGTACATATATTGTTCTGATCAAGCCAGACAACTTTCTAATTTACAGTCATTAGCTACGACCAACAGGAAGTGGATTTTTGGAAAGAAATATGGCTGTGAATGAATGAATACTCCGTGGATGGCAATAATCCAATTCACACCAAAGTTTGTCTACATGATGCCAAAACATCGAGGAGCCTAAATTGCAAATGTGTTTTGGATATCTTGGAACAGTTTTGCCATGCCAATTTATTAAAGTAACAGTAAAAAAGATAACAGTAAGGATTTTCTTAGTAATAATCTTTAAAGTGCATTATCCTAACTCTTCAAAATGTTTTACGTATGGAGAACAAGTAGTTGTTCTTAGGAAACATGCTTAGTTTCATTAATGTAAAATGCTCAGGGGCCACCAAAAATGAAAACTATCAGATTCTGATTCTCTAATACCAAGGATGACCACAGGATGGAGTCATAGGATAAGAAATCCTTTAACCCAAATCCTGTTCAGCTCATCCTCAGTGTATCAGAAGGAAAAAAAATAACGCATAGAATCAGTTGATACATACTGTACTGTCAGTATACAGTCATGGTTTTACTACGAATAAAACCAAAAATCATGGTTCTTGTAACCATGGTAACCACAAATTAACCATGGTTTTGTTACTTCAAGTAATAGTTTACAAAGAAGTATTAGGATAATATTTTTTTGTGGTTATAAAAACAGACCTAAGCCAACATCAGCCTTTAAAATTACTTAAAATGCATTATATAAAAACAATGAAAAACAATGAGGCAATAATGATTGGCTAATTAATAATTATATGGTTTCATTGAATAACACTGTTAAAATACATAATGTAATACAAAATAAACAATTTATGTACATTACATATTATTACAAATGTCTGTAAAGGGCGCCAAAGGCCTGGTAATTGCTGCTGTTACAGTTACAGGACGATCAAATCCTTGTTTAATTTTGGGCCACCTTTTTGCGATAGAAATGCTACAGCCTCTATAATTTCTTCAACAAAAACATGTGGACATCACAACCTTTAAAAAAATGTACCATGGTTTTATCGTAGTAAAACTACTTAATTTTCTTTTGCGTGATTTCAGAATGCTTGAGACTATAAAATCAATCAGACAACTGTAAATTGTAGCTGTAGGTAACTGTCTAGAGCAATTGAAATTTGTAAATGTAATTTATTTATTTATTTACTTTTTATGTTTTATTAAAGTTCTATTTTGATCCCTATATGCTTTTTTCACTTTCATAATATTTGACAGAGGGGGCACAACAATACAATTCTGCTTAGGGCACCCATTTGGCCAGCAATACCCTGTATGTATGTATGTATATATACAGTGCCCTCCAAAAGTATTGGAACAGTAAAGACAAAATTGCTCAGTTGGCTGTGGAGTCAAGACATTTACAAATATGATTAAAAGATGAATATGAGACAAAACTACAGAATGTCACATTTTATTATTGGGTGATTCAACACATAGATGTTTTACCAGCTAAGAAGTTCAGCACTTTTAGAGTTTCATCCCCCTATCTGATGTGAGCATAAGTATTGGAACAGTTGCCTCACAGGTCTTTCTAAGTGATCAGCTGTGTCTTTTTGCATTAATTCTCCAGATATTAAAAGCAGGGAATGTCGTATCAGTTATATCCATTACTTCTGCATTCTGAATCTTGCATTTGATGATGACACACACAAACCAGGACGAAGACGAGGGAGCTGACTTTGAGAGAAAAGAAAGCAATTTGAATGCTAAAAGAAAAGAGGAAGTCAATTAGAGCTATAGCAAAAACAAAGGGCATGGAGAAATCAAGAGTTTGGAAACCACCAGCGACACCAGCAACCAACAACGACCTGATCGGCTGAGAAAACAACAGTAGTTGATGACAGACAAATCATAAAAACTGTGAAAATTAACCCTAAAAGACATGTCTGTAAAATCACCAACAATTTCCAGAAAGCTGGGGTGATGCTCTGTCCTCAGGAGACTTTGACACAAAATTACAGATGCTACACAGCAAGATGCAAACCTCTGATCAGCACCAAAAATAGAAAGGCAAGATTAGAGTTTGGAAAAGGTGAGCCAGAAGAGTTTTGGAACTGTGTTTATGGACCGATGAGACAAAGATGAACCTTTATCTAAGTGATGGGAAAGCAAAAATGTGGAGAAAAAAAGGGAACTGCAATGATCCCAAGCATACAGCCTCATCTGTAAAGCATGGTGGAGGTGGTGCCATGGTATGGGCATGCATGGCTGTCTCTGGAACAGGCCCTCTCAACTTTACTGATGACACTTAATGTACTTAATGTATGATGACAGTAGCAAAATGAATTTGGAAGGGTACAAAACCATCTTGCCTACCAATATTCAAGAAAATGCCACCAAATTCATCGGGAAGTGCTTCATATTGCATCAGGACAATGACCCAAAACACCCTGCCAGTTCAATCAAGGAGTTTATAAGGGCAAAGAAATGGAAAGTCTTAGATTGCCCAAGTCAATCTCCAGATTTAAATCCGATTGAACATGAATTTCACCAGCTGAAGAGGAGAGTAAAGGCAGAAACTCCCCAAAACAAACAACAATTGGAATTGGCTGCATTAAAGGCTGGGAAAAGTATTTCAAAGGATGAGACCAAGAGTCTGGTGATGTCTATGGGTCCCAGACTCACTGCTGTGATTGTGCGCAAGGGATCTGCAGCTAAATAATAGCTTTTAATCTTTTATATCTGCCTTATGTTCAACTGTCCCAATACTTACGCTCACAACAGTGAGTGGGATGAACTCTAAAAGTGCTGCTCTTTTTATTTGGTAAAACATATGTGTTGAAACATCTAATAATAAAATGTGACATTCTGTAGTTTTGTCTCACATTCATTTTTAATCATATTTGCAAATGTCTTGACTCCACAGCCAACAAAGCAATTTTGTCTTTACTGTTCCAATACTTTTGGAGGGCACTGCATATATACATATATACAGGTGCTGGTCATATAATTAGAATATCATCAAAAAGTTGATTTATTTCACTAATTCCATTCAAAAAGTGAAACTTGTATATTATATTCATTCATTACTCACATACTGATATATTTCAAATGTTTATTTCTTTTAATTTTGATGATTAGAGCTTACAGCTCATGAAAGTCAAAAATCAGTATCTCAAAATATTAGAATATTTACATTCGAGTTTGAATAAATGACCATCCCTACAGTTTAAATTCTGGGTATCTCTTGTTCTTTGAAACCACAATAATGGGCAAGACTGCTGACTTGGCAATGATCCAGAAGACGAACATTGACACTCTCTACAAAGAGGGTAAGTCACAGAAGGTCATTACTGAAAGGTATGGCTGTTTACAGAGTGCTGTATCAAAGCATATTAAATGCAAAGTTGACTGGAAGGAAGAATTTGGGTAGGAAAAGGTGCACAAACAACAGGGATGACCGCAAGCTTGAGAATACAGTCAAGCAAAGCCGATTCAAACACTTGTGAGAGCTTCACAAGAAGAGAACTGAAGCTGGAGTCAGTGTATCAAGAGTCACCACGCTCAGACGTCTTCAGGAAAAGGGCTACCAATCCACTTCTGAACCAGAGACAACGTCAGAAGCATCTTACCTGGGCTGTGGAGAAAAAGAACTGGACTGTTGCTCAGTGGTCCAAAGTCCTCTTTTCAGATGGAAGTAAATTTTACATTTCATTTGGAAATCAAGGTCCCAGAGTCTGGAGGAAGAGTGGAGAGGCACAGAATCCATGTTGCTTGAAGTCCAGTGTGAAGTTTCCACAGTCAGTGATGATTTGGGCTGCCATGTCATCTGCTGGTGTTGGTCCACTGTGTTTTCTGAAGTCCACAGTCAACGCAGCCATCTACCAGGAAGTTTTAGAGCACTTCATGCTTCCTGCTGCTGACCAACTTTATGGAGTTGCTGATTTCATTTTCCAGCAGGACTTGGCACCTGCCCACACTGCCAAAGGTACCAAAAGCTGGTTCAGTGACCATAGTGTTACTGTGCTTGATTGAGAATCTATGGGGTATTGTCAAAAGGAAGATGAGAGACACCAGACCCAACAATGCAGAAGAGCTGAAGGCCACTATCAGAGCAACCTGGGCTCTCATAACACCTGAGCAGTGCCACAGACTGATCGACTCCATGCCACGCTGCATTGCTGCAGTAATTCAGGCAAAAGGAGCCCCAACTAAGTATTGAGTGCTGTACATGCTCATACTTTTCATTTTCATACTTTTCAGTTGGCCAAGATTTCTAAAAATCCTTTCTTTGTATTGGTCTTAAGTAATATTCTAATATTTTGAGATACTGATTTTTGACTTTCATGAGCTGTAAGCTCTAATCATCAAAATTAAAAGAAATAAACATTTGAAATATATCAGTCTGTGTGTAATGAATGAATATAATATACAAGTTTCACTTTTGAATGGAATTAGTGAAATAAATCAACTTTTGATGATATTCTAATTATATGACCAGCACCTGTGTGTGTGTGTGTGTGTGTATATATATATATATATATATATATATATATATATATATATATATATATATATATATATATATATATATGTATATATATATATATATATATATATATATATACAGTGAGGAAAATAAGTATTTGAACACCCTGCTATTTTGCAAGTTCTCCCACTTAGAAATCATGGAGGGGTCTGAAATTGTCAGCGTGGGTGCATGTCCACTGTGAGAGACATAATCTAAAAAAAAATCCAGAAATAACAATGTATGATTTTTAACTATTTATTTATATGATACAGCTGCAAATAAGTATTTGAACACCTGAGAAAATCAATGTTAATATTTGGTACAGTAGCCTTTGTTTGCAATTACAGAGGTCAAACGTTTCCTGTAGTTTTCACCAGGTTTGCACACACTGCAGGAGGGATTTTGGCCCACTCCTCCACACAGATCTTCTCTAGATCAGTCAGGTTTCTGGCCTGTCGCTGAGAAACACGGAGTTTGAGCTCCTCCAAAGATTCTCTATTGGGTTTAGGTCTGGAGACTGGCTAGGCCACGCCAGAACCTTGATATGCTTCTTACAGAGCCACTCCTTGGTTATCCTGGCTGTGTGCTTCGGTCATTGTCATGTTGGAAGACCCAGCCTCGACCCATCTTCAATGCTCTAACTGAGGGAAGGAGGTTGTTCCCCAAAATCTCGCAATACATGGCCCCGGTCATCCTCTCCTTAATACAGTGCAGTCGCCCTGTCCCATGTGCAGAAAAACACCCCCAAAGCATGATGCTACCACCCCCATGCTTCACAGTAGGGATGGTGTTCTTGGGATGGTACTCATCATTCTTCTTCCTCCAAACACGTTTAGTGGAATTATGACCAAAAAGTTCTATTTTGGTCTCATCTGACCACATGACTTTCTCCCATGACTCCTCTGGATCATCCAAATGGTCATTGGCAAACTTAAGTTAGGCCTGGTTTAAGCAGGGGAACCTTCTGTGCCATGCATGATTTCAAACCATGACGTCTTAGTGTATTACCAACAGTAACCTTGGAAACGGTGGTCCCAGCTCTTTTCAGGTCATTGACCAGTTCCTCCTGTGTAGTTCTGGGCTGATTTCTCACCTTTCTTAGGATCATTGAGACCCCACGAGGTGAGATGTTGCATGGAGCCCCAGTCCGAGGGAGATTGACAGTCATGTTTAGCTTCTTCCATTTTCTAATGATTGCTCCAACAGTGGACCTTTTTTCACCAAGCTGCTTGGCAATTTCCCTGTAGCCCTTTCCAGCCTTGTGGAGGTGTACAATTTTGTCTCTAGTGTCTTTGGACAGCTCTTTGGTCTTGGCCATGTTAGTAGTTGGATTCTTACTGATTGTATGGGGTGGACAGGTGTCTTTATGCAGCTAACGACCTCAAACAGGTGCATCTAATTTAGGATAATAAATGGAGTGGAGGTGGACATTTTAAAGGCAGACTAACAGGTCTTTGAGGGTCAGAATTCTAGCTGATAGACAGGTGTTCAAATACTTATTTGCCGCTGTATCATACAAATAAATAGTTAAAAAATCATACATTGTGATTTCTGGATTTTTTTTTTTAGATTATGTCTCTGACAGTGGACATGCACCTACGATGACAATTTCAGACCCCTCCATGATTTCTAAGTGGGAGAACTTGCAAAATAGCAGGGTGTTCAAATACTTATTTTCCTCACTGTATATACACACATAGATATATATGTGTGTGTGTGTGTGTATGTATGTGTATATATTAGTGCTGTCAATCAATTAAAAAATGTAATCACGTTAATCACAGTCATGGACTGTGATTAATCATGATTAATCACAGTCCATGACTGTGATTAACGTGATTACATTTTTAATTGATTGACAGTACTAATATATACACATACATACATTTAAAATACTAGGATTTACCTGTAAATGTGTTGAAATAAAGAAATACATTACAAACTAGTTTAAGGAAACAGAACCTTTCACACTTCCGCCAGGTATGAGACATAATCCTTATTATTTTGTTTTAATTCAGCCATTATCAGCCTTTATATTGGCAATAAAACGTTTACCAAGCCACATCACTTCAATCCCAGTATACATTTACCCAACTATTATCAAAAGTATTTCTAAATAAATACAACAGAACATTTTCTTGCGACCTTACATGAAGTATTATGGCAAAATGCATTATGAAGAAGAAGTGGACCTGTTCTGCAGGTGCATTAGAGCTAATATTAGCATCATGCTTCATAAGACAATTTATGAGATTAATAGTACACTTTTATTCAGAACTCACGTCAAACCACCATCGAGTGTTTGTAATAACTTCCTTTTACGATCACGTGTGGAATTTGGTAGTTGACTGTTGTTAAAATATGCTATTTATAGCCTTTTATATCGCTGCGCAAATTAGCATTTCAGATGTACACATTCCCTCAAGAAAATCACATACAAATATCCTATTGTAATCGTGTGTTTATTATCTTATATGATCTACTGTATAGTGGCTGTTGTCATGTTTATTTCTGCCATGTAAAAGCCTTAACATGTATGCTCTGGCTGAAACTCACGTTGTTTGTGATGTTACAACCACCTCTCCGTTCTTAAGTTGCCAGGGATACATTCCAAGTATAATACACATTAGTAAAAGGATTTATTAAAATTTTTATTTGTCTATATACACTTTGGGCGGCCGTGGTACATTATAAAAGTAGCCCTAAAAACGCAACCCACGGCTCTGTAATTTTTCCCGCGACTGTATTTTCAAAATAGCCCACTTGTGCCACTACCCTGCCTGGCAACACTGGTTCGCTGTACCCTCATCACACAATGATAGATAACCTTCCGTGCTGCGACGACGGCAAGAAGTTGGGGTCAAACCTTATCAAACGATTAATTTGCGTTAATCAAAAAATTAACACGTTAATATTTTTTTTTAATCGCCTGCGTTAACGTTGACACCCCTAGCGTATGTATGTATGTGTGTGTGTGTGTGTGTGTGTGTGTGTGTATATATATTTGTATACAGGGCCTAAAACAAACTTTTTGCCACACCAGCCAATGGCCGGTGGCATGATAAAATTTACTGCCAAACATGTTTTTTTACCGGCCATGAAACTCTTTTTGCAAAAACAGGCAGTTATTACTACTACAATGACTAAACATATTTACAATGTTTTTTATTTGTCCTGCTACTGGTGTTTCTATTAAATGCATTGTTCCTCAATTTTACCTATTAATTTAATATAAAAAATATTTGTTGTGTATTTTGACATTGTGTGTTTTTTCGTCTGCTGAAGCGCTGCTGGTGCACTGTCTGAAGCAGCTCTGCGTATGCGTACAGCCGAACGCGCAGCCTTTCAAACTATATACTGCACTGCACCGTTTCCTACGTGTCGCTATGTGTCGGGTTATGAAGAATAAAGAAAAGTTAATCTTCCGAAATGAAGCAGCAAAATCTTCTCAGTTAAAAGTTATTAGAACCGTGTCTAGGGACAAGCTGGCCATCACACTGCTCTGACCTTATCAGCCCGTTTGTATCCTATTATTTGATTCGCTCTTGTCGCTTATGACAGAACAGAATCACAATGATCTTGTCTTTGGAAAATATTATTTTATTCGCTTATATCAGAAACTGCGAATCTCTTTTAAAACTGGCTGTTGTTTTCACTACATTGCATTGTAATATTTCGTATTGTGTATATATATGTGTATATATATATATATATATATATATATATATATATATATATATATGTATGTATGTATATGTCACTAAAAATCACTAAAGATGCAACTAGAAACCCTGTCTGAATACAGGCAAAAATCCCCCGCCCCCAAAAAAGGAAAAACAAAAGGATTCACACAGTATAACCACAATGGCACAAAATGGCAGCATGTTTATTTTAACAACAAAAAACAGACGTTTCACAAACATCCCAACATTAAAAATGCATTAAAATACATACATCTGGCATAACATCCATATGAGAGAGAAGAATGGCATCTTGTTTGACTGTGTCGTTTGTGAAATAGAGCTGTTGTTTGATGTATAATAAATCAGATTCCTTCAAAGTAACCGCACTGCACGAAAAACTGTTACGAATGCATGCTACACTTGAGACCGAGCCATTTCCACTGTATCTACTTTCTTTTGCCTTTATAACGGGCAGAGTTTTGAGGTAAATAACGTTTTCTTCTGCTATTCAATGTCAGTAGGACAGGCTCATCCATTTCATCGTACTCCATCTTTTATGTTAAAAATCTGAATCTGAATCTAAAACAATCTCCACAGAAAAACCGGCTTGAAACCGCTCAAAATCATATGATTCGATTCGCGCCTTCTGATTGGTTCTCGGAACATAGCGGGTTTTGCTGCCAAAGGGAAGTGGCGTTTAGAGGCTTTTGCCAACAAACCGATATTTCTGAATGGGTTGATGCTGGGATTTAGAGGATTTGAAGCGAAAATATTTGTTGATATTTGTTGGCGTTTAGCGGCTTTTGCATCTGAACTCTTCATACATATATATCAGTCTGGCGAATTTTTTTTTTTTTTAAATTACTAGCCAATGGCAATTCAATTGCTAAGGTGTCCATAGAGCGTTGAAATGAGCGACCATGTAGAGACAGAAAAGAGATGCCGTCGTGTAAATGAGATAAATAACATAAGGCTATTTAGTTTGTTTAAATTTGTTTAAATTTTGACAAACCTCAAAAACAACACAAAAATGGGTCACTGAGCACAAAACCAAGCTTCTGCTATGGCTATTCCAGTCCTCTGATCTGAACCCTATAGAAAATGAGTGGGGTGAACTGAAGAGGAGAAGCACCGTCATGGAGCTGGGAATCTGAAGGATCTGGAGTGATTCTGGATGAAGGAATGGTCTCTGCTCTCTTGTCAGGTGTTCTCTAACCTCATCAGGCATTATAGAAGAAAATTTAGAGCCGTTAAACTGGCAAATGGAGGTTTCAAAAAGTATTGAATAAAAGGGTGGCGTTAATTGTGGCCAATGTGTATTTGAGAAAAAACATTTATTTCATAATGATATTTCCCCCCATTTTTAAATTCTTATTATCCAATGAAAGGTTCAATTTTTGTGAATTTTTCAAATAAAAGATCAAAAGAATTAACAATGCAGATTCATTTCCACAGCCTTCTTTGATCATATATACCAAGGGTGCCCATATTTTTGGCCTTGACTGTATATGCTTTTGTAGTGGCCACTGAAAGAATGGAATTTTTAGAGATCTTAATTAAAAGACTGTGATCCTGAACATTATCTCCTCCTGTAGATTTTAATTGTATGGCGAATGAAATTGACAGAAATCATTTAGAACCCCACACAGTTTCAAGATGGTCACTGATACATCTTATTGAAGTGAGTGATTTGGTAGATGTGTGGAGGGAGTTAAATGGAAATGTTAGACAATACTCATGGATGCATGTACAAGATAATTTGCTGTGTATGGCAAGATTAGATTGAATATATTGTTTTAGACATCAGTTACATATTATGAGATCATGTTATATTAATCCTGTTACTTTTTCTGATCATTCAATGGTGACAGCCAGTGTATTTATTAACTGTTTACAAAGAATGTATATTGGATTTTTAATAGTGTTTTGTTGGAAGATTCACATTTTCAGGAGTGTTTTGAGTTTTTTTTTGGAAAAACTGGAGGGGTAAAAAAAGAGTATATTTTCAAGTATGCAACAATGGTGGATTATTGGGGGAAAACAAATACAGCAGTTGTGTAAACAATACCATTTCAGTGTCACTAGGAGTATAGCGCAAAAAACAAAAATCAAAAGCAATTGAAAATATTGAAATTCTAAGTTTGATTGAAGTAACGAAAAAAAAAAAAAGAGTACGATTTTGAAAGAAAAAAGCATGTCTTGGAAAATCTGTTGGGATATGAAGCACAAGGGGCCTAAATGAGATCTCGCTTCCAGGATTTTTCTGAGATGGATGCTGCTTCAAAGTTTTTCTTTGGTGTAGAAAAGAAGAATGGCTAAAGTATGATGATTTCCTGACTGATTTACCACAAGTAGAGGAGACAGCTAAGGTGAAACTAGTGGCACAATTAACTGAGAATGAGTTATATGAGGCTTTGCAAAGTATGGATGATAGAAGGGCTCCCAGAATTGATGGCCTTACAGTAGGGTTTTATAAAGCTTATTGGGGCATCTTAGGCAGTGATTTGTTTGGAGGTTGTTTGTCATAGCATATCAAGGGAGAAATTACCTTTAAGTTGCAGGCATGCAGTATTAGCTTTGTTACCAAAGAAGGGTGACGTGAAAGAAATTAAGAATTGAGAGACGGTAACTGGGTGTAACGGTACACGTATCACGTTACAGAAAACATTTGGTACAGGCCTTTCGGTTCAGTACGCATGTGTACAAATCATTCAGTTTTTTCAGGAAATTCAGACAACAAATGTTGTTTTGGCACTCTTTGATGTGGCGAGACAGATCGCTGTATAGAAGCCTCAGTTCTAACGGCAGCGTGGAGCGCGATCATCCCTTCACCTTTATTACTAGTTTTAACGTGAAATATACATGAATGAACATCTAATGTAATCACTCAGTGTTTCAATTGCGGAAAAGACGTCAATAAAACAGCTTGTAAACAAAATGTCACGTAGCATTTCATTTAGCTCAGGTAAGTCATCAGTGTCTACAGCTCGTTATTTGCTAGGGAAATGAAGTCTAGTGAAGAGCATCTTGAGAAATATTAGACTATATACTTTATTATATTTACATTACCTGTTAGTGATGGCTTAATTATTTAATGTATGTTTAAATAGATCTTTTATGAAACATGACAGCCACTGTGTAAATGATTATATTTCAACAACAAATAGAAATTGTGTAATTTAGAAGTTAATTTAAAAACTGCATTGTGCAATGTACATGTTTGCATACAAATGTTTAATTTGTGTTGATTATTAATGTTAAAAATAAATAGTAATTGAATTTTGGGATCTATTGTTAATTGTAACCTTATAGTAATGTAAAAGAACAGAAGCTGAGGTAGATTTTTATCCCTAAGAAAACTTTAATTGTAATTGAATTTATTTAAAGAAAAAGCTATTTGTTCAGTAAACCATTTTTTTCCTCATGCTGTACCGAAAACATACAGAACTGTGACATCAAAACCGAGGTACGTACAGAACTGTCATGTTTGTTACAGCCTTAGAGACTAGAGCCCAACCGATATGGGTTTTTTGGGGCTGATACCAATGTTAGGGAGTAAAAAAGTCCGATATAGATATATCAGCTAGTATTCTTTGTTTATATTATAGTACATTACCAGTCAAAAGTTTGGACGCTTCCCCATTCGTGTGTCCTAACTTGAATTAAGAAAATAAACAAGGTAAGTAGGGCAACAAGCTACTGCCAATCCAACAGGGCAGGTTTAAGCAGCAAGCGTTTCCAAATGTAAACATCTAAAATGAATAAATAATAATAATTTTTATATAATAAATTCTGTGTTGTGTATTTTCTGGTAATCATGAACATGCAGAACATGACTATTTGTATTTAAATAGTCTTTTTGCAGTTTACTATTCACAGACGCTAGTCTCGCGATTTGATTTAAGTGTACTGATCTATTTTTTATTTATTCATCAGATATATGACAGATTCCATGTAATTCCGCGTTATACAGTAAATTCCAATTTTTAATGACTGGATTCCGCGCATCGCAGAATTCATAGGGCCCTACTAATGTAGAAAACGTGTATGATAAGCTCATTGTGAGAGTAAAAAGATGGGGACATTGTTTATTTACTCTATAGCATGCATCTCACCAACTAGGTGACAACTTGGCGTTAAATCACCATTCAACAGACTCAAGCCACCACCACACTGCCGTCTATTGGACTGCAGAAAGATATTAACTTTTCAATCTGCTACGTTACTGACAAACTATGCTGACTTAGGAAATGTGATGTGATAAGCATGAGTTCTGGGACGTGGCGTGGCTGGTATAACACAAGCATTGACTGAGTGGCCATGGAAATGTGCCGCAAACACGTTCAGTGATGTGTAGATCAGCTCTTAACGTCTGCTGTTAAATGAACCATCTATTCATCGTATCATTATGCAAATCTAAGAATTAGGATCAGGGGTGGGCGGATAATTTGAAGCAGCGGGCTTGGGTGAAGTTTGAGCTCATCCGCGCATCTCTACACTACAGTGACCTGGGTCGCCAGTACCAAACAATGGAGCACACTCTGCTGGACAAACTAAGTAATTACACCATTTAGAAGCATTTCATCTGCGTAATGGTAGAACTCATGGTTTACTCAGGAAAAAGGTCTATACGTTCTGTAATAAAATGTTCATATCGGCGGTATATCTGCGGCATATTCACCGATACCAATATATCTGCAACAGGCTCATATCGGCCGATAAAATCGGCAGAATGATATATCGGTCGGGCTCTGCCAGAGACCAGTATCCCTTTTGTGTGTTGATTTAAAAATATTGTCAAAAGCTTTGGCCAATCGTTCAAAAAAGTGATGGGGCAAATAATACATAATGATCAGTCTTATTGTGTGTCTGATTACAGTCTTATTGTGTAATCGGAGATGTTTTTGAAGTGACAAAATTGACAGGTCGTGGAAGGCTGGAGTGAGTGGACCAAGTGTGTGGACAAAAACTTGAAAGATGTGCCCTTGTGTTATTTTAGTGTTTTAAAAGCGTGGGGCTGATGAGTATGATAGGAGTTTAAAAATGGGGTATAATAATGGATGTGCACCTGATAACAGTGACTCTTTCCCAAACATGGAACTTTCACCAGATTTTGCAGAAGACGATTTTTCTCACCCACTGCTTAAAGGGGTCATCGGATGCAAAATTCACTTTACAAGTTCTTTGAATATAAATGTGTGTTGGAAGTGTGTGTACACATCCAGGGCCGTTGCAGGCCAAAAAGGTGCCCTAAGCAGAATTGTATTGTTGTGCCCCCTTTGTCAAATATTATGGAAGTAAAAAAAAAAAAAACAAACAAAAAAACATATAGGGATCAAAATAGAACTTTAATAAAATATAAAAGTAAATAAATAAATTGTAATTAAATTATATTATTTACAAATTACAATTTTAGCTCTAGACAGTTAGGCTACCTACTACAATTTACAGTTGTCTGATTGATTTTGTAGTCTCAAGCATTCAGAAATCACGCAAAAGAAAATTAAGCAGTTTTACTATGATAAAACTATGATAATGGTTCATTTTTGTGATGTCCACATGTTTTTGTTGAAGAAATTATAGAGGCTGTGTCATCTATCGCAAAAGGGTGGCCAACAATTAAAGATTAAGTGGATATTTGAATTGACCTAAATGTTTGGACAATATTAAAGGATTTGATCGTCCTGTAAGTGTAACAGCAATTACCAGACCTTTGGCGCCCTTTACAGGCATTTGTAACAATATGTAATGTACATAAATTGTTTTTGTATTACATTATGTATTTTAACAGTGTTATTCAACGAAACCATATAATTTTTAATTTACCAATCATTATTACCTCATTTTAATATAATGCATTTTAAGTAATTTTAAAGGCTGTTGTTGGCTTATGTCTGCTTTTATAACCACAAAAAATATATATATTATCCTAACTATTATTTGAAGTAACAAAACCATGGTTGATTTGTTACAATGGCTACAATAACCATGATTTTTGGTTTTATTCGTTGTAAAACCATGGCTAATTTTCGTAAGAGAACTTGGAAACTCAGAGTATATTAGATACGTTGTTGGTGATTAAAATTTTTACCGACATTAAAACGCGTTATTAACATCAACAACCAAAAAAGATTCACAGGAATGTACCTGGTACTAGTGTGCACAGAAAGTGAAAGTGATGCTCGGGCTTCATCTTTTTTCTTTTTCTTTTCTCGGCACCGGATTGTGATTGCTCACGGGTATAGTTGTCCATCAATTATGATCATTTGCACTCAGCTGCAAACATGAGGTGCGAGCGGGCGCATGCGCGGATGCAGGAATGGCGCGTCACGTGTGCTCTGTGCTCACCGTAAAATGCATTTTTTATAATGATGTATGTTTATATTTTATGTATATAAAATGTGCCCTACGCAAACTGCGTACTCTGCGTATAGGGAGCGGCGGTACTGTACACATCCCTCCTATAATGATAAAAATCCACCTAGTGGTTTTTTAAAAATCCCTATTTTAAAATCCCCTTTCTCAAATCAGGCTGTTCTGAGATTCCCCACGATAGTTGATTGACAAGGCCGTTTTACCTTAGACCCGCCCTGAGTGAGCTGAGAGGTGTCCACCATTGTGTCGCCTCCAGTGCAGGGGAAGACAAGATGTCTCCAATTAAGCGATTGAGGTGTTTTGTTGTTGGATGTAATAATGAACATAGCAGTTGTCATTTACTCCCGGCATCTGAGACCCTGAAGACGCAGAGCATTAACGTTACTTTTGTTTTGAAGGGAATGCACCGATCCCCGTTCCACCTAAATGCGTCTATGTTCACGCGAATCATTCCTGATCCAGCTTCATCTACAGAAAAGAGTATAAGGGTTTTTTTATGAATCTTTGCAAATCATCTTTCATAATAATGTGCTAGTTAGCCAGTTTCACGGCTGAAGTTTACAGTCTTCTTATCACCCCACAGAAGAGAGGGGTGGGGTCAGCAGAGCTCATTAGCATTTAAAGCAACATGGACTAAAAACCAGCTTGCTGAAAACAAAGCTGATTTTGACAGGGTAAAAAGGGTGTTTTTTACACTACCATTAAGAAATTTTAACCAAAGTATGTTATAGACTTTTCAAGACCCTAACAAATCACTTCAACTTGTGGAAAATGGGCATCCAATGACCCCTTTAATGATATGAGAGCAAAGAGTTTGGAAATATGCTCAGTTGTGGGGGAAAACTTTGAGATGAGTGTTAATGTGTTAAACAAAGATAAGCTGAAGAGTAAAACAGATATTCCTTGGAAATCACACTTTGGGGTTGTTGAGAATTGTAAACCTGAATGGAGAATATTGTATAAACCACCACTGACCAAAATTCTGGAGACTTGCAATGGAAATTATTACATGGAATCATTGCTGTGAATGTGTTTATAAGTATTATTACGTAAGTTAGTTGAAAGTAAGTGCCCTTTCGGTGACACAAGAGAAACAATATTCCATTGTTTTTTGTATTGTAATAGACAATTTTTAACACTTCAATAAATTTTTGTAGGTTTCAAGGTTTTATTTTCTAATTTTGGTTTTATTTATGATTTTAAATATTGGAAAGAATCTAGAAAAAGGGGCGTTTATTAAATTTTATTGTTGGCCAAGCAAAGACAGTTGTTCTAACTAGAAGGATAAAAAGTAGAAGCAAAGGAAGGAAATTATGTTGATGGTACTTTCAGAAGTCTAATTAAAGCAAGAATAAGACATGAATTTATGTTTTATAAATTAATGAATAATATTGCAGGTTTTAAAGATGTATGAAATCATGAAAATGTTTTGTGCACTGTTATAGATGATGATGATGATGATGATTTTATTTTTCTCAAATTGTATCGAATAATATATTTGGTGTTTTAAATGGATCTTAATTAAGATAGATTGTATGATTTGTATGACTCTCTCTCTCTCTCTCTCTCTCTCATTTATTCAGGAGGAATCTGATGAACCACAGCTTGGAGATGTTCGGATAATAGTTTACCAGATCTCTTTCACCAGTATGCTATTATTACAACTTCAAGTGCCACTTGTCTGCTCAGATGTTTTTGGCATTAAATATGCACCCATCACTAACAGCAGATTTACTTGAATGTAAACCTATAAAAGGAAATAATTTTGTTTTAAAATGTTTACATTGTGTAATTTTACTGTTTCTGCTGTCTTGTCATTTTCAGATTTTAGCCAGATAGCCTTGTACACATTGCCTTTACAGGTTTACCTTGACATAACACATTTACTTGACTGTTGTTAGTGATGAGGCTGTAGGGGAAAAAATGCTTTTGTTTAAAAGGTAAAAATAATTGTATTTATCCAGATGTACCAAAGTATATGTGCATTTGATACTTGTTAATGAAATGCATTTACATATTGAGGCTGTAAATTAAAATAAAAAATAAAATAAATAAAACAGGAGAGTAGCTTAACAAAGTGGCTTATTGGAACACTAGTGTGCAAACTTATTTCCTACCACATGCCAAGCTAATTACATGGTTGTCAACATTAAAAGGTATCATTACTGCTTTTGCAGTGCAAATGTTGTTTCTGAAGGATGCAAATAACTACGTTTTCCTCAGTTATTTTACCTACGGATCACTGCATTTCCTCTACAAATTTCTGCTCATTTGAAATCGGATACAGAAGTAGCAGTAATATTAGGGCTACATTTGTTTAAATGCATGTGAATAAGTGTCGTACCTGTTTAAATGCTTTCACCTGAAAATTTTCAGTATAAGGAACTAGTGTTGTCAAAAATATCGATATTTCGATAAATATCGATACTGAAGTATCCGAACTGTACCAACACTAATTTCCCGAAGTATCAATACACCGATACTAGCCAAGCTGTCACTTGGCGGCCATATCTGCAACGCCTCCGGGCAGCTCGTACAAGAACTATCTTAATGAATGGAGGAATTTTTGTAAATCCAGTGTTCAAATGCTGTCGCCACCTGACTAATGACTGATCTTTATGTGAATGTCCACAAAACTGGACAATATATACACATATAATATGTATATAATCGGTAGGCTATTTTAGAGAAATTAGGGAGAATCAATGACTTATGAATAATTTATTGCTATTGTGTGAATATGTAATCATGTAATCCATAAAAAAAGTAACTGTAGTCTGATTACGAGTATTTTAAAATGTAACTTACTCTGATTACAAGTACTTAATTATTGGAATCTGATTACGTACTCCAGATGACATGTAAGTAGTTACTACCCAGCTCTGCTTACGACTGGTACCAAAATGAAGCTCAGCGAACTCTTCGGCTTTCTTTGGGTCCGTAAACACAGTTTCTGTGCCATTAAAGGTCACTCTTAACTTCGCTGGAAATAAGGGTCCATACCGCACACCTGGCTTGTTGCGAAGAAGTGCTCTTGCTCTGTTAAACGCTCCTCTGCGCTTTGCCACCTCCGGAATGAAGTCCGGGAACACACAAAGTTCAGCAGCTTTCCTGAAGACCGTTGTCACATCGCTGAAATAATGGAGACACACTATAACCGCGGTGGTTCAGAGTCATTCGGACGCTTAAGTAAAGATCTCTGTGCATGATCCACTAGCGGGTTATCTTCAAAGGACAACACATCTTTCAAGATCTCTGAGACAAAGGAGTTAATCTCCTTGCCATTCTCAGTCCCTTCTTTTAATCTGGCAATTCACACATTTTGCCTTCTAGAACGCCCTTCCAGATCCATGCACTTATCAGTAAGAAGGCTCTTCTTCACTTCTGTGTATAAGCGTTTTACCTCAAACTGAAGCTTGATCATGGCATCCAAAGTGTGTGTTGGCGAGCGTTCTTGGTCAGCGAGAGTAGAACTATAGCCCCTTTCGCACCGCTTTAGTTCCAGAACTAAAATTACAGTACTAAAGTACTGGGACGATTTTGCGCGAACTATTTCCAAGTATCATTTAAAGGGTTGCATTCGCACCGACAGTGGGTACTAGGAAGTGATGTTAGCCAGTCGACAGCGACATCATTTGTGCGCGGCGTTCAACAACGAAAACAAAGAAGAACAACGTTAACAACAGGAGGATGGAGGACGCTGTGATCGGAGCTGTGTTTTTGTTGTGTCTTGCGGGGTTCACAATAATGGACATGGAAAGTCGACGTAACTTATACATCAAGCGATTGAAAGATCGGAAAGGAGTTCAAAATGTTCAAAAGTGCCTGCACTTCAGTGTCCGTCCATCTATCGCTGTTCTCCATTCTTGCGAAATATAAGTTGATGCGATGTTTACACAGTATGTGTTTACACAGCGTTTTAAATCATGGCGGGTGAGGGCGTTTTCATACGCGTTTAGCCAATCAGCGTACACGTCCTATGGAACTGTTTTAGACCCTACTTTGAAGTAGGAGCTAATTAGTTCCTCCAAACGGAGTTCCGGGAACTAAAACCGTTCCTAGTTCCCGCGGTGCGAACACGCCAAAAAGTAGGTAGTTCCACAATTAGTTCGGGTACTATGAAAAGGTTCCTGCGGTGCGAAAGGGCCTAATGCTGTGCAGTTGTGGTTTGAAAAGTCAGAATGGCAGCCTGAGTTTCTGATTTGAGAGCAGATATTTCCCTTCTGATTGTGAAGGCCATCTGTTCAATATGAGTGTCGATCGTCTGACAGATTTCAACTTTAGTGACTCGTAGGTCAGAACGTAGTGAGTTGATGGCTTCCAAGATCATAATATTAGTCGACCACTGCGAAGCTTCGTCAGGCGGAGCAGATTTAATTACACTGTCAATTTATCTTTGCTTTTGCGGGAGCTGCAGAGGAGTGCGACCTAATGACCCATCGCTAGCGCCCCCCTCAACTTACATTTTTAAGCAGTAATAATTCATTATTATGTTACTTGTTAAATGGTTAGTAATACCAGATACATTTCACAATAAGCAAATTACAAGCAATAGCGCAAAAAAGCAGGTTTGTGGGTGTTTGTGCAAAAACTGAATAGTCAAGTGTAATAGAGTGATCCTTGAGAAAGATACAAAAGTTATGCAAATCATGATCTTTTTTTTTTTTACGTTTTGATGGATTAACATAAAGACAGACAGCAGCTGGCAAATGCTGTCACTTTAATGTACAAATCCAATATAATGATCCACATCGATTTATTTCTCAACAGTTTATTTTCACGTGAGACATAAACAACTGTTTCCGATGATATTCGCCAAGCTATCATGTGTTTTGAAATAATCTTGTATGTGTTTGTCCATTCGAGTGACGACAGAGGCCAGAATAAACGTGCTTCAGTCAATAAGCAATAAATGTCAATAACCAAATTACAAGAAGTAGCGCAAAAAAGCAGGTTTGTAGGTGTTAATGTGCAAAGATTGAATAATCAAATGTAAAATAAAATGGTGATCTTTGACAAACACGACACGGGACACCCCCCGCGAAAGAAGAAAGCTGTCGTGTTTACAACTGTGACGACAAACGCTTATCAGGATCAAATAATAAATAAATCAGTCTGTGGTTGCTAGTTCTCTGTTTTATGCTGTGGTGTGCTGGAGTACTGGTATGAAAGGGGGTGATGCTAAATGGCTGAATAAACTTATCAAAAAAGCTAGTTATGTCATTGGACATGATCTGGGTCCTCTGGAGGTGGTTGCGGAGAAGAGAATGATGCACAAATTGCTAGCCATCATGGAAAATACCACCCGCCCTCTAAATGACTTGCTTCTGGCATTGCGTAGTAATTTTAGTTGGAGACTGATTTTGCCTCGATGCAATATTGAACGGTATAGAAGGTCTTTTGTACCCACTGCGTTTAGACTGTATAATACATCTCTCAGGGCAAAGGCACCTTTGACCTTCTAGTGTCCTAGATAGTTAAACTTATCCCAGTATACATAAACATATGTTTACATACTGTGTATATTTTGTATAGTGTATTTTATTATTTTATTATATTTATTTTTATCTATTGTATTTATTGTGTGTTGTATGGTGTATGTTTAGCTGCTTATGCAAATTAATTTCCCTGCGGGGATTAATAAAGTATCTATCTATCTATCTATCTATCTATAAACGCTGGATTTTGAAAAGTATGTGAAATATTTAAAGTTTGCTGCATAGAATCTTTAAAATACGTCCAAGAGTTTTACACACCGGTCTGTTATTGTGCCGACATTTCCACACCCTGAAACGTGACGCTGAACGAAACGAACTGTGATTGGCTGTTTGACATGTCGGTTAAATGGCCTCGTGGGCGGGCCTTGGCCAATGAAAGCTACGATAGATTCCAGACCTTCAGCTGTCAATCTGAAGGTCTGGCTATGCAAGACTAGTCTCTCAGTGACGTCAGAACAGCTCTTAATTTACCTCTTTAATATGTTCTAATGCTCAAATTTTGTACAATCGCTGGAATGTTTTAATTGATAAGGCTTTAAAATGCATGCAAATAATTAAGTTTCTTGTACAGTATGTATTTGTCCGTTCAAGTGCTGAGAGAAGCGCGACACGGATCTAGTGAAACATAAAACGGCTCACAAGCACCTGAATTTAGCTCTTGATGTATTCTAATGGTTGGATTGTAAAAATCTGTGATATGAGCTAACCGATCGTTAGATTTAATTACCATTGGTAGCACGATTTATTGTAATTCTTTTTTTCTCAGTTGGGTAGAACAAACATGGCAGACTTGTTACTTACTTGTTCAGATGGCAATATATGGTGAAAATTCTTATTTGGGTCTTATATTCCAAGACGTAGGCTAGAATCTGTGATTCCTGAGTACAGTAACCACTGTTGTGAACTTTTATCTTCTACGAAGCAGAGACCAGGAGACGTTGGGATATCTTTCATACAGAAGTTACTCTTTATTGAGAACTCGCTGCGCGTCGCTGTAGTCATCCAAGTCTAACTAAAGCAGTGATACATTGTAGTTTTAAATACATTTTAGGGGGCAGTGCTTAGGAATGGAGACCAAGCACCTGGGTGACAACTTTAAACAAAGCATGCTAATGAGAAAGACAGACCCAATCAACAACACTCGATTGCATTGATAATCCAATCAGTCTAACGATTCATGTCTGGGCCAGGGGGCTCCGAAAGCCATTTGCAGAACAAAAGATTCGAGTCTGGCTCATTTCACTTACAATAGGAGAACAGGAACTGGCAGGGACCTCTTGCATCTGATGTAGTGATCTGACTCATGTCACCATTTTTCACCTTAAATGCTAAATACAAGGTATATAACTTCTTCAGTTTGTACACTATTACATTGGAATCTAAATTAAACATTTAAATAAATTTGTAATCCCACAATTCCCCCTTTGAGAGTTCTAATAACTCTCACAAAATACAAATTTAGACACTTAAAAGTTTATTCTTGTAACTTGTGATCGTTACAGGCACATAGCACTTGTTCTGTGTTGATTGTCTGTAATTGCATGCTGACACAGAAACAAAACATGCAATTATGGTCCGTGAAGTTCTTAGTCTTTTCTGGTTGGAACTGTCATTTCTCGTGATGGGTGTGAGTCATTTGTTGCATGAAACACTTGATACTAACAGGTTTCCGAACCATGAAGAATTATCTTCAGCCATCAGGTGTAATTTTGCTGAAAGATCAAGAATGTCTTGATCATGTTGCTGGATGACTGAAGTTCTCGTATGTGATACTCTGCGTTGTGTATTTTTCTTTGTTCTGTCTTCCGTGACAGTTGGCTCTGCAGTGGGTCTCGTTGTCTTTTAGAGGTTGTGGCTTCATACGCAGGTGAGGAGTTCGGTGCGCATGGGTCTTGGAACAGCCATCAAGTGGTATCTGCACAGAGGAAGAAAGAAAACAAAAGACAGCAGTATTTGTTCTAAAGACTACAAACATTAGGGTTGTATCCTCTGTTCAATCTCGTCTGCTATTGTTGTTCCTTCTTTCCCTATTTCTTAATTCCTGTGACACCTAAAGAACAGTGAGGTGAGGGTGGACTAGTGGATGGGGAAGGCCTATGAGGGATGTTCACCGCAGGGTTGGCCCCGAAGCCTGTTGCTCTGGTTCTTCCCTGGGCTCCTCACTGGTCCATGTGTCCTAACCTATCCCTGTAGGTGGAGGAACAACTTTACAGTGTGACACATGAGTCCAAGTTTTCCTTCCTGACACAATACTGCAGCTGCTGTAATCAACATCACTTGATGTGGTCCGTACCACTTAGGCTCTAATGGCTTGTTTCTGAACGACTTTATCATGACCCATTGACCTGGGATGATAGTGTGTCCACCTTCTAGTGGAGTCTGCCAACACGACTCAACTCTCTCTGGCACTCTGTACTGCCTTTGTGAGGTTTTCACAGTAAGCGATCAGGGCATCTGAAGCAATGTGAACATCAGCATTTCTAAGATCAATCACACCTGGCATCTGCATAGGACGCCCAGTAATAATTTCATGAGGGCTCAGTCCTACTGATCTGTTAGGTGACGCCTCATACTACACAGTACTGCGGGCAGTGCTTCAACCCATGGTACTCCTTCCTGATGCATTTTGCTTAGCCTGGTTTTGATTGTTCTGTTTGATCGTTCAACCTGTCCTGATGCTTGTGGCCTATAGGGACAGTGAAGGTTCCACTTAATCTTCAACATTCTAGACACTTCCTTGACTACCTGTCCTGTGAAGTGGGTACCTTGATCTGAGTCAATGCAATCTGGTAATCCCCATCTGGGAATGAAATCAGTAACAAGACATTTAGCAGTATGTGCAGCTGTAGCACGCCCTGTTGGATAAGCTTCTACCCATCTTGAGAATTTGTCTATTACTACCAAAACGTCAGTTTTTCCTTTACAAGGGGGCAATGATATGTAATCAACTTGCAGGTGACGAAATGGCCCTGGTGGAGCTGGGGTATGTGCTGCTGGTGTGGTGGCTGCTGGTACCTCATTATTTTTCTGACATGTTACACATCTCTTGACTGTTTCAGTGGCTATGTTTCTGAATTTTGGATTCCACCATTGATTTGAGAACCTGTGATTCATCGTTGCTGGACCACTGTGACCCAAATTGTGTATTTGTTGAGCCAAATATGGCAACAGTGATTCGGGAGCAACATACTTTCCCCCTTTGGTCCAGCAGCTGGATGAATCCACAGTGGCTCCTTTGTCTAACCATGTCCATGCTTCATATAGAGGAACGTCTTTATACAGATCAATGATTGATTCCGGAGGTAGAATTGTCTTCTGTGCTGTACTACCTGAACACACTTGTACAGTTGCATAGAAACAAGCCTGTTTAGCCGCTACATCAGCAAGAGCATTACCTTTAGCTTCCGTAGTATTAGTTGTGAGGTGTGCTTTCACTTTGATCACCGCTAATTTCTTTGGGAGTTTCATGGCAAACATTAAATCTTTCACTAATCCAGCATGCTTAATGGGGGATCCAGCAGAAGTTAGAAATTGTCTGGTTTGCCAAATAACACCAAAATCATGAATTACCCCAAAAGCATACCTGGAATCTGTGTAGATATTTGCAACTGATCCTGAAGCTAGCGTGCATGCTCTTGTTAAGGGTACTAGTTCTGCAGCTTGAGCTGAAAAATGATCTGGAAGGCGACCTGAAGCAACTACTTCAGTGGTGGAAGTTACTGCATATCCTGCTCGTCTGTTACCTTCAATAACTTGAGCTGAACCATCAACAAACAACTCCAATTCTGCGTTCTCTATGGGAGTTTCTGCTATTTCACTTGTCGCTGCATATGTAAGCGTAACACAATCATGAGTCATTTCACCTTCACCCTCTAACACAACTTCAGTCATTGCAGACATCATACATGAGGATGGGTTCGTGACTGGTGCACGCTGTATAACAATGTTCGGGGCTGTGAGAGTTGCTAACCAATTTCCCCAACGGGAGGAGGTGACAGAAGTGACTTTTGCTTGATTCATTAGTGCAGACACTGCGTGAGGGCATTTTACATTTACATTCTGACCTAACACCATTCCTGATGAAGCCTGAAGCGCTAGATGAACTGCCTGTACTGCTCTGAGGCATGGGCCCATACCTTGAGCGACTATGTCAAGTTTACCAGAATAGTAATGAATTGGGCGTAAGCTGCCCCATGATCTTGCATTAGACATGCAGTCATAAAGCCTAAGTGTTCATGGACATAAAGCACAAAGGGTCTATCTGATTGGGCAATTCCTAATGCTGGTGCTTGACATAGTGCTCTCTTCAAATCATTAAAAGCTTTGAGATGAATTTCTTCCATACAAACAGTATCTGAATCTTTACCATGGCCTTTCAACAAATCATAGAGAGGCTGTGCAATCGAGGCATAGTCTTCAATCCAAGGTCTACAGTAACCTGCTGTTCCTAAAAATGAGCGGAGTGTTTTAATGGTAGTAGGCGGAGGTATGGCTTTGACTGAAGCCGCCGATCCTGTGTAATGGATCTATTTCCTGCACCAATTGTTTGACCCAGAAATGTGACTTGCTTTTTAGCAATTTGAGCTTTGTGAAAGCTGCATTTGTGTCCTTTTTTATGCAAATAGTCCAACAATGCTGTCAATTCAATTTGATGTACCTCGTGGTCTGTTGAGGCAAGCAAAATATCATCGACATATTGAATCATAGTGGACTGTTTGACTGGACATTCTGGGTCACACAAATCACGTCTGACAGCCTGATGATATATAGTTGGGGAGTTTTGAAATCCCTGTGGCAATCGTGTCCACTGGTATTGTTCATAGTCAACTGTGAAAGCTAACCATGACTGGCTGTCAGAGTGCAACGGTACAGAAAAGAATCCATTAGACATATCAATTACTGAAAAATCTTACAATCTAATGGTAAGCCATTACAAATTGTAGATGGATCTGCCACTAGGGGTGATTTTATCAATATGTTTATTGGCTACTCTGTAGTCTATTGTAAGTCTCCATGTCCCATTTGATTTCTTGATGGGCCATATGGGTGAATTACATGGACTGTTGGTTTTAATTAGCACTCCTTGCTTCAGCAACTTTTCTACAATAGGTTTGATTCCTGTATAGCTTCCTTATTAATCGGATATTGTTTGGTGACCGGAGGTGGATTTCCCGTCAATTTAACTGGTTCTACACCTGTTAACAAACCACAATCATCCTTGTCTTTAGCCCAAATTAGATGATTCTGTAAGAAAGCATACTCAGTAGGGATTGCATTATTGGTAGAAACTTGTGCTGAGGAAATTTTTATGCTAGCGGATTCTGAGGACACGTCTAACGTTAGATGTACTTGTCTCAGAAGATCCATGCCTAAAATTGCACCTGTATTTAATGGAGCACATAGCAATTTTGTAGTCAGAGTTTTTGGGCCAAATTGTACCTCTATGGGTGGGGTTTCATACAAAACAGAATCTTCACCTATTACGCCAGTTAAACAAAGTTTGGTTTTCTTGTATGGGATGTTTAAAACTTGTGCCAATTTTGTAGGAATTACTGTACACTCTGCACCTGTATCAAGCAAAAAATCTATCTCTTTCTCTTTTATGCTACCTTTCACAAAAATTATTTTGTCATTGTGATGGATTACAGGGGAAAGGTAGCTACTCACAGCCCCAACAATTAGTTTTTTTCCTGGTCTTGTTGTGCTCTTACCAGAGCCTGTACGAGCTGTCCTAAAGTTTCAGTGGTCACTGGCGGAACTACTTCGGGGTTGTAGGCAGGCTGAGGAGGAGCAGAATTATGCATAGCATTTCTTTTACTATTTTGCAACTTCTTCCTACACTCTTTCTCCCAATGTCCTAATTTTTCACAGTAGTTGCATTTGCCTTCTCTTTTAGACCATCTCTTGTCTTGTTTTGTTGTGTTAAACGTAGCTGCTGCTACTCTCACTTTTGCCTTGACATCAGCATCTCTTTCCCATGTAGCTAACCTGTCTAGGTTACTTCTGAGAGTTCTGTTAGACCAAGTTAGATCTAAGAATGGTAAAGCTTTTCTGTATTCGGCTACAAGGCCATCTGACCAGATACGAACTAGGGGTCCCTTGTCATCTAGCACACTTTCAGGGTCATCAACAATTCCACTGTAAATTACAGCTGACTGACAAAATCTCTCAGTATATTCACTCACAGTTTCTTCTTTCTTTTGCACACAGGTAGTAATTCTAGACCAATCTATTTTGGGTCCCAAGATATTCTTTAGGATTTTCAAAATACCTTCTCTTAAATCACCTTTACTTGCATGTCGCAGTTCAGAAGTAACAGCAGTTTCAAAACTGTTGAATTCAGATTCAGTTAGAATTTGTGACATCAACTGCGTTACCTCTGTTAAAGACATGTCGTAAAGGCGCATTTTACTGATCAATACTCTTCTAAATTCAGAAAAATGTGCGTGCTGAGGGTAAGCTCTGAGACAGTCTCTCTATATCTTTAGGTCCTAGTGTTTTGGCAACAGTTTGTACTTGCACAACAGAAGAGTTGAGGGAACACTTTCAGTTTCCTCAATTCTGAGAGATCTTCTCCGAGCACCACAAACATTGACCGAATTTACAGGCACATCAATTACTGATTGGAGAGCTACATCTCTTTCAAAGAATGCTTGTAAATCAGGGTAAATGCTATCCGGCTGGCTAACTTCCACATCAGTTTTGCTGCAGCTTTGTTGCGGTTCAATTTCTTAGTCAAAGAGGATATTCTAGCTTGAAGCTCATTGTTCTGTTTCTCTAGCTCTGAGTTACGCTGAGATTGTTGTGTAGCTAGTGCTAAACCAAATTCTCTGTGGCAGCAGATAATGCCTTTCACATTGTTCTTGCGAACACATGCTCCTAATACCTTTTTACACTCATCTACAGACCAAGTCTTATCTGGATGGATCTCATATTTCTGAATTAGTTCTTGTCTAACTTTTTCAGTGACTATTAGGTTCATTTGCACTCTAACAGTGATTTGAATTAGCTATCTGACCACAAAGGAGTCGCAAGACCACCCTTTTCTGTTGTTGGAATCAGCCTAGCATTCCTTCTAACCATTTTGTACGTTTCTTCTGTACCACACAAACAAAAACACTAAAACTTCTCTGATCAACAGAGGGTACACTTGTTAACACAGCTTAACTATTGTTAACTTTGTTACCACACAATCAAAACACTAAAACTTCTCTGATCAACAGAGGATAAACCAAAATTATTAGCATGAAATGCTAAACTTCTCTGTGAAAAGAGGATAAACCAAAATAACTAGCACGTAAATGCCAATCTTCCTGCCTACACAGAACAGAGGATAAAACAATATTAGCACTTGATGCTAAACTTCCCTGCCTGGACAGAGGGTAACTTCATCTCTAAAAGTTCATTTTTTTAGAGGAAAACTTAGTTAACCAAACCCTACAGCTGTCTGTTAACTCTTCTCTGACGGCGCAGAGGATAAACAAATTTGTACTGGTCTTAAAGGTTCTTTTGGATTAGAGACAGCACTCACCACAACCTTGGTTGAGAGAAAAATTCAGTCTGGAAATCTTTGTTCAGCTTGAAGTTTTCGCTGGATTCCAAAAGATGCAGTCTGGAAGCAGATCTTTGTTTGAGCTTGAAGTTTTCAAACTGGATTCAGGTGAGGAAGCTGGAACTCTATCCGGGTCACGGCACCATCTGTTGTGAACTTTTATCTTCTACGAAGCAGAGACCAGGAGACGTTGGGATATCTTTCATACAGAAGTTACTCTTTATTGAGAACTCGCTGCGGCGTCGCTGTAGTCATCCAAGTCTAACTAAAGCAGTGATACATTGTAGTTTTAAATACATTTAGGGGCAGTGCTTAGGAATGGAGACCAAGCACCTGGGTGACAACTTTAAACAAAGCATGCTAATGAGAAAGACAGACCCAATCAACAACACTCGATTGCATTGATAATCCAATCAGTCTAACGATTCATGTCTGGGCCAGGGGGCTCCGAAAGCCATTTGCAGAACAAAAGATTCGAGTCTGGCTCATTTCACTTACAATAGGAGAACAGGAACTGGCAGGGACCTCTTGCATCTGATGTAGTGATCTGACTCATGTCACCATTTTTCACCTTAAATGCTAAATACAAGGTATATAACTTCTTCAGTTTGTACACTATTACATTGGAATCTAAATTAAACATTTAAATAAATTTGTAATCCCACACCGCACTGGTGCAGTGTCTGACTGCCACACATTCACCTCAAAACATTAGATTCATCCGAGCTGGAGCCATGCCGGAACACCGGATCACAACCCCGTACACGGAAGATAATTCTGCATAGAGCTGCAATTCCAGGTTTTCAAACAGAGATGGCGACAAAGAGGCAAAACTGAAGTACTGCAGCTTTAAATTACTCTGTCAGTTTTGATCGTACAGATAAGAGCAATACATCAATCGAATCTGTAAAGGGTCTACTTTTATTTGTATACATAATAACAACAAAACTTTGTGCTTTTGTGAAATAAAATAAAAAAACAAACAAACAGGGTGCGCTATCTGCTGCCTTGGTCTCCGGGATCTTCATTTAGAAACACGTCACTAAAATGAACTGAAACTCAGTGAATACTTGACACAACGACATGAGAGATATATCTATAGAAAGCTTGACATATCTACTTTTAAACAAAACAATTCTTATCGAAAACAAATATTCTGTGATAAAGTAATCCATATGAAACCAACGCGATGTCCAGTCTTTCCCTTCTTACTTCATTATCTCTAATTAGGTCACACCCACGAGATACTTTTGCTTTTGATATTACAATATTCCACGTGAGACCCGCGGCATGTAAACGCCCACATCACAACAAACAAAGCAGTGAGACTTTTCCTTGAGTTCATCTCGGCTACTGTTTGTTTCTGGAAGATGCGCTGAGAGGAATAAGCTTTGGATTGCCTCTCAAAAAGAAGAGTGCGGCTTGATCCAGCGGAGATCATTTACATGAGTAAGTATTTTTTTATTAACCTACTTGCATTAGTTGTCACACATTTTACTAGTTAGACTTTTTCCAAACTATAATTCCTGACTAAATGTATAATCAAGTGAAACATTATGAAGTTTCATTCACTGCATCTAAATGTGTCATGATGCCAGGATGTTTTTTTTTGATGTTCTATAAAATAGATAGCAATACAATATATAAGTAATATGAGTTATAATGTTAATAGCCTAATGTTAGAGTAAGAATGTTTAGACAAAACTTTACTGTGATACACTATGTATGTAGATGTTTAGGTAACACTTTATAATAACTGCATGCTATGAATCATTAGGTAAGCATTAGTAAATAGTCAGTTCATCCTTTATAAAGCATTGTCCAACATTAATAGGCATTAGTAAGCAGTTTATAAATACAGCTATAAATGCCTTGTTCTTGGTTTATAAGCACATCTATTACAAAGGAGATTTAAAGGCTCAGTTATCTTCCTAACAGAAAAAAATAAACAAACATGACAGAGGGATACAGAACTCAGAAATATTTATTTCAAGATGCAAAAAAATGAAACAGTACAACTGTACACTTGAATTTTCATTGTATTTTTTCTATGAAATTGCAGAGGTTTGCTTTTCATTTTTTATCAAGTGTACAGTTGTACAGTTTAATTTTTTGCGTCTTGAAAAAAATATTTCTGTGTTCTGTATCCCTCTGTGTTGTTTGTTTAACTTTTCTGTTTGGAAGATGAATGAGCCTTTGAATCTCTTTTGTAAATGCTTTACAAGATATAAATAGTCCTCACTTTAGATGAGCTCACAAAAATAGATGGCTGGCAACTACTAAATGTTTTATAACGAGCTGACTTAATCATAAATTATAGCAGGAATGTGTTAATAAAGCATTTATTAACAAACTGAACAAATATTATAGTGTATAAATAAGATTTATAAGTGTACATTTTAAATAGTTTATTAATCATTTAATTTCACTTTCTAAATGATCTTATGAACCACTGACAACTCCTAAATAACTGGTTGGTAAATTAATGTAATAATTTAGAAATGATAAACTGATCATTAATAAAGTATGAAAATACAATTATTAAATATTATAGATATGCTCAAACACAAAACATTTATAGCTGTATTTATACTGCTTACTAATGCCTATCAATGTTGGAACAATGCTTTATAAAGGATGAATTGACTATTTACTAATGTTTAACTAATGATTCATAGTGTGCAGTTATTAAAAAGTGTTACCGATGTTTATAACTATAATTTCCCATATATAAAATGTTTTTGTATTGTATAATAGGCCTACATACAATGCATGCTTGTGTTTATGACTACATATGAACCAGGTACCTTGAAAAAGGCTACTAGCCGAAACGTTGGTTAATTAATAGCCTATGCTTAAGTGAGTGTGCAGTTGTTCTCCTTCAACTGGTTCATATATATATTTTTTTCCTTCAACTAGCACCTCCACAGGTGTGCGTTTGCTTTGCCTCATTTGCTCTATGTGTTTATGACTATAACTAAGCTTCTGTTCGCGATTATCTGCTCTGGTGTAAATGTTTTGAATGTGCTATACCTGGTCATTGGTGTTTGCGATCATCTGAGGTGTAAATGTATCAAGTAAGCTGTAAATATCACTGACAAGTGACCCATCGACGACACATATGCCCGTCCATTCTTATCAGTGATGCAATATATTATCAGCTATGCATCTTCTGGTAATTGCTATAACAACTGTTTCAATTTTCATTTAGGACTGTGGCTGCATCACTGGCATAACTGCACAAGAAAGGCATGCACGTGACATTCAGTTTTGAGTTCGCTGGAAAATCATACTGAGTAAGTGCACAGTATAGTGCAGGGCTCCTCAAATCTGGACCTCGAGATCCACTTTCCTGCAGAGTTTAGCTGTAACCCTAATCAAACACACCTGAACATGCTAATCAGTGTCTTCAGGATCATTAGAAAATCACAGACAAGTGAGTTTGATCAGGGTTGGAGCTAAACTCTGCAGTGGATTGGACCTCCAGGGTAAGATTTGAGGAACCCTGGTATAGTGTATACACATACATAGTAATTGTACTTTTATTATGCCTATATGGTAATGTTATTTGTGGTTGATAGTGTTAAAATATAGTTTCTTTGTTATTGGCATTCTGTTTTCTCATCAAGTAGGCCTATGCATATACTAAGGTACTTTGAAAAAGAAATGCTCCTAACTATAACATTCTATTAGGACTGTGAATACACCACTCTCGCCTTCACCTGCATCTCACACAGGAAGGGGACGCAGGTCTCATTCAGTTTTCATCTCCATTCAGAATCTTACAGAGTAAGTGTGCATTCACCATTTTACAGATGTTACTTTAATTTGATTTATTTACTGTATGGTAAAATATGTGTGCTATGTGGTAATTGTGTTCTTTTTATTTCTATAAATTAGTACTAGTATCAGTGACCATCACAATAATGTTAATAATGTAGTTTGTGTAAACAGCATGCTTGCTTTTTTATTTCAGATGTGAGAATAACAGTGCAAAATAACCTGTCATGGAAAACAGAGACTGATGTTGACATGTTCCACAGGCTCTGAGAGTCCTGCCCACACAGGAACCTGGACCACAGCTAAGACCAAATGAGGCACACACTCCGATGAGTCTCTTCAAATGTTTTTTTGTTTTTCTTCAGAGCACATAAACATTATACACTTTTATATATTTCAACATGACATACACTACCAGTCAAAAGTTTTTGAACAGTAAGATTTTTAATGTTTTTGTAAAGAATTCTCTTCTGCTCACCAAGCCTGCATTTATTTGATCCAAAATACAGCAAAAGTAGTAATATTGTGAAATATTTTTACTTTTTAAAATAACTGCTTTCTATTTGAATATATTTTCAAATGTAATTTATACCTGTGATCAAAGCTAAATTGTCAGCATCATTACTCCAGTCTTACTCCAAGTGTAACAGTATACACTATACCATTCAAAAGCTTGGAGTCAGTGTGTGTGTGTGTATATATATTTCTGAAATATAACAATGCAATGTAGTGGGAACAACAGCCAATTTTAAAAAGGATTCGCTGTTTCTGAAGTAAGTGAATAAAATAATCAGTGCCCCCATATCAACAAGCTTGGCCCCCCTAAATCTGGAATCATATCACAGCAAACAATTTTGGGTGAAATGCATAGTTTGTCCTGTAAACTATAAAAAAGAAAAACATCACCAGCTGCTAAATTCAAATCTGCATTTTCTGGCTGGCACAGAGCCAGAGACACACACGTTTTTATAGCCATTATAACCAATCTCATATGATTCTGTTGAGCTTATGAATGCAATGGCCAATCAGAGGCTTATTGAGAAACGAGTCATCGCTAAAACACGCTGTTTCATTACTGAGCGCGCTGGCTGACTGAATTCTCTGACTAAAGGGCCTTTCGCACTGCTTTAGTTCCAGAACTACAAGTACAGTACTAAAGTACTGGGACGATTTTGCGTGAACTGTTTCCCAGTACCATTTAGAGGGTTGCATTCGCACCGACAGTGGGTACTAAGAAGTGACCTAAGCCGGTCGATAGCAACGTCATTTGTACGTGGCGTTCAACAACGTAAACAAAGAAGAACAACGTTAACAACAGGAGGATGTAGGATGCTGTTTACTTACACACATTTGAAAATCGAGATATTTCATAATATATTTTGGGGATATATCGAACAAAAAAAAAAAAATCCCTGCTGAAAAAACAATAGACACCATTACAAAATTAGTAATGGTTTTACTTGTTATAATTGTTGTATTGGTTTTACTGGAAACTGTAATGGACCCCGTTGGTCTCTACTGGTAATTGGTGGCTTGTTAAAACCAATAAATCATAACGGAATATGTCCCAAAACACACTACAAAATTTTTTTTTTTAATGGATAAAAATGGTTTTGATGGTTTGTAATGTTTGTAATGGTATTTGTAGTGGAAACCATTAAACATTTCTGTGATGGTTTTATTGTTATTTTTTTTATTAGGGACATAAGCCTATATCAGTTATACAGTGGTATTGTGGCTGCTGTGTGTCACAATACCCCCCCACTCATGCCCCCTCAAAAATAATGAGTGCATGATGCCCCTGACACTACAATACAAAATTATTTGTCAAATAAATGAAACGGGATGAAACATTCATTTTAGATTAAATTGTTATAGATTACTTCTAGAGATTGCAGTGATGCATGACATAGTGAAACATTACTGAATGAATAATACTTAAAGTAGGTTTAGATGACTTTTAAAATTGTGCCCCCTAAAAGTATAAGTGGCCCCCGTCTGCCTGGTTGTGAAACATTCTGATTGTACATATTTTTGCCACTTTTATGTATATAGAGTATATTTATTTAAGTTCTGATAACTTATACTGTTTTGTGCAGAATTGTGTTTTTCAAATGTTCTGTTGAATGATTTGTGCAATTGAGAAATATAAGCTTGTCTTACACTTATATTGTTATAGTAAAACATGGCTGTTTGTGCAAAATGTTGTGTTTTTTTTTTTGTTTTTTTTCTCGGATGGAGAGTAATTCAATGTAGAACCGCCACTGACTGGGACTGTCATATTCATAACATTATAATGAGAACACTATTATAATAAAACGCTGTGAGTTTAGTTGCCGTGTTTCTGCACATTGTTGGGTGAAGAACGCGTCCACAAAAGAAGTTAATTCAGAGCCGCGCAGACACGTTCATGCATTCGGGGTATTACGTGCAGATAGCCTATAAGTCGTAATATTATTAATGTTATATTGTATATAACGAAGCATATTCTATATGAGATAAATGATGTTAAATTCCATTGATTAAAAACCTGCTATCAAATGCTTCATTCTACTGGTCATCTTCAGCGCGCGCAGCTCAAAACAGAAATGCAGAACATTAATAACTACTGGCATATACATAACGTTAGAATGAGAGCACTATTGTAAAAAAAAAAGTGAATTCTTAGGGTTTCACTGACGTTTAAACTGATCTTTTAATCAAAACATAAAACATAATTTTTATATGCGAGGCGTCCGTTGCACATTGTCCGTGTCAGTAATTATGACTGTCTGACTTGATTCTTGGTAATGCATTTTGCCCCGCCCCCAAACATATGATTCAACTATCAGTCGACTATTGGCAAGATTCCGATTTGACTATGAAAATCCTTAGTCGGGGACACCCCTAGTAAACATGCAATGATGACTGTGTGTTCACAATTATTATGGGACTACTGATATAAAATTGTTGTATTTTATTTGTACTATAAGCAGATTAATTGCAACACAGAGGGAAAAAAAGGTTGAGATAAGGTCAGAAAGCATGAAGTCGCAAATGCCATAATGCCAGTCTATCAGTCAAGTCCAAAGAAAGATGCAACCCATAGCAACGCGTTATGACAACAATATCTCAGATAGTCTGACAGCAGATAACAGTAAATAGTAAATAGCACAAAGTGCACATCAAACACGCTAAACACGGAATTTTGAACACGTGTGACACGCTAGAACAGATGTTCTTGTGTGTTACACATGCATATTTGAGCGTCGTCTTTTCCTTTTAATGGCGGTGAACTGTTGAAAGTGCATACCACCACCTTTTGCACGACACCAGCATGACAGCTGACAAATCACCTGTGGATCGGGCTTAGGAGAGCCAATACCAATCAGTTATAAAAATGCTTGATCGGCCCCGTTCCTTGAGATCGGCTTGGGAAATACATAATATAAAATATATATATATTTGGACACAGGCCCAATTTTGATTATTTTAGCTGCTGACCAAAACACACAAACTGCAGACTCTGTGCTTTAATTTGAGGGTAATCTCATCAAAATGGGTGGAAAGGTTAAGGAAGTTAGTCTTCCTAGACCTCACCCTGCCTGACAACAAAAAGATTGCAGAACAACGAGTCCTAATTATTCCTAAGAGATTTAGGAAGGATGAAGTTAAGGAGTTTTTGGATCATTTTCACACAAAAAATAAATAAATAAATCCATTTTATTCTAGCTTCAAGCATTCTTTTTTATCAACACTTGAATTTATGAATAGGTTTCATTAAAAAAAAAGCAACATTTTGAGCAAAAAGCTGAGAAAATCACTACATCTGGATCATATTCAGTACTATTATCAAAGCAAAGATTAGGCAGTTTTCATTTATATGCAGTTAGAGTTGATGATCGCATTATTTTCATATGCATGTGCTTACATATGAGATGGCTTCTTTCTGTGACTTCCTGGTCTGTGTTTTTGGTTGGCACATTCTAGACTCATTCAGGAGATGTGTAATAGCGCCCCCAAGTGTATAACAGTGAAAACACGGAAACCTGGAAGATTTTGTGTTTGGCGGGTAAGCGTTGTCTCATGAGTAATGGAAAATTCTGTGTTTGGCGGAGAAAGAGTTAACATGTACAGTGCCCTCCAAAAGTATTGGAACAGTAAAGACAAAATTGCTCTGTTGGCTGTGGAGTCAAGACATTTACAAATATGATTAAAAGATGAATATGAGACAAAACTACAGAATGTCACATTTTATTATTGGGTGATTCAACACATAGATGTTTTACCAGCTAAGAAGTTCAGCACTTTTAGAGTTTCATCCCCCTATCTCATGTGAGCATAAGTACTGGAACAGTTGCCTCACAGGCCTTTCTAAGTGATCAGCTGTGTCCTGTTCCATTAATTTTTCAGATATTAAAAGCAGGGAATGTGTCCTATCGGTTATATCCATTACTTCTGCATTCTGAATCTTGCATTTGATGATGACACACACAAACCAGGATGAAGACGTGGGAGCTGACTTTGAGAGAAAAGCAAGCAATTTTGGATGCTAAAAGAAAAGAGGAAGTCAATTAGAGCTCTAGCAAAACAAAGGGCATGGAGAAATCAAGAGTTTGGAAACCACCAGCGACACCAGCAACCAACAACGACCTGATCAGCTGAGAAGAAAACAGTAGTTGATGACAGACAAATCATAAAAGCTGTGAAAATTAACCCTAAAAGACGTGTCTGTAAAATCACCAACAACTTCCAGAAAGCTGGGGTGATGCTCTGACAATTTACTGTCCTCAGGAGACTTTGACACAGAATTACAGATGCTACACAGCAAGATACAAACCTCTGACCAGCTCCAAAAATAGAAAGGCAAGATTAGAGTTTGCAAAAAAGGTGAGCCAGAAGAGTTTTGGAACTGTGTTTATGGACCGATGAGACAAAGATGAACCTTTATCTAAGTGATGGGAAAGCAAAAATGTGGAGAAAAAAAGGAAACTGCAATGATCCCAAGCATACAGCCTCATCTGTAAAGCATGGTGGAGGTGGTGTCATGGCATGGACATGCATGGCTGCCTCTGGAACAGGCCCTCTCAACTTTACTGATGACACTTAATGTACTTAATGTATGATGACAGTAGCAGAATGAATTTGGAAGGGTACAAAACCATCTTGCCTACCAATATTCAAGAAAATGCCACCAAATTCATTGGGAAGTGCTTCATATTGCATCAGGACAATTACCCAAAACACCCTGCCAGTTCAGTCAAGGAATTTATAAGGGCAAAGAAATGGAAAGTCTTAGATTGCACAAGTCAATCTCCAGATTTAAATCCAATTGAACATGAATTTCACCAGCTGAAGAGGAGAGTAAAGGCAGAAACTCCCCAAAACAAGCATATATTGGAATTGACTGCATTAAAGGGTGGGAAAAGTATTTCAAAGGATGAGACCAAGAGTCTGGTGATATCTATGGGTCCCAGACTCACTGCTGTGATTGTGCGCAAGGGATCTGCAATTAAATAATAGCTTTTAATCTTTTATATCTGCCTTATGTTCAACTGTCCCAATACTTATGCTCGCATCAATGAGTGGGATGAACTCTGAAAGTGCTGTTCTTTTTATTTGGTAAAACATATGTGTTGAAACGTCTAATAATAAAATGTGACATTCTGTAGTTTTGTCTCATATTCATCTTTTAATCATATTTGCAAATGTCTTGACTCCACAGCCAACAGAACAATTTTGTTTTTACTGTTCCAATACTTTTGGAGGGCACTGTACCACCCCCTTTTTCAGGAGACCATAAGTAATTGGTCAATTGACTCAAAAGCTGTTCTATGGACAGGTGTGGGCTATAGTTTCGTTATTTCTACGTCAATTAAGCAGGTGAAAGGTCTGGAGTTGATTCTAAGTGTGCCATTTGTATTCGGAAGCTGTTGCTGTGAACCCACATCATGCGGTCAAAGGATCTCTCCATACAAGTGAAACAGACAATTGTTAGGCTTCAAAAACAAAACAAATCCATTAGAGAGATAGCAGGAACATTTGGAGTGGCCAAATGAACAGTTTGGTAGATTCTGAGAAAAAAAAAAAAGAACGCACCAGTGAGCTCAGCAACATAAAAAGGCCTGGGCGTCCATGGAGGACAACAGTGGTAGATGATCGGAGAATACTCTCCATGGTAAAGATGACCTGCTGATAAACTTGTACATACACTATATGGACAAATTTGGGACACCCCCTTCTTTAGAACAGAAAAAGGCACTTCCAAAACTGTGGCAACAAAGATGGAAACATAATTCATGTATTTCAAAATTGTATTTCCATCTCTGTTGCAACAGATTTGGAAGTGTCTAAAATGACTGTACCGATATGTACAAGCCATTGGTGTTTGGTAAAGAGTTTTTGGCTCAAGATCTGCATTTAAAGTCACACCAGAGGTGTTCAGCTTGGATTAGGACTTGGCTTTCTGCAGACCAGTCAAGTTCGTCCACACTGACTAAATCAATCATTTCTTTTTGAACCTTGCCTTATACACAGAGGCATTGTCATGTTAGAATAGAAAAGGGTCCTGTCCAAACTGTTGCTTTAAAATTATAAGCACACAATTCCCTAGAATATCATTATATGCTTAAACATTAAGATTTGTACTCATGGAAATTACTAAAGTAGTCAAACCGGTTCATTAGAAGGGGGTGACCCAATACTTTTGGCAATATAGTGTATAAGGGAGATTCCAGTATTCAGTGGTGATCCTCTGGAATATAGGCCTATCATGAGATCTTTTATCCATAAATAAAGAGAAAACGGATAACAATCAAGAATGGTTGTATTATCGTGGAACAGTTCACAGCAGGTGAACTTAAGGAACTTGTTCGAAGTTGTCTTTACATGAACACTAGCAGTGGTTATGCTGAAGCCAAATGTCTTTTAAAGCATCATTTTGGAGATGAATTCAAGCTAGCTAGTACATACATGGAGAAAGCTCTAAAATGGGGTAACATTCGCCCTGATGATGGAAAAGCATTGTATAGCTATGCAGTCCATCTTAGAGGATGTTGCAATGCAGCACAAGACCTGGTAGACCTTGCAGAGCTGAATTTACCATTCAATCTAAAAATCATTGTCTCTAGACTTCCTTACAAGTTAAGAGAAAAGTAGAGAGCTACTGCCTGCATCCAACAGTGTTGCATATCAAAAATGCTTAATCAAATGGAGGCTCACCTAATTCACAGATTGATGTGCACAAGAAAGATGATGATTCGAAGAAAGCTAATTCCAGTGGACCTGTCACTATGGCTGTTGTATCTACTGAGCATACAGGGGCCGGTTCAGCTGAATGTAAGCTTGCGGTTATTCCAGTAAAACTAAAAGCCACCAAAGCTAGTAAGGTATTTCATACGTATGCTTTCTTAGACCCTGGAAGTTCCTCCACATTCTGCATGGAGAGATTGATGAGACGGTTGAACATGGCTGGTAAACAAATTAAGATCCTGCTCAAGACAAGGAAAAGCCCATAAACAACCTTTCGGTTGAGTGGCTTGGAAGTAAGTGGGCTGGACAGTGGCTACTTCATAGAACTACCTGAAACTTTCACACAAAGTTCAATTCCGGTTAGCCAGGAGAATATACCAAGAGAAGAGGACATAAAGAAATGGCCGTATCTGAAAGATGTTCGACTGTGTTCCATTAAAACAAATGTTGATCTGTTGATTGGGATCAATGTCCCAAAAGCGATGGAGCCCTTGAGGATTATTAACAGCCAAAAGGATGGTGCCTATGCAGTCCAAACATGTTTAGGATGGCTAGTTAACGGTCCACTAAGTGGTACCATTTGTGTCTTCTAACAGACCCTCAGTGGCTAAACTGGATGAATTACTCAAGGAACAGTATATTAATGACTTCCTGGAGCAAGCATATGATGAGAAACCTGAACTTTCTTTTGAGGATCAGAGATTCTTGGAAATTGTGAATAACTCTGTTGTTAAACGAGATGGTCATTACCAAATATGCCTTCCATTTCGCAAACCTGACCTCACCCTGCCTGACAACAAAAAGATTGCAGAACAACGAGTCCTAATTATTCCTACATCCTAAGGAAGGGTCATGCAGAGAAAGTACCAGAAGAGGAGCTCGACAGAAATGATGGTAGAGTATGATACATCCCCATCATGGAGTCTACCATAAAAGGTAAAAGAAAATGTTGCAGGGTTCAGATCTCACGAATGCCCTCTTAGGTGTAATCCTCCGGTTTCGCCAAGAACCTATAGCTGTGATGGCGGATGTTGAGTGTATGTTTCACCAAGTTAAGGTTCCTAAGGAATTAATTGACTATTTGAGATTCCTGTGGTGGCCTAATGGTGATATCAGTCAACTGCTGGAAGAGTTCAGGATGACTGTACATCTCTTTAGAGCTGTTTCTTCCCCCAGTTGTGCCAACTTTGCTCTATGGAAGACAGCAGATGATAATGAAGGCAAAGATGATTAAGAAGTTGTATCCACGATTCGTAACAACTTCTATGTGGATGATTGCCTCAAATCTGTCTCAGATGAAAGACAAGTCGTCATGTTTGAAAAGGAACTTTTTGCAGTTTGTGCTACAGGTGGATTTAAACTCACCAAATGCCGCAAAGTACTAGCCTCAGTCCCTGAAGAGGAGAGATCTAAAGAAGTGAGACATCTCGACTTGCGCAGAGATGAACTTCCTGTGGACAGTGGCACTTCAGTGGGATACAGAGTCTGATACCTTCATCTTCAAAATGACTTTTAAACAATGACAGTTTACCAGAAGAGGTATTTTGTCAGTCAGTTACCTGTTCAGTCTACGACCCGCATGGGTTTCTTGCTCCTTTAATGCTTCCAGCTAAAAGAATTGGACAAGAATTGTGCAGTATGAATTACAGATGGGATGAAGAATTTCCTGCAACCTTTGCACAAAAATGGGACAAGTGGCTAGAGGAGCTCAAGCTACTTTAAAATTTGAGCTTTAGTAGATGCTTTATGCCAAACAACTTTGGGAAAATATGCAGTGCTCGACTACACCACTTCTGTGATGCTAGCGACACTGGCTATAGTACGGCTAGCTGTTTATGTTTTGCAGACACCAGTGGTTCTGTTCATATTGTTTTTGTGATGGGTAAAGCAAGAGTAGCCCCACTAAAGGTGATTACTATCCCTAGACTCGAAGTGGCAGCTGCAGTTCTGCAAAAGTTGACGGAATGTTGAAGGAAGATCTAGAGCTAACTCTGGATGACTCTGTTTTTTGGACGGACAGCACATCAGTCCTAGCCTGGTAATACCAAACTCTGCTACTTCGCTATGCTTCGTAGACAGAGTCTGGAAGGGCATAATTGACAAGGGTTTACTTTCTCGTGGGCGGGCGCTTGTCTGAAGTTTAAAATCATTGGTGTACCCGTAAGCCAATCACATAACGGTTGGTTATGACGTATGTTAATCGCCGGCTCAGCCGCCTCGAACTTCCGCTGTAAACACAGGTATGCGGCGAAAACAAAACCATCGAGCGAAATACCGGAATGAAGATGGCTGTGAACGACTTTTGCAGATTATGTGAAGTAAATCTACGCATCCACAATTATCGCCTTGCCGAACTTTGGACTCCCCAGTTTCTCGCTGACGATCGGTAACAGTTGATAAATTAAACTTTTCCCAAAACCTGTCTGGAGTAGGGCCACAAAATCACCTCCATTCAAAATGTGAACCAAACTCTTCTTGTTCAGGCTTCAGTTGGCAAATGCCGGGAATATTCTCCACAACAGAGCGAATAGCATCCCGTGTCTCCATGTCCGCTGTCATTTCAGATTTCCCTCACCTAAACTACAATTTTTAATTTGGCGCTTAGCGTCTACGGCACGGCTCTCAGCCCGCCCTCTGTTCGTTGATTGGTCCGGGTGCTGCGGAGCTGGAGATAAACTGGGAGATGGTCTGCTATATCAGACTGAGTACAGGAGCTAAATTAAGTTGAGCGGAAGTATGAAGTCTGACGTAGTCAGGCTACATCAGTCCTTAAATATCTCTTAAATGATACTAGCAAATTCCAAATATATGTAGCAAACAGAGTTTCGACTATCAGAAATCTGTCACAGAAGTTTCAGTGGCGTTATGTGAACTCTGCAGCCAATCCCCCTGATGACGCCTCCCGAGGTGCAAGGTCTAGCTCTTTTAAGAATGATGGAAGATGGCTGAGAGTATTTGAGAATATTTGAAAAGTCCTGCTGTAGACTGGCCTGAATTGCCTCAATAATCGCTTTGCATTTCAGACAGTGATCCAGAGATGAAGAGAACAACTGCTGTTTTAACTATCACAACTGCTAATCCAACTCCATTCAGTAAGCTAATAGATCATTTTTCATTTTCATTTTCATTTCATTTTTGAAATGTAGGAATATGCTCCTGTACTTGAGTCAGCATAGTAAAGAAGCAGTAGCTGACTTTCTACAATATCCCAAAGCTCAAGAAGTACTTGATGACCTCATGGTTAAAATCAAATCACAGCATGGTGCCCAAACTCTCTCAGTAAAAGATCTTGTACTCGCTGAAGAATCTCTTGTTTGTTATGTTATATTGTAACGTTCCACGTGACTTTGTGTATATTGTTTCTTTTTTTCGCTCTCCTGTCTTTTTCTTTTGTTACTTTTTGCTCCGCTTCTAGGTCGGTGTTTATTGGCATACTTGACTGTCAATCATCATTCTGACGTCACGATGTTCTGCCAATCTGCTGATGTGCCAGCTGTATTTGAGGACTTGAGTTGATTGTGTGTTGGTGCGCCACGCCAGTGTACCTTGTGCTCCAATGCGGTCAGCAGTCTCGTGTCGATGCAAGTTGTCTCCCGAGGCTTAATGTATTTTGTTTTATGGAGTTATGCTTTGTGTGAGTTGATCTATTTGTTCTTTGGCTATTTGACTTGTATTGAATCCTTCGTGAAAGATAGCACCAAGAATGCACTTTGGCGCATCGAACTACTTAATCAAATGTGTCTCTTGGTGATGATTCGAATGCCTAGTCAATTGTTGTTACAATACTGTTCGCTTGGTTCTTTTTGATTAGGTTAGTTTGTACTTTGTTAGATTAGATTTGCGAGTGTTATGCCACCCTTGTATTTTTGTTTGTAATTTATAGGAGTTTAGTTCGAGCATCGTATACACTGAAGAATTCGGTTTGATTTTCATATTTCTTTTGTTAGTCAGTTTAGAGGTTAGTTATAAGGATTGTTTTGTCTTGGTTATTAATTTAATTTGAGTGACACTCCTGTTGATTTTTCCTGTGTTAAACTTCATAATTTCTTTCCCTTTTTACATATTATTTGTATCCGTCTACAACGCGTCCAGTAAAGTCTTTTTGAAATACTAATTTTCAGTACCATCTTTGATCTGCACCACATCCAGTAACAGTTGTCTCATCTAAATGTTATGGTATCATCCTGCTTTTACATCAAGCACGTAACTATCTATCTATATATATATATATATATATATATATATATATATATATATATATATATATATATATACACAGAATGAAGGAAAGTAAGGAAGAGAGACAGAAGAGCAAAATAATGGCAGTATTTCACATCAATTAACCGCAAGCTAATGAGAATCATCAGAGAATCAAAATTCACCTTAAAAGGGGTTCAAACTTAAACACGCATCTAATTAGTTGTAAACGGTTACTTGCATTGATTTTGTTGCTGAATAAGAGTCCTGATGCGGTAGACAAGAGGTTCTTGATGATTTCTTTAGGAGTGAGCTGAGGAATTTCCTCTGGTCCTTCTGAAGATAGGAAAGTCCACAGCGAGTCCAGAGAGTTACTTGAAGGTAAAACTGCTAGGAGGTTAAACTCAAGAGAAGAGTTTTTGGAGCGTGTCCGTCTCAAGAAGAAGAGTTTTGAGCGATGATTAGTCTGAGTTCGGAACTTTTGATAGTTCATAGCCGCACCCACCTTTTGGGTGTAGTGGCCAATCAGAGGCATGAATTCTGAGTGGGATAAACATTCTTTCTCTCCGTTTATGGTCCATTTGCATTTTTATTGCTGGTCTGGAGAGTTGGTGCAGTTTTACTTCACAGCATAGTAAAAATTGTATGATGTATTTCACGATCACATAGTGTACATCATTGTTCGAGGAATAAAAGGAAGATCATTTTGATACCAAGAAAGGAATCTCTAGAAGATATTAAAGCAAAAATACACTCATACACATGCATACAGGTGTTTAGAGTCTAACTAATACACGTAAAGAGTTGTAACTAGGTTAATATAATAGGGGAACATACATACAACACATGCATATACCAGATACATTTATAACTGCTTAATTATAGTCTAAATAAAGAAAATGTCTTTGTGTGTGTGTGTGATGTGTATTGACATTGTGGAGACAGACCACTAGTCAGGCCGTTGTTGCCTGGCACAGGGGGCAGGGTCATTTACTCCCTTTTGGAATGTGTTTGAGATTTGATGGGGAGACCAGAGAGGTAATCTGTTCAGCATCTTTTAGAAAGTGGGGGAAAGCCATTTAAATTTAGCATCCATATAAATGTAGAAGGTGAGGCCAGGTCTGTAATTTTATATGCAAATGTCAAAAGGCTAAAAGGGTCTCTTAAAACCTAAAGTGTCATCACCCATCAATGAGCCTAAGCAGACGCTACAATAATGAGGCTAGTTTCTGTGTTCATCCCCATGAATTAAAAGTTTTATTGGTTTGTTTTATTTGATTTTTGAATGTGTTACTTACCTGAACGTGGACTAGCCTAGATGTTGCAATGTGCTTAAATGACACTTCACTATGAATATATAACTGATCAAATTGAATGCTTTGTTTCTTGATTTTAGTGTTGTTGTTTTTTTGTTTTTTTTTGTGATTGCCTTTTTACCTTCAAAAAATATATATTTTTACAATTATTCTTTAAAAATGTTCCTTAAAATAAACAAGAATTTTTAATAAATCATGATGTGAGCTTAATGGGAACAGGTTTGTGCTTAATGGGTACAAAAATGTACCCATTAAGTTCAGCCAGACTTTTTGAATTTAATGATGTATATCTTAATTGAAATGCTTTTGTCATTTAAAATAAAATTACAAATTTTTGTGAGAGAGATTAATATTTTATTTTAATATAACTTTTTGTACTGAAAACAGTATCTTGTGCACTAAAAATGTCTCAATGTAGATTTTGGTGAGCTTAATAGGTATGTTTACCCTATGTTTGATAATTATTATTTGTGTTTATTTGAGTATTTGCTTTGAATGTTATGAATTTGTGAATGGAGACTCTTATTATATCATTGCAATGACACATTTAGATAGGTAAGGAAGTAGGTGGGGGAGTAAGGGGAAGCGGATACAATTTTCAGACCGTGTGTCACGTGGGTGAATGTTTGCTGATCACTAGCAGTAAAGCTTTGACTGAACTGTTGATTTTATGCTTGGCAAAAATAAATGATTAAGAAGTGATGCTACGGACTCACATACGTCAATTGTTCACCCCTACCTGGAGAGTGGCCTTTATTTCAAATTTGGCGCTATAACAGGAGTAAAACGATGCTAAAATTAGCGTTTCTCTGTATAAATGGATGGCGCAGATGCATGGTTTCATTTTTTACACACATGCTGAAATGCCCGTGATGCTTGCAGTGTTTTCAGCCCCTGTTGCCTTAATATATGAGTACATGAACACATGAACATGATCTCTAGAACTGTTCTGAGAGTCACTTCATGAGCATATTACTGTTTCATTTGAGAAAAAAATATCGTCACTTCATGTGTATCTACAAACATAAACTTGAAGGTCTTAACAGCAACCCGTCAAAATTCGGGTTGGTTTTGTCAGGACCACTATCTTCAAAATGATAGATACTTAGCATTAAGTTTGTTTTGGCGGTATGGTTCTGTTCTGGACAAAAACTCCCTGCACATCAGTGCGGACTCACATGACCTGCCAGAACTAACGCTTAATTTCAGGTTAACTTAAACTTAAACAGAAATGCATTACTTAATGTGGGTGATAGTACTGCTACTACTAAGAAAATTTGTATAAACATTATTTTTAAGGGGTATTTACCAGAAATATAATTTATTATAATTTATTTAGCAGAAAAATGTGAATACACAGTATTTTTGGGAAAAATAAATAAATAAAATAATACATATTTTTTTGTAAAATCTATTAATTGGACATGCTTTTGATTATTAAGATTTAATGAAATCATTGAAATTGAATCCAGAAAAGTAATGGAAAACACAAAATTTGGTAAAAAATAAAACTGAATTTGAGGGGGGAAAACACACATTTCATAGGGCCTTAAAAATTTAAATTTTCTTAAAATTTTTATAAATTACTGTTAAATTGTGTAAGTTTCAAGATTTCAATTAATTAGACATGCTTTTTGATGAATAACATTTTATTTAACCATTAAAACAGAGTATAGAAAATTAAAACGCAAAAAAAAAAAAACACACACAAAAAAAAAACAGAATCCTGAAAAATTTTAACAGAAAAAAATGAATTTGAAAAAAAAAAAAAAAAAACTCATTTCATAGGGCCCTATAATTATATACAGGTGCATCTCAATAAATTAGAATGTTGTGGAAAAGTTCATTTATTTCAGTAATTCAACTCAAATTGTGAAACTCGTGTATTAAATAAATTCAATGCACACAGACTGAAGTAGTTTAAGTCTTTGGTTCTTTAATTGTGATGATTTTGGCTCACATTTAACAAAACCCCACCAATTCACTATCTCAACAAATTAGAATACTTCATAAGACCAATAAAAAAATAAAAACATTTTAGTGAATTGTTGGCCTTCTGGAAAGTATGTTCATTTACTGTATATGTACTCAATACTTGGTAGGGGCTCCTTTTGCTTTAACTACTGCCTCAACTCGGCGTGGCATGGAGGTGATCAGTTTGTGGCACTGCTGAGGTGGTATGGAAGCCCAGGTTTCTTTGACAGTGGTTTTCAGCTCATCTGCATTTTTTGGTCTCTTGTTTCTCATTTTCCTCTTGACAATACCCCATAGATTCTCTATGGGGTTCAGGTCTGGTGAGTTTATTGGCCAGTCAAGCACACCAACACCATGGTCATTTAACCAACTTTTGGTGCTTTTGGCAGTGTGGGCAGCATCTTTAAAAAGCTGGTCAGCAGAAGGAAGCATGAAGTGCTCCAACACCAGCAGATGACATTGCACCCCAAATCATCACAGTCTGTGGAAACTTAACACTGGACTTCAAGCAACTTGGGCTATGAGCTTCTCCACCCTTCCTCCAGACTCTAGGACCTTGGTTTCCAAATGAAATACAAAACTTGCTCTCATCTGAAAAGAGGACTCTCAGTTCTTCTCCTTAGCCCCAGGTAAGACGCCTCTGACGTTGTCTGTGGTTCAGGAGAGGACAACTGTAGCCAAATTCCTTGACACGTCTGTGTGTGGTGGCTCTTGATGCCTTGACCCCAGCCTCAGTCCATTCCTTGTGAAGTTCACTCAAATTCTTGAATCGATTTTGCTTGACAATCCTCATAAGGCTGTGGTTCTCTCGGTTGGTTGTGCATCTTTTTCTTCCATACTTTTTCCTTCCACTCAACTTTCTGTTAACATGCTTGGATACAGCACTCTGTGAACAGCCAGCTTCTTTGGCAATGAATGTTTGTGGCTTACCCTCCTTGTGAAGGGTGTCAATGATTGTCTTCTGGACAACTATCAGATCAGCAGTCTTCCCCATGATTGTGTAGCCTAGTGAACCAAACTGAGAGACCATTTTGAAGGCTCAGGAAACCTTTGCAGGTGTTTTGAGTTGATTAGCTGATTGGCATGTCACCATATTCTAATTTGTTGAGATAATGAATTGGTGGGTTTTTGTTAAATCTGTGCCAAAATCATCACAATTAAAAGAACCAAAGACTTAAACTACTTCAGTCTGTGCGCATTGAATTTATTTAATACACGAGTTTCACAATTTGAGTTGAATTACTGAAATAAATGAACTTTTCCATGACATTCTAATTTATTGAGATGCACCTGTATATTTTTTTTTCTGGTAATAAAAATAGACCTAAGTGAATAATAGCCTTTTAAAATTACTTAAAATACATATATAATAGCAATGAGGCAATAATTAGTTAAAATTAATTAGGAATAATTAGTTCAAATAAAATATCAAAAGCAAGTAATCATATTTTTTTGTTAATAAAATGGTTAAAATATATAATGTATTATACAAAATAGAGCTAATGTACATTACACATTATAATAAATGCCTGCAGATGGCGCCAACTGCCTGACAATTGTTTTTCACTTTACTTCGTGAACTAAGGGTGTACTCACACTAGGCATGATTGTCCTCCTTCGCCACTCCCCCACTGGCCTGCACTCACATTGCACTTTACGTTCCGGGCTGGAGCATACTTGCGTCATTATGAATGAATAAATGAAGGAACGAATGAGGCATTTATATAGCACTTTGTGTATCGCTGTACACTGAAGGTGCTTTACAATAACCTATGTTTGCGTAGGTGTATAAATGATTTACCTTACAAATCTGATGAAATGGCACACTCTGTATTCCCAGATGAACGTTATAATAAACACAACAATATGCAGAAATCGAATTTGAGACGCACCAGACATGTAAAGGATAGCAGATTGTGTGTAGCAGCATATACTGTGAACTAAGCTGCTCTGACACGCACATATGTACGTAACCTATAATGACAGCGCATATATTAATCCCGCATTGCATATTTAATTGAGTCATAACGTTTGTGAATTCACAATAGCGCTATGCTTTATTAAATGGGTTTCTCACACAGCTTTGGAAAACGTTTAATAATGCATTTCATGGATTCTCGTCCATGGAATGCGCCACTTCCAGATTTTGCCAATTACTCAATGTGTGAACTTTGCGTGATTGCTCAAAATGTAATCAAGGATTTTTTAAAATTGAGTACTTTAATTGAATCGAGGAATCATGACAGAACTACTATTTTCGTTGACGAAATACAACAAAAATAGGAACTTGTGTCTAAAATAGAAGTCAATTAATATTAACTTCTTGTTTATTGGATTGTTTCATAAAATCAACATCACATTTGCAATCATACTGATATTTGGAGAAAAAAAAAAACTACCCTTTGTTTGATCACATCAGATGATATCAATATAAAACATATAAAAGTGTTTTAATAAACTAAATCACGCAGTGAGCATGAACTCTTATGTCAGACTCTAATTTCGCAAGTCTAACCTATCTCATAGTGTATGCGTGCACCCCAAGTGTGTTTTTGTTTGTTTTTTGCGATATACTCTATTAACGTCAAATTTGCATATAGTTTAAACAACAATTACGATATTATCGCAGACTATCACACACCCTCCTAGGTGGGATCCATATTTTTGCAAGTTTATACTTTTTTTTTTTTTTTTTGGACTGAAATGGATTTTATTTATTAGACTCTTGCCAAGAAGACCACAAAGACATGTATGAGTGTGCTCACCTGTGTTTGTGAATGGTTGCTTGCAGCATTTAATCATCCGTGTTTTAAATTGTCACCGTTTTGATTATTCAGGAAACAAGGACACTTGCAGAGATTGCTAAGGCTGAGTTAGATGGCACAATGCTGGGGAACAGACCAATTCGTATTCGTTTTGCCACACACGGGGCTACACTCACAGTACGAAACCTGTCTCCAGTGGTGTCAAATGAGCTTCTGGAACAGGCCTTCTCACAGTTCGGACCAGTTGAGCGGGCAGTTGTGGTGGTTGATGACCGAGGCCGACCCACAGGGAAGGGGATTGTGGAGTTTGCCAATAAGCCTGCTGCCAGGAAAGCCTTGGACCGCTGTTCAGATGGAGCCCTTTTGCTTACAATGTAATAACTTTCATTTTCTCAGTACGATCTGTGTAGATTAGTGATAAACCTATCAGTTAAGAGAATATTTAAAGTTACAGGTCTTTATGCCTTGTCAAAATATTATTTATTTCACATAGATTTTTTTATCCTTCAGGTCCCCTCGTCCAGTCATTATTGAGCCAACAGAACAGTTTGACGATGAAGATGGGCTGCCAGAAAAGCTGTTGCAAAAATCAGCACAGTATCACAAGTATGTCAACAAGACCATTTAGATTAACTGTATTCTGAATTTTGACAGCATAACTATAAGGAGAAAAAAAGAATGTCTCAGTGGAGTTTTAAATTAGCCATAAATTAATCACAACAATCTGCAATACAGAGAAAGGGAGTACCAACCACACTTTGCACAGCCAGGCACCTTTGAATTTGAGTACTCATCTCGCTGGAAGGCTTTGGATGAGATGGAGAAACAGCAGAGGGAACAAGTCGAACGGAACATACAAGAGGCAAAGGAGAAATTGGAGGCTGAAATGGAGGCCGCCAAACATGAGCATCAACTCATGATGATGAGACAAGGTAGTACGCAGCTATAAGAGCCATTTACAATATTTTGAGGGAAATACTTAAGTATTTGGATATAATGAAGTTTTTGTGCTTGAAAAAACAGCTATGCGTTTCAATTATATTGATTCTGTGATGAAAACTGACAAGAGTAGACAATGAGTGTTATACCACATTGTTGTGTCTCATTTCCCTCATTCAGGGAACAGTACTAATGTTCTGAACTTTGTCAGTGTTAATATTTGTGAACTTATATTAACAGATCTAATGAGACGTCAAGAGGAACTGCGCCGCTTGGAGGAGCTCAGGAATCAGGAGCTGCAGAAACGCAAGCAGATTGAAATGAGGTGTGCCTTTTGTCTGAAAGAGAGTAAATGTATTTATGTAGGCTATGCCATTGATTCTCACCTGGTATGACCATGGGACCCACATTTTCCCATGGTCATCAAGCCGCATCAACCCATTTATACCAGTCAAAAGTTTTTGAACAGTAAGATTTTTAATGTTTTTAAATAATTATCTTCTGCTCACCAAGCCTGCATTTAGACTGTGTGCAGAATTATTAGGCTACTTGATATTCTAGTCATATTTTTTTTCCAAGAACATTTTACCAATTCCAAACCACATCAATCTTAATAACTACTATTGATTTTGTATTTTATCATTTATAAGTGATATATAATTGTCCATGAAGGCTGAAAGTCAAAAACTCCTTATTTCAGGTGTGCAGAATTATTAGGCAGGTTTTCTTTTACAGATAAAATTTGCCAAAAAAGAGATTGAACTCAAGAATAAAAGTGAAAAAAAAAAAATGCCCATGAGAAGGATGCAATACTAATGCAATAATAGAATTATCAAAGTTAAGGCATGGCCATTGGGCAGCGAAATGCTCATTGGGTCAGCACAGTCAGAAAAAAAAAAAACAGGTGGAGAAGAAAAGACACGTTAACTGCAACAGAATTAAGAATGTGAAGAATTAGGTGAGAAACCATCAGGAACCATTTAGTCTCCAGCACCATCATTTTCCAGAACTGCAACCTTCCTGGAGTCTCCACAAGTGCAATGTGTCAGGTTCTCAGAGACTTTGCTTGGGTATAAAATTATTTAAAATGGCCCTCACTTAATAAGAATAAGGAAGGAAGGAAGCATTTATATAGCGCTTTTATTTTAACCACCACCAGTGTGCAGCATCCACTTGGATGATGCGACGGCAGCCACAGGACAACGGCGCCAGTGCGCTCACCACACACCAACTACAGGTGGAGAGGAGAGAGTGTCATAGAGACAATCAAGTGGATGGGGATTATTAGGAGGCCATGATTGACAAGGGCCAGTGGCGGGAATTTGGCCAGGACACCGGGGTTACACCCCTACTCTTTACGATGAGTGTCATGGGATTTTTAATGACCACAGAGAGTCAGGACCTCGGTTTAACGTCTCATCCGAAAGACAAATAACATGCTGAAGTGTTGTGAAATACATGAAGACTGATTTTGTATGGGCTTTATGGACAGATAAGTTGTGAGTAACTCTTGAAGGATCAGCATCACATCCTCTTGTGCCACTGTTTGAAGAATTTCTCTTCCAGAATCTGGCACTAAGTTTTAGGAGCTCATTTTAGTTCATCTCCTATCCTGAAAAGTCTGTCTTGCAGGATTGATTAAAAATGAGCTTCTAAAACTTACTGCCAGATTCTGGAAGATAAATTCTTCAAACAGTGGTACAAGAGGATGTGATGCTGGTCCGTCAAGAGTCACTCTCAACTTATCTGTCCATAAAGCCTATAAAGAATCAGTCAGCATATTATTCTTATTAAGTGAGGGTCATTTTAAAGAATTTTTTTACTAAAAGCAAAGTCTCTGAGAACCTGACACATTCCACTTCTGGAAACTCCAGGAAGGTTGCAGCTCTGGAAAATGATGGTGCTGGAGACTAAATGGTCCCTGATGGTTTCTGACCTAATTCTTCACATTAATTCTTAATTCTTTTGCCGTTAACGTGTCTTTTCTTCTCCACCTGTATTTTCTGAGTGTGCTGACCCAATGAGCATTTCGCTGCCCAATGGCCATGCCTTAACTTGCATCCTTCTCATGGGCATTTGATAATTTTTTTTTACTTGTATTCTTGAGTTTAGTCTCTTTTTTTGGCTCATTTTATCTGTAAAAGAAAACCTGCCTAATAATTCTGCACACCTGAAATAAGGAGTTTTTAACTTTCAGCCTTCATGGACAATTATATGTCACTTATAAATGATTAAATACAAAATCAGTAGTAGTTATTAAGATTGATGTGGTTTGGAATTGGTAAAATGTTCTTGGAAAAAAAATATGACCAGAATATCAACTTGCCTAATAATTCTGCACACAGTGTATTTGATCCAAAATACAGCAAAAGCAGTAATATTGTGAATTTTTTTTTTTTTCTATTTAAAATGACTGCTTTCTATTTGAATACATTTTAAAATATCATTTATTCCTGTGATCAAAGCTACATTTTCAGCATCATTACTCCAGTCTTCAGTGTCACATGATCCTTCAGAAATCATTCTAATATGCTGATTTACTGTTCAAAAAACATGTATTTTTCTTCTTCTTCTTCTTCTTCTTATCAATATTTAAAACAGTTAAGTATATTTATTTTTATAGGATTTTTTGATGAATAGAAAGATCCAAAGATCAGCATTTATCTGAAATAAAAAGCTTTTTTGTATCATTATATACAATATCATTCAAAAGCTGCTTTTTTTTTTTTTTGGAGAAAGAAATTATAGAAATTACTTTCATATTTAATTAAATAATTTTTATATAGCAAGGATGCTTTAAATTGATAAAAAGTGACAATAAGGACCTTTATAATGTTACGAAAGATTTCTATTTCAGATAAATTCTGTTCGTCTAAACTTTCTATTCATCAGAGAGTATATGTATGTATATATATATATATATATATATATGTGTGTATAGAGAGAGAGAGAGAGATCCAATATCACAAAAGTAGACGTGAAAAGTAGACTATATGGCTGCATATAGTGGCACGCCTCGGCCACAGGCTCTAGGTAATTACGAATCATGAATTAAATATAAATTAATGTTAAAACACTTATTTTAAAAGTTTGCAATGTGGCTAAATGATGCCTGTGTTGATTTTATTGATCAAATACTGTACATTTTTTTACTTTACATTAAAGTACAGTACAGTTTTTTTTTTTTTTTTTTTTTTACTTTTTATATACAGTACAGCTTTTATTTAACTTTTAGATACAGTGCATTTTAATTTAATCATTTAAGTTTTTTATTTGACCTGTCCTGTATGTAAGCACAGTGCAGTGTTAATGTTCAAACTGTATTTAAGTTTCAAGTTTGTTTTATTTATATAGCACATTTAAAAACAACAAGCATGGCTGACCAAAGTGCTGAACAAACAAAGACATAAAACACAGGACAACCCACAGATTCATACCATAAACTCACAGTGAATTAAAAGCCAAAGAAAAGAAATAGGTTTTAAGAGATGATTTAAAAACAGTTAAAGACTGTGCTGATCTGATTTAGGCTGGGAGGCTGTTCTACAGCCTAGGTCCAGAAACCGCAAAGGCTCTATCCCCTCTATGCTTTAACCGTGATCTGGGGACAGAGAGAAGTCTTTGATCACCAGACCTCGAGTTGGATTGTATGGATAAAGTTGATCAGATAAATAGCTTGGTGCTAGATTATTTATAGATTTATAAACATAGAGAAGAATTTTGAACTCAATTATAAGATGCATAGGTAGCCAATGTAACGATTTCAGAATTGGAGTAACGTGATAAAATTTATGTTGTCCTTTGAGGAATTTAGCAGTGGCGTTTTGTACTAATTGTAGACGAGTGATGGAAGATTTAGAAATGCAGAGATAGAGAGTTGCAGTAATCCAAGCGAGTTGTAATGAGCGTATGGATAGCAATCTCTAAAGTTTTCACAGAGAGAAAAGATTTAATTTGGGAGAGAAGACGTAGCTGTAAAAAACAGGAACTAATAACCGCATTTATTTATCAAATTTAAGACTCTGATCCCAGAAAACACCTAGGTTCTTAATACAGGAAAAAGTAAAAGGAGCAAAGTAGTCCAGATCGATACTTCTGCTCCCTGAATTTTCACTAGGGCCAAAGACTATAACCTCGGTTTTTGATTCATTCGGAAATAGAAAATTATGAGAGAACCACGTTTTCACTTCATCCAGGCATGCAAAAAGAGATTCCAGAGCAGCATGTTTATTTAGTTTCAGAGGTAGATAAAATCATCTGCACAGCAGTGAAATGATACACCATGTTTTCTGAAAATGGGTGCGAGAATAGAACCCTGCGGCACTCCACAGGAAAGTTTAGCAGGCAATGAAGAAAAATTGCCCAATCTGACAGAGACACTTCTATTTGTTAAATATTATTTGAACCAGCTAAGAACAGTTCCCTGGAAGCCCACAAAATATTCTAGTTGAGATAAGAGTTTTATGATCAACTGTATCAAAAGCCGAGGTTAAGTCTAACAGAATTAGGATAATAGAGTCAGTCGCCAACATAATATCATTAAGGACCCGTAATAAAGCAGACTTTGTGCTGTGCAGAGGCTTAAAACCAGACTGGAATGTTTCAAAAAATATGATTTGCACTAAGGAAAGACTATATCTAAATAAACACAGTTTTCTCGAGTGCTTTTGTAATAAACGGAAGATTTGAGATGGGTCAAAAATTATTAAAATTACTAGCATCAAGAGAAGGTTTCTTAAGAAGAGGAGTCACAGTAGCTTCTTTGAGGCTATCAGGTATAGTTCCTGAAACTAGACATTTATTCAAAAACGACACCAAGCTAGGGCCAACCGAGTCGAAAATTTGTTTTAAAATACATGGAGGGAGAACATCATGAGAGCAAAAAGAAGGTTTCAAATGGTCGATAGTTTCTTTGAGAGACTGGAGGAGAAACTGGATCAAAATCACTCCATATAACAATTTACAATGTTTAAAGTGGTTGACAATAACAAAAAATTCTTATTAGGAATAAAACTGCCTCGTATTTGAAATGTGAATGGTTGTAGCTGAATAATTAGGCCTACTATGCTACTGTATTTTAATGTTGGTCATTATGGTGGTACTTGGAGAGCCAAATATTTTCTGAGGTGGTACTTGGTGTAAAAAGTTTGAGAACCACTGTAGTACACTAGTAGGAGAGAGAGATTGACTGAGTGAGTGTGATTAACTTACCTGCATCTAATACAGCATTCATTCTTCAGATCAATCTCATTTTCACAATAAAAAATTAGTTTGAATGTCTGATAGGCTCGTACTATCCTTTCATCTGTTAAGGGTGATTTCCGATGACAGCGCTACTTTGGCAACTTCGGCAAGCAGAGTGATACAAACGGGGAAACGGCTGTTGGAGTTCTGTTGAACTTTAATATCACACTTTTATCAGCCAATCAGATTTGAGGACCAGAAATAACTGTTTTGTGTGTGTGTATTACACTTTGTAATAACTGCACACTATGAATCATGAGTTAAGCATTAGTAAATAGTCAATTCAACCTTTATAAAGAATTGTTCCAGCATTAACCCTTTATAGGGCACTCATTGAAATACTTGGAAATTCAAAATTTCAACCCTGGAGTGTTATTGGAGGTTACTAAAAGACTTAAACTTTTGTGACTTTAAAAAAAAAAAAATCCTTTTCATGTTGAAAATCAAGGTCAATGAAGTTACCATATATGGTTCCTCGCCAGTCTATGGTCATTATTTTTCCCAAAAAGCATATACATTTAAAATATAAGAAACATATATAAAATATAAATAAATACATGAAACCTATATACATTTCATAGAATTTTTATTTAGGAACATTTTTTACTTTTATTTAGGAACTTTTTTTTTTTCATGTGTCATAACTGTAGTCCAGTCACTTAGGCAACGGCTTCATGGTACTTGATAAAGCAGTTGCGTTCAGCATTGAGGCACAGGTGGACCTTACAGACCCTGCAGACCACATTTGACCTCAAAATGTTCCCCTTCCTGCTGCATTACTTGCAGGTCTGGCGGTTGGTGTAGACAGGGGCATGGAACAGGGACGTGTCAAACCGCAAAGAAGCATCTGGGTTGTGGTTGCGGTGTCCCCGGATAGGCATGGGGACATCAACAGAGGTGCTGGGTGCACATGGAAATGATGAGCTCCTTCGGGGGCGAGACATAACTGGCCTCTGGCTGCTGCAACTCCTAAACACCTGGATCCGGAAGTTCTTCAATGACAGGCCATCATCCACAGCAAGAGCCTTGATGTCCCGCCTGTACATGATCCAGGCATTCGTGAGGCTGACATCTATTGCATACGCAAACATCCGCATGTACCACCTCTTGGATTTCATGGGGGTGCGGTAGAGGTGAACCAGCATGTCACTCTTGTCAATGCCCCCCATGTTGGCATTATAGCTCTTGATAACAGCAGGGCAGCTTACCGGTTCCTTCCTCTTGGTGTCACTGCAGTACCGGTAGACTGAGGATATGGGCTCCACCCCCATGTCTGTTGACAGCAGAGAGACGACCCTGTTGTCCTTCCACCTGAGGGCCAGGATCTCATCATCACTGGTGACGTAGTCATGTACACCACGAGGGACAGCCTTTTTCTCCATGTCCTTGATGGACTTCAATGGAGGTTTGCCTATTCTGGTGTCCCTAGCTGTCCCCGTGTACCTGCAGTTCTTGTCTTTGAGGTACCGCACTATCTCCAGGCTGGTGAAGAAGTTGTCCGCAAAGATGTGCTGTGGTGGTGGACGAGGACATGGTGCTGGCCAGGACAGAGACTATCTGGCTGGTGACCCCCATGGCTTGTTGTTCAGATGTCATGGGGACACCGTGGGCCTGCAGTGTAGTTTTGCCCTGGTATAGCACCAGGTCATGAATAAAGCCATCCTCAGAAGCCCTGGCAAACAACTTAAACCCCCATTTGTCCGGCTTGCTCTTGATGTACTGCCTCAGGTTGCCAGCTGTCTTGCCTTTGTAGGCAACCATAACTTCGTCCACAGACTGCTTGGGGGTCTGTGGCTCACTCCTGAAGACAGTAACCAGGTGGTTGAACAGTGGCCGGACTTTAAAGAATCTGTCGATGGTGCCAGGGATCTGGGTGTTGTCATTAAAGTGGACAAGCCTTCTCATCAGCCTGAACCTCTTAGATGACATGATGTTTGCAACTTGAGGGACCCTGGTCTCCATTGCCCAGTAGTCCTCAATGGAGGGCAGCTCAGAAATCCCCATGTAGAGGAGGATGGCCACAAAGTTCCTCACCTCATCTTCAGTGGTGGTGAAGGTGGTGTTGACGTCCTTCTGGGTTGCATACAAGTTGTATTGGTATGCTATGTGCTTGATGACACGGGGGCTGAAGTACTTGCTGAAGTAAGCATATGGAGTATCGATGAAGTCAGGGGGAACGTGCTGGTACTCAGGCAGGGCTTGGTTGTCCAGGTCAACCTTCTTCCAGGTGGTTAGCCTGAATGCTGGCTTCCCTTCTTTGTGGGGCCCTTGGTTTGTGGTGCTGGCTGGTCTTCATCCTCCTCCTCTTCATTGTCGTCGTCTTCGTCCTCAAGCTCCTCCACTGCAGTCTGCACACACTTCCTCTTGGCAGAGGGGCCCATGTCACTCGGGCACTCGTGGGTAAGTGGGATGAAGTCGGGGTCTGCCGCGTCGTCGACTTCCTCATCAGAGCCCTCGTCGTCACTGATGGCGGGGTCAGCTGGCACAACAGCAGTCACCCTCTTTCCATTAAAGAGCCGAGTAGACAGCTGCAAAAGAAAAGTATGTTTTTGAGTCAATATCAGGCCCACTTTTAGTTATTTGTGAAGGAAAACAGTAACAGTGAAGTACAGATCTACTGAAAACAAAGAATATTGACATGTAAATTGTAAATATATAATAAGAAATGAAAAATAGCACTAAGTACTGGTGGTACCACTCATTTTAGCAGTAATAAGGCTCACAGTAAAAATAAAAATAAAATAAACACCAATATATGCCATTTAAGTATAATAAAAACTGTTATAAGGTCATAAAACTGAACAAAATTACACATATTTCCCTAGTTATGGCGTGATCATTTCAATAAATGGTTTATGTTTTGCACTGGATCACTGCATAATGTTTTACAAACCTGTGGCAACATCCAATGCACTCTTGAGTAGAATTGTTGTACATTATAATGCATTTAAGTGAAAAATAGCACTATAAATACTGGTGGTACCACTTATTTTAACAGTAATGAGGCCTCACAGTAAAAATAAACACCAATATATGCCATTTAAGTATAATAAAATCTGTTATAAGGTCATAAAACTGAACAAAATTACACACATTTCCCTATTTATGACTTAATCATTTCAATAAATGGATTGGATCACTGCATAATGTTATACAAACCTGTGGCAACATTCAGTGCACTGTTAAATACTATTGTCCTAAGTTATAATGCATTATTTAAAAAAAAAAAACCTAAAGTATAGCTTACTAGACGCATCAGGCGTATGTCTATAAATGGACACACTGTAGCTTGCGCTAGTTTTACCTGAATGTACAACTGTACACTTGAATTTTTATAAATTTTTTTTTTTAATGAAACTGCAGAGGTTTATTTTTATTTTTTATCAAGTGTACAGTTGTACAGTTTAATTTTTTGCATCTTGAAAAAAATATTTCTGTTCTGTATCCCTCTGTGTTGTTTGTTTAACTTTTCTGTTTGGTAGATGATCAAGCCTTTAAATCTGCTTTGTAAATGCTTTATAAGGTATAAACAGTCCTCACTTTAGATGAGCTCAAAAATAGATGGCTGGCAATAAATGTTTGATAACTACCTGACTAAATCATGAATTACAGCAGAAATGTGTGTTAATAAAGTATGTATTAACACACTGAACAATTATTATCATGTCTCTAAATAATAAGAAATAAGATTTATAAATGTACATTTAAATAGTTTATTAATTATTTACTTATTATAAATCTTTATAAATGATCTTTATAAATGATCTTTATAAATGATCTTATGAACCACTGACAACTCCTAAATAACTGGTTTGTAAATAACGTAATTTAGAAATGATAAATTGATCATTATTAAAGTATGAATACAATTATTAAACATTATATATTTGCTCAAGAACAAAACATTTATAGCTGTATTTATAAAATGCTTACTAATGCCTATTAATGCTGGAACAATGCTTTATAAAGGTTGAATTGACATGAACTAACATTAAACAATATATTTTGACAGTATTTATTAATGCTGCTTGCAGCTATATTTTTTTTATTCTTCTCTGAAATGAATCGCATTTTTGAGGGCCTAAACATGATCGAAAAGTCATGAAATTTTGCACATACATCAGAACTGGCGAAAATTTACAAAAAAAGTCTCTTGAGGCAAAACCCGAAATCCAACAGGAAGTCGGTTATTTTTAATTTTCTCGGCAAATTTTGTGTCATTTTTGCCAATTTCAGGCGTTGTTTTTTAACAAACTCCTCCTACAGATTAATTCAGATGAACACCAAATTTGGTCAGTGTAATCTAAAGGCCTTTGCGATGTTAAATTGTGAAGATCTTGAGTTTTCGTTGAAGGGTGTGTCCCTGGCGGCCTGACAAATTTCGATGTTTTGCCATGAAAGAGGAAGTTGTTTTAACTCAGGCATGCAATATCCGATCTGCACCAAACGTCACATGTTTGATAAGTCTCCTGACCTGAAGAGATCTACGTGACCATTTTCAGTTAAAGTCATAGCGCCACCTGCTGGCAACAGGAAGTGGCATGCAGAGATGGAAACTCGAGTATGCGACTTGGACTTGAGTCACACTTAAGTCGCATAAATAAAGACTTGGGACTTGACTTGGACTCGTGAACAGCTGACTCGAGACTTGACTTGGACTCGTGACTTGCGAGACTCGTAAAAAACGCAAGTCACTTGGTATGGGAGTTTATATGAATATATCTCTGAGGGGAACTGGTTGTCTTTTAGAAAAGTTTAGATGGAATTTTATTTTCATCTTGCCTCCGTATAATGCTTATTAATGTAGTGTTCATAACCACAGCGCTGCTTTGTTTACAGTGGCAACCAAGGAAACGATGTTTAATTGCTTTTCAAGAGCTACCTGCTGGCAGAGAGTGAATCTGCATTAATTCAGCCTGTTTGCTGTTTTGTTTCATGCAGATGTTTTATGTAGAATAGTTTCACAAAACTAAAGTCAGACCATTTTGTTTTTGCTTCAAATTTTGAAATTATACAATCCAAATTAGATTAAAAAACTGCTCATGCTGGATGTATGCAACCTCTTTGTTTGGATTGTGTTGTGTTTAAAATGCAATGGTTGCCTCTAATTTTAAATGGAAAAAGAGCACAGACAAAGCCATAGTTTGTTTATATGAGATTTATTTGATTTGTGTAATTCATTTGATTAATTGGGGTTTGTTTTAAAATTTAGTTTTGTTGTTTGACATTATTTCAATTTTACAAAGAAATGTGCAGCATTTTATCTGACAATTAATAAATGGACACCTTTTCATTTCTAATTTGTCTTAAATTTTGTTAAAGTATTTTTTTTGTTGTTGCTGAGAAAATCATATCGTGAAATCAGTATTTCAAAACTGATTTAGCCTCAATAACTAGCTGAATGAACTGTTGCTAATAAATACAGGTGCATCTCAATAAATTAGAATGTTGTGGAAAAGTTCATTTATTTCACAAATTGTGAAACTCGTGTATTAAATAAATTCAGTGCACACAGACTGAAGTAGTTTAAGTCTTTGGTACTTTTAATTGTGATGATTTTGGCTCACATTTAACAAAAACCCACCAATCTCAACAAATTAGAATATAGTGACATGACAATCAGCTAATCAACTCAAAACACCTGCAAAGGTTTCCTGAGCCTTCAAAATGGTCTCTCAGTTTGGTTCACTAGGCTACACAATCATGGGGAAGACTGCTGATCTGACAGTTGTCCAGAAGACAATCATTGACGCCCTTCACAAGGAGGGTAAGCCACAAACATTCATTGCCAAAGAAGCTGGCTGTTCACAGAGTGCTGTATCCAAGCATGTTAACAGAAAGTTGAGTGGAAGGAAAAAGTGTAGATGAAAAAGATGCACAACCAACCGAGAAAACCGCAGCCTTATGAGGATTGTCAAGCAAAATCGATTCAAGAATTTGGGTGAACTTCACAAGGAATGGACTGAGGCTGGGGTCAAGGCATCAAGAGCCACCACACACAGACGTGTCAAGGAATTTGGCTACAGTTGTCCTCTCCTGAACCACAGACAACGTCAGAGGCGTCTTACCTGGGGCTAAGGAGAAGAACTGGACTGTTGCCCAGTGGTCCAAAGTCCTCTTTTCAGATGAGAGCAAGTTTTGTATTTCATTTGGAAACCAAGGTCCTAGAGTCTGGAGGAAGGGTGGAGAAGCTCATAGCCCAAGTTGTTTGAAGTCCAGTGTTAAGTTTCCACAGTCTGTGATGATTTGGGGTGCAATGTCATCTGCTGGTGTTGGTCCATTGTGTTTTTTGAAAACCAAAGTCACTGCACCCGTTTACCAAGACATTTTGGAGCACTTTACAATTTGAGTTGAATTACTGAAATAAATTAACTTTTCCACGACATTCTAATTTATTGAGATGCACCTGTAGAACAAAGACTTGAGACGTGACTTGGACTCCACCTCAAAGACTTAAGACTTGACTTGGACTCTGCTTTAAAGACTTGAGACTTGACTTAGACATGATCTCAAAGACTTGAGACTTGACTTGGACCTCAGAGACTTGTGGACATGTTTGGTGGTATGTTTTACGTTATAACGAACTCCTTCTGGAGATTACGTCATGCTTTATACTGACTTAAACAAACCACGTCCAATCTGCACCAAACTGGCCTGAAGACATCTACATGTCAATATTCAGTTATAGTCATAGTGCCACCAGCTGGCAGCAGGAAGTTTGACACACATAAATTAATTTGACATATTCCTTATATATTTACCACTTTAAATGCATATTGATCACCATTTGCTGTTTTACTAAAGCCACCAGGTGGTGGTGAGCCCGGGTGCAAGGGCCCTTTCATCGCTGCTTGCAGCTTTAATGTTTATTGTTCTTTAATACTAACATTATAACATGAATTTGCAGTGAAACTGTTATACAGTTAAATTTATTTATACCATAGTCCAGTGTTTGCCACAGACTTGCACTCTATTTGTGGTGGCATATATATATATATATATATATATATATATGTAAATTCATTCTCTGCCAGCAGGAGGCGCTGTTGGAGTGGTACAAATCGAGATTTCCCTGGTAACCGCTGTACACAAAGCAGCAGTCACAAACCCTGCTTTTCTGAGACATTACATGCAAGAAGAAATGACATCCAAACTTTTATTATAAGTTTCGTTATATAAAAACACCCGCACTGGTGTTCGATTTTGAAATGTGCAGTGTTCATGTTTATTCAAAGAAGTCAAAGCCTTTTGGAAAATCTATTTGTGGCGGTCAGTTTTGATATTGTGGCAGGCGCCATAAATAAATCAATGAATGGAAAACACTGTAGTCTCATAATTGAAGTGTAAATTCTGCAGATTACATCATTGTCCAGTATTGTACTGTCAGCAGTTTATAAAAACGTTTTCATAATTGTAACATACATATTTACATACATAATTATTCAGCTGCATGTGTAGTAACTTGCGAAAAATTGACGCTACAGCAGCACTTCTTCGTCGTCGTCTTGTCTAATGCAGTCAACCAAGCGTTCTAACCACGACCTCGCCCCTCTCCACCCCCCAACCATTCGAATTTCCATAGGCAGGAAATATTTTAATGATATTCTAATGGGACACTTTGTGACATCACAAAACCCGGAAAACAACGCTGTCGTCCAAACGAGCCGTTTGTTGTAGTCCTTGAAAAGGATTTTCTGGGTTATCTCCCTTTGGAGTGGACTTTGAGATTTGTAGCTTTGTAGATCTTTTTTATGCCCAAACATACACACTACACATTGACTAAAATTCAAAAAGTGAAAAAGCATAATAGGACCCCTTTAAAAAAAAAAAAAATTACACACAAACGTACCTTCCCCTTTTACATACACATAAATTGTAAGAATATGACTAATATTGATGAATAACCAGCCTATAAGGTATGGCTATTAAATAGCAGTCCCAAACTAGTTTAATATTACTTCAGTAAAAGTTTTAAAGTATGTGGTATTTATTGTACTTACGTATGACAATTATTTTTAAATATTAAGCATACTTAAGTATTGAAAGTAAAAGTACAAGTAAAAGCAAAATAGAAAAGGAGCAAATTAATATTAAAAAAAATAAAATTATACACCGTTTGAGCTGGACTGTGTACTTTTGCGTCCATTAATTTTTCGTTTTTTAACCCAGAAATGAAATACGGAAAATGCTGTTTATTCTTTAATGGTTCAAACACTGATGAATAATCAGGTACAAACTAATTTTCATTAGTCAACATTCCTATTTCATTAAAAATCGTAAAAATGATATAAAGCTTGTTTTTTAATGTATAGGCTATAGCAAATTTGCTCAAAACAGAAATATTTATGATTAATTATAACTGGTTATAATTACTAATAAATATTTAGATTAGATCTTAGAATTAACTGTAGCAGAATCGATATCACAATTATTTGATCTGGCCGTCCACCGAGCAGACAATATAATCATTTATCAATTCTAGGAAAGATTATTTTCCTAGCCAAGGAAGAATAGCTTTCCTACTTTATGCAGTACTAGCAATAGTTTAGCATGTAGCAAGGATCAACATTCAGTGACTTCGAATTGTGAGCAGAACACAGAGACAGTCAATTGTGAATATAAGGGATTTAATAAATGAAACTATAGCTAACACAAAACTAAACTAAGCAAAACATATATACAGAATGAAGTAAAGTAAGGAAAGAGAGAGAGAAGAATAAAGAATGTTAGTATTTCACATCAATTAACCACAACCCAATGAGAATCATCAAAGAATCAAAGATCATCTTAAAAGGGGGCTCAAACTTAAACACGCATCTAAATAGTTGTAAACGGTTACTTGCATTGGCTTTGTTGCTGAACAAGAGTCCTGATGTGATAGACAACAGAGGTTCTTGATGAGTTCTTTAGGAGTGAGCTGGAGGTTTTCTTCAGGTTCCTCTGAAGATGGGAAAGTCCACAGTGAATCGACAAAGTTACTTGAAGATTAGAACTGCCGGAAAATCAAACTCAAGAGGAGAGTTTTGAAGAGTCTTGAAGAGTGTCTGTCTCAAGAAGAAAGGTTTTTCTGAGCTACGATTAGTTTGAGTTTGGAACTTTTGATAGTTCCTAGCCGCACCTTTTGGGTGGAGTGGCTAATCAGAGGCATGAATTTTGAGCGGGAGAAACTTTCTTTGTCTCTGTTTATGGCCAATTTGCATTTTTATTACTGGTCTGGAGAGTTGGTGCAGTTTTACTTCAAAGCATAGTACAAATTGTATGATGCATTTCACGATCACATAGTGTACATCATTGTTTGAGGAATAAAAAGAAGACCATTTTGATAGCAAGAAAGAAACCTCTAGAAGATATTAAAGCAGAGATACACTCATACACCTGAATATAGGCGTTTAGAGTCTAACTAATACAAGTAAAGAGTTGTAACTAGGTTAATATAATAGGGGAGCATACATACAACACATGCATATACCAGATACATTTATAACTGCTTAATTATGGCCTAAATACAGAAAATGTCTTTATGTGTGTGTGTGATGTGTATTGAAATTGTGGAGACATACTAGTTGGCGCTAAAACGTTTTTTTTGGCTCTATAATTACGTGGCGTTTCACAAATCCACACAATATGTATATCATTTGATGGATCTCCTCATAATGAACAACTTTGCCTCAAGAACCATTGCTGTCAATCAAATCGTTCATTAATTATTCACAAATATGAAAGGTTGCCTATCATATTTCAAAATGTTGCACTCGATTTCACACATTTTATTCTGGAGTTATAGTTTGGGAAAAGTTCAACTCGTAAATGCATTCAACTTTGTCACAACAACACATTATCGAATGCAAATAAGAAACATTACTTACACTGTATAAAATATCTCCTCCTCCACCGACTCCAGCTGCGCTCGCGTTCTGTTTGTGAGGTAAACAAAGCTTTTTTTCTCTCAGCGCGTCTTCTGAGGGTAAATACAAGGCTTTTTCCTCTCAGTGCGTTTCTGAGGTAAATACAAGGCTTATTCCTCACAGCATGTTCTTCCAAAACTGAAAAGTATCTGAGATGAACGCGTTGCTGCTTTGTTTACAGTGGTGTGGCCGTTTACATGCCGCGTGTCTCACGTGGAGATTTGTAATAACAATAGCGCGAGCAGCGCATGGGCGTGACCTAATTACAGATAATGAGACCAGACAGAAAAACTTGTCCTTGTCCATGTCCTTGGTTTCATATGGATTACTTTATCACAGAATATTTGTTTTCGGTAAGACTTACTTAATTTAAGAGTAGATATGTATAGATATATACATATCTCTTTCTATAGATATATTTCTCATGTCTCTGTGTGAAGTATTTGCTGAGTTACAGTTCATTTTAGTGACGTGTTTCAAAAAGCAGTTCTTGGAGACGGAGAAGACAGAGAGTGCACCCTGTTTGTTTTCTTTATTCTTCAAAAGCACAAAGTTTAGTTGTTATGAGTGTATACAAATAAAAGTAGACCCCTTACAGATTCGAATGGTGTATTGCTCTTATCTGTACGATAAAAAATGGCAGAGTAATTCAAGCTCATTTCGGCCTTATCAGGAAAATCTGCCTCAAAACGCGTATCTGCGTTTGTCGACCCCAGAGGGTTAAAAACCTACTTTTGCGAACTAGTCCTAGGTTTTTGGCCCGATCGGAACCAAACCACTGCAGTAATATTCTCTGGACTCTCTAGATCAATAATTATCGAAAGAATGTTGAATTTTGTCCTTCAGTTAGCTGTAACGGGGTCATTAAAAAAGGGGTGTGGTCAAATATACCCAGAAGCCTATAAAACCTAAACGAAAACTCAAAACTTTACGAAATTTGTTGAAAACATGTGTCAGATGACTCTTAACAAGCATGCAAAGTTTCATGTAGATGGGACCATAGGTGGCGCTATAACAGTGAAAATGGCCTCTAAAACACAGTGTTTCTATAGTGACCTCAAATTGCAATACATTTTCTAAATATTCACTTATACACTATATCTTCATATCATACGATAGATCTTCTCATTCTGAACAACTTTGCCTCTGGGACTAATGCTGTCAATCAAACTGTTCATTTAAATATTTGAGATTAGTTAAAAAAAAAAAAAAACACTTGTTTCTCAGTCCGTATCCGATCAGATGGTGGATCAGCACCAAGAGATGATGTCTACAGCCCTGATCGTCAGCGGAGACCAGGACACCCAGATGACCCCCAGAGATATATCCCCAGATATATCAACCAAAAATAACAAAATAACTAAAATATAATAAAATACCTAACTACATAATACTACTATTGTTAGAAATTGCAACAAATTAAAATAGAAATATAAACTTTTGAACTGCGGGTTTCGTCTGGTCAGAGGAGAACTGGCCCCCCGACTGAGCCTGGTTTCTCCCAAGGTTTTTTTTTCTCCATTCTGTCACAGAGGGAGTTTTGGTTCCTTGCCGCTGTCGCCTCTGGCTTGCTCAGTTGGGGACACTTAATTTCTAGCGATTATCGCCGATTTGATTGCACAGATACTATTTAAACTAAACTGAGCTAGACAATGACATCTCTGAATTCAATAATGAAATGCCTTTTAACTGAAAATTGAAAATTGAGTGTTTAATCTTATCATTATACATTACTGACACTCTATCCTCCAATTTGATACTGTTAAGTGCTTTGACACAATCTGTATTGTAAAAGCGCTATATAAATAAAGGTGACTTGACTTGAACTAGAGATGGTTTTTAAAATCAAAATCAATAAAATCAGTTCAGTACTGTTCTCTAGACTCTCTAGGTCAATAATTATCAAAACAATGTTGAACATTTGCATTTTGCATTGGTCATTTTATAATATGTTATTTACATAGTGTACCCAAAGGCCTATTAATACTAAAACAAAGCCCATAAACTGTGTAAAATGATGCATAATTTCATTCTAAACGAGCATGCAAAATTTAAGAGAGATTGGGCAAAAAATAACACTATAATAGTTATAAAGGTTATAAACACAGTGTTGTATGAGAAATTGCTATGTATAACCACTAGATGGCAGCGGAAGACCACTAATGGGCTTAAACTCTAAAACAGTAGTGTTCATAGGTTTTCTTATAGAGATATTATAAAATCGCTGTTATAACATTTAAAATCACATTTAATTCAAGTTTACCATTTTGTTCATACAGATATATCAGTTTTTGCAATTTTGCCATATTATGATCACAGAGAAACCTGAAAATGATGATATAAACTCTTAAAAAGAGAAGACTTGCAAAAAATAGTCACCTGTCATTTATTTCAAATATCTATATCTGCCAGAAAATATGTGTGCATGTATGTCCGTGTATGAGTTTGTCTGTGTGTGTGTAAACAAGCTTAATGATTATTAATATGATAGTTTATTTTATTTCTATTTGTGTGTGTGTGTGTGTGTGTGTGTGTGTGTGTTTCTGTGAGCCTGATGTCCATTTTTGATGTGTTTCACTGTCAGCTATACATCCAGGTTGGCCTAGACCCTAAAAGCATACCACCTTAGGCCTTAAAATGCTTGAACCCCGGTAATCGCTGCTTGCAGCTATATTTATTATTGTTGTTGTTGTTGTTGTTATTATTATTAGAGTGAGTATGATAGACACACTAGCTAAGCCTTCGTTCTCTTTCGCTTTCTCGCTTGTCTGTGATAGTGTAACGAGTCCACTGAAGGCGAGCATAGTGAAGAACCCAAGTGCAGTTTATTTACAAATGTGAAATCCAAGATACAAAGTCCAAACAAAGACAGACTTGACTTGAACAGACTTGAAACAGACTTGACCAGAGACAGACTTGGCATGGCATGAACGGACTAGACTCACCAACAGCAGGTTACAACATTAATACATGACAAGGAACAAGGGCGACAAAATGGCTACTTATAACAAACAATGAGGGTCACATGACATGAACAAACCAATGAGAGACAAGACCCGACTAAAGTAACCAATCAGAACATGACACAATGTACAAGGGAACCAATAGCATGAAGACATGACAGAAAGGGAAGCATGAAACAACCAGGAACCGTGACTAAACTTCAAAATAAAAGATATGAAAAAAAGAACATGAAACAGAACTCAACACAGACCTTACAGATAGGTCGTTCTTCAATCAATTTCTGTGCTGTCAAGTGCAGCTTATAAGAGCAGCAAATTATCATCCTCTCAAGCTGTTACAACGCGCTCTTACGAGTTTTTTGGATCGGATTGTCGACTGAATTGGTGAGTTTTTTTCAATATATCGATAACACTTAGTGTTTCTCTGTACCATCTCAGGTGGCTAATGTTACCGATTAATTACTATGGTTCCCGCTGAGTTTGTAGAGTTTTTTTATTCTCTTACATACAATTATGTGAAACACTTTGTGCGGCTCAGTGCTATCCGGTGGTTAGGTTTTTTACACTGACGGTTCCCCGTTAACTTTATTATCCTCTATAGATTCAGTGAAACATCTCATACCCCTCGGTGCTATCCGGTATCTAGTGTTTTCCCGTGAAGGTCCCCCACTATTTATCACTTTATAGACGGATTCTGTGAAACGCCTTGTGCTTCTCGGTGCTATCCGAAGGCTGGTGTTTTCACCACACATACATGTTGGCGGTTCCCCACTAACCTTATCACTAACTAAGGATTTTGTGAAACACAAAGTGCTTCTCGGGTCTATCCGGTGGCTAGTGTTTTTTCCACGCTGATAGATCGATTATTCCCTGCTATTTTCCAGGCAGTTTGTGATACGTTGTGCTTCTCGGTGCAATCCGACAGCCAGTTGTCAAGTGTGTATTTTTTGTATCTCATTGTTTTTCTGTTATTGCGGTGGTCATGGCTCATAGTTCTATTGCTACTGGATTCGCAATAACATGTAAGCTGTGCCCTAATACTCTTCTTCCTGATGACGGCCACGATGTTTTTCCATCCTGCTTGGGAATACAGCATTTGAGAGAGTCTCTCACGGACCCATGTCTGCACTTGTAGCCTTTTACGCATGTCAGAGAGATGGCTCCGTCTCGCCGAACTGGACCCCAAGTCCACAGTAGGCCTTGTAGGAACCGCAACCAATTACAAGGAGTCGAAAGCGATGTGCATCTGCGGCTGTCAGTGCTCCCCCATCTAAGAAGGCAATGTCAAGGAACGAGCAAATTCTCATCCTTTCGTCTGAGATGTCCGAGATAAACATGTCCATCTTCAGCTATTACACAGGAATATAAAAAAGGGTTCTAGTAAGAGAATGGATGATGAACCTTTCAGTTCTTTATTCTCCTCCTCCTCGCACTGACTTTGACGTGCTCTCTACAAGTGCATCTGACTTGTTTTTCAGGATCATTTCAATGCAGTGGATGTTGCTGCACAAACTTTCCCCCAGGATAATACAGTTTTTTCAGCTGTACGGGGTTCTAGTGGCGATTCGATTTACTCAGGACTAACTCCATCCTCCGTGGATGATACCTTAACTGTGCTCCAGATGGAGGTTGCTCATTTAGGGCTGTATAACTCGCCAGTGCAGCCAGCCCAGTCCAACGTCTTTTTTAGACAGCCTTCAGCTTGGGTCTAACTTTGCTATTCCGCCATGCACGGATTTCTATGCAGAATTTTCGAACTCCTTAATAGGGTCTAGCACACCTAAACGGCAGTCAAAGACCGCCCATACACTGGCATCTATGGCGGATGCAGATAGCATTTGGATTGGCCGTGCTCCAGAAATAGAGCAACCTGTCGCTGCCCTTGTGGTGTCACCTGATTAGGCCTGCGAGGCAATGTGCATTGCCCCGGTACTCAGTGCAGTCGCACAGACTTGTTACTCAAAAAGGCATATGAGTCTACCGCATATATAACCCATACTAAGAACACAATATGTCAATTACTCCTCGCCACAACTAGTAGACTTGAATCGGCAAATGTGGACCCCTCAGTTTCACAATTCCTTCAAACTGCGCTTCTGGCTATGGGCCATGGCACCTGTTTACTGGGTAGTCTTACAGCCACGCTTCTGACAGCTCGCCGACAAGTGTGGCTTGCCCAGGCGAAACTGCCAGAGGATTGTAAAAAGACTCTATGAGACCCCCTAATTGTTCCTGGTCACCTGTTTGGACCCAATGTGCCAGAACTTATGGAAAAGATGTTAAAGTTGTCTGAGGCCACTCATCAGATGACTCAGGCTCAGCGCACTCCTGTTTTTAAGGTGCCAGGCATGTAGGTCCGCCATCGTTTTGCAACACCAGAACAACGATTCCGTCAGACTTCTACAACACAGCCTCAGGGGTTTTCGACCTCATCAGCGGCAGTTGACAGGGGGTCCACATCAGTGCGACCCCCCACACACACACACACACTGGCGTTAAAAGTCGCATCCATAAAGCTTGAAGACACTGGGCCGGTGGTCAATCGATTTTCAAGTCTACACCTGCAGTACATGAGGGAGATGACAGTAGATCCATGGGTTTGGACTACAGTGAGCAGGGGGTATACTCTGCAGTTTCGACACCGGTCTCCAAAATTTCAAGGATTGTCCCTATGGTAATAGGGGATCCAGTTCGTTCAGAAGCTCTCTCTCAAGAAATTTGTTCACTGCTAGAGAAGGGAGCCATAGAAAGAGTTCATCTCCACATTCAAAGGGACAGTTTTTATTCAACTTATTTCCACGTTTCAAAGAAGGATGGTGGTTTTCATCCAGTTCTAAACTTGAGACATCTAAACATGTTCCTGAAAACTCTTCCCTTTCGGATGTTACGTGCAGCTAACGTTCTTCGGTCAGTAAAAAGGGAAGATTGGTTCACAAGCATCAGTTTGAAATATGCTTACTTTCATGTTCCAATTTCTCTTCACCACAGGAAATTTCTTTGATTGAGTTTAAAGAACAAGGCCTACCAATTCTCAGGGTCTTACCATTCGGCCTGTCTTTGGCCCCTTGAGTTTTTATGAGGTGCATGACTGCAGCTCTGCATACGCTGTGGTCCAGAGGGATGTGAATCCTGCCTTACCTAGACGACTGGCTGCTGTGTTCACCCACAAAACAACAAGCTGTCCACAACACCAGACTGCTTCTGGAGCATGTGCAGAAGCTGGGTCTTGCAGTCAACAAGGCAAAGAGTTGTCTGAATCCAGTGCAAACAATTACTTACATTGGAATGACACTGGACTCCCGTGTAATGTCTGCCACCCACTCACATGCTCGAGTGGACAGTATTTTTCAGCTCCTTGCCCGTTTCCACCTGGGTGCAAGCTTGCTGTACAGCACGTTGTTTCAACCCTTGGGGATGCTGACCGCCGTCATTTCTGTGATTCCACTCGGCTTGCTCCAGCTCAGGCCTCTGCATCGGTGGAAAAACAGTTTGCAGTTGAGCCCTGCCAGACATCTTCAGCGGCTGATTGTTGTCTCGCGCAGTTGTGTCCAGGCATTGACACCATGGAATTGTCACGAGTTTCTGATGTCAGGTGTTTCCTTGGGGTCATTCCTTCTCATCGTGATGTCTTCATGACCGATGCTTCCCTCTTCGGGTGGGGAGCATCATGGAATCACAGGGGCGGTTGTGGCTGTTGGTCTTCAGCTCGGTCCAGGGACCACATCAATCTACTGGAATTGCGTGCAGTTTCCTAGCCCTGCAGCATTTCTTGCCAGTTCTGGCAGGCCGTCATGTCTTCATTCGGTCTAGCGTCGACTAGCATCGTTGAGGGCAGTTCACCTCCCGGGAACGAGCAATCAGATAGCAGATGCTCTGTCAAGGAATTTTCTGCACCCAGGGGAATGGAGGCTTCACCAGGATGTGGTGCAGAGGATAAGGGAACAGTTTGGCAAAGCAGAAGTGGATCTTTTTGCAACAGAGGCGAACACTCACTGTCGCTTGTGGTTTGCAAGAACAGAGATATCCAGCTCATTGGGGCAGGATGCTCTGTCTCACGAGTGGCCAAACTGTCTGCTTTTCCTCCTCTTCCGCTTCTTTGGGACACATTACACAGAATATCTCTGTGCAACCACAGAGTGTTACTGGTAGAACCTTGATTGCCAGCCAGGCCTTGGTTTCCTGTGCTTCTGTCTCTGTTGGTGGGCAGGCCATGGCAGCTTCTGCTTCTGCTTAGAGCTGCATCCACACATCAGCTCTATGCAGCTCGTTGGAGGATTTTCTCGTCATGGTGCGAGGAGCGTGGTTTAGATCCTATATGCTGTGAAGTTCCTGGAGTTCCTGGATTCAGACAAAGCAGCCTCCACTCTGCAAGTATATCTATTATACTTGAGGCTCAGCCTACGTCACCACGTGATCTCAACCTATCGAGCTGGCACTGCGATAATCCACTAGTGCTTAAGCACTGCCTTTGGCGGTCATCTGGAATTCACAGAACCACAGTTACATACGTAACTAGCGGTTTCGTTAAAGGATGTGTCTGTGGCGGCTTGACAAATTTCGATGTTTTGCCATGAAACAGGAAGTTGCTATAACTCATACAATGTCCGATCTTCCCCAAACTTCACATGTTTGATAAGACTCCTGTCCTGAAAAGATCTACATGCTCATATTCAGTTATAGTCATAGCACCACCTTCTGGCAACAGGAAGTGACATGTTTACGCTATAACGAATTACTCCTAGAGATTTAATAACATCAACATTATATTTGTTCAGACTAAAGGCCTTTGCGATGTTAAATTGCGAAGATCTTGAGTTTTCGTTAAAGGGTGTGTCTGTGGTGGCCTGACAAAGTTTGATGTTTTGCTATGGAAAAATTTGTTGTTGTAACTCAGCCATACAATGTCCGATCTCCAAACTTCACATGTTTGGTAAGAGTCCTGGCCTGAACACATCTGAAGGCCAATATTCCTTTATAATCATAGTGCCACCTGCTGGCAACAGGAAATTACTTGTTTTACACTAACTCAAACATACCATTTAAATCTGCATCAAACTTCATATGTTTGATAAAAGCGCTGGTCTGAAGACATCAACATGCCAATATTCAGTTATAGTCATAGCGCCATCAGCTGGAAGCAGGAAGTTTGGAACATATAAATGACTTTGAGGTATTCTTTCTATATTTTACAAAACCATGATCCGCACTCACATGAAACAGTCTTTTCTTTTTCGTTTTATTCTACATTTATCACCAATAGGGCAAGGACACAAACATTTTGGCTCAAAGGCCTTCCTCAGTGTGTTAAACAATACAAATCCTCCACCCACTTTTTAAATCACCAATTTGACGTCATCATTCATTTACCAATGTTCATTCATTAAAAGCTTACGTACTCCATTTCAAAATACAACAACTTGCATTTAAACAACTTGCATTTAAATACCACACCCATTATCATAACCACCACTGCATTACAATATACCTCTTATTCGAACATAAATTACCTTGGAATTAATTTTTAGCACTCTTGTATATACTGACAGTTAAAATAAACCGTCAACAGTCTTTACTTTTAACTATGGAAAATTCAATGATTAAAATCATCAGACATGCATCAACATTAATAATCACTTATTTTCACACTGAATGCTTGAGATCTACTCCACAAAATATTACATATTGATTTGACCAGTTATAATTCATTAAAGGAAAACAGAAAGATCCAACTCCTCATTCATGCCATTTGGAGTAAGTGATTTAAGTTTATGGATCCAAAATGCTTCTTGTTTCAATAATTCTTTATTTATATTACTTCCTCTGCGTGATCAAATAACTTCCTCTATACCTATACATTCCAATTGTTTGATGTCATGTCCCAGTTCATTAAAATGTCTGGCTACTGAAGAAGTTATGTCTTGTCGTCGTATACTTGACTTATGTTCATTGATTCGTAATTTCAACTGACACGATGATTTACCTATATATATTTTTTGACAAGGACATTTTAACATATAGATCACATTACGAGTTGAACAGGTAATACAAGATGTAATTTTAAAGCATTTTCGTGTTATTGGACATATAAAATCTCTACACTTTACCAAATTTCTGCACGCAGCACAATTTCTGCACGGGAAACAACCTTGTATAAAAGCAGACTTTTTCCGCCTTACTACATCCGAGTTGATCAGCATATCTGATAGGTTACGTGATCTCTTAAAGGTAAACAATGGGTGATACTGAAATTTGTCGTTCAAAGATGTATCAGATGATAATATGGGCCAATGTTTATAAATGACTGATTTTATCATATTACTGTGCTCATTGTATGTCAATGAACAATTTACTGAAAAATGTTGTTGTTTTTTAATGGGTTTATCTATTTTCAAAAGATCATGTCTATTCACTTTGTTTACTTTATCTAATGCATTATTTAACCAGCTTTGTTGATATCCTTTAGAACGAAAACGTTGAAATAGTGATTTTACCTGTTCATCAAATTCATGTGCAGTACTACAATTACGTTTTAATGCTGACTTAAGCCCCTTTCACACAGAGATTCCGGAAAATACACGGATAATGTGTTCCGTGATTTGTCCCAGGATCGTTTTGATTTTGGTTCATTCACACTGCCAGTGATTTTCCGGAATATGTGTGTGCGTTCACACACATCCCGTAAAGATCCCGTAAAGACACGTGACATTACGATGTGATGGGTAATGTGACACGTACCGTTTCACTAAAGCTGGCGATGATCTTGGCTTCAGCTCGAATAGCGGGAGCTCCCGATCTCTGCTTCATTACAGTTTGCACATATTTTTTATTCGCGAACGTTGATCTGCCTTCAAAAAACCCGGTAAAACAGTCACGCGATAATGTGCGTCATCACTACGACACACCCTTTATGGCATTGATCCGTATTTTGTTCACACAGCGCTCGTTCCGGGACTGAACCCGGCAATCAATCCCGGGACGTGTTTGCGTTCACACAGAAGGCACTCCGGCAATTTTCCGGGACCATCGTGCAGTGTGAAAGGGGCTTAATTGGTAAACTTCGTTTTAGAGGAACTGGACGATAACTGTCAATAGATAATATTGTATTTTTATCCGTTGGTTTCCGAAATGCTGTTGTATGTAATGACTCATTGATCTTAGTTATTTTAACATCCAAAAAGTGTATTGAATCGCAATTTTTTTCCATTGTAAATATAATTGACGGCATTTTTGAATTAATGAATGTCAGGAACATATCCAATTCTTGTTCAGATCCTGATCAAATCATAAAACAATCATCAATGTATCTCATCCAAACCTTAATATTTGAATGAAACTGATTGTTGTTATAGACATGATCCTGTTAAAATTTACCCATAAATAAATTGCCATAATTTGGTGCTATTGGATTACCCATCGCTGTGCCCTGAACTTGTAAATATAAATCTTTCTCAAACAAAAAATAATTCTTGGTCAGAACTAATGTTGTAAGGTCCACTATATATTGTGATGATATTCTCGTATCTTCAACTTTACAGTGCGAATTTAGTGCATACAAGCCTGCTTCATGAGGTATATTTATGTAAAGTGAAGTAACATTGAGTGTAACAAGCCAATCCATCGTGCTTACGCAAGAAATTTGATTCAGTTTATTCAAAAACTCTGTAGTGTCTTTTAGATACGATTTCTTCACTATCGGTTGAATCAAAAAATCTAGGAATTTAGATATTGTTTCTGTTAATGATCCATTCCCTGAGACAATTGGTCGCATTGGAGGATCTTCTCCTAATTTGTGAATTTTAGGTAAAGCATATAAAACTTGAAACCTAGGATATTCATTTTTTAAATATTTTATTTCTTGTTCATTAATCCATTTCTTATCAAATCCCATCAAATCATTTATTTGTTTTTTATAGGACTCAGTGGGGTTAAACATAAGTTGTTTATAAAATGTCTCATCATGTAACATCACTTTTATTTTTTTCAATATATATATTAGAATTCATAACGACAATTCCTCCACCTTTATCGGCCCGCTGAATAGTCAGAGTTGAATCATTCATTAATACTGATAAAGCTTCTTTTTGTACTCTTGTACTGTTTCATGTGAGTGCGGATCGTGGTTTTGCATAAGTGATTTAATGGATTAACGCACCTAAGCGAAAGATCAAGCGACAGAAGAGCGTGGTGCAAACAACTTTTGTGGAACTGCATTCTTTCTATATTTACCACTTTAAATGCATATTGCTCACCGTTTGCTGTTTTCCAAAAGCCACCGGATGGTGGTGAGCCCATGTGCGAGGGCCTGATATATGTTTCAGAAGTGGGTGTGGCAAAATGGCTCGATAGTGCCACCTATAAACATTCAACGGAGTGCCTCGAGCTATGTTTCACGTACATGTATGACAATCAGTACACACATGTAACAACAATACCTACAAAAAAGTATCTTGGAGCAAAATCCGAAACCCCACAGGAAGTTTGCAAATTTTGTGTAATTTTTGACATTTTCAGGCATTGTATTTTAATGTCTGTGGCGGCCTGATACATTTCGATGTTTCACCATGAAACAGGAAGTTGTTATAACTCAGGCATACAATGTCCGATCTGTCCCAAACTTCACATGTTTGATATGAATCCTGACCTGAAGAGTTCTCAATGCCCATATTCAGGAATTGTCTAAGTGCCACCTGCTGACAACAGCAAATTACTTGTTTTACACTAACTTAAACATGCAATGTCTGATCTGCCCCAAACTTTACATGTTTGGTAAGAGTCCTGGTCTGAAGACATCTACATGCCACTATTCAGTTATAATTTACAGTGTCACCTGTTGGCAATAGGAAATTAAATTATTATTTTTTTTTTTTTGCAATAACTCAAGCATGCAATGTCCAATCTGCCCTAACTTACTTTCTTCATACGAGCCCTGGCCTTAAACATATCTAAAGGCCAGTATTCAGATATATTCATAGTGCCACCTGTTGGCAGCAGAATATGTCATGCTTTACACTAACTCAAACATATCATGTTCAATCTGCCCCAAAGTTCACGTTTAATAAAAGTCCTGGGCCCGTATTCTTAAAGATTCTAAGAATCCTCTCAGAGAGCTCCTAATTTAGCTTAAAAATTTCTAACTAGGAGTCTTAGCTTAAAAGTGATTCAGGACCAATCTGAGAGTAACTCTGATCGAGGAAAACACAAAAACTTTTATTTTAGTGAGGAGGCGGGGCTGACCCCGTTGCTAGCGATGACACAGTCTTTTGAAGACTGTGATTGGTTAGTTGTCCAAGAAGGAAACAAAAGAGCGCTTTTAAGAGTAGGGTATATTATAAGCCTTCACTTTGAAATTACATGCGTATTTTTTCCTGTTTTACCGTACTCTCTCTATCTCTCTCTCTCTCTCTCTCTCTCACTCACACACACACACATTATATATGTATATATATTATTTTTTTTTTATTTACCATGCTGTCATACTTAACGTATTTTATAGGAAATGAACAGCGACACAATGAGGTTCTGAAAGTGCTGTAACAAACCAAAATCACCGCTGCTGCAGAGTTACATTTTTCCAGTTGCCAAATATGTTAATGTAGTTAATGTAGTGATTACGTCCATTTCTGGCGCTATGGCATTTCTGGCGCTATGGCATTTCTCGGAGATATTAGCTTGTCTCAAATAAGATCGGTCACAAACATGATCCCTGCACGAGTTAATAAGTAGCGTCTTATTAACTCACTGTTATGCATTATGTGCAACACATTTATTCTCCCTCTTCATGTTTCGTCCATTTTCTCCACTGCTATAGAAACTCTTAAGCCTCTTAAAAGTCCTCGTTCGTACTCCTAACAATTTTGGACCTTAAGACCTCTTTTAAGGGGTAAGATGCTTTCTGAATTACTTTTTTCTTTACTATGATCTTTTCTTTAATTTTAAGAGGAAACACCCACATTTCTAAGAATTTTCTTAGAATATTGTTACTAGGAGCAGCTCTTAGCACTAAGATTTTTCATGAATACTGGCCCTGGTCCGAAGACATCTACATACCAATGTTCAGTTATAGTCATAGCACCACCAGCTGGCAGCAGGAAGTTTGGCACATATAAATGATTTTGACACATTCCTGCTATATTTACCACTTTAAACACATATTTCCCACCATTCTCTCTTTTCCTAAAGCCACTGGGTGGCGGTGAGCCGGGTGTGAGGGCCCTTTCAACACTGCTTGCAGCTTTAATTAGGGCCCAAGCACCGATGGTGCAAGTGAAATTGCTCTTGGAATTGCTCCGTTTATTCTTCTTCTTCTTCTGATTCTTCTTCTCCAAAATGAATTGCATTTTTGAGGGCCTAAACATGCTCTAAAACTCATGAAACTTTGCACTCGCCTCAGAAGTGGTGAAAATTTACATTGATAAGAGTCCTGGCCTGAAAACATCTAAAGGCCAATATTCCATTACAATCATAGCGTCACCTACTGGCAACAGGAAATGACTTGTTTTTCACTAACTTAAACATACAATGTCTGATCTGCCCCAAACTTCAGATGTTTGGCAAGAGTCCTGGCCTGTAGACATCTACAAAACAATATGCAGTTATAGTTATAGTGCCACCTGTTGTTGACAGGAAATAACATGTTTTACACTAAGTAAAGAACGCAATGTCCAATCTGCTTTAAATTTCTTGTTTGATAAGAATCCTGGCCTGAAGACATCTAAAGGCCAATATTCAGTTACAATCATAGCACCGCCTGCTGGCAACAGGATATGCCATGTTTAACACTAACGCAAACACACCATGTTCAGTCTGCACCAGACTTCACGTTTGCTAGACGTTCTGGCCTGAAGACATCAACACATCAATATTCCATTATAGTCATAGCGCCTCCAGATGGCAGCAGGAAGTTTGGTGCATATAAATGGCTTTGACGTTCCTCCAATATTTACCACTTTAAGTGTATATTGCCCACTGTTCACTGTTTTCCTAAAGCCACTGGGTGGGAGTGAGCCCGGGTGCAAGGGCCCTTTCAACGTGCCCTTTGTCTCTCAGGTGTGAATCACTAAATATTCATGGCCATTCTAACACAAATCATGTCTTACAAAAGTTAAATCAATATATTTTTTTCTGTGAATGAGTGAGCAGGATGATTTTCACATCATTTTATAGCAAAAACTCTAGTTTACCACATACAGTTCTCAAAATTCTTGTGAACAAATATTCTGTATGTTTTATGTACATTCATGCTGCTCACATATTATTGTAGCACAGTTTGTGCTGAATACAGTGTAATCAGACTTTAGACGTGAATGTTTTTAAGATACTGAAAAAAAGTGTTAAAGTGGTAAATATAGTAGGAATATTTCAAAGTAATTTATATGTGCCAAACTTCCTGCAGCCAGCTGATGGCACTATGAATATAACTGAATATTGGCATGTACATGTCTTCAAGGTTTTTTATCAATCATGTGAAGTTTGGTGCAGATTGAACATGGTATGTTTGAGTTAGTGTAAAACATGACACATCCTGTTGCCAATAAGTGTCACTATGACTATAACTGAATATTGGCTTTTAGATGTCTTCAGATCAGGACTCTTACCAAATATGTGAAGTTTGGGGCAGATTGGACATTGCATGTTTAAGTTAGTACAAACTAAATAATTTTCTGTTGCCTACAGGTGGCCAAGTTTTATTGAGCTACTCTAAGATACATAAAACTACACTACTAAAAGCGCACGCACACACACACATGTTCATTTTTGTGAAAAGTGGGGACATCCCATAGGTGTAATGGTTTTTATACTGTACTTACTATATGTGCTATTGCCCTACATCAACCCTACACCTAAACCTACCCCTTACAGGAGACTGTGCATTTCAACTTTCCCCAAAAATCCTCACTCTGTATGATTTATAAGCGTTTTGAAAAGTGGGGACATGGGTCAATGTCCTGAAAAGTCACCTTCACCTTGTAATACCTATGTCATACCTTTTTTCATTATACAAATCTATGTCCTGACTTTTCACAAAAACGCGCACACATACACACACACACACACACACACACACACACACACACAGAGTTCGGTTTTGAATGGAGTCCCAAAAGTCTAGTATTTACTACTAGTTCTTGAACCACAACCTTAGAAAATCATCAAAGCAGAGGTTTTTCATTCGCTTCAAAAACGAAAGTAACGTTAATCATCTGCATCTTCCGTGGCTCAGATGTTGGGAGTAATGACGACTGCTATGTTCATTATTACATCCAAAACACCTCAATCACTTAATCGGAGACATTCTTGTCTTCCCCTGCACATGAGTCGACACAATGACGGACAGCTCACTCAGGGCGGGTCTAAGATAAGACGGCCTTGTCAAACTATCGTGGGAACCTGTGCAGAACTAAGTCATTCTGACAGGAATCTCAGAACAGCCTGATTTGAGAAAGGGGATTTTAAAATAGGGATCTAAAAAAAAAAAAAAAAAAAAAAACACTGGGTGGATTTTCATCATTATAGGATGTATTTGTACACACACTTCCAACACACATTTATGTTCAAACTACTTGTAAAGTGAATTTTGCATCTGATGACCCTTTTAAGAAGATTTAGCACCAGTTTTCAGCAAGGAGAAGATTTTGTCTGGTACTTGCATTTTGCACTGGAAGCGGGGTTTCCCTCAGTTGCTTGTCTCAGCAGAGGGAATCATGGCTTGGCTGATTGGTTGGTTCTTGGATGATGTTTTCGGGAGGCACTCAATGATTGGGTGTTACTGCCCGGATAGAGCTTCAGGTTGGCAGTTGCTTGGTTACACAGTGTGACATGCTAGAATTTCTTCTGAGAGCCTTGAGTTGAGAGGTGCAAAGACTTTGAAGATTTCTGCAATCACAAAGCTTCAACGGAGTATGTTCGGAGTTCTGGATGACTAGAACGCTAGTCACGCATTGGAGTAATAATTTCAGGCTGCACAAGCAGTTCAAGCTATTCGGGCGATTCCAGCAGTTCAAGCAACGAATTACTCCAGTCACTGTGGTTTTAAGTGAGCCGCTTAAGTCCGTCCCACGAAGCAGTGTTCCAATCAGATGTTGCTGCAGGGTGGGGCCACGCCCCATATTACTAGTCTTTGTGCATAAATTAACATAATGCTCCATGTATCTTGTGGAGAAAATCTCTGTGATATTTTGTTAATAATTTCGGTCACACTTTATATTAGGTGGCCTTAACTACTATGTACCTGCATCAAAAAATATGTACAATTACTTATTGTGTTCATATTGTATTGCAAAACAGGTTTGCTGCTATTGAGGAGGGATATGGGTAAGGTTAGGGACAGGTTTGGTGCTGTGGGTAAGTTTAAGAGTGGGTTAAGGTGTAAGTGATGGGTCAACAGTGTAATTATAAATGTAATTACAGAAATTAATTACAGATGTAATTACATATAGGTATTTTAAAAAATATAAGTACAATGTAAAAACATGTATGTACACAATAAGTGCATTGTACCAAATTATTAATTCAAACGTAAGTACATATTAGTTAAGGCCACCTAATATAAAGTGGGACCATAATTTCAATAAAGTGTTGTAAGGCGAGTATTGTATATAATACCAACTTTTCATTCATGTGAATGTTCTGCAAATATCACGACCATTCCTTTAACGCCAATCTTCAAATATCTAGCATACCAGTAGCATGAGTTAATATCTTTGTCTACAAAAAGGGGTATAAAAACATATATGCTAAACTTCACAGGTTACATAAAACACAAAAAACAGGCATAAAACACATTCCCCCAGTTTCACAGACAAGGCTTAGGCCTTATCCCAGACTAAAATCTAAGTCAATCTAAGTTCAACTAAAAGAAACTTGCTCTGACTGATCTTAAAATATATCAGTGCCTTTATTTTGTCTCAAAATGCACACCAGTAATGTTTTTTTTCTAAGGCACATTTATAAAAAAATACTTAAATGTCCTAATTGAACTATGACCTAATCCTAATTTAGTCCAAGCCCTGTCTGTGAAACCAGGCTATTTTTCGTGAATATAGTTGCCCTAATGGCAATGCTCTAAATTATTGTCTTTTAAAATTGGCTACATGAGTTTGTGTTCCTTTTTTTTGGAGAGAAAGAGGGTGCATTTTGGAATGAGAAGGTGGGAGGACAGGGCCCATAGGTCAAGAAAGTGTCACGCTGTGTGAATTCTGTGAGCGTCCAGGCTCAACGTGTCGCTGTTATGTGCAGCTGGTCACAAGGTGACCATCCACCATTTGTGGCAAAACCAGGCATCGACAGGAACTGGTCAAGACAAGTTGGCGTCATGTTGGTCGTTGATTCATTTTATGACCTCTTGATGGCCGTGTGGGGAATCTCCAGATCCTGCTTTGGAATGTGTTTGTTCAATAGTTCACTTGGTGTCTGTTCAGCGGAGGCCCTACATTGTACAATGTATGTCTGAGTTAAAACAACTTCCTTTTCCGTAGTGAAACATCGAACTTTGTCAGGCCACGATGGACACGTCCTCTAACGTAAACTCAAGATCTTCTCAATTTAACATCACAAAGGCCTTTAAATTAGACTGACCAAATATAATGTTGATGTCATTAAACATCTAGGAGGAGTTCGTTATTGGGTAAAACATTCCACTTCCTGTTGCCAGCAAGTGGTGCTATGATTATAACTGAATATGGGCATGGCCATGTGTTCAGGAATGGACTCTTAAGTTTGTGGCAGATCAGACATTGTATGCCGGAGTTATAACACATTTTTGAGCATGTTTAGGCCCTCAAAACTGAGATTCATTTTGGAAAAGAAGAAAATAATGAAGAAGAAAAAAAAAATAGCAATTTCAATTCCGAGAGGGTCCTCGCACCGACCATGCCACATCAATTTGGTAACAGTGCCACCTATTGGTCAAAAGTGATAAACCATTCATTAATTATAAAATTTCCAAACATGCTAATAACTTCTGATTACATTATCCTGTTGTAATGAAAATACAGAGACCATAGATACCAGAGGTGGGACCAAGTCATTGTTTTGCAAGTCACAATTAAGTCTCGAGTCTTTGCATTCAATTCTCAAGTCAAGTCCCGAGTCAAGACAGACAAGTCCCAAGTCAAGTCCCGAGTCAAAATAGGCAAGTCCAAGTCGAGTCGCAAGTCCTCAAATTTTAGCTTCAAGTCTTAAACAAGTCATTAGTGCTCTTTGCCCAAATTATTTTCTCAGTATTAATTCCCATATCAAATTTATAGTAATTTATATCAGGAAGTCGGGTAGAATATATTTTACATAGTTTAATTTCATGTGAGATGGGTGCCCTTAGTAAAACTACTCAAGTTCAGTTTAGGGATTGTGTCAAAATAGGACAAGCAGTGAAAAAAAACAATTTTATTAATAACAGAATAGCAAAGACAACATAATTTCATAGAAATAACAGCTGCAATACTTTGCATGTGTGCATAAGAAGAATATATGCTTCTAGGTGTTTGCTATATCTAAGCCAATGAGCCATTATTTGGAACCTCAATGAAACAGATTTAAAAACATGTGAGCAGAAACTCAGAAAGAACCGCTTTGAAAGAACTAGAAGAAATAACTGCTACCATACTTTACATGTGAGAGGAAACCTGCAATATGGATGCAGACAAACTCATGAAGACAGTCATTCAAAAATGCTGTGCTACCATTCTTTATAACTAAGAGTAACAAAGACAAAATGTTGTACGTTAAATGTTAAGTATATAACATTATAAATATAATATGCATAGTTGATCGCTAAATTTAGGGGCTATGTGCTATATACAGACTGATTTACAACACGTGAATTCAATTATTTATCCTGAAAGAAATAAAAGTGAAATGAGTGCCTGGTGAAGAGGGAGAAAAATTTAGTATATTTTATAGTTAGTTATAGACTACAATTCACAAATCATTTTGTGAAAGAACACTTAAAATGATCATTAGGCCAATTGCCCGTTTTTTCTTCTACAAATTATAGCTAATTCTTTTGCAATAATTAATTTTAAATCTATCTTAAATCAAGGTTTAATAACTATTTCGCACCAAACTTTAAACCTTTAAAAATAAGCAGGTTTACATTTTAACCCATCATTTTGATCCTGGATTTAAGTAATATTTGCACCATAACTTTAAACTCAGATTTAAATCTTGATTATGAATTAACTTTAAACTTAATGGAGGTTTAAATAAAATAAAATGCACATGCAATTAAAATATGCAACAGTGGAGATCTGACAAAAAAAAAAAAAAGGTCTCGGACGTGTTTACCAATAAAAATGAAAATTAAAGCACATCGAGTTGGTAGAGCTGCGAGGGTCGTGGCGGGATGCGGATCCGTCACTCATGGTGCACCTCGGTGTCACACAAACAAAAGAAGTGAGGAATATGTTTAGCATTTAACAGCAGCGGTCACGGTGATGATGAGGCGAGCACCAGTGATCGCAGCAGCGCCTCTCGTTTCTCCTGCCCGCTCCGTGTGTCTGCTGAGTGGTGATCAAATGGGCAGGGCAGCGCTTTTCACGAGCGGAGATAGCTACTAGACGAATCATGTTGTTATTTTTTTTTTCGTATCTCGGTTCTTTTGTCGTAAGTTGTACAATTACTCCATTAATTTATACTAGCATATACTGTATATCAAGCGCTCCCTGAACGCAGTCTCTGGCTTATTGCCAGTCAAGCGCAAGCACGCTGCACCCGTCTAGAGTGATAACGACGCTGATCTGATCAAGTCTTTCCGAGTCACAGGGCTCAAGTCCAAGTCAAGTCTCGAGTCATTGCTGTCAAAGTCTAAGTCGAGTCTAAAGTCTTCTTTAATTATGTCGAGTCGCAAGTCATCAAATTTGGGACTCGAGTCCAGGTCAAGTCTCGAGTCATGTGACTCGAGTCCACACCCCTGATAGATACTAATTATACTATAGTTGGCCAAACTTCCTGTCCGCCATTTTGATTTTTCTGAAAAGCCTACTTTTTCGAACTTCTCCTAGACTGTTTGTCTGATTTTTACCAAATTCGAGTCAGATCATCTTCAGCCTGTGCTGACAAAAAGTTATGGATTTCATGTCGATAGACTAAACTGTTTTTGTACAGCGCCGCAACAAATCTGAGAGATGATGCCAGACTAAATCTGAAGCTTTATCTCTGCATATCTTTGACATACTGACATATTGTTTGTGCCATTGTCACCTCACACTGACCATGCCATATCAGCTTGGTAATAGCGACACCTATTGGTCAAAAATGATAAACCATTCATTTACCATTAAAGGTGCAGTAGGAGATATTAGAAAATGCTAACTTTAGCCTGATAGCAATGAAAGGGAAAGTCCCTCCCTCCCAACAAATCGTCGTCCAAAGTCACGCCGCCTGAACGCATAAATGCACACAGACCAGACGATCAGAGACAACATTACTACAATACATCATGTGTCATTCACCGGTGAGAAAACTTCATAGTACAGTACTAAAAGTTCTACAATACCAAGAAAGAAAGGTCAGCCAATCTCGCTGTCTGCACAGTACCTGAACGTGCTGATGACGTATCCTGTCTGCGTGAACCGGGTACGCAGAGGTATGCAAATACATATGTTGACAGACAGGTAGGAAAGTCAATAAAAATGCTTAGAACGAGCATTTTGATTGGACAAACATTTCTTGGTCCTATACCTTTCACAGAATATATAAATACATTTAGTCCACTTATCTTAATGATTGCTATCGGGATGTGAAGATGAAATGCCTTTAACTGAAAATTGAGTGTTTAACATTGTCATTTTACATTATTGGCACACTATTTTCCTATTTTGATATTGGAAAGTTGCTTTGACACAATCTGTATTGTTCAAAGCACTATATAAATAAAGGTGACTTGACTTGACTTGAAAAGACTTTCAACCAGCATAACAAAAAATGTTTCTGAAGACACCTTTAATAATGAACTTTCCAAAAATGCTAATAACATTTCATTACATTGGACTATTTTAATGATACTGGTCTCAAAATATGGGCGCTCAGAGGGGGTCTCGCCCGGGGAGTAATTCAATGTAGAACCGCCACTGCTCCAAAGAGAAAGGAAAACTTGAAATCGCATCATATGACCCCTTTAAAATGGCTTCAATTACTGATTGCTGCAGTTGATCTGATGCTTGCTGGCTTGCTTGCTTCTGTAGTGCTTGGGCACTTAATTGCAGCTTGAAGCTATATTTATTATTATTAGTAGTATTTTCTATTTTTACCCAAAATGGGGCGATGTGAGCATTACGGATCACTAAACACTCTCATGTAATGTCTGTTTTGTTCATATTGGAAACCAGAGGGCATCCTAGCGCAGATAGTCCACAACCACAAGTGAGACCCATACATTTTATGACATTCCAGGAAATCCCCTATATGGATAGAGGCACCCAGCAGGCCCATAGTCAGCTATGAGGTCACATGGGTAAATTTCTCATGCTCAAAAATGAAAATTTGTTCTCTGAATGACTAATTTGTGGTTTAAAACTCCTCATATGAATGTCTGCATCACATAATTTAGTGTAGACAGTTTGCTAGACTGTTTAGCATCTGTGGTATGAAAATGATTGCTGCGAGATGCTACCGGAGTGAACGAGGCTTGAGAGAGTTGTAAGTGAGGGCACGGGTGTTATTATAGTTATTATAAACATTTTTGAACTTGTCTGTTCCTCTTAATTTGACACTTTAGAACAGGGATCTCCAACCCTGCTCCCGGAGAGCTAGGCTGTTTCTCAATTCCAATAATGCAAAGAATGGACTTGCGTTCTCGTGGAGACTGGTCTTGCCAAGCTTCCTCGAACTCGGAAGGACGCGAGAACACAGAACACATCCTTGTGAGAATTGAGATGTACTGCGTTCTTGCTTAACTGACCGCATAGTCTCAGCATGCTGAGCATAAGCAGCGGCCAAGTATGGTGACCCATACTCGGAATTCGTGCTCTGCATTTAACCCATCCAAATTGCACACACACAGCAGTGAACACACACATGGAGCAGTGGGCAGCCATTTATGTTGCGGCACCCAGGGAGCAGTTGGGGGCTCAGTGCCTTGCTCAAGGGCACCTCAGTCGTGGTATTGAAGGTGGAGAGAGCACTGGTTATTCACTCCCCCCACCTACAATCCCTGCCGGACCTGAGACTCAAACCCGCGACCTTTGGTTTTCGAGTCTGACTCTCTAACCATTAGGCCACGACTTCCCCTGAAGAGAGAGATTTTTCTTTTTGCGAGAGTGTGTTTAAAGCTTACAGGCTTCCGTACACCGGCCGCCCGCAGCGTCTTCTGCGATTTCTAACGGTTTGATTCTCTCAAGTCTGCACTCAATGCATTCTCGATATCAAGAACACATCCGGGTATTTTCATGCATCCTCTGTTCTTGCATTCTTGAGAATTGGAATTGAACTTCGACAGTTAATGATGACGTAGAGCGAGAACACAAGGACGCAAGATCGTTGAAGAACGCATATTGAGAAACAGCCCTACCTTCCTGCAGACTACAGTTCCAAACCTGCTGCAACACACCTGTCTGTAATTATCAAGTAGCCCTGAACACCTTGATTAGCTGGTTCAGGTGTGTTTTACTGGGGTTGGAGCTGAAATCTGCAGGATGATAGCTCTCCAGGAGCAGGGTTGGAGACCCCTGCTTTAGAAAGTTAATAAAGTGGAAAGTTGCAACATTTTTCAAAAGATTTGAAATAATTTCGGTTTATTTTTTTATTTAATTTAATTTAATTTATCAACACTGCATCACCGGCACTTAAACTGGCAGTAATCAAGGAAGCCCATGGACAGGTTATTGCTGACAGGATAGCACATTCGGTAAGGGAAACAAAAAATATCATATTATCTGTTAGAAGCATTATCAACGCTGTCAAAAACAGTAGCTTTTAACACTGGTAGCCTACACAGATCTGTAGAACAAGTAGGTTACATAATAAAATGAAATAGTCTACACAAACACTATATGAAGAAGTCTATGCTATGTCATTCAGTATAGTAGTTCAGTTTTCACAAATCATGCTAAAAAACATTCATAAGAGCACTAGAAAAAGTTATCATCTATATAGCAATGATTATTAATGAAAACTATAACAGTAATATGTATTGTTGCATGATTAATAAATGACTGATAAAATTATCCACCCCTAAACTATAGTAAAAAATTAACACATTTTGATGCAATAAATGTTATAATTTAACAGTGTTCATCCCTCCAAAACAGAGAAAACATCTTTCAAAAACATCTACACCTCTGTCACATTTATAGAGTTAGTGTATATAATGAATTGTGTTTGTAGGGGTTTTTATAGCACAATTCTTAACCCCACCCCAGACCTCACTCAAACCCTGGCTATGGCACCCAGCTATGGCTTTAGCTGAATGGACCCTTTTCAAAGACTGTGATGATGTGTTTCATTGGTCATCAGCATTTTTAAAAAAATAAATAAAATACTTTCTTTCTTTTGGAAATCTAATTATAACCATGAGTGGATTCTGAGCATTTGCAGTTTAACTAAATGTGAGTTATATATGCTTAGGCATGAGGAAGAGAGACGTAGACGTGAGGAGGACATGATGCGCCATAGAGAGCAACTTGACATGAGACGGCAACCAGATGGATTCAAGCCCAATTTCATGGAGAATGTGAGTACAGGGAAAATCCTTCACATTCATTCTAATCTTTTAAAGATTAATTTTAGCTGGGTTCCAGACTGTGACTAAAATGGTAACAAATATGACAAAAAATATTAGTTTGTGACAGTATTTAAAGGGGTTTATGAATTGAGATCACATTATACTTGGTCTTTTGACATATAAGGGATCATTGTACTATAATAATAATAATGATAATAATAATTATAAAACTGTAATAAGATTCAAAAATCAACAAATTCTTTGTTAGTCCCGAAACAACTTTTGATTGAAATTAAGTGCTGCAACCTTTGTTGCAACGGAAGTAGATCTAAATCTAATGCTATCTAATACTAATGCTAATGAACACTTTTCATGATTAACTCTTTCCCCGCCAAACACAGAAGTTTCCGTTATTCATGACACAATGCTTCCCCACCAAACACAGAATTTTCTGTTTCTGTGTTCTCACTGTTGACAATGTAGCAGTCCCTTGGATCCGAGAGCCTCGACTGATGCGTGAGGTTTCCTTAAATTCACCACGACGACAACGTGATGTATTCAAACAGCATCTTTATTCCGTACACCTTGAAGCGACTCACATCACCCCACAGCACCGTGAAAACTGTTTTAACACATACAAATAACAAGATTCATAATTCAAGCATAGACTCGTAAACGTTGAATTGCATAAATAAACATCACAATCGATTACATTACACAACAAACGTTCAAGTATTTCTTTAATTACAATCAACATACCTCGCCACGCTCACCAAGGAATGCAAATCAAATATGATAATCCTTTCGTCATCATCAGACGTGCGTCGAATTCATTTCAAAGTGATACGAAGTATAAAATCCACATTAAAACAATATAGGCTCAAACAATCAGCGTCTCACATCCACCTGCCATCTTATTAACCTTATTAGTCCACCTGATCACTACGGTGTCCAAGAAGGACAATTTCAAGACAAATATTCATGATTTCCGGTTTCAATACATAAACACACAGGGTGCAAAAAACATTCAAAACACAAAAAATCTGTCAAATCACAAATTAAATTACACAAACATATTCAGTATTTAATAACACAACTCATCCATACTTCGTATACTAGGAACATAATTACAATATTTCAAATGGTCCCTTACACTCCCACCAATCATAACATGATAAATACAACCCCAATAAATCGCACTTTCACTCTTCGCACTAATCCATCACTGTCCACAGTTGTTTCCAATATTCGTTCCAGCTGCCATTGATTTCTCGGAGAGAGGTCTTCCTTTATCATGACTACATCATTCACCTTGAGATTACACCGTACCACATGCCACTTCTGCCGCATGGAGATGTTCAGAAGATACTCTCTCTTCCACCGACTCCAAAATTGTTCAATCAGATACTGAATACAGCGCCATCGTTTGGTACCATACACATCTTCCCTCACAAATTCCCCTGGAGGAGGAAGAGCAACCTTTGACTTCATTTGAATCAGATGATTAGGTGTTAAAGGCTCAAGGGAACTAGGATCATTTATTCCGTCTACTGTTAAAGGACGACTATTAACAATGGACATGGCCTCATAAAAGAGTGTTCTGAGAGAAGCATCATCAAGTCTTCCCAAGCTTTGAGCCAAGGTAACGTTCAATACATTTCGAATGGTACGTATCTGACACTCCCAAACACCGCCAGCGTGACTTGCTGATGGAGAACTGAAAACAAACTCACACTGTTTCTCAGCCAAAAACTTCTGCAAAGCCTGGTTATTACATTGTTCAAGTGCTTCCGTTAGTTCATTTCTGGCTCCGATGAAATTCCTATCTTGATCACAATAGAGTTGGCACACAGCTCCTCTTAGACTAATAAAACACTGCAGGGTGTTAATAAAAGAGTCTGTTGAAAGATCTTCCAACATTTCCAGATGGACAGCTCGAGAATAAAAACAGGTGAATATCAGACCGTACCTTTTGTACTCTTTACGATTCCTTTTGACAATGAAAGGTCCAAAACAATCCATTCCGCAATATGTAAATGTAGCGGATGCTTCAACTCGCTCTTTAGGGAGCTCAGCCATACGCTGTTCTTCAACTGGCCGCCTCACTTTCCTGCATTGCACACAACTATTTATCAACTTAGCCACCAACTTGTTGCAGCCAAGAATCCAAAAGCCATTTGCTCTGATCTCCAGTCTCCAGTCTCAGTCTCTTAATTCTTGCGACTACCTTAAGAAGTGTTGTCCAAGATGAAAACCTTGACAGATGTTGGATTACAAATTTATAAAATGTTAAATCTAGGTTCCAATGTAACAGTATATAAACTGAAGAAGTTATATACATTGTATTTAGCATTTATGGTGAAGATGATGGCATCAGATGAACGATTCTGTTATACAAAGTATGTAGCAAGAGGTTCCTGCCAGTTCCTGTTCTCTTATTGTAAGTCAAATGAGCCACTCTCAGAGACTCTCACCTTTTGTTTGTAATGACTCTTGGTGCCCCTGCCCCAATCTTTGGGCAGTTATGCTGATTGGATTAGGAGTGGTTAAATGGGGAAGGTTGCTATACCTGAATACTTCATTTGCATGCTTTAAGGTCGTCACCCAGGTGCTTTGTTTCAATTTCTAAGCACTGCCCCCTAAATGTATATAAACTACAATGTATCACTGCTTTAGTTAGACTTGGATGACTGCAGCGACGCACAGCGAGTTCTCAATAAAGAGTAACTTCTGTATGAAAGATATCCCAACGTCTTCTGGTCTCTGCTTCGACGAAAAAAGTTTCCTACAGTTTTGGTGCCGTGACCCGGATAGAGCTCCTCACCTGAATCCAAACTGAAGCTTCAAGTTCAACAAAGATCTGACTTCATTCCAGACTGAATCTTTCTGTACACCAAGGGTTGGTGAGTGTCACTCTATCCAAAAGAACCTTTAAGACCAGTACAAATTTGTTATCCTCTGCGCCATCAGAGAAGAGTTAACAGACAGCTGAAGGGTTTGGTTAACCAAGTTATCCTCTAAAAAGGTCTTTTTAGAGATGAAGGTTATCCTCTGTTCAGGCAGGGAAGATTAGCATTATGTGCTAATATTTGTTATCCTCTGTTCCGGCAGGGAAGAATTGGTTATCCTCTGTTCAGGCAGGGAAGTTTAGCATTACGTGCTAATATGTGTTACCCTCTGTTTCGTCAGAGAAGAATTGGTTACTCTGTTTCGGCAGGGAAGATTAGTGTAAAGTGCTAGTAATTTGTGTTATCCTCTGCTTTGCCAGGGAAGGTTAACAATAGTTGATCTGTGTTAACAAGCGTACCCTCTGTTGATCAGAGACGTTTTAGTGTTTTTGATTGTGTGATAACAAAGAAACTCACAAAATGTTTAGAAACAATGCTAGACTGGTCCCCACAATTGAAAAAGGTGGTCTCGCGACTCCTTTGTGGTCAGATAGCGAATTCAAATCACTGTTAGTAGTGCAAATGAACCTAATAGTCACTGAGAAAGTTAGACAAGGACTAACTGAGAAATACGAGATCCATCCAGACAAGACTTGGTCTGTAGATGAGTGTAAAAATGTATTAGGGGCATGTATTCGCAAGAACAATGTGAAAGGCATTATCTGCTGCCACAGAGAATTTGGTTTAGCGCTAGCTACACAACAGTCTCAGCGTAACTCAGAGCTAGAGGAACAGAACAAAGAGCTCCGTGCTAGAATATCCTCTTTTACTAAGAAATTGAACCGCAACAAAGCTTCAGCAAAAACTGATGTGGAAGAAGTTAATCAGCCGGATAACAATTATCCTGACTTACAAGCTTTCTTTGAAACAGATGTACCCATCCAATCAGTAACTGATGTGCCTGTAGATTCAGTGAAGGTATGTGGCGCTAGGAGAAGATCTCAGGGAATTGAGGGAATTGAAAGTGTTCCTCCCAACTCTTCTGTTGTCCAAATACAAACTGTTGCCAAAGTGCTTGGACCTAAAGATATAGAGAGACTATCCCAGAGCTTACCCTCAGCACGCACAGATTTTTCTGAATTTAGAAGAGCATTGATCAGCAAAATGTGTTTCTACGACATGTTGTTAGCAGAAGTCACACAGCTGATGTCACAAATTCTAACTGAATCTGAATTCAACAGTTTTGAGTCTGCTGTTACTTCTGAACTACAACATGCCAATAAAGGCGATTTGAGAGAAGATGTTTTGAAAATTCTAAAGAATATCATGGGACCCAAAATAGACTGGTCCAGAATCACTAACTGTGTGCAAAGGAAAGAAGAAACTGTGAGTGAATACACTGAAAGGTTTTGTCAGTCAGCTGTAACTTACAGTGGAATAGTGGATGATCCTGATAGTGTGCTTGATGACAAAGGACCACTAGTTCGAACATGGTTTGATGGCCTTTTATCAGAGTACAGATCGGCTATGCCGTTCTTAGATCTAACATGGTCCACTGGGAGCTTGCAAAACAGCTTGGACAGGTTAGCTACTTGGGAAAGAGACTCTGATGTTAAAGCCAGAGTAAAGACTGCAGCAGCATCCTTTAAGTTCAACACAGAGAACCGACAGAAACGTAAATGTCCTAAGAAGGAGGGCAGTTGTCATTACTGTGGTAAACCTGGACACTGGATGAAAGAGTGTAGGAAAAGCAAAAAGACATTAGGAGAAATTAACAGCTTTACTCAGCTCCTACTCAGTCTACTTAGTACTCTGAAGCAGCCCCTCCCCACTTCACCGAACTGTTGGAGCAGTTTGCTCAGGTGTTAACTGTTAGGGCTGTGAGTGCTTAATTTCCCCAGTAATGTACAACAAAGCTGAAAGATTCTTTGTAAATAAAACTACAGGAAGGTTACTGTCACTTCCTTCCATTGAGAGAATGCTAGTTAAGTACACTCACAGCCTTCAAAGCTATACTACAGCACACTCCAGTCACTCACCTATCCTCTCTGGGTTATGATGTTTGTTATGACTAATGTTCCATTAGAGGATGGAGATGTCGCACACTAAAGTTTGCACACCACCTACAGGCATAGGATAGGACACATGGACCAGTGAGGAGCCCAGGGAAGAACCGAATGCAACAGGCTTCGGGGGCCAACCCTGCGGTGAAGATTCCCTCATAGGCCTTCCCCATCCACTAGTCCATCCTCACCTCACTGTTTTTTAGGTGTCACGGGAATTAAGAAACGGGGAAAGAAGGATCAACAATAGCAAACTCGGACCGAACAAAGGATACAACCCTAGTGTTTGCAGTCTTTTACAACAAATACTGCTCTGTCGTCTTTTGGTTTCTTTCTTACTCTGTGCAGATACCACTTGATGGCTGTCCCAAGACCCATATGCGCCGACCTCCTCACCTGCGTATGAAGCCACAACCTCTAAAAGACAACTAGACCCACTGCCGAGCCAACTGTCACGGAAGACAGAACAAAGAATTTTTTTTTTTTTAAATACACAACGCAGAGAATCACATACGAGAACTTCAGTCATCCATCAACATGATCAAGACATTCTTGATCTTTCAGCAAAATTACACCAGATGACTGAAGATAATTCTTCATGGTTGGAAACCTGTTAGTATCAAGTGTTTCATTCAACAAATGACCCACACCCATCACGAGGACAAGACAGTTCCAACCAGAAAAGAACTTCACGGACCCTAGCTGAATGTTTGTTTCTGTGTCAGCATGCTGTTCGTCACTACAGACAATCAACACAGAGCAAGTGCTATGTGCCTGTAACGATCACAAGTTACAAGAATGAGCTTTTAAGTGTCTAAATTTGTATTTTGTGAGAGTTATTAGAACTCTCAAAGGGGGAACTGTTGGATTACAAATTTATAAAATGTTAAATCTAGGTTCCAATGTAACAGTATATAAACTGAAGAAGTTATATACATTGTATTTAGCATTTATGGTGAAGATGATGACATCAGATGAACGATTCTGTTATACAAAGTATGTAGCAAGAGGTTCCTGCCAGTTCCTGTTCTCTTATTGTAAGTCAAATGAGCCACTCTCGGAGACTCTCACCTTTTGTTTGTAATGACTCTTGGTGTCCCTGCCCCAATCTTTGGTCAGTTATGCTGATTGGATTAGGAGTGGTTAAATGGGGAAGGTTGCTATACCTGAATACTTAATTTGCATGCTTTGTTTAAGGTCGTCACCCAGGTGCTTTGTTTCCATTCCTAAGCACTGCCCCCTAAATGTATATAAACTACAATGTATCACTGCTTTAGTTAGACTTGGATGACTGCAGCAACACACAGCGAGTTCTCAATAAAGAGTAACTTCTGTATGAAAGATATCCCAACGTCTCCTGGTCTCTGCTTCGACGAAAAAAGTTTCCTACACAGACGATCAAGAGTTTCTACAGTCATTACTTCTTGTAACAAAAACCTTAACAGCTTTAACTTCTGGATCTCCGACCAGTAAGTCAATAGTTAGAATGGATTCTTCATAGATTTCTTCTTTCCACAAGAATTCGGGACCTGACAACCAATTTGTTGACAAGATATCAGATGCACGAAGTCCCCTAGAGGCATAGTCAGCCGGGTTTTCTGACGTATCAACATAGTGCCACCGGTTTAGATTGGTGTTCTCTCTTATCAACTGGACTCGGGTTGGCCATGAACACATGGAACCTTCGTGCTTCATTGTTGATATTTGAAAGTACAACTTGAGAATCGGTCCAAAAAAACTCTTCATCAATCTCAATATGGAGCTCTGATTTCAGGAGAACACTCAATCTAACAGCAGTCACAGCAACTGAAAGTTCCAAACGAGGCATACTTGTGACTTTTGATGGAGCAACTTTAGCCTTAGCCATGTTTAGACTGCAATGGACTCTATTTTATATCTCAGGTAAGAACATGCACCGTATCCTATACTACTGGTGTCTGAAAAGTAATGCGATTCTATTCTGACAATCTTGCCAAAATCCCGTGGATAGTAACACCTTGGAACTGAGACTTCTCTCAATCTTTGAAGACCCATCTTCCATTCCTCCCACTGTGGGTACAAATCTTCTGGAAGTAAGTCATCCCATCCAATACTTCTGCCACACAACTCCTGCAAAATACACTTCCCGCTCAAAACGAATGGAGCCACAAACCCCAAGGGATCGTACAAAGAAGCTACGACTGACAGGATGCCACGGCGTGTGTCAGGCTTGTCTTTCAAATTTATGTTGAAACTGAAACTGTCACTGTTGATTTGCCAACGGATGTGTCAACAAGTTGACAGTTAAGAGTAAAAAAGTTACTTGTCCAGGTGAAAAAATCTGCTGCTTCATTTTTTTGGCGTAAATGTAATTTATTTTGAAGCAATAGTCTCATCAGTGCTCTATTAGGTATTTACTTTAATCAGCATATTTTTTATATTTGCCTTAAATTGATTAGTAAGACACTTTTTAACTTTATGAAGGGCAATATTTTCCTAAACTTATTAAATGTACCTGTCATCATTTACGTCAAATTCTTAAATTGTATCAATACATTGTTAGAATAATAAGACACTGTAGACTTATGAAATGAGTATCAACACACTCCCATCTTTCCACTGCAGAGGAAACACAGAAGCTGCATTGAAAATGCCATTTAGACTGTTTAATGAAGAGTAGAGGTTCCATAAATGCATTTACTCAGTAAAATTGCTAATGCATAAATAATGATATAAGATCAACTTTTTTAACATACAAATATAAAATGTTGGAAAAATGCAGTGATACTTTTAAATATGAAACCAAACCACCAGTCGGTGGCGGCAAGTCGCTCTGTTAATGAGGAGTCATTGATTCAACTGATTTGTTCAAACAGCTGATTCACAATAAATGAAGCAAATGACTGTCTTTATAAATGGCTCACTGAATCATTGACTCACTCGATTCGTTCAAAAACACTGAATCATTCAGTAACAAAACACTATTGTGTTTTGCTCAGAGATGCGCAACTGTTCTGCTGTGGCTTTGCTTAGAACTATTTTGTTAGTGAAATGTAGCAAAAATGGTCAATAACGTGTCTAAAGTGTAAGTCAGTTAATATTAACTACTTGCTTATTGAACTAATGTTGTATAAAATCAGTGTCACATTTGCAATCGTGCTGATAGTCAGGAAAACATCACTCTTGGTCATGTGATGTTGCTTACCTATATAATATATTACATAGAATGTTTATCTTTTTTTTCTACCGCATTGTTTGTTCATGTTTGTTTCTTTATGTGGTGGTTGTGCCTATTAGTTTTGATTTCTCCATGAGTCAGACAGGCTGCACAAGCCTCAAATGACGTGACCTTGATACTGTCAATACAGTCACTGTTTACGCTGAAAGTAATAAAACCAGAATCATTCTCGCCAAAATTTCAGTGCTGCCCTAGTTATTGTTTGTTATTGACATTTTAATCCGGTTAATTCAGGGCTCTCAAGTTATTGCGAAAGTTTGGAGTGAGATTAGGGGTGGGGCCGCACAAAGGGGAGGGGTCACTCAAAGGGGAGGGGCAAGTCAAAGGGGAGGAGCAACTCAAATATTTGCAGCACCCAAGTTTTTGCTAGCAGTTCAATTTTACCTATTGTTCATAATTGACCAGCACAAATAGAAGTTATAACATTTGGTAAATCTGATGAAAGACAAATTCATTCTAATGAAATAAAAAGATGTATGTATTTAAAAATACAAATGTATCAAAAATAAAAATAAATTTTGCCCCAAATGAGCCAACTGAACAGCAGTATGTATGTCAAACTGTGTGTGTGTGAGAGAGAGAGAGAGAGAGAGAGAGAACACATTTCAGCTTATGTTTCTTTTTTTCTGTTGTAAATGTTTGTTGCACATTTTGATGCCTAGAGGACTCCCACATAAAGCACTGTCATGATAATAGCGTTCCATCCAGAGCCAAACTTTTTCTAGTTTTGGTTTTGTTCAAACCCACCAAGGAAAACACACTGCATCTGAATTTGAATTTGGGGAAGCCTCAGTGCTTTATATGGGAGCCCCCTACCCCTGTAATCAAGGCATCAACGTGTGCAACAAACACAACAGAAAAAAAAAAATAATTAAAAGCTGAAATGTTCTCTCTCTCTCTCGCTCTTTCTCTGTGTGTGTGCGCGCATGTGCGGATCGGCTGTGAGGAGTGTGTGAGTGTTTGAGCGAGTGGCAGCCTGCTTGTTTCATTCTTTTTCTTTTTCTTACTTTGAATAAGTTAGTGTGGTTTAGTTTGTTGCCATTTGTAATCAGTTGGGGGTTGTGAAAATGCCGGCAGACTCTGATGGGTTTGCTACCTTACCAGCTCAAAATGGGTGTAAATGTTTACCGGATGAATCAATCACTGTTGAAGACTGTTTGGCCGCTATTAGTAGCGAAATAGGTGCTCTGAATATTCTATCGGCATCTAGAATGAACAAAGCTGTCATTGTGTTTGTGAGGGAAGAGTCTATGGTTCACCATTTAGTGGAAGTTGGCTTATCTGTTGGTGACATTTTCTTGTCTGTTTTGCCGCTGTTGAGCCCTTCAAAGAGGTTAACTCTCTCTAATTTGCCTCGTTCATTTCAAATGATTCACTTGTGAGATTGCTTAGCCGCTATGGTAAAATTATGATGCCGATTAAAATGATTCCTCTTGGTGTTAAGAAACCAGAATTAAAACATGTTATGTCTTTTAGACGCCAAACTGCTGTGATTTTGAATGCTGAATTTCAACAATTAGACGTTTCCGCGAAATTGACTTTGGCAGGTAAAGATTATACAATTTAGTAATGCTGAGAATGCGTGAGAGTGTTCACTGAACACTAATGAATGCACTAATGATCGCAGTGTGGCGAGCGGTGGATCTGAGACCGTCGTTGCGGGAAACAGCGAATCTGTTGCATCAAAAACACTGCGGTACACGCTTTACCACTTACGCCACTGGAATTGCATAGAAATAGCTGTCTTTTGTAATATTGTTACGATAGTGAGCAGAGGTAAATAACCCCTGCCGACAAGGCGGCCTATTTGCACTTTGTGTAGACACTCCATTATTTAAAAGGCACCAGACTATAGAAAATGGCATATACTGCAGTAATTATTTTTTCTGGGGGAGCCCACCCACATTTATTTTGCTTCAGACGCCCATAAACTATATGCATGGATCGAGTTTATATGTATAAGCGAGTGTCTATAGGTGTATGCATGCGTCAAGTTTATATGTATAGGCAAGTGTATATGCATTCATTACTAACATAATATGTATTGGTATGGATTTCATAGGAACACAAGAACGCATCTCTTTTTTAAAAACACTTTCTGATGCTTTATTGAAGTGTCCTCAAGGAAATGTTGTTGTACTTGGTGGAGATTTTAATTGTACTGTTAATTCATTTTTGGATAGGAATCATGATGAACCTCACCATTCTTCTGCCGAGAGTTTAAAGAAATTAATTAATGAACACAATTTAGTTGATGTGTGGAGGGAGTCCTTTCCTGGAGTCGGACAGTACACATGGTTAAAAACTAATTCTAATATTTCAGGAGTTAGGCTTGATCGCTTTTATGTCGAAAAGGGTAATAGGGGTAGATTTTTTAGTAATTCGATTTCACCATCTTTTCTGTCAGATCATCACTATGTGTCTATTGTAAGTTTCTGTTTCTCTTTCTAAATCCTATAAATCACATTGGCGCTTTAATAATAGATTATTGCAGGACTGTACTTTTATTCATTCCTTTAAACTTTTCTGGAAAGCTTGGAGAGATGTAATTTTCAGTTATTGAGTCAATGGTGGGATGTTGGTAAAGCATAAATCAAGTCTTTTTGCCAGCAGTACACTGCACATAGTGCTGGAATGCTCAAAGCAAGAATGAAGTCCCTTGAACAAGATATCCTTGGGCAAAGTAGTGACTGTACCCACAATAATTCAACTTTTATTGACTCTATTGCAAATGATAAACTCCTTTTAAAGAATTTATTGGAAGAACGAGGAAAAACAGCCCTTCTAAGGACCAGATTTGCACAGCTGAACGACATGGATGCTCCTACATCATTCTTCTTTGGTCTTGAAAAAAAGCCAAGGGAACAGAAGAGTTTTCATCAGTTGATAATACCAGGTGGCGGTGTGATAACAGATCAACGGGAAATTCAATCTTATGCTCTTTCTTTTTATGAGGATTTATACTGTTCGGAATTATGTGATGATACAGAAACTGATTAACTTTTATGTGACCTATCCAAATTAACGGAAGAAGAACACGAGTTGGACAGGCTTTTGAAGAGATTTCACAAGCTGTTCAGGAAATGTGTTCTGGGAAGTCACCTGGATTGGATGGGTTTTCTGCAGAATTTTTCAAATCTTTTTGGAATCTACTGGGGCAGGATTTATAAGAAGTTTTTCTTGAATGCATTAATCAAGGGACTCTTCCTTTTGAGTTGTCGAAGAGCAATTTTAATCAATCCAATTTTAATCAATCCTTGGAAATCAATCCAAGATGGCGGCGCGCTCAGACGCAGCGGCTTCTCCGGGTCCCAAAGACGGTGCTTTTATGTCTTTTAATGTCGTCTGTTCGTCTCCAAACAATGTCAATTTACCGCTAATTCATCGGGAGATCACTCCGGGATACATCTATGATCGCCAAAGCCTTTTGGATATCGACAACACATACAAACACCAACTCTCGCCGGCGGCTACTGAGAAGCTACGAGGCCTTTGTTTACTGCTGGAGTCGGACCTCGAGACCGTGGCCTCGCCTACTGACGCTACCCGCACAAGGCGGCGTCGCAAGCGGTGTGAGAGAGGACGGAAGCGCGGTAAGCGCGGAGGTATACGAGCCAGGCTAAGGGCTAACCCCTCAAGACCGGCTCTTCCAACACTCATGCTCTCAAACGTTCGCTCTCTGGAAAACAAACTGGACTTAATTCAACTCAGTCGGTCTACACAGCATGAGGCAAGGGATTGTTGTGTGTTTGTTTTCACTGAAACATGGCTAAAGAACAACATCCCGGACTCCACCATTCAGCTGCACGGGCTAACCTGCTACCGAGCGGACAGAGATTCATCACTGTCTGGTAAGACTCGCGGCGGTGGCTTGTGTGTGTATATCAACAAAGAATGGTGAACTGTACAGCGCCATCAGCAAACAACAAACAAATAACCCCGACGGCTTTTTCATCATAGCCGGTGACTTCAACCACGCAAACTTAAAGACAGTTTTGCCAAAGTTCTACCAACATGTGAACTTTGCAACAAGGGGAAATAACACACTGGACTTTGTTTATACAATAGAGAAAAACGCATACAAAACTGAACCCCGCCCCCACCTCGGGTACTCGGACCACATCTCTGTTATGCTAATCCCAGCATACAGACCACTTCTGAAACTCACCAAACCGGTTCAAAAGCAAATCACGGTATGGCCAGAAAATGCTACCTCAGCACTGCAGGACTGCTTCCAGGACACAGACTGGAACATGTTTAAAGAGGCGGCCACCTACAACAACCACACAGACCTACAGGAGTACACTGAAACTGTGACTGCTTACATCAAAAAGTGCATAGATGATGTGACAGTCACCAAGACCATCACCACACGTGCCAACCAGAAGCATATGGATGACAGCAGAGGTTCGTAGGCTGCTAAAGACCAGAGATGAAGCATTCAGATCAGGAGATAAAGCAGCCCTCAAAACAGCAAGAGCCAATCTGTCTCATGGCATCAAGAAGGCAAAACATCAGTATGCTAAAAAAATCAACAACAACTTCAGCGACAGTAAAGACACTCGGACCCTGTGGCAAGCCATTCAGACCATCACTGACTACAACGCCCCGCCACAGGCCAGTGACGATGACACATCCCTACCAGAGGCACTCAACCACTTCTACTCACGATTTGAGATACAGAACAACACACCTGCACAGAAACTACCCACATCTCCAAACGACCAGGTACTCTGTCTCTCCCCAGCCGATGTAAGGAAGACCCTATCCAGGATTAACCCACGAAGGCTGCGGGCCCTGACAACATACCTGGGCGTGTACTGAGACTGTGCTGCACAGCTGATGAATGTCTTAACAGACATTTTCAACATCTCGCTGAGCCAGGCAGTCGTCCCCACGTGTCTCAAATCCACCTCCATAATCCCAGTACCAAAGAAGTCACATGTGTCCTGTCTGAATGACTATCGTCCCATAGCACTGACCCCAATCATGATGAAGTGCTTTGAGAGGTTAGTCATGCATCACATCAAGTCCAGTCTCCCAAGCACGCTGGACCCATTCCAGTTTGCATATCGTTCAAACCGTTCCACGGACGATGCAATATCCACCACTCTCCACCTAGCTCTTACTCACCTGGAACAGAAAGACTCCTATGTAAGAATGCTGTTCATCGACTTCAGCTCAGCATTCAATACAATAATCCCACAACAGCTCATCCACAAACTAAACCTGCTGGGCATTAACACCTCCCTCTGTAATTGGATCCTGGACTTTTTAACTGCAAGACCTCAGTCAGTCTGTATCGGCCGCAACACCTCGAGCACTACCACGCTGAGCACAGGGGCCCCACAAGGCTGTGTGCTCAGCCCGCTGCTCTTCACGCTGCTGACCCACGACTGCACTGCCAAGTCCAGCTCCAACCACATCATCAAGTTTGCTGATGACACAACTGTGGTAGGCTTCATCAGCAACAACGATGAAACGCACTACAGAGAGGAAGTGGCACAGCTGGCTGAATGGTGTGGTGCTAACAACCTGTCCCTCAATGTGGGTAAGACAAAAGAGGTTGTGATGGACTTCAGGAGAAACTCTGTTGACCACCCCCCACTGACCATCGACGGCTCAACCGTGGAGAGAGTCGGTAGCACTAAATTCCTGGGGGTGCACATCACAAAGGATCTCACCTGGACCACCAACGTCTCGTCACTCAACAAGAAGGGACAACAGCGCCTCTACTTTCTCCGTCGGCTAAAAAGGGCAAGTCTCCCTCCACCCATCCTCACCACCTTTTACAGGGGCACCATTGAGAGTGTGCTGACCAGCTGCATCACTGTCTGGTATGGGAACTGCAGTGCTGCTGACCGCAAGACCCTACAACGGACAGTGAACACTGCCGCAAAGATCATCGGTGCCCCTCTTCCCTCCATCCTGGACATTTTCCTTGCACGATGCTCCAGCAAGGCCTCCAGCATCGTGAAGGACCCCACCCACCCCTCCCACAACCTCTTCCAGCTCCTGCCATCAGGAAAAGGTACCGGAGTATCAAAGCTCGTTCTGTCAGATTGCTCAACAGCTTCTTTCCCCAGGCTGTGAGAGCTCTTAACTCCAATCTCCTGCCCCGCTCTGAAACCATGAACACCTCAGCCCCCAACTATAAATAACTATTGACAAATTTCTCCTAAGTGCAATTCTGGGTGTGCTACACACAGGTGAGTGGGCTATACAAACCACCTGTAGTAACGCACTCGTCCCACTGTATGCACACTAGACACTTTCTATAAACACTCCTGCAACAAAGACTCAATAAGATAATATATGTTTACTTGAATATTGCACTACAAAATAATGTTTACTGGAGCATTGCACTACTAACTCTTTTGCACTATGCGCTGCTTCCCACAAAATCTCTCTTCTGAACAAATTAATGTAAAAAATATATATTTCCTGCACAATTTCATGTACAAATAACTCTTTAGCACTATTTCATGTACAGTATTTATGTAAAGTTCTTGTACAGTCTCAGTTTGTGTACGTGTAGTCAACTAGGTATAGTAGTTATAGTATTTATAGTATATGTATAGTCAGATGGTTAAACTGTTGTATAGCCCTATTGTGTTTTTTGTTTTTTTGTTTTTTCCTATATTTGCATTGCTGTATGTGTATCTCATGTCTAACTAGTATGTAGCACCGTGGTCCTGCGAGACACGACATTTTCGTTCCACACATGTAGCAGAATGACAATAAAGCTCAACTTGAACTTGAACTTGAACTTAACATTGATCCCAAAAAAGGGAGATCTTGGGTCTCTGAAGAATTGGCGTCCGGTATCACTGATATGTGTTGATTTTAAGATCTTATCTAAATATTTGACTAACAGACTTAAGAAATATATGGCATCAATCATTCATATGGACCAAACATTTTGTGTTCCCAAAAGGACAATATTTGCTAATTTGTTTTTGATGACGGATATGATTACAGTGGCAAAAATGCATAATTTGGACATTGGTTTTCTTTCATTGGATCAAGAAAAAGCGTTTGACAGGGTTGATCACCAATATTTATTTAAAACTCTGGAAACTTTTGGTTTTGGTCCTTATTTTGTATCCCTCATTAAAATGTTATATAATGAAATTTGTAGTATGTTGAAGATGAATGGTTCTTTAACTAGGCCCTTCTCTGTAACCAGGGGCATACGGCAAGGGTGTCCTCTTTCTGGTCTTCTGTATGCAATTTCTATTGAACCTTTATTAGTCTCACTTAGGAGGGAGCTAAGTGGTTTTAATATTTCTAGTGGCCCCAGTGTAGATTCAGTCAAACTTACAGCTTATGCTAATGATGTAACAATAGTTATAAAAGACTCAGAGGATGTTACAAAACCGATTTATTCTTTAAACAAATATCAACAAGCTTCATCTGCACACGTTAATTGGGAGAAATGTGCATCTTTGCTTTTGGGTGACTGGCAGGGTACAGGACCTCCTAGGCTGCCGCAGCAATGCAGATGGGCCAGAGATGGTTTTAGAATCCTTGGTTTATTTTTTGGGACTAATAGCTATACAGATAAAAACTGGGAAGGGCTAGGTGACAAGGTAGTTCTTAGAATTCAGAAGTGGAGATGGATTCTACCATATCTTTCTTTTAGGGAGAGATGTTTGGTTATTAACAATCTAGCAGCTTCAATGTTATGGAACAAATTTACTGTTTTGGATCCTCCTAAAGAATTACTTTCTGGAGTTCAAAAAGCATTTGTTATTTTTTTTTTTGGGATGGCTGCCATTGGCTTCCTCCAGGTATTCTTTATCTTCCTGTAGCAGAGGGAGGCCAAGGACTAATACATTTGGAATGTAAAGTCTTGGCAATGAGGTTACAATCTTTACAAAAACTTTTATATAGTTCAGATCCTGTGCCTTGGGTTGTGTTTGGATTATATATACTCAAAAATTGTGGAGGATTTGGTCTTGATAAACAGTTGTTCTTAATGCAGAAGACCTGGGTTGAGAAAGTGCATTCTTTACCTTTCAGTTTTTATTTAGGAGTGTTTAAATCTTGGAATTGTTTTAAAATATTGAGACTTGAAGATGAACATTGTGGGGTTTCAGAACCAATTTTTTTTTTAATCCCCTTTTTCAGTTATCAGCTAATGTGTCATCATCTTTAGTCACAAAATGTTTGAATGCTGGGTTAACAAAAGTCATGGACTTGATTGATTTAAAGAATGGCCAATGGAGAACTGTACAGGCAATTGCAGATCAAGTTGGGATAAATTCTGTAAGAATTGTGGAGGGATTAGTCAGGAATCTTAAGGCATCTTTCCCTCAGACTTTCTTTTCCTTCATTAATAATATTCTTTTGAATTGTGTTATTTCTCTGACTTTTCCTGAGTTCAAGGTAGTTCTTAAAGATTGGGAATCTGATGATAACAGTCAAACAAAATTGCTGAAAGGTTATGGTGCTTTGGTATTTCATTGTATTGGGAAAATGTTGTACCACATTTATGTAAAATCTGTACATTTGGGACAATTGAAACAAAGACCAGATACAAAATGGAGGTCTTGGTTTCCTATTTCAGACGAGGTTTATCCATCATGGAGGTTATTGTACAAGTCTCCTATCTCTAAGAGATGTGGGGATATTCAGTGGAGGATACTACATTGTATTATAGCCTCAAACTCTTTTGTGTCTAAGATTAATGAGTCTGTTTTACCAACATGTCCTTTTTGTAACACTCTTGACAATGTTTTTCATATGTCACGTGAGTGTCTTAGACTTAACTCGTATGTTTGAAATATTGGAGAAAATTATCGTAAGATTGGGTTTTACATTTACCAAAAGTCTATTTATTCTGGGCTGCAGAATAAGAGGTCTTGGCAGCAACAGTGTACACTTGCCAATTTTTTAATGGGACAAGCTAAACTTGTTATTTTAAAGTCTCATCAGTGTAAAAATTCTGGTGAAGATGTGAGTTTAGTAACTCTGTTTAATTATTTAGTGGAGTCAAGAGTGGTGATTGAATATACCTATTATCAGCATACTAATAATGTCCTCTATTTTGAATGGAAATGGGGTGTTGGGGGAGCTTTGGTGACTGTGTGTGATTCAGGAAATTTGGTTTTTAATTGGTAATGTTTAGGAATTTTATGTTTGGTTAGGTTTTTGTGTTTTAAGTTTGCAATGTTTGTCTAATTAAAGTGTTTTGAAAAATCAAAAGTCTCTTTCTCTCTTTCTCTCAAATTCAAATTCAAATGAGCTTTATTGGCATGACTTGCACAGTATTGCCAAAGCATTGTCCATTACATGAATAAGGAACAAACAATTATATAACACATAGAACAAGAATAGATCTGTAAAATAATTAAGTAAATATGCACAGGTATACTTTTTTTTTTTTCCACAAACAAGAAAAATATTTAAGACATTGTTTAAATAAATAAATAAATAAATAAATAAAAAACCTTTGTACAACATGTAAGAAATGATCTTGCTTCAGTTTTGTCCACTGGTTGATAGTCTAAGTTTGTGACAGACTGATACATATCTTGCTGCTGTTGTGATCATTTTGGAATTTTCCCCTAAAATGTGACTTAATTTTTCTGCATTTGCTAATGCCATAAAATTTGGTTTAATTTGTTGGAATTTGGGGAAATATGCAGCTCTAATGTTGTGATAGTAATCACAGTGTAGCAAGGAATGTTCCTCTGTTTCCACCTCTTTCTGCAAGCACAGTAAACACAGTCTCTGTTCTCGTGGCTGCCATCTTTGTCTGTGTCGTCCTTTCTCTATAGCCAGACAGTGATCACTCAGACTGTACTTCATTAGTGTCTTTCTTAATTTGTGATCTTTTACACAGCTCAGGTATTCTGCTGGTTTGTAGTCTCTTTTCAGGTGTAAATACAGCTCCAGCTTCTTTTGTATTTTAGTGGCATCTTTCCAATAGGCAACGTAGTTTTGTTTTTGTAACTGTGTGCTTTGGTTGGGCCGGACTGTGCTGTGCTGGTTTGGGTGTAGTTTGAGTACCAGCTGTAAAAGTGCGCTCTTCTGCAGGTTCTGCTCCTGCCACTGCAGGGCTTCAGCCTGGTAAGAGCTTGGATCACTGCATTTCAGGTGCTGGTGGAATTTCACGGCTCTCTTTTGAATATTAATTAATTGTGGGTATTGTCCTAATTCAGCTCTGCACAAGTTGTTTGGGGTTGCTCTGTTAACTTTTAAGATGTTTTTACAAATTTGGGTGTGCGTTATTTCAATTTCTTCTTTTTCCCATTTAGAGAAATCTTGGGTTTTTAGAGATCCCCATATCTCACTGCCATATAGTGCAATTGGTTTGATTATTGCTTTTAGGATTTTTAGCCAGGTTTGAATTGGAATTTCATAGTGAATTATATTTTTTTTAACATGTAGAAGACTGTCAGTTCCTTTGCTTTTAATGCATTTACAGCCAGATTGAAGTTTCCTGTTGAGCTGATTTTTAGTCCCAGATAGGTGTATTCATGGGTGTTTTGGAGGACCTGGTTTCCTGCTCTGAATGTGTATTTAATTTCCTTACTCTCTCTTTCTCACACACACACACACACACACACACACACAAACAAACAAACAAACAAACAAACAAACAAACACAAAGCTTGACATACATGTTCAGGACAAGTTCTGTAATCCTACTGTGTGTGTACAGTATGTGTGCAGTGTGTACACTGCTGTTCGGCATGTATGTAAAACAATTTATTTCATTTGGATGAATTTGTCTGTCTTTTACCAGATTAACCAACTGTTATGACATCTCTAGTACTTTCCTTTCAGGAAGCCAAAGCTAAGTTAAAGCTTCTGGTTGCAAAGCAGTTGGAGAGTTTTTTTTTTTTTTTTTTTGACTGCATCAATAATACTTTAGCACGAATTTGGCTATATTCCCCAACATCAGCTCTCACTATCTTTTCACAGGCAAGTGATTTCGTAGAGGAATCGTAACCTACAGACACATTCAGTCTTTACAAAGAAGCATCCATGTTGCTTAGTAACGAACCCGCTTGCGGCAGAATCGCGTAATTTAAACGGAAACAACAACATCCTAATTTCTGATTGGCTGGTAGGTGGCATTTAACTCTGTATAACTCGAGAGTCGAGAGAGCTATGAACTTGGCTGAAAACTTACCTCCGTATTCCCTCATCTATTAATTGTATAGTAATTGTAGCAGGACAAGTTATCCCTTCTCAACGTGACAGCGTGTGAACTGGTTGAAATGCGTGAGTCTCATGGTGAATGCGTGAGACTTGAGAGCCCTGTTAATTGTCTGGTCGAGCAAGTACAATTTTTTACTTGCCCCTTCACAAAATCCACTTGTTCCGGACAAGCGGACAAGTGTTAATGACGAGCCCTTAATATACGTAAAGAAAATTTCAAATGGCACTGAGAGGCTTTTGCATCTGAACTCTTCATATATACACACCGTTGAGATCAAAAGTTTACATCCCCCTTTCAAAATTTGCAAAATGTTAATTATTTTACCAAAATAAGGGATCATACAAAATGCATGTTATTGTTTATTTAGTACTGACCTGAATACGATATTTCACATAAAAGATGTTTACATATAGTTCAGAAGAGAAAATAATAGTTGAATTTATAAAAATGACCCCATTCAAAAGTTTACATCCCCTTGATTCTTAATACTGTGTTGTTACCTGAATAATCCACAATTGTGTTTTTTTGTTTAGTGATAGTTGTTCATGAGTCCCTTGTTTGTCCTGAACAGTTAAACTGCCTGCTGTTCTTCAGAAAAATCCTTCAGGTCCCACAAATTCTTTGGTTTTTCCAGCATTTATGTGTATTCGAACCCTTTCCAACAATGACTGTTTGATTTTGAGATCCATCTTTTCACACTGAGTACAACTGAGGGACTCATATTCAACTGTTAAAGAAAGGTTCAAATGCTCACTGATGCTCCAAAACCTTTGAACAGAATTCGGAGATGTGTACATTTTTCTTATTTTGCCTAAATATCATATTTTTTTTCATTTAGTACTGCCCTTCAGAGGCTACAGAAGATGTTTCAAAGAAGGCAATATAAGTTAAATTTACCCTGATCTTCAAATTAAAAAAGGTTTTCACCCCCCGGCTCTTAAAGCATATATTAATGCTTATTAAAGCTAACATTATTTAGATTAAGAGCTGTGTTCTTGACCTGGTAAGAACTCCAGTAGTTGCATTTTGGACTAAAGTTAATACAACCAATGAAACAAAATTTTAAAAATGATTCAAACTAATAAATGAATCACTTATAACAGACTTCACACAGCTACTTGACATCAAGGGGGTCTAGGAGACTTAAAGGGATACTACACCTAAAAATGAAAAATCTTTTAAAAACCTTAAAAAAAATTAAGATTTTTAGAATTATGATTTGTATGCTTATAATTACATAAAATATTTTGCACGAATACTGAGTCCTGGGTCTAATAAGACAGCAGTTTTGGATTTAAAATTAACTGTTGTTTTATACTGCTATCTTGCACTAAATCAGGGTGTCCAATTCTACTTCTGGAGGGCCAACGTCCTGCAGATTTTAGTTCCAATCAGCTCCAGCTCGATTGTCTGGAAGTTTCAAGTGAGTCTGAAAACCTTGATTAGCTGGTTCAGGTGTGTTTAATTAGAGTCGGAGCTAAGTTCTGCAGGGCAGTGGCCCTCCAGGAATAAGTTTGGACATCCCTGCACTAAATCCTTGCTTATTGGAATTATAGCCTGGCTGGTACTTTGTGTACTTGTGTACACAATTGGGTACATTTCTAATTTTGTGTGGACTGAGACTTAAAATTAAAATGTCTCCTTCACTTTCAGAGAGAACAGGATATGAGAATGAATGAAATGGGTACCCGTGGAACCATTAATATGGGAGGTATGATCAGCTGTCTGAGGCATCTTTTGTATTTGATGTAATTTTTGAGTAATGCATTACTTTCATGTGCATTTAAAAGTGCAGATTTGCATCTTTTTAAGATGAGTGTTTTGTCTATTTTGTTAACCTGATGAATTCATATTCTCCTAATTCTTATTCTCCTAATTAACTTCAATTTAACAGTAATTTAACTTACTGTCTTTTTTCCTGTCGTGTTGAAAATGTGATCTTATAATACTTTTTGATGCATGACTACATGGCCTGCCTACATGCATGGCAAAGATCATCATACTTGCTGGCTGTTGAACATTGATTTCCAAGACTGCCACAAACGATTTTTGTTCTATTTTGTATTTAATCATTTTATTCATCTTTGTTATTTTTTAGTGTGTATTGAATAGTGTTTATTTGTATTGAAGTAATGTAAAATGTATTGAAGTATTACCTCTTTTGATTATTTTAATGAACACTTAACACCCGTTTACACATTATATCATATTGCAATGCACTATAGTTTCATTAAAACTTTCAGTAAATTAGCCCTGCCAGTGTATGTCAACTGTACGTTGTCTCACATAGATTCATTTAACCCTGTCGCTGTGGTTAGCGGTAACCCCTCACAAATGGGCATAGCAGGCCAAGTTGGAGCCATGGGGCCTGATGCATCATCAAATATGGGAACTTCCCTGATTCCAGATAATGGAGTGATGGTAATGTATTGATGTTTGTCATCTCCTAATTGTACAGTTTGTGCTATTAATGAGTTTATTTTTATTATGTTGCCTTGGCAAATTATTTACACTTATTAGGTTGCCTTGAGAAAGCAAACCTATTGAAATGTAAACTACTACTTCTCCATCTTTTTACAAGACTAAAATGTCTGACTCAAGTTTACATTATATAGTAAACTGATTTCCACTTTAATTAAAAACATAAAACAAACATGAAAAAAATTTTGTTAAAGCTTTTGGAGCAAGGGCGCCGCCATTTATCATTACCATGGCGTGTGACGTCATGGGGTTGGTTTGCTTTGTTGGCCAGTGAAGAAATATAAGCATTTCTTTACTTTTTGAAGACAGAATTTTTATTTTAACACAAAAATGTTTTGGTGTTCACCATAATTTAGATGAATATCCAACATCAAATTTTATACACCTGTCTACCTCTATTTGCTTGTAAAGAGACATGCACGAAAACAGCGTGTTTCTGCTTCCACTTAAAATAAGCGTTTTCAAAATGATATAATAGATGATCTGTGGGCTATTTTGAGCTGAAACTTCACAGACACATTCTGGGGACACCTGAGACTTATATTACATCTTGTAAAAAGGGGCATAAAAGGTTCCCTTTAAACATTGAAGTGCTGTAAGCCATTCAAGTGTGGGCATAGACACTTCTGGTTTTGTCAAATGCCAGTGCAGAGAGCTGGAGAAATCCAAATATTACCTTCTGTATATATGAAGGCAAAGACATGGCAAATAATATTGCTAGGGCTAGCATGGGTCTATGATCGACAAACAATATCCAGAGGGCTTGACATGAGAGGTAATCCAATAATACGAGCAATAGTCTAGGCGAGGTGCAAAAAGAGTCCGAAGCAGCAGGCAAAGGGTTAATCCAAGATACACAGGCAGAAGATCAGGAAACAGACAACAAGGCAACACAAAATGACTAGACTTAGACTAGAAATGGAACTAGAAACTAGGACTGGACACTTGGAATGGCTCTGTAGTGTAGCTATTGTTAGAAGAGTGATATACGCTAAACAATACTCTGCGATCTGAAAGAGGATGTCCATGGCTTATAAAGCGTGTCTGATTGAATTCAGCTGTGTGTGTGTAATCAGTGCATTCAGCTGTGTGTGTGTAATCAGTGCAATGGATGGTGGGAAATGTAGTTCAGTGTATAGTGTAACAGGCTGTGTAGTGCGAGAGTCCATGTGGTGAGCAGGTGACCTCTGGTGGTGAGTGAACGGAAGTTCATAGACCGGATTCGTGACAAATTGAATTACAAATTGACATTATTTAAAATGGAATTGTTTAATATACATATTAATTTACAACATCTTATTTTTTAAATATTATTTACTGATCATTTTTTAATATTATTTACTGATCATTTTTATGATTTCTTTTAACTAAATGTGCCTGTCCCGCCCCTTTTGAGTCCTTACCATTACAATGAAAAAAGGCTTTTATTATGGCATTTTATGAAAGACAAACAAGTCTAGTTTCTGTGGAAATAGAAATTAATTTGTGAGCACATTGCTGAAGGATTGTGCCACCTCACTCACAAGATCCCAAAAATATAAGGTAAATACAATCTTTTCTGTGTCAGTATTTGTGTCTCCTACAGCTTAGTAATTCTGTACTTTGAACTCCATTTTAAAAATAAATGTATATTACTGTTTAATTCATGTATATTAAGATACTAAGAGTCAAAACTAATATAGTAGTCCTTACTAGCTGCCAATTAGCTGCAATATTATCAAAAATGTCATTTCTGCAAAGTGTTTACCACAGTATATTTAGGAGTAAATACCTTGTGTTACGGTAGAGATAAGTTCAAGGTTTACCGTATATTAAATTACAAATATTCAGTCTATTGTAAATTCTATTTAAACTTGACATTTTGTAACCCTAGATGAGACCAAATTCTATGGAAGTAATTTAATGCCTAAAACATTTGCATGTGAAAGGTACGAGTTGTGCATAAGATTGCAAACGTAAATTTAAATTTGCATGCACAAGAAAAGATTTGTAAAGGTGCAAATCGAGATTCAAGCGCAAGAAAGCACCATTTTACCATTTTATTAGCAGCATTTTACTTTTTTTGCAAGTGTAATTCATGTATTGTGAAACTGCAGCTTCATGCTAATGCAAAATAAATATGATCTGTATTCATCCCCTTTCCATTTCTCTGCACTTATACTTTTGGCACGTTTTTTTCACCAAAATACGGTCAAAAGCACTGCAAGCCTGTGAGCAAGTGAAAACAACAGTTTAAAGAACTGCAAAACGGATTGACTGTGTAGAACCAATCTATAAAAAAACAAACTGTGTCAAATGTCTAAATGGCTTGTTGTGTATGTAGGGCAAAAAGTTCCTGAAATAATCTGATATGTACAGCTCCGTCTTTCTTTTATCTGCACTTACAGTTTTGGCACGATTCTCTCACTCACTGAGTTTTGCAAGCGTGAGGGGAGGGCAGGTCCACCACCTTCTTGTAGCCAATCAAATGAGGCTCTCACTGATTCTCCATTTACTCTTATCTGATTGGTTCAATAAACATATCATACGCCAAGACATTTATCTTCATTTAGTTCAGGAAGGTTCTCTCTGCCGGAATGGTACTTTTAACGTACACATACAGTAAAAAAAAAAAAAAAAAAAAAATTAAATACCAACTTAATTAAAACATAAAAAACATTTAAAAAAATAAATAAACGTTACAGATTAAAATCTTAATGACTCTATGCAGTTTTGTTTACCTTTTTATGTGTGTTACAAACTAAAATGTAAAAAATTTTAATTTGTTGATTTTTATTTTTTTTTTATTTTTTTTTTTACATTTTGGAGAGTCAAAAGTACCCATAGTTGCAGAAACACTCAGCTACACAATGGGCTTCATTTACCAAATGAACATATGACAGAAAATTGGAGGTACGGTCGTTTCAACGCAAAACTTGTAATTTATCAATAGCCCTATTCGGACGGGACTAGTTTTCTAAACTACGTTTGAGTTCGATTCTTATCACCTGACGTCTGCGATTTTCATGTACCAGTTCGGACGGAACTAACATCTCTGTGTTTATTACAGAGGTGGGAGGGTCTGTTTTGTACATCTGGGCGTTTCAGAGGTCACGCACTCTGTATGCGTGCATTGCGTGTCATTCGGATTGATTACCATTAGTATAACAGTTTTACTACAAATACCATGGTGAAGTATAGCAAAACCATGTTAATGTTTGGTTGCTTTAGTTTTATTTTAGTTATTTATTTGTAGTAAACCCGTGTTTAATTTTCATAAAGGTGCATATGTAATTAAAACATTATGTAATTGAGTGCAGAAATGAACGAGAGTAATTTTACCTGACGCAGATATTACAATAGCCAGTCTGAATGGTTTACGTGATCTGACTCTTGATTTTATTATTGTTTTTAATTTATTTACTTATCTTTTCCTTGCCGGGAGGCAAATATATCAAACATGAGCGCGGTAAGAGCGTCTACGGTAATTCACATTGGCCAAAACACACAAGGAAACGCGTTGTGAAAAAAAATCTTACCGGCAGTCACAGACATTGCATTCGGACGGGATTAGTTTTCTCAGAGGATCACTGAGTTTGCTGAAAAACAGTAGGTAATTTGCTCTGGAATTATTACAGAGGTTGTGTGAGAAAAACAGATTCGGACGGGATTAAAATCACCAAGTACGTCTGTGAAACACACATTTCTCTAACGACCCCCTGTAAAACTAGTCCCGTCCGAATAGGGCTAATGTTACGAAGTCCGACATAGCTGCACCACCACAGCTTCCTGACAGACCCGCACAATTAATGTAAACACACAAGGTCTTATTTTAACTATAGAGCACCTCAACCCCGCAATTAATAAGGTGCCCAGAGTCTCTCCTGCTTTATCAATTAAAGTAAACAACAAACCATCAAAACCAGAAATTATATAAAAGGGAGTATTTATTTAGACATTATTAATTTAATAGAAGACAAAAATAACATAACTTCAGGAGGGGGAATAGAGCCAAAATAATAAAAAAAAACTCACAAACTAACTACCTCGTAAACCTCTTTCCTGCATAAAATAAAGAACTAAGAAACAACATGGTCTTACCTCCCTACTAACCTCAAAACAGGAGAAAAACCGAAGAAAACAAAATGGCACCCACCTCCCTACATAGGTCTCCTTTGTTAAACAGGTAGTTCAACGAACTTACACACCATTGTTTTGTATGACTTCGAAATTACAACATGCTTGGTAACAGGGGTGGAGTGGGGCTAAAAAGTGGCCCTGGACTTTTTGGCACAGAGCGGCCCACCACACCATAAACCCACCAGCTTATTAGAGCTATTTTTAACACCACTTACTAACATACAAATATTACACAATAACAGAACTAAGAATGCTTAAAAAGTATTATCGTTAACATTAATTAATGACTTTCATATTTTTTACATTATTACATTACATTATTGTCTTCCTGGTGTAGCCTATATGGCAATTTGTAAATAATATTTTTACACATCTCTTTTACATAGAGGGACAGTTTAATGTCACTAAAGTTAAATGCCTACCATAATATCAGTCCATATAACAATGCTGTGCTCTACGACTTGGAACGTGCTGTTTTTATTGTGCCTTTTCAATTTTTTGACGAGATTTTTTTTTTAATATGATGAATAATATTATGATGAAAAATACAGTAAACTGTAATATGTGAAATATATAAAGTTACAATTTAGAATAGCTGTTTTCTATGCATATATATAGTAAAAAAAAAATAAATAAATTCTGTGATGCGCAGCTGAATTTTCAACACGATTACTCCAGTCTTCAGTGTCACATCACGATCCTTCAGAAATCATTCTAATATGCTGATTTGCCGCTCAAGAGACATTTATGATTATCATCAGTGTTGAAAACAATTGTGCTGATTCATATTTTTGTGGGAAATGTGATAAATCACCATTTAGTCTGGAGTAAGATAAAAAAAATCAATACTTTTACTCAACAAGGTTGCATTAAATTTATTTAATTGACAGTAAAATATACTTAGTACAAATTATTTATAAAATACTGTTCATTAACTTTGTATTCAACAAATAATCCTGAAAAAGTTAGTGTCACAGTTTTCACAAAAATATTAAGAGACAAATACAGTTTTCAGTATTGTTAATAATAAAAAACATTATTAATAACTGAGCACAAATAATAATTGAAAATATTTAAGCAGCAAATCAGCATATTAGAATAATTTCTGAAGAATCATGTGACACTGAAAACTGGAGTAGGCCTAATGGTACTGAAAATTCAGCTTTGATCACAGAAAAACATATATATATATATATATATATATATATATATATATATATATATATATATATATATATATATATATATATATATATTTAAACGTTAAACCATTAAAACATGTACATTAAAATATCTTAAGAAATTTCCTAATCTCGGCACTTGAAAGCAAAAGTCTTCAGATTTACAGTGTTCTACAGTAAGAATTACATTTTCACAGTTTTTTAAAAACATTTTCTTAGACACGTGAAACGTACTCTTAGACTCTTAGTCTTAGACACAAATCGTACTCCACTGCAGTAGCCGAATTTAAACCTTTTGAAAAGAGTTCGGTTAATTTTACGCATTTAGCAGCATCGGACTTAAGAGCTCTTTCTCAAAGTTTTTCTGCACCGCCTTTCCTTTTTTACGGTCCATTATCTAGCTTTTACTGAAAATTAGCTCATGTTGCACTCTCTCTGATGATGTGCTTGAACGTCTTGATTGGGTCGGCCCATCTCTGGACCAGGCGGCCGGCCATTGCCGACTGGGCCAAATGCTTTACATTTATTATTATTAATATTATTATTAACCATAGTGAAATCATGCAAGCGATAAAAACCGCTGTTGGCCCGTAAAAACAATTTTATTTATATATTTTAAAAAATCTGACCGGCCCACATTAAACAAAATGATCCGGCCCCTCTGGCATTTGCCAGAATTGCCAGATGGCCAATCCGCCCCTGCTTGGTAACACAAAATTAAAAATGAACCACCAAGCAGGGATAGAGGAGAACTCGTGGAGGAAACTTCCAAACAGGCTTAAATCAACTCTGCAGAAACGCCGCCTCTGACGTCACCGTAACTCTGTGAATCTGTGCGCGCTAACCAGTGCTATTAGGAGAGACAGAAGGGAGAAGAGAACCACAACAACAACAATAACAATAACAGAACATGTGCACAATCAGAGAGCAAAAAACAACAACCACATAATCACTGAATAAAACACACACGTAACAATCAATATGGATGTGAGCGGTGTGGCTATGATCAAATCTCACGTCTGGTCTCAGCTCGTGTACGCAGGCTTTTGAGTTAGCCTGAACTTGCGCGCAGCATACTAAATCTGGTGGAGAGTTGTAGAATGACAGCATTTTGTTAATTTAGGTAATTTCCTGACTGACAACCGAAGGTCATTAGTCGATCACTTACCAGTACTAGAATGTCTTTTTTTGTTTTGTTTTTTTTTTGTTTTTTTTATATAATGCGCGAATAGCAGCGTAAACAACAGACCATGAGGATTCACACATCATCGGATCACGCACCTGCAGTGCTTCTGTGAATGGAGAAAAACAAAAATTAAGTCTATAAAAGCAATAAAATAAATAGGACCACACAAAATATATAATAGGCTATAATATAATTAACAGATAAACATAAGGAAAAAAAAAAAAAAAAGCTGTGCAACAAGTGTAGGCTATACGCTCGTTTTCATGACACTCTTAATGCATTTTATTTGTGACACACTTAATGCATTTTATTTCTTTTCTTTATATCTTTATTTTATTTATATATAAAGGTGCCTCACGCACACACAAACAACATTAGTTCTAGCATTGCCTGACATTTCAGCCATTCATCATCAAACTAAAATGCAGTCAACCAAACATAAAAGTTACACTGTTCATTTTAAAAGGTCCGCTGTAAAATCATAAACATGAGAAATGAGAAATTTTTGCGCATGTGAAGGATTTTACACAGATATTAGAACATGAATGAAGTATAAAGCCTTGTTTAGGCTACATAGTGAATAATTTAGCAACCAAATGTTACAAATATGGCAAAAAATGGAAACATTTGGATTGTTGTGGAATGAGACAGGCTCATGGGCCCAGTGTCCTTTCAGTTTTGCTTGACATTTGTATGCTGTTTATAATGAATGCCACTATAGCCTAATTTGTGTTTTATTTTATAGTTTAATATATAATTTTATAACAAATGTTTCATTCTTGTTCTGTTCTGAATACTGTTAAATTTAAAATATTTGTGGTAGAGTGAGGGGAACTAAATAGGCTATAATGTTTATATTTACCAGTATTTTAATATACATATAAATTACATAAATTAATGTAGCCTAATTGTTTGCAATTACAAGGTTAACGGGTGTTTTTGGAGTATGATCAATTTCTGTTTCATGAGATTACTTCCTCTTTTTGGCCGGGGTTTATCAATTATTTGATCCCCTGATGATTTTGTACGTTTGCCCACTGACAAAGAAATGATCAGTCTATAATTTTAATGGTAGGTTTATTTGAACAGTGAGAGACAGAATAACAACAAAAAAAAAAAAATCCTGAAAAATGCATTTCAAAAAAGTTATAAATTGATTTGCATTTTAATGAGTGAAATAAGTATTTGATCCCCTATCAATCAGTAAGATTTCTGGCTCCCAGGTGTCTTTTATACAGTTAACGAGCTGAGATTCTCTTAAAGGGAGTGCTCCTGATCTCAGCTTGTTACTTGTACAAAAGACACATGTCCACAGAAGCAATCAATCAATCAGATTCCAAACTCTCCACCATGGCCAAGACCAAAGAGCTGTCTAAGGATGTCAGTGACAAGATTGTAGACCTACACAAGGCTGGAATGGGCTACAAGACCATCGCCAAGCAGCTTGGTGAGAAGGTGACAACAGTTGGTGCGATTATTCGCAAATGGAAGAAACACAAAATAACTGTCAATCTCCCTCGGTCTGGGGCTCCATGCAAGATCTCACCTCTTGGAGTTTCAATGATCATGAGAACGGTGAGGAATAAGCCCAGAACTACACGGGAGGATCTTGTCAATGATCTCAAGGCAGCTGGGACCATAGTCACCAAGAAAACAATTGGCAAACATACAAAATCAAAAGGGGATCAAATTATTATTTTTTTCCCCCCTACTGTACAAAATAATGTAAGGAGGATGCTTTTAATGTATCACTATCTGCTATTTTATAATAACAAAAACAACATGAATTATATCTATCTAGCTATTAATTTCTTATGAAAGTTTCCCCTCTACAGTAAATGTGAACGTCGCAAAGACCAGAGGTAAGCATGCCCACACTCGTGTCGCTGAAATTCACCAACGCCATCTTGTGCACCTTGCCAATTGCACCTATTATGGGCTCAACAGTTTTTTTTTACTTTGTCTTCCTCCATTTAAAAAAAAAAAAAGCATTGTGTTCAAAAACTAAAGAAATGCTTACATTACTTCACTGGCCAACAGAGCTAACCAACCCCGTGATTTCACATGCTGCAAGATGGCAGCACCCTTACTCCAAAAGCTATAACAAAACATATTTTTTGGTTACATTTAAAATGGTGTTTGTTTGTTTTATATATATATATATATATATATATATATATATATATATATATATATATATATATATATATATATATATATATATATATATATATAATTATTTTATTTATTTTTATTTATTTATTTTTAATTAAAGTGGAAATCAGTTTACTAAATAGTGTAAACTTGCTTCACTTCCACTTTAAGCAGCCATGCTATGTAATATTTATAAGCCATTTAGACTCATTTAAGCTATCTATCTATCTATCCTCTAAAAAATGCTGGGTTATTTATTTTTTTTTTTTAACCCAAATGCTGGGTTCAGCCTGTTGGGTCATTTTATTGGGTTGTTTTTAATATTTTTACCCAAATGCTGGGTTATTATTTTAACCCAAAATGCTGGGTTCAGCTTGTTGGGTAATTTTTATTAGGTTATTTTTTTATATTTTTACCCAGGTGCTGGGTAGTTTTTCTGTAACTAAGTTGCTGGGTCATTTTTAACGCTGGGTTATTTTTTTTCTATTTAACCACTGGGTTGAGCCTGTCTCCGAGGAAACAACGCAGCTTCTGAGTTAAGGTCATTGCACACGGAGTCCGAAATTTTTGCATGCGTTTTTCCGTATTCGTCATCCTTTCCTATCAAAATGCATGCTACAGATGCGAAAACGCAGAAAATCGAACCTGATCCGAATTCTTTATGATGGACGAAAATTTCAGAGGCAGTGTGTAAACGTGATTGACACAAGGTGAAGGTTGTATTTATTTTTTTAACGTGCGAAAATTTCGGACTCAGTGTGCAATGGCCTTTACAGTCAGAGCGCGGGCTTTTTGCGTCCTACAGGAGAGAGTGGTTCTCAGCACCGCCGCCAATTTGGTGCACTCTTTCCGGGAAATAAAGGTTTGTATACATTTTATTTCATTTATAAAGTCTTTAATATGGTGTAAATTATATTATTTTACACAACGTGACACAAGGATGAGATGTCAGCTGCGTTAGTAGCGGTCGTTTCACACGATGGAAACGCCTTTTGCCTTGCATAACATAAATGGATTTTATTCATTATAATACTGAGTTTAATTTAATTTGATGTTAAAATATGTTCTCTAATCTTAGTACTGTTTGTTTTTGGGCAGGTTTTGGAGCCAGTCACGGTATCTTTCAGCTACGAGTGAAACGCGAGGCCGTGGTCTAAAGTTCACAGTTCCCCCGCGTACAGCAGACCTTCACCGGCTCAGATTTCAGTGACACACCAGCACGAGAATTAGCACTATTTCGTTACAAAAAAAAAAGAGATTACAGAGAACGGTTGAATACACTTAAATTAAAATGCTACTTTTAAGTGTGCCTTTTTTTATTTCTAAAATGCTTGTTAAATGAGTTTAAATGTATGTAATATTATAAACTATGCTGTATTCACCCAAATAAATTCAATTTGTCTTGTATCTTGTCCATGGGTGTTCTTGCTTAATAATAAATGTTCATCTTTTGATTATTGCTGTTGCTTATAGTAATTGTGTGTGTGATTTTTTTTTTTTTTTTTTTTTTTTATTTATTTTTTATAAATTTCCAGCCCATTTTAAGCCAGCAATATAATAATTTTTAAACAATGACTTAAATAAAACAACCCAGCATGGTGGGTAAAAACATTTAACCCAACCAGCTGGGTCAAAATAACCCAGCATATGTTCTGTCCAATCTAATATTTCTAAGCTGTTTATACACATTTAGTTAGTTATATAGCAGACGTTTTTATCCAAAGCAACTTACAAATGATGACAATAGAAGCAATCAAAATCAACAAAAGAGCAATGATATGCAAGTGCTATAACAAGTCTCAGTTAGTTTAACGCAGTACACGCAGCAAGGTTTTTTTTTTTTTTTTATTATATAAGAAATAAAAAGAAACCCGGTAGAATAGAAAAATAATAGAGCAAGCTAGTGTTAGAGGCTTTTTTTGTTTTTGTTAATTGTATAATAAATAAAAAGAAACGGAATACAAATAGATTAGAAAAGGTTGTTAGTGTTTTTTTTTTTTTTAAGAATATAATTAGAATAGAGAGTGCTAGAGTTAGAGGGTCAAATAAAGATGGAAGAGATGTGTTTTTAGCCAATTCTTGAAGATGGCTAAGGACTCAGCTACTAGGATTGAGTTGGGCAGGTCATTCCACCAGGAGGGAACATTTAAATTTAAATTAAAAGTCCGTGAAAGTGATTGTGTGCCTCTTTGGGATGGCACAATAAAGCGACGTTCACTTGCAGAACGCAAGTTTGTAGAGGGCACATAAGTCTGAGGTAATGAATTTAAGTAAAGGGGTGCAGAGCCAGTGGTGGTTTTGTAGGCAAACATCAATGCCTTAAATTTCATGGGAGCAGCTATTGGTAGCAATATTAAAATATGTTAGCAACATGCTTATGTGTTGGGGTTAGAATGTGATTAGAACACATTTGAACACAATTTAACCTTGCAACATGTTAGAAACATGCTAGCAACATGCTAATTTATGCTAGCCAAGTGTTAAACAGAACAATGTGCTAAAACATATTAAACATGCATTAAAACATGCGCGAAACATGTTAGCAGCATGATAATCTATAGCATGATGCTCAAACATGCTAACATGTTAATTCATCTTAACATGTTATAAACATGGTAGCAACATGTTAAATATGCCGAAAAAGTGCTAAATCATGCTATCAGCATGCTAATAGGCCTACAAACTAGCAATGTGTTAAAATATGCTTGCAAAGTGTTAAAATATGTTAGCAACATGTTAAATCATGTTATCAATGTGTTAAAACATGTTAGTAGCATGTCACATCATGTTAGCAACTTGTTTGAACATTTTAACAATATGCTAGAACATATCCCTGCTGAAAAAAAAAACAATAGAACCCTGCCCAAAACACAATGTATATACAATGTAATGGTTTTAATGGTTATAATGGGAATTGTATTGGTTTTAATGGAAACTATAATGGTGTCTACTGGTATGTGATGGATTCTATTGGTGGGATGTTAAATCCTATTGGAAAAATGCCCAAAACACTACAAAAAGGAATTTTGTAATGGTTTTACTGGGAAAAAGCTAATGGTTTATAATGGCATTTTAATGGAAACTATTGGAATTTCTGTGACGGTTTCTATTGGGCTTCTGTTGTTTTTTGTTTGTTTGTTTGTTTGTTTTTTAGCAGGGATTAATAACATTTTATTGACTATTGATTTGAAGTAAAATCTTCAAATTTCAAGCTTTTCAAAGTTATTTCAAACTTTCAAACAAGGTTTTGTCAACATCAAAGTTTGTTTACAGACTTTATGTAGATGACTACTTCTTAAACTATATTTTACACAGTATCTCCTAGAGCAGGGGTCATCAAACTTGATCCTGGAGGGCCGGTGTCCTGCAGAGTTTAGCTCCAACTTGCCTCAACACACCTGCCTGGAAGTTTCAAGTATACCTAAAGTAAGACCTTGATTAGCTGCTTCAGGTGTGTTTGATTAGGGTTGGAGCGAAACTCTGCAGAACACCGGGCCTCCAGGACTGAACTTGGTGACCCCTGTCCTAGAGTCTCCTAGACTTGTCTTATGATCAGTTGTCCACATTCAGAAACATGAATGGATCTCTATGGCCCTCTGCTGGACATATATAGTCAAACCACTTTAGTGCTAAAGCTGTAGTTACAGATAATCTTTCTAACCAGCAGATGGCAGAATTCTGCCTCTAACACCTAGATCAATATTCAGAAACAACTTATACTTTATTTTTTTTCATCAGGTTTTTTTTTTTTCTTTCTTTCAGAAAACTAGAATATTTTTTATGCACACTAATGGTATAGTTGAGAATTTTTGTGATAAAAAATTTATAAATAAAAAACATATCCCTCAAAACACAGCATAAATGTGTAGTTCAAAAGTAAATTAAAATGTTGTTTTTTTTTTTTTTAAATCACTTTTATATCACTTGTATAAAAATGTGTTTTTATACAATCAAAGTAAAATTATATAAAGTAAATATGTGGGGTCCAAACACTCTCCAAAGACCAGAAGTGTAAACTGGAAATGGGGACCACATTTTAGCAATGTGCCGGAACATGTTAAAAACATTTTATTGACTTCAAATGAAATTAAGCCAACATCAAGGTTTGTTTATTAACTTTACTCATCTAGTTTTATTTTTGGGATTGGAAATCTGAGAAAAATAATTGTACACATTTTCTTTTTCTTTTAGTTGTTTTTAATATGAATAAATGTAGGCATTTCTTATTAAATCACCATAACATCTCACTCTTAATTTAGTATAGTAGTAGGTTGTATTGTCAGTTATGTTATCAGTATTAGTGTTAAGCCAGCATTTAGAAAGTAAAACATTATGTATTTTGCAGAGAGTGCAAAGGGATGCATTTATATACTGTGTTCATATACTGGTACTCATACTAGAAAAAATTATCTGATACTAATATCCAATATAATGTGGCATGTGCACAGTATTGCCTTAATGTTACAGCAAAAAGAAACACCAAAAGTCTGAAGGTAGTGCAAGTTAGGTGGTAATTCAAATCCCTAATTGGTGAATTGAGCTGTTGTTGAGCAGTACCATATCAGTTGATCAGTGCTACAAAGTCTAACACCAAAGGTTTTTAACACACTCACTTAAGCCATAGAATATGCATTCTAGCATATAATAAAATTTAAAATGTACATTTTAACATGTAGCTCTGTTTTTTAGAATAAAAGTATCTCTGTGTGTATATTTTATGCATATTTTCAGATTCTTGTTTTCAGGCATTACTTATCCTTGTGTACTAACTGAATAATTCTTCTTTTTTGTTTTCCTCTCTTGGGTGTTCCTGGACTCCACTGCTCATCCTATACATCCATTGAAATTTGTGGGGAAAATTTTTTTTTTTGGCCTGTTTCTGCAACAACTAAAATATTATGGTCTATCTAAAATGGCAACATATTCCAAACAAATGCTTGATACAAACATGCCATACCTATATTCACATTTTAATTCAGCATAATGATCGATTTTCTGAAGGCGGACCTCTTCAAATGGGTTCCCCTGTGAGTGGGCGACCTGGTGTTGAATCCCCTCAACAACAGCAGCACTCACCGATGGTGGCTGTGGCAGGTCCTGTTCCTGGTGTGGTTGGCCAAAGTGGCTTTGTGAGAGGAAGTCCAGTTGGGGGACACTTTGATGGGCCTAACAACAAACGACATAGATACTAGCATTTCTTTTCTCTGGTAATTGTGCTTACACATGTTCAGATTGAAGCACCTTGACTCATAATTACTGATGTATAACCATGTATTATCTTTCTCATTACCTTTTTCTGAAGAACAACTTATGTCTGTGTTAATGTGAAACATCGTCATAAATGATTAATGCCACTGAATCAGCTTGTACTTGACAAAATATCCTAAGCCAATTGTAGATTGCGTGTTTTCTTTTTTTATTTCAATATCTGACATTAAGCCATGATTTTTTTTTTTTTAGAATGTTCAGAAGTTTTCTGTTTTAGAATATCAGTCCTTGAATAAATTGTTTTAAAAATCATTATGTGCATTATTGCTTGAGTCAAACATTTAAAATAGATTTCATTGTTGTTGTATTAAGTAACGTTATTCCACTTGATCAAGTCATGAGTCCGATGGGAGTGATGCCTTCCAGGGCCGGTTCTAGATATTTGGAGGCCCTTGGCAAATTTCATGTTGGTGCCCTGAAGTTCTGAAGTTGATGCAGAAGGCCCTGAGAATATGAAACAAGCAGATGTTCCTTGAAGATGAGCCTTGAAGAGAATGTTTGATTATGGAGGGCATATGCTTGTTGTTGTTGATGCTGTTGTTTTTTGCCAAACTCCCCAAACTTACCTTCTTTCAGAACAACTTAGGGTAACGCTTTAGATTACAAACCGCGAAGAACTATGTAAGTATACTGAATTTACATTGTACGTTTTGTAATTATAGTGTACCTATAAAGAACGTACATGTAGGTATAAGGGAACCATATGTTATGTTTGGGTAATAAGGGGGTAACAGACAGATATGCAACCTGCAAAGAACTGCGTAAGTAACCTGAAGTTACAGCTTAACTTTTTTGTAATTATAGTGTACCTCCGTGTAGGTATAGGGGAATAATATGGCGACGTCTTATATCTTAATATCACTGCTGCCATTCACGAGTCAAGTCAAGCCACAGTTGATCTTAAAGAACCAAGTCAAGTCACAGCTGATCTTCACGAGTTAAGTCAAGTCTTAGCTGATCATCCAGAGTCACTTCACGTCTCAGCTGATCTCCTAAAGTCAAGTCACGTCACAGCTGCTCGTCCAGAGTCACAGCAGCACGTCACAGCTGCTCGTCCAGAGTCACAGCAGCACGTCACAGCTGCTCGTCCAAAGTCACAGCAGCACGTCACAGCTGCTCGTCCAGAGTCACAGCAGCACGTCTCCGCTGACCATCCAGAGTCACAGCAGCACGTCACAGCAGCACGTCACAGCTACTCGTCCAGAGTCACAGCAGCACGTCTCAGCTGATCATCCAGAGTCACTTCACGTCTCAGCTGATCTCCTAAAGTCAAGTCACGTCACAGCTGCTCGTCCAGAGTCACAGCAGCATGTCACAGCAGCACGTCACAGCTGACCTTCCAGAGTCGGGTCACGTCTCCGCTGACTGTCCAGAGTCTCGCCAGGCCTTCGCTGACCGTCCAGAGCCACAGCCCGTCAAGGCTGATCATCCAGAGCCACAGACCGTCACGGCTGACACACCCAGATCATCAAGGTCAGTCTTCCATTATCCCGGTTTGATGTCTAGTTTGAGGGATGAACCGCTGGTGTCTGCACGCGCAGCTGGTATCCCCAAACACACTCACTCTAACCCTCCTGTTCTTTTGCATATTCCCCTGTCCGAAGCGCTTCCCCTGATAGGAATCGCTTTATGTTGCGTTTGGGCTGCGTACACCACCGCAGAACTGCCCGAGGTGGCGGCACACGCTGCAGAACCTCCAGAAGCGGCAGGGCTCGCCTCAGCCCCTTGTATGGTGGTGGCGCCCTACAATGTTCTTTCGGTCTGTCGAGTTGCGGTCGAGGAGACTGTTACCGCTGTAGAACTTCCAGAGGTGGCGGCAACCGCTGCAGAACCTCCGGAGGCGTCAGTGGTATCCACTTACCAACTCTCGTCTTGCTCTGCCACGGAGGCCGTCCTTGATTCCTCATCCTGTCCTGTTTCGGCCAAGGAGGCCGTCCCTGAACTCTCGTCCTGTCCTGTCGCAGCCAGAAGGGCTGTTCCTGAACTCTCGTCCTGTCTCGTCACGGCTATGGAGGCGTCAGTGAACTCTCGTTCTGTCCTGTCACGACTATAGAGGCCGTCAATGAACTCTCGTTCTGTCCTGTCACGGCTATGGAGGCCGTCAATGAACTCTCGTTCTGTCCTGTCACAGCTATGGAGACTAATGATGAACTTCCTGTGTTCCCTACCTCAGTCCTTGTGTCTGTGCATGTTCTGTCTCCTCCTTGTGTCTCAGTTTCCCTTAGGTCCCAGTCTCTGCTGTGGGTTCCTGATCCGTCAGGGTATGCTCCTGCTCCGCCGTGATGGTCTTCAGGTCCGTCTGCTCCGGTCTGGTGGTCTTCTGCTCCGCCCTGGTGGGCTCCACTCCTGTCGGCTCCGCCCTAGTGGGCTGCAGTCCCGTCTGCGTCGCCCTAGTGGGCTCCTGTTCCATCTGCTCTGCCCTGGTGGGCTCCTGTTCCGTCCTGGTCTCCACTTGAGTTCTCTGCTTCGCCGGTTCTGCCTCAGTCCCCGGGCTCTGTCACGAATCTGGTCTGCACTTCCATTGACCCACCACCAGAGGTCACTCGCTCACCACATGGACTTTCACACCACACATCACAATGGACTCAATTTACCATCATCCATTGCACACACAGCTGAAGGCACTGATCACACAGCTCTCACTAATCACACACTCTATATAAACCCTGGACTTTGTTTCCCTCACTGCCGAGTATTGTATGCGTTTACCGTTCCCATAGCCATAGCTACTCTACAGAGCCCCTGTTAGTTTTCCTAGTTTTGCCCTGCCTGTTTTGGATTGTGTTTTCCAGTGTTTGGATTCTAGCCTGTGTTCCCTGGATTATCTCTCTGCTTTGCCCACTGGATACTGTTCGCTGATCGTCGACCTTTGCTTGCCCTAGGATTACTCTTTGTCTTGTCCCTGCCATATCTGTTTGCCATTGTTTCGACCCTGCCTGTTATGACCACGTCTCTTGTCAATAAAAGCTTGCACATGGATCCGCACGTCTCACGTCTCGTCAGCCACGTTACAATACTGTGATGTTTTTATAACAAAAAAAAAGAGGGTTTAATTTGGCCATCAAACAATTAAAACTAGTGCAATATTTTTCTCTGTAATTACTGTGCAAATATACACTTGTTCTATGTTTAAGTCCAGCATGTCCCTCCCTTATTCCATGTAGTTACAGGGTAAATACAACAGTTGCGGGCTGTAAATTAAAGTGGTGCTTTGTTACCTCCTTGTTCCATGTAGTTACAGGTTAAATACAACAGTTGCGGGCTGTAAATTATAGTTTTGCTTTGTTACTTCCTTGTTCCATGTAGTTACAGGGTAAATACAACAGTTGCGGGCTGTAAATTATAGTGATTTGTTACCTCCTTGTTCCATGTAGTTACAGGATAAATACAATAGTTGCGGGCTGTAAACTGAAGTGGTGCTTGTTCCCACCTTATTCCATGTAGTTACAGGGTAAGTGGCTACAACAAATTGCTCTAAAACGATTGTTTATACAGTAGGTCATACGTTATATATCAGGTAATATATCAATAAACGTGACTGTTTTATTTAATTCAAATATTATTTGAAATTTCAGTTTTTAAATTAAAATCACATACAATATGACAACAGCAACAAAACAGGCAACAGACAATAAAATATAAAAATTATACCAGTTCAGGAAAAAGCAAAGCAACCCCATTCTTATACCAAATTCTATTGAAAACCTTGTTTAAGAACAAATTTAAGATTTTGTTCAATCTGTTCATGTTTTCTTCCACTGACGAAGTTAAACTATTATGGCCAAACCATCACGTCAGTAAACACACAGTAATAAACAATGAAAGTCAAGATTATAGTGAACTGACAGGATTTTACCATCTTTGATTTTACCGTTTTGATCCACATCCTCAAGCACCATTTTGACTTGTTCACCGTTCCCGGTTTCAATCGCAGCTCAATGTTGTGAGAACATACTCAGACAAAACACTCCAGTTTTAAAAGAACACATTCAAGTCAGTTTCAAAAAATCTCTCTCCTCTTCGCTTCGATTAGTTTTCTTGTATTTTCAACACCTATTCCTGTCATGAGCGCCGCAAACACAGATAAACCCGTCTCAAGCGCCATTCAAGCTGTTTCCAGTTCCAGTTTTAAACGAACACACTCCAGACAGTTTCAAAGTTGTCCCTCGTCTGTGCTTCGATTATTTTTTGAGACGTGCGGATCCATGTGCAAGCTTTTATTGACAAGAGACGTGGTCATGACAGGCAGGGTCAAAACGATGGCAAACAGGTATGGCAGGGACAAGACAAAGAGTAATCCTAGGGCAAGCGTGGGTCGACGATCGGCGAACAGTGTCCAATGGAGCAAGGCAGAGAGCTAATCCAGGTACACAAGCAAGAATCCAAGAGAGGTGCAAACAGTGTCCAAACGGCAAGGCAAGGGTTATTCCAGAGAACACGGGCTAGAAAACAAACACGGTAAAACACAATACAAAACAGGCAGGGGAAAACTAGGAAAACTATCAGGGGCTCAGTAGAGTAGCTACGGCTGGGGAGCGATAGCGCATACAATACTCGGCCACGAGGAGAGAAAGTCCATGGCTTAAATAGAGTGTGTGATTGGTTACAGCTGTGTGCGTGTGATCAGGTGAGCGTGTGATTGGTGAGATGGCTGATGGGAAACGCAGTCCATTGTGATGTGTGGTGTGAAAGTCAATATAATGAGCGAGTGACCTCTGGTGGTGAATGAGCGGAAGTGCAGACCAGATTCGTGACAGGGCCCCAAGGAGGCGGCTTCCAGGCGCTCCAAACATACAATCCAGGAGGGTGGTGGGCGGAGGCGGAACAGGGGAGGGACGGAGGCCAGGTCACGTGGGAGTGAGAAGACCGGGGACTGAGGCAGAGCAGGACACCCAGGCAGAAACGGCGAAGCAGAGAACCCAGGCGGAGACCAGGACGGAACAGGAGCCCACCAGGGCAGAGCAGACGGAGCCGGAGCCCACCAGAGCGACGCAGACGGGACTGCTGCCCACCAGGGCGGAGCCGACGGGACTGCTGCCCACCAGGGTGGAGCAGAAGACCACCAGAGCCAGACAGCAGACCACCACAGCGGCGCAGACAGAGCAGGAGCCCACCAGGGCGGAGCAGGAGACCACCAGAGCCAGATAGTAGAACACCATGGCAGAGCAGACGGAACAGGTGGAGCAGAAGACCACCAGAGCGGAGCAGACAGAGCAGGAGCATACCCTGACGGATCAGGAACCCACAGCAGAGACTGGGACCTAAGGGAAACTGAGACACAAGGAGGAGACAGAACATGCACAGACACAAGGACTGAGGTAGGGAACACAGGAAGTTCATAATTAATCTCCATAGCTGTGACAGGACAGAACGAGAGTTCATTGACGGCCTCCATAGCCGTGACAGGACAGAACGAGAGTTCACTGACGGCCTCCATAGCCGTGACAGGACAGAACGAGAGTTCATTGATGGCCTCCATAGCCGTGACAGGAAAGAACGAGAGTTCACAGACGGATACCGCTGACACCTCTGGAGGTTCTGTAGCAGTTGCCGCCACCTCTGGAGGTTCTACAGCAGTAAACTCAGGACACAAGGAGAGTTTAGTAACGGTCTCTTCGACCGCAACACAATAGGTAGAGAGTACATTACTGAGCGCCACCACCATACAAGGGGCTGAGGTGAGCCCTGCCGCTTCTGGAGGTTCTGCAGCATGTGCCACCACCTCTGGAGAAGCTCTGGCAGCAGCCGCCACCTCAGACAGTGCTGCGGTGGTGTACGCCACCCAAACACAACATAAAGCGATCCCCATCATGGGAAGCACTTCAGACAGGGGAATCAGTTCAGGAACAGGAGGGCTAGAGTGAGTGGGTTTGGGGATACCAGCTGCGCGTGCAGACACCAGCGGTGAATCCCTCACACTGGATATCAGACTGGGATAATGAAAGACTGACCTTGATGATCTGGGTGTGTCAGCCTGGACGTGACCCGACTCTGGAAGGTCAACGGAGACGTGACCCGACTCTGGAAGGTCAGCTGTGACGTGCTGCTGTGACTCTGGACGAACAGCTGTGACGTGCTGCTGTGACTCTGGACGAACAGCTGTGACGTGCTGCTGTGACTCTGGACGAACAGCTGTGACGTGCTGCTGTGACTCTGGATGAGCAGCTGTGACGTGCTGCTGTGACTCTGGACGAGCAGCTGTGACGTGATTTGACTTTAGGAGGTCAGCTGAGACGTGAAGTGACTCTGGACGGTCAGCTGTGACGTGCTGTGACTCTGGACAGTCAGCTGTGACGTGAACAGCTGAGACGTGCTGTGACTCTGGACGAACAGCTGTGACGTGCTGTGACTCTGGATGAACAGCTGTGACGTGCTGTGACTCTGGATGAACAGCTGTGACGTGCTGTGACTCTGGATGAACAGCTGTGACGTGCTGTGACTCTGGATGAACAGCTGTGACGTGCTGCTGTGACTCTGGACGAGCAGCTGTGACGTGACTTGACTTTAGGAGATCAGCTGAGACTTGGCTTGACTCGAAAAAAGATCAGCTGCGACTTGGCTTAGTTCATGAATATCAGCTGCGACTTGGCTTAACTCGAGAAGATCAGCTGTGGCTTGACTAGACTCTCTGACATCAACTGTGACTTGACTCTTTAACATCGACTGTGACTTGCCCTGATTCATGTAGATTGACTGACTTGGCTTGGCTCTTTAACATCAACTGTGACTTGATTTGGCTCATTAACCTCAACTGTGACTTGGCTGGACTCGAGAAGATCAGCTGCGACTTGAAGATCAGCTGTGACTTGACTTGGTTCTTTAAGATCAACTGTGGCTTGACTTGACTCGTGAATGGCAGCAGTGACCTGACGGGGTGTTCTTGTCGCCGCCATTTTGTGAACGGGCTCAACTGTCGCCGCCATTTTGTGAGTGTGCTCCAGTGTAGCTGCCATTTCATGAGTGAGTGCAGTGTTGCATTCCTCCATGACACCCACAGTGAACACTGAACCAACAGTCAATAAAGCATAGTCCAAAAAACAACTCAGTGATGAACGCGGGCCCTCGCGTCTGAGCTGAGATCGCAGAGGCTGATTAATGCCATCACAAAAAATCTCAATCAAAATGATGTCTGGTAAATCGGAATAATGAGCGAAAACTAAAAACTCCCTAATATGATTCTCCAATGAACGTGGGCCTTGTTTAAGGGCAAACAATAGTCTATTTGTGTCCATACCTGACCAATGTCCGTCTGAGAAGTTGCTGGATCCTTGTGAGGCCGAGTATTCTGTAATGTGGCTGACGAGACGTGAGACGTGCGGATCCATGTGCAAGCTTTTATTGACAAGAGACGTGGTCATAACAGGCAGGGTCGAAACAATGGCAAACAGGTATGGCAGGGACAAGACAAAGAGTAATCCTAGGGCAAGTGTGGGTCGACGATCGGCGAACAGTGTCCAATGGAGCAAGACAGAGAGCTAATCCAGGTACACGAGCAAGAATCCAAGAGAGGTGCAAACAGTGTCCAAACGGCAAGGCAAGGGTTAATCCAGGGAACACGGGCTAGAAAACAAACACGGTAAAACACAATACAAAACAGGCAGGGGAAAACTATCAGGGGCTCAGTAGAGTAGCTACGGCTAGGGGAGCGGTAAACGCATACAAAACTCGGCCACGAGGGAGAGAAAGTCCATGGCTTAAATAGAGTGTGTGATTGGTTACAGCTGTGTGCGTGCGATCAGGTGAGCGTGTGATTGGTGAGATGGCTGATGGGAAACGCAGTCCATTGTGATGTGTGGTGTGAAAGTCAATATAATGAGCGAGTGACCTCTGGTGGTGAATGAACGGAAGTGCAGACCAGATTCATGACCGTTCCTAACCCAGGACCGTTGGGTTACTTATTACTGATATCAACCCAAATTGGGTCAAATCAAGTCAGCTTCCTAACCCAACAGTCTCAACCGATCGTTTGGATTGAAACAATAACCCAGCATGTTTAAAAAGTAGGCCTACACAGTGTATATTTTTGCTAAATTGCTTGCTTATATAAGATTGTTGTATAGCCTACATAACACGTAATATTAGAATATGTACCCTTTAGTTTCAAAATACTTACAGTAAAAATAATTTGTAATTTGACAGGTTATTATCCCTTTATTCCCCAAACTTCACATATTATTTCCTTATACCTACACGGAGGTACTGAATAGGTACGCTATAATTACAAAAAAGTTACACTGTAAATTTTGTTTACTTAACGCAGTACGTTGTGGGTTGTAATCTAAAGTGTTACCCAACTTAGTTTCCGTTATCTTCCATGTTTCACCTTTCTTGAGCAGAAGAGATTTGCAAATTGGCACCTTCCTCTTCCAGTGATGTGATTGGCTGTTAATATCAGAGCTAGTGACAGTATGGCTCACACTTTGAATAGTCTAAAGTTCAGTGTTTTATCAGTAATATAGTTTGTCTATACATTATTCACTTTTCAGGCAACCCCCAAATTAAGTTTGGCATTGATCAGAGTACACTAAGTTTATATGTTGTGTCACAAATAGAATGGTAACACTTTATTTAGATAGTCCACTTTAGACATTCTACTAACAGTAAGTAACTTTCAACTACATGTCAAGTAGTAGTCATTAGTGTATTAGTAGACTGCCTGCTTAATATCTTCTAACACTTTATTTTGATGGGTCCACAACATACAACATACTGATTATGAGAAACTTTGCAAGTATATATCAACTTATTCTACTAACCCTAAACCTACCCTACTGAAAGTTAGTAGACATGTAGTTGACATGTACTTACAAAGTTACTTATAGTTAGTAGAATGTCTAAAGTGGACTATCGAAATAAAGTGTAACCAATAGAACTCATTGAATGTATATGATCTGTGAATGGGTGTAAGGGAAACAAGTCAACTTAGCTCAAAGGGAAATATTTATGATTTTATAGGGAATTTAGACAGAATCACTGTTTTACGGCTGATCACTGAGTTGGCCAGCAATTCATTGAACGAGCCGTATAACATCAACTCTGCAATGGAAATCAATATCCAAAATATAGTGAAAACGCAATTTATTAGCACGGCAACAAGATCAGCAGTTAAAACATTAACTTGTAAGCACAAAACACAAGATGCTTCTCTTTTCAATATAAATAAGACTTTATTGGATAAAAGTAAGACATACAAATCTAACACATACGCACTCATACATTCACACAAGTTGCAGAAAGAGAGAAAGTCAGGAAAGAACGAGTTTAAGAGAGTGAAAATGTTAAATCCCAAGTTTATAGCAATATATGCAATTGCTTAGACCTGAACTACCATCAATCATTTAATTAACCCTTGCACTGAGTTTCTCAATGAGGCTATTAAGCTTTATATTAAATGCACCAGTTCAGCTAGAAACTGGAGATTGTACTTGCATTGCCTTTGTTTTAAGGGAAATCCTTTTATTGTGGCGTCCTTGCAGAAAGGGGTTTCCCAAAGTTGTTGATTGGCTGGAAGTTCACGTAGTTGTTCGAATTGACGTTTTGGGCGTTGGCTGAAGAATGGTGCGGTGTCAGCGGGCTGGTTGAAGTTTTGAGGCAGGCACAGTCAGAGTTGGACTCAGAGAAACGGCTTTGTGGCAAAACGTAACTCAGAAAACTAAACTCTCAATGGAAAGAAAAAAGAAAGGAAAGAAGGAAAGAAAGGTGAGACTAGATGGCTTTTCTCCTCATCCAGAGCAGCAGCAAAAGGCAGTGGCAAAAAGCGGCAAAAGAAACAGCAAAAAGCTAAAATTTGTTGGTGTCCTGAGTTTTTAAACTTGGCTGTTGGACATATCACAAATTATGTCTTGACCAATTAGACATTGTCTTAGCTTGGGTGTTGTTATCTTTCTCCTCCCAATACATTAATCAATGTGTTATCTTATTAGTCACATGGTCCGAATTTCCCCTCTCTTGCAGAGCATAATTTGGACAAAGGTTTCTATAACAAGAATCTGATACATTTTTCAAATAATTGGTTGATAGGAACATTTCAAGAAAGCATTTTCAAACTCACACATACCAAAAACAACTATAAACCGCTAAACTATTCAATAATTATTCAAAAGACATACACAAAGAGTGATTAGGACATGATAGTCAAATGTGTGGGTTATATACATTATATGGAGTTATGTATAGAAATGATAATTGCTCATAAATCCTTTTAGCATCATTTGGGTGCATACTGTATATACAGGTGCTGGTCATATAATTAGAATATCATCAAAAAGTTGATTTATTTCACTAATTCCATTCAAAAAGTGAGACTTGTATATTATATTCATTCATTACACACAGACTGATATATTTCAAATGTTTATTTCTTTTAATTTTGATGATTAGAGCTTACAGCTCATGAAAGTCAAAAATCAGTATCTCAAAATATTAGAATATTACTTAAGACCAATACAAAGAAAGGATTTTTAGAAATCTTGGCCAACTGAAAAGTATGAAAATGAAAAGTATGAGCATGTACAGCACTCAATACTTAGTTGGGGCTCCTTTGCCTGAATTACTGCAGCAATGCGGCGTGGCATGGAGTCGATCAGTCTGTGGCACTGCTCAGGTGTTATGAGAGCCCAGGTTGCTCTGATAGTGGCCTTCAGCTCATCTGCATTGTTGGGTCTGGTGTCTCTCATCTTCCTCTTGACAATACCCCATAGATTCTCTATGGGGTTCAGGTCAGGCGAGTTTGCTGGCCAATCAAGCACAGTAACACTATGGTCATTGAACCAGCTTTTGGTACCTTTGGCAGTGTGGGCAGGTGCCAAGTCCTGCTGGGAAATGAAATCAGCATCTCCATAAAGCTTGTCAACAGAAGGAAGCATGAAGTGCTCTAAAATTTCCTGGTAGATGGCTGCGTTGACTGTGGACTTCAGAAAACACAGTGGACCAACACCAGCAGATGACATGGCAGCCCAAATCATCACTGACTGTGGAAACTTCACACTGGACTTCAAGTAACATGGATTCTGTGCCTCTCCACTCTTCCTTCAGACTCCGGGACCTTGATTTCCAAATGAAATGTAAAATTTACTTTCATCTGAAAAGAGGACTTTGGACCACTGAGCAACAGTCCAGTTCTTTTTCTCCACAGCCCAGTTAAGATGCTTCTGACGTTGTCTCTGGTTCAGAAGTGGCTTGGTAGCCCTTTTCCTGAAGACGTCTGAGCGTGGTGACTCTTGATGCATTCTCTCCTCAACCACCACCAGTACCATATTCTGATTGAATCTTAAATTGTCTGATTCGCTCTGATATTCTACAATGGAAATTAAGTGGACATGCTCTTTTGTGTTGACTTTGTGTAATTGAATTGTAGTGAGCAGGCAAATAGGATAAGACAATAATAATAATAATAATTATTATTATTATTGCCAATTTTTCAAGTGCAATTTTTGAAGGGGACACAAATAATACAGCCAAAATTGTACTTGTAAAGATAGATATGTGTACATATCATGGAGACTGTGTTTAAATACGAGTTTGTTTCATAAGTTCACCACGCAATCATATTAAATAATTATTCAATTATTTTGCATCCTCCGCATAGTATTTTAGGTATCGTCTGTGAATGAGGACGTCTCTTATTTAGATATTCAACCGCAACAAGCCCACTGCACTTAACATCATATTGAGCAAAACCTAGCACATCGGTAGGTCTACAATATCGGCCTAATATCAGTTCACACGCAGGCTTATTACCGTGTTAGTTGTAGTGGGTGACTTACTATCCAACAAGCTATGGTATTAAGCAAGCTTAGCTAGGCAACCGTATGATCGCTCATAGAAAAATACATCAGATATCATCATTTTTTGTCATGACTAATTTGTGAATGATCCAGCATCATCTGTATTAAAGAGGAAGAATCACTTCATCCAATGTTTAAAGTGAATAAAATAGCCTTGACAGCCTACTTACACATAACTACTGAAGAACTTTGTTTTCTCCACCAGACTTGTGTGTGTATTGGTGAGGTAAAGGGGGAAAGCAGGCAGTGGACCAAACTAGGCAAGGGGAGGGGACTCGAAACGTTTCTAAACTTAAAACGCTTTTTTTGCGTTTGTATTGTTTTACTACTTACACAATTATTTTACATGTATGTCCATTATATTATTTACAATACACAGAGTGGTTTGTAATGATATTTTTAGGGGGGGCAACCCTCAGATAGACAACCCCCGCAATTTACGCCCCTGCCAAGATGTAAATATCTTGACCGATGCAACAGTTTATGTGCATGCAAAGCTCTTAGAGAGCAATCGCTGAGTAACCTTAATAAAGATTATGGAACTAATCAGTGGAACTACATTGTGCTCCCACATTCTTATCCACAATTGTAAATTCGTTGGGACTCCAAGGACAAACAACCTAACATCCAGAACAGCCACAAAAAAAGGATAGATATGCACATATATACTGTCATTGCATTAGACAATATTGAAAAATCAGAGCAAATCTTTTCCACGCTTGGGTGAAAGTTCAACATTACAGAATCATGTAGGGACTCTGTTCAGCAAAATGCCTAGGTAAATCTGTAATTAATCTAGAACATTTAATTCATTAACCCTTTAACGCGTACGATCACACCGGTGTGATCAGTCTTGGCTGGTCCCTGAAGCATACGATCACACCGGTGTGATTAGAACGTTCAGTGTGTCACGTCATCAACTGCTCAATTCAAATCTGCTTTCCGGCGTGGAGCCAGATCAGACGCGCGAGCGCTTGTCATATTATCACTTATTCAGTGTTTTCAATCATATAATGCTTATTTTAGATTTCAGACATTTAAATACACATAAGTACTTGCAAAACCACACAAGCCGTTTTGACTTTTATTCATTCTCAGGATATGACTTCTTGATATCAACTATTCACTTTTTACTAGTTAAAATGTTAATTCTTGATATCAGGAATTAGATTTCCACTAGTATCAATGGCTATTTTTGATATCAGCAATTGCATTTCCACTAGTAAAAATGTAAATTCTTGATATCAACAATTAAATTTTCACTAGTTAAAATGCTAATTCTTGATATTACACAGTCCAACAATTTAATTGGTTGTACTGCCCATTTGTCTGGACAGATGCTCAGCAAAATGCCATGGATGAACTGAAACTGTAAGGCAGATTCCCCAGCTGAGAGCACAACTCACACTACAGGGCCAGACCCTACAAACTATAGGCAAATCATTAAAGGGCACCTTGGTGGTTCTTAACACTCACAGTGTCCTGCTGAACCAAACTGTGAACTCCGTGAAACAGTTATTCTCTGTGATACAGAATGATGTTGCCCAAACTCAGCTGATCACCACACTGATGTCTGACATGCTCCGTGAGGTGAGCTCCTCCATCGACAGCTTAGCCATAGGTATAATTCCCCTGTATCTGGTGCCCCTGAGCCTAGTACAAACGGTCCCAGACAGCCACATAGTTTTGGCCTAGATCCAGCCCACATCTGGCCTGTGTGAAATCCATGCGGGCCAGATGTGGGCCGGATCTAGGCCAAAACTATGTGGCTGTCTGGGGTGTTATCCTCTGCTACTACTGATCCACCTGACTCTCTCCAAGCCCACCTCGCCTGTTCGCTGGGAGGCTCCATCTTGCTACATGTCGACCCCGAGCAGAGCGAGATGTCGTTTCTTCTGAATCTACCCATCGTTGAAGCCGACAACATTTACAGACTCAAAGACATTGTCAATGTTGGATTTTGGCAAGGAAACACTCACATCCAGATACACACCCCAGATGTGGGAGCCTACCACAACAGTAACCCACAATTATACCTGGCCCCAAACCTGCTCATGTGTACCCTGACCAAAGACATTCACTATCTCTGCCCCAGCAAGCCCTTCTTCCGAGACAACATGGAAGGAATCTGCAGGTTACAACCCCGCTAGAAATTTTACGTTCCCAGAACGTCCTCAGAACGTCCCCGTTGGTGTCAAGGACGTCGTCTAGTAACATCCCCAGAACGTTCTGAGACGGTCACGATGTCGAGTTATTTGGAGGACCTTCACAGAACATTCAGGACGTTTTGGGAACGTTAAGGGGACCATTACTATAGGACGTTCCCTATTGGTCTCTACACTACATTCAACGTTTGCAGAACAAACCTACAATGTTTTTTTTGTTGTTGTTGTTTTGGTCCTATATAGGTACTTCCATCACATTTACTGAATGTTTTCAGAACCTTTAGTAACACATTACAGGAAACTATAGGGGATCAGACCTTTCAAACCGGTTCTTGGTCTGCAGAACCTTAATAAGGCACCGTGTTCACGCTTAACACATTCAAACATAAAATGCAAAGCAGGAAAACATCATTCATTTATTTTGTGAACAAAAACAGATTATAAATTAATATTAAATATGGTCATGCATAGGAAGGGTGATGGAGATAGAGAGGGGGGAACTCAGTCAATTCAATTCAGTTCAAATTGGCTTTATTGCCATGACAATTTCCACAATAAAGCATCAAAATGTGTCCAAATAAAGGAAACAGTAACAAGAACATAATTTATAGTAATTATATATTTAGTGTGTGTGTGTGCATGTCAGTCACTGTCTCTATCTTCAGGAGGTGCCCCAAGTTGTTCTTCCGCTGCCTGAAAAATAGCAAATAACAATATTTAGCAATCACTTCAATTAATTTTTAATTGCTCTTAATTACACTTAGGTGTATAACTGTAGAGGCCCAAATTTACAAAAAAACCCAAAAAACAAAAAACAAAACATAAATTATAATTATTTATATATATATATATATATATATATATGTGTGTGTGTATATATATATATATATATATATATATATATATATATGTATGTATTAGTGCTGTCAATAGATTAAAAATTTAATCACGTTAATCACAGTAATCGCAAATTTAAAATACTAGGATTTACCTGTAAATGTGTTGAAAAAGAAATGCATGACAAACTAGTTTAAGGAAACAGAACCTTTCACACTTCCGCCAGGTATGAGACATAATCCTTATTATTCTTTTATCATTATACTTTTGTTTTTATTCAGCCATTATCAGCCTTCATACTGACAATAAAACGTTTACCAAACCACATCGCTTCAATCCCAGTATACATTTACCCAACTATAATCAAAAGTATTTCTAAATAAATACAACAAAACATTTTCTTGCGACCTTATGTGAAGTATTATGACAAAATGCATTATGAAGAAGAATTGGACCTGTTCTGCAGCTGCATTAGAGCTAACATTAGCATCATGCTTCATAAGACAATTTATGAGATTAATAGTACACTTTTACTCAGAACTCACTTTAAACCACCATCGAGTGTTTGTAATAACTTCCTTTTTCGATCACATGTGGAATTTGGTCGTTTACTGTTGTTAAAATATGCTATTTATAGCCTTTTATATAGCTGCACAAATTAGCATTTCAGATGTACACATTCTCAGGAAAATCACATACAAACCATATGCTATTATTACAAACCATATGCTATACCTAACGCATCAGATGATGGCGCCGCAGATGGCAGCCATGGTTTGTCGCTGCTTGGTACTTGTTCTTATTTTGTTTGTTTGTCCTGTCTTAAGCAACTTTTTCCCGATCAGCTTTACTAGAAACGAACTCCTGGTCATCAGAAACGGCACACCAAATAACTTTCTGCCTACATTTGAGCATTCAGACATTTTACTGGACATTTTAATCGGAGGAGCTGCGTTCCTATACAAGCGCTTCAGGCGACGCAAGCGAGGGAAGCGCGCCGGCGCGCTCGTGAAACTCCGACAGCGCGAGTTTAGGACTCCGCTGCCGAGCATTCATCTGGCGAATCTCCACTCCCTGGCAAATAAATCAGACGAACTACGACTCCTCACCCGCACAAACAAGGACTTTTTAAACTCCGCTGCGCTTTGCTTCACGGAAACCTGGCTGAACGAAGCCATCCCGGACAGCGCTTCATCTAACAGGCTTCCAGCTGTTCAGAGCGAACCGCGTCACCGAGTCCTCGGGAAAACGAGGCGGTGGATTATGTTTTTATATCAATGAAGGCTGGTGTACAGATGTGACAGTTTTAAAGATGATGTGCTGCCCAAATTTGGAAGCTCTCTTTATTAACTGTAAGCCTTTTTATTCACCGCGGGAGCTTTCCTCGTTTATTCTGGTGAGTGTGTACATTCCTCCTGATGCGCGCGTGAGCGCGGTGCTAGAACTGCTGGCCGATCAAATCACACACACAGAACAGCGTTATCCGGACTCTTTCATTATCATTCTTGGTGATTTTAATGAAGCTAATCTCACCCGTGAACTGCCTAAATATAGACAGCACATCACATGCCCCACCAGAGACAGAAATATACTGGACCACTGCTACACTGTCTTTAAAGGATGCATATCAGTCTGTTCCCCGTGCAGTGCTGGGACTCTCTGATCACTGTTTGGTTCATCTTCTACCAGCCTACAGGCAGAAACTCAAATCTGCTAAGCCTGTAGTAAAAACTGTAAAGAGATCGACTGCTGAAGCAGAGCAGGATTTACGGGCCTGCTTCGAACTTACTGATTGGAGTGTTTTTGAGGCTGCAGCTACTGATCTGGACGAGCTTACTGACACCGTAACGTCCTACATCAGTTTCTGTGAGTACATGTGTGTACCCACCAGGACTTATTTAACATTTAACAATGACAAACCTTGGTTCAGTGCAAAACTCAAACAGCTTCGCCAGGCCAAAGAGGACGCCTACAGGAGTGGGGACAAAGCCTTGTACAAACAGGCCAAATACACTGAATAGGGAGATAAGAGTGGCAAAATTAACCCTCTGGGGTCTGAGGGTGTTTTAGGGCCCCGGAGAAGTTTTGACATGCCCTGACATTTGTGCTTTTTTTAGTTGCTTATAAACATTTTAATGGCTAAAGTCTAAAAACACTGTATTCAGCACAAACTGGGCTACAATAATATGTGAGCAGCTTGTACGTACATGATTGTGTTTTTGAGAAAACAACGTTTATGCGTGGTTAGAAAAAAACTAAAATTTAAAGTAACTGAAATAAGGCCATAAAACACATACAGAACATTTGTTCGCAAGACTTCTGAGAACTGGATCTTGTAGCATAGAATATTTGCTTCAAAATGATCTGAAAATAATCTAACTCACTCATTCAGAGAAAACAATATATTGATTTAAATTTTCTAAGTCACTCTCTATGCAAGAGGGCGTGACTCACACCTGAGAAGACAAAGGCCCGCACAATGAGCTCCATAATGAGCCATTCAGTCAGGTGTGTGACTGAGAGAGAAGAGTTACAAGAAAGAATGTGAGGAAAAAAGAAATGTGTATACATATAACTATCACATAAAATAACTTGAGATTCACTTGCGAGTGCAGTTAAACAGTTTATTAGGAACAAACAAACAAATAAACAACAGAAGAGTCAAGACATCGTGAGTGCAATATCCAAAATATCCAAAACAGTGGCAAGAAACTGGAACCCAGGAAAACGGGAGACAGCAGAAACTGCATGAGAAAACAAAACAGACGTGAGCAACACAATGAACGGACAAAGACAAAGCAAACATGGTGACAATACATACACTACCAGTCAAATTATTTAAACAGTAAGATGTGTAATGTCTTCAACTCATTTATTTGATCCAAAGTACAGCAAAAACAGTACATTATATTTATTATAATATATAGGCCTACATATTGTTACTATTCAAAATAAATAAAGCCCCCCCCCCACACACACACACTAAAATTAATAAATAAATTAGTGAGCATGTTGATAGGCTTATCAGGAGCAACTATATTATTACATTAGCAATCACCAATGTTGCCCACATGATTTTATAACATAGATGCACACATGCTTTGCATGTTTTATCATACAAAAACAACATTTTATAACTTATTGTTAAGCTTATTATAAACATGTTTGAGCAGGTATTTGCAAACAGAGTAAGCTACTTCACAGTAAAGATTGGTCTAAACTTTCTTAGACATTACTTTTATATCATTGTTTATATAATAGAACATATAACTATCCTCACTTCGTGCAACATTTAAATGCAATGAAAGGTTGCCTATCATATTTCAAAATGTTGCACTCTATTTCACACATTTTATTCTGGAGTTATAGTTTTGGAAAAGTTCACCTAGTAAATGCGTTAAACTTTGTCACAACAACACATTATCGAATGCCAATAAGAAACATTACTTACTCGGTATAAAATATCTCCTCCTCCGCCGGCTCCAGCTGCGCTCGCGTTCTGTTTGTGAGGTAAACAAAGCTTTTTCCTCTCAGCGCGTTTCTGAGGTAAATACAAGGCTTATTTCTCACAGCGTGTTCTTCCAAAACTGAAAAGTATCCGAGATGAACGCGTTGCTGCTTTGTTTATGGTGGTGTGGGCGTTTACATGCCGCGTGGCTCGCCTGGATATTTGTAATAACAAAAGCACGAGCAGCGCGTGGGCGTGACCTAATTAGAGATAATGAGACCAGACGGACAAACTGGACATGTCCTTGGTTTCATACGGATTACTTTATCACAGAATATTTGTTTTCGGTAAGACTTACTTAATTTGAGAGTAGACATGTCAAGCTTTCTATAGATATATTTCTCACGTCTCTGTGTGAAGTATTTAATGAGTTACAGTTCATTTTAATGACGTGTTTCAAAAAGCAGTTCGCGGAGACGGAGAAGACAGAGAGCGCACCCTGTTTGTTTTCTTTATTCTTCAAAAGCACAAAGTTTAGTTGTTATTATGAGTGTATACAAATAAAAGTAGACCCCTTACAGATTTGAATGGTGTATTGCTCTTATCTGTACGATCACAAATGGCAGAGTAATTCAAGCTCATTTCGGCCTTATCAGGAAAATCTGCCTCAAAACCAGAGGGTTAAACTACTCTGGAAAGCTAAAAAAACAGCTTTCAAGCAATGATTCTACATCAGTGTGGAAAGGCCTGAAAGCCATCACCCGCTACAAGACCAAATCCCCCAGCACTGAGGCCAATCAACAACTGGCTGAAGACCTGAACGAGTTCTACTGCAGGTTTGAAAAGACTGGTCTGAAACCCCACACCCGCTCCGACCGTCTCACAGCACAGCCATCCACACCCTCACCCTCCCTCCCCCCTACTGTTTCTCAGCCTGTACTCAAGATCTGTGAAGATGATGTATGCAAAGTCTTCAGAAAGCAGAAGATAAGAAAAAGCCAAGGCCCAGATGGTGTCTCTCCAGCCTGCCTCAAAGCCTGTGCTGTCCAGCTATCATCCATCTTCACATTGATCTTCAACAGATCACTAGAGCTGTGTGAAGTCCCCTCCTGCTTCAAATGTTCCACCATCATCCCTGTACCCAAGAAACCAAAAATCACAGGACTTAATGACTACAGACCTGTTGTTTTAACATATGTGGTCATGAAGTCATTTGAGAGACTGGTGTTGGCCCACCTGAAGGACATTACTGGAACCTTGCTGGACCCCCTACAGTTTGCTTACCGAGCAAACAGATCTGTGGATGATGCAGTTAATATGGGACTGCACTACATCCTGCAACATCTGGATAAACCAGGGACTTATGCAAGGATCTTGTTTGTGGACTTCAGCTCCGCTTTCAACACCATCATCCGGGACACCCTTCAGAACAAACTGACACAGCTCTCTGTACCCACCTCCATCTGTCAGTGGATTACCAGCTTCCTGACAGACAGGCAGCAGCTAGTGAGGCTGGGAAAACTCACATCCAACACATCAGCACTGGAGCTCCTCAGGGCTTCGCTCTCTCCCCACTACTCTTCTCCCTCTACACAAATGACTGCACCTCTAAAGACCCCTCTGTCAAACTCCTGAAGTTTGCAGATGACACTACAGTCATCGGCTTCATCCAGGACGGCAACGAGTCTGCTTACAGACAAGAGGTTGAGCAGCTGGCTGTCTGGTGCAGTCACAACAACCTGGAGCTAAACACACTCAAAACTGTGGAGATGATAGTGGACTTCAGGAGCAACCCCCCTGCTCTCCCCCCACTCACCATCATGAACAGCACTGTGGCTGCAGTGGAGTCATTCAGGTTCCTGGGCACAACCACCTCTCAGGACCTGAAGTGGGACAATCACATTGACTCCATCGTGAAAAAGGCCCAGCAGAGGTTGTACTTCCTTCGTCAGCTGAAAAAGTTCAACCTGCCACAGGAGCTGCTGAAACAGTTTTATTCACTGTTATTGAGTCGGTTCTGTGCTCCTCTATAACTGTCTGGTTTGGGTCAGCCAGCAAATCAGATTTAAGAAGACTTCAACGGACTGTTAGGACAGCAGAAAAGATCATTGGTGTGCACCTGCCCAGCCTTCAGGACTTGTACAACTCCAGAGTGAAGAAACGGGCAGGTAACATCATCAAAGACTCCTCTCACCCCGGACACAACCTGTTTGCACTTCTCCCTTCAGCCAGACGCTACAGATCTCTGTGCACTAGAACATCTAGGCATAAAAATAGTTTTTTCCCCCATGCCATCTCCAGGTTAAATAGCTAACACATGGATCATTACCTGTGTTCTGTTATTCATTCTGTAATTCATTCTCCATCTTTAATTATTGCCTCTTTCTCAAGTATTATGTAAATACATATACATATCTGTTTATTTATACAGCTGTATATAAAGTAAATAATTCACAAATCTGTACATAAATCTACTGTTCTAGATTCATACACATCATTATTATTATCTATTGTTAAGTTTTACTATTTAAATGTTTTTTTTTTTGTTCTCATGTCAGATGTGTATGTATGTATGTACCAGGAGCACCTTAAAAAAACACAACAAATTCCTCGTGTGTTTGCACACACCTGGCGAATAAAGCTAATTCTGATTCTGATTCTATTGTAATTGTGTGTTTATTATATTATATAATCTATAGTGGCTGTTGTCATGTTTATTTCTGCTGTGTAAAAGACATGTATGCTCTGCTGAAACTCACGTTGTTTGTGATATTACAACCGCCTCTCGGTTCTTAAGTTGCCAGGGATACATTCCAAGTATAATACACATTAGTAAAAGGATCTATTTAAATTTTTATTTGTCTATATACACTTTGGGCGGCCGCGGTACATTATAAAAGTAGCCCAAAAAAACCCGCAATCTACGACTCTGTCATTTTTCTCCGCAACTGTATTTTCAAAATAGCCCACTTGTGCCGTTGCCCTGGCAACACTGGTTCGCTGTACCCTCATCACACAATAACCTTCCGCGCTGCGATGATGGGAAGAAGTTGGGGTCAAACCTTATCAAACGATTAATTTGCGTTAAAAAAATATTAACGCGTTGAATTTTTTTGATTAATCACATGCATTAACGCGTTAACGTTGACACCCCTAATATATATATATATATATATATATATATATATATCAGTGGCGTTCCGTCCATATAAGCTGTGAATGCGCCGCATACCCAGGCCGTCTGAGAGAATGAGTTCACGGGCTAATGAATATAAACATGATTATAAGTTGATCTCTTGTCATTTGAGATGTGACTTAAAGCTTAATAAAGTGTTGGGATTGGGAATAAGTATGTAAAATTATTTATTTGAAAAAAAAAACGGTCATTTTCTGTAAATCTATGTCAGTGAGACAGTGACGGAAGCTCCTGGGTAAGCGGGTTCTCCGCAGCTTTGGCGCCTCCGCTCTGTGGCTATGACTCGTCAGGATTGTAGCACGTTCTCAGTGATTAGCTGGTCGACGGCTGATTTCATGAGCGGGGTACGCTGTCCGCGAAGCACTCGCCCAGGTGGAAAAATGCGCTTTTGCTGCCAGATCTCGATTGCCGAAAATTACATTGTGTTTGATGCAAAACTAACCCTACGAAATCATATGAAAAAAATAAAAATAAATAAAAATCATAACTGTATATTTTCATGCTTTCTCAAGCAAAGCAAATTTTGAAAGTCCACTAAAAACATATCTGGTCATAGACAATGTTGATGGCGTTATTGTCAACATCCCTAAGTAGTAAATAAATAAAAAAAAGTTTATAAAAATGTATACAAAATTTGAAATAATAACAAACATCAGGAAAAAATAGGAAACAATACCTTTGTTTTCCGTATACTTGTGTCGCTTACAGTTAAAGTCCTTCTGTGATTTTATTGTTGTTTGCAACGTTACTTGGCAATATTTTAAATATATTATTATTATTATTATTTTATTATTTATTTTATTTTTTTTATTTTTTTTGTATTTTGCATGGTCTATTATCTTAATCTTAGCACTCAGCATACCCTGTTAAAAAAGTCACCGCTCACCACTGATATATATATGTGTATGTGTGTGTGTGTGTTACATACCACTTGCAGAATATGCAAAATGTTCAGAATTTTAACAAAATACGAGGGATCATGAAAATTGCATGTTATTTTGTATTTAGTACTGTCCTGAATAAATTATTTCACATAAGAGAAGTTTATACTCAAGACAAAATGACAACTAAATTTTTAAAAATTACCCCGTTCAAAGGTTTACATACCCTTGAATCTTAATACTGTGTAGCAAATTAGCAAAATAACTGGTTATAATTAATAATAAATATTTAGATTAGATCTTAGAATTAACTGTAGCAGAATCGATATTACAATTATTTGATCTGTCCGTCCACCGAGCAGACAATATAATTATTTATCAGTTCTAGGAAGATTACTTTCCTGGCCAAGGAACAATAGCCTTCCTACTTATACAGTACTAGCAGTAGTTTAGCATGTAGCAAGGAGCAACATTCAGTGACTTTGAATTGTGAGCGGAACACAGAGACAATCAATTGTGAATATAAGGGATTTAATAAATGAAACTATAACTAACATATAACCAAACTAAGCAAAACATATATATATAGAATGAAGGAAAGTAAGAAAAAGAGAGAGAAGAGCAAAGAATGGCAGTATTTCACATCAATTAACCACAACCTAAATGAGAATCATCAGAGTCACAATTCACCTTAAAAGGGGTTCAAACTTAAACACGCATCTAATTAGTTGTAAATGGTTACTTGCATTGGTTTGTTGCTGAATAAGAGTCTTGATGCGGTAGACGAGGTTCTTGATGAGTTCTTTAGGAGTGAGTTGAAGAAGTCCACAGCAAGTCCACAAAGTTACTTGAAGGTAAACACTGCCAGAAGGTTAAACTCAAGAGGAGAGTTTTGGAGTGTGTTTGTCTCAAGAAGAAGAGTTTTCGAGCGTCAATTAGTCTGAGTTCGGAACTTTTGATAGTTCATTGGCCACTCCACCCACAAAGTGGGTGCGGCAATCAAAATCCATTTGCATTTTATTGCTGATCTGGAACGCTAGCGCAGCTTTTAATTCAAAACATAGTAAGAATTGTTTGATGTATTTCACGATCACATAGTGTACATCATTGTATGAGAAATAAAGAGAAGATCATTTTGATACCAAGAAAGTAACCTCCAGACGATATTAAAGCAGAGATACACTCATACACTTGAATATAGGCATTTAACGTCTAACTAATACAAGTAAAGGGTTTTAACTAAGTTAACATAATAGGGGAATATACATACAACACATGCATATAGCAGGTACATTTATAACTGCTTAATTATGGCCTAAATAAAGACAATGTCTTTAGGTGTGTGTGTGACGTGTATTGGAAATTGTGGAGACAGACGACTGGTCTGGTGCCTGGCACGGGGGCCATTCCCTCCTCTGTGGAATGTGTTTGAAGCTTGATAGGGACACCATAGAGTCGACCTGTTTATCATCCTTTTGATAGTGAAAAAGACCATCTGCAATTTAGCACCCATATAAATGTAAATGGTGAGGCCAGGCCAGTAATTTATATGCAAATGTCAAAAGGCTAAAAGTTTTTTTTTAAAACAAAGTGTAATCAGCCATCACTGATCCTACACAGATGTTACAGAATCCCCCTTTTGGCTGAAGATGTTCTGAATTGAGACATTATCAGACAACAGTGGATCATGATGGTTAAATGGCAGGTGGGTTGTGATGGCCGGATGGCAGGTGGATCATGAAGGTTAGATGGCAGGTGGTTTCTAATTTTCCTCAGCCTTCGGATCCTCAGCTTTGGTGTTAACCTTGGTCAGGTTCAGCATTGTCTCTGCCTGGGTCCCTCTTTTTCGATGGTTCCATTTGAAGGTTCGAGGAAGGGCAGCTGTGCACCTGTTCATGGACCTTTGCATAAGTTGACTCTGTTAAACAGGACAAAGGCAAGGCCGAGGGTAAGGGTGTACCCAACTGCTGTGGCGAGGCAAAGTGCCGTGTCGGTGGCGGTCCAGGATCGGGCAACGGGAAAGTTGGTCTGGACAGGCAGCCGAGACAGTGCTTGAGGACTGTGTCGATTGGGGTGATGTCAATCATTTGGGACCCCCCTTTCTCAATGCTCAGTTCCATTTCAGGTTCCAGGGTGAGACTGTGATCCTTGAAGAAGTCTGGAATGTCTACCTCAGATTGGTACTCGTCACTTGGAAGGTGGTACAGCGCCAGGTCCCCGAGGTGGAGGATGGCCCCTTTGGGTACTTGAATCCACATGCTCTGGTTGGGCAGGCTGATACGGGTGGCAGTGTCGTGCTGGTCATAGGTCAGTGTAGCGGCACGGATAGGCGTGTTGACGAGCCACTGATTTCCCACAATCTCTGCTTGTGTTTCTGTTACTTGTGCGCGGGGCTTGGCCTCAGCGGGGCAGAGAGTCTCTCTTTGCATGGGTTGTAACCCGCAGATTCCTTCAGTGTTGTCTCGGAGGAAGGGCTTGCTGGGGCAGAGATAGTGAATGTCTTTGGTCAGGGTACACATGCGCAGGTTTGGGGCCAGGTATAACTATGGGTTACTGTCGTGGTAGGCCACCACATCTGGGGTGTGTATCTTGATGTGAGTGTTCCCTTGCCAAAATCCAACATTGACAATGTCTTTGAGTCTGTAAATGTTGTCAGATTCAACAATGGGTAGATTCAGAAGAAACGCCATCTCGCTGTGCTCGGGGTCGACATGTAGCAGGATGGAGCCCTCCAGGGAGTAGGCGAGGTGGGCTTGGAGAGAGTCAGGTGGATGAGCAGTAGCCGAGGATAACACCGTTTGTACTAGGCTCAGGGGCACCAGGTATGGGGGAATTCTACCCATGGCTAGCTGTCAATGGAGGAGCTCACCTCACGGAGCATGTCAGACATTAGTGTGGTGACCAGCTGAGTTTGGGCAACATCATTCTGTATAACAGAGAGTAATTGTTTCACGGAGTTCATAGTTTGGTTCAGCAGGACACTGTGAGTGTTCAGAACCACCAAGGTGCCTTTTAATGATTTGCCTATAGTCTGCAGGGTTTTGCCCTGTAGTTTGAGTTGTTCTCTAAGCTGGGGAATCTCAGTCTGGATCTCCCTTACATGTTGCCTCAGGGTAGATAGGCTCATGGAGTTGACGCTGGTGACTCCCAGGTTGAACAGGGTTCCAACAGCAGCAGCAGCGCCGAGCAAGGCCCCCAGGAATCGTTTGTTACGCCGGTGATGTCTGGTTAGCTCTGCTTGGGTGACAGTCATTTTCTGCAACTGGGTGAGCATGTGTTTGATATCAGCTTATGCGTGAGCGAGGGTATTTTCAGTCCATCAGGCACCTGCCCAACTGTAGTGTGCAGCTGCCTGGGGATGATGTGTCCTGTAGACATTTCGGGGGTCAAGTCGGACATACACCTTTTGGGGGTGAGTCCTGCAGTTGGTGATGAGAAGTCCAGGTTGGTCACGCAGTACAATGCCTGATGCTGGACCTGGTGAAGTGATATCAGGCTGCGGCTGTCCTCTGGTTAGCTGGAGGCATAGGATGGAAAGCCACAGCAACATCCTGGTTCAGAGAAGGAGGAGAAAGGCAGTGGATCAGTGAGCAAAGTTCTTGTCTGTTCAGGACAGTGTTTGTCTGAGCACTATAGCAAGGCCTAGTTAGTACTAGTCTTTCCCTGCCAGCAGCCACATGTCTCTTGATCTGGTTACGATGGACCCATTTGAAAATTGGTTCTTTCTGTCCCCGGCTCAGCTTGATCCGGTATGCGAAAGGAGAGAGTTTGTCCACAATTTCATGCGGTCCCGTCCATTGTGGCAGAAATTTCTTTGATAGCCGATGAGAGGTTGTCTGAGGTGGCTGTGTGTAGCGGTAGTACCAGACTTTGTCACCCACATCCAGTTCTTGGTGTGACGCCTTCCAGTCGTAGTATGCTTTCTGGCCTTCCGCACTCTTTTGGAGTCGTTGCTGGGCAAAAGCAAATGTGGTTCCCAAATGCCGGTGTAGTTCCTCAAGGTATTGGTGAGTGGTGTAGGCGGTGACAAGGTTGGAGTCTCCTGGCTGGTACAGCAGGTGCAAGGGCAACGTCATTCGACAGCCGGTACGTAATTCGAAGGGAGGCACACCTGTTGACTCATGTAGAGTAGCTCTGATGGCCATAAGCACCAGGGGAAGTTTCACATCCCAGTCCTTCTGGTTAGCAGATACGTATTTTCTTAGCATGCTGACCACAGTCCGATTCGATCGTTTCATTTGACCCGAAGAGATTGGATGGTGACTTACGTGCAATTGTGCTTGTATTCCCAGAAGTTTCCAAATCTGCTGCATGATCTCAGCTGTGAAGTGGGTGCCCCTGTCTGAGTTGACTCTCAGCGGCAGCCTGAACCTGGAGAATATGTGATTCATCAGGAGGTATGCTGTAGTTTGTGCAGTGTCATTGGGTGCACATGATCGAAATGATTATACAGTGTTTTGCTGTCCGCACCATATTTAAAGGTCAGCAAAACAATGCTCTCTTAAGGTGGAGAAAAAAGAGGAAAGCTGTTGCAGCCTTGGTAAATGTAGCATTGATCGTTGCTACTGTTATGTGCTAGCCCTTTTTGTGTCTAGAGGTAATGGGCATAGCAGTAACAAACTTTGGAGAGAGAAAGCACAGGGACCTCTTGTCTCCAGCCCCAATAACACAACTCCAAACAAAATAACTTGTTATTGTTTTTTTATTAAATCATAAAAAAACATAATAGGAAACATTAGCTTCAGGAGGGGGCAAAGGCCAACATAACAAACAAAAGATTTCTAACTCAATTTTAAACATAACTTACCTATACATAAACCAAAAACAAATGAATAACAAAATTGAACTTCCCTAACTCCTTGACTACCCAGATAACCAGGAGAAAAGCAATTAAAGAAAAAGGCACCCACCTCCCTACAAGTTTCCTTACAAAACCCTTGAACCCTAAACAAATGTACAAATCTACAACCAAATTCACAGTAGCACCAATGGTTAGCACTCAACAACAAAACAAAGTTAGCTTGGAGCCAGAGAAAAGAAGTCCGTGTGACAGGTTACCAACTGCAACCCTCTCTCTCCTTTTGCTGAGACAGTGCTGGCTTTATGCTGCTTCCTCCTGAGTGCAGCCAATCAGTGGAGCCGAGTTGAATAGGTAACCAGCAACAGGTGTATCCAATCACCTCCACGACAGTGACAGCAGTAGACATGAAAAAAAAACAAAAGAAGAACAACAACAGCATACATACCACAAAACACAGAACAAAGCAAACAAAATACGTCTCAAGACGTAACACCCCCATCATTAAATTTTACAACCCATGGATTGTAAAACAAGTTACTCACAGAACTCCAATAGTAGTGCAACTTAGTCACAATAATTATCCTTTTAAGCAATCCACTTAAGTCCCCATATCTGCGGTCCTAGAAAGTGCATCCGCCACCACATTTTCTTTACCACGAATGTGTTGAATATTTAAATTATACTCCTGGACAATCAAAGCCCAGCGCATCAAGCGTTGATTGGAGTTAGACATGCGGGAAAGAAAAACCAGGGGGTTATGGTCCGTATACACATCAATAGGCACCGCACTGCTTCCCAAGTAAACCTCAAAATGTTGAAGAGCTAAGAGCAAAGCGAGGGCCTCCTTCTCAATCGTGCTGTAGTGTTGTTGGCATTTCGAGAACTTCCTTGAGAAGTAGCAGACTGGGTGGTCAATGCCACGGGAATCCTCCTGCAGCAGAACTGCTCCAGCACCAGTAGCACTGGCATCTATTTGGAGTTTAAAAGGCAAATCAAAATTAGGAGCAGACAACACAGGGGCATGGCAAAGGAGATCTTTTGCAGCCTTAAGAGCATTATCACACTCAGTGCTCCACTTAAAACTCTTTGTAGTACTGAGAAGATCAGTAAGAGGTGACACAATAGTGGAGAAATTACAACAAAATCCCCGGTAATAACCACTCATGCCCAAAAACCGGCGTAAATCACGTTTGTTACGAGGTGTAGGAAACTCGAGTATGGCAGCAATCTTAGCGTCAACTGGCTTAACAAAACCCTGGCCAACTTGTTTCCCCAGATATGTTACCACAGCTTTACCAATCTCACATTTAGCAAGATTCAGGGTTAAAGAGGCAACAGTCAAGCGACTGAATATTAACTCAAAGTCTTTATGTGCTCTTCCACGTTTTTGAATAGATGATTACATTGTCTAGATACGCATCACAATTGAACACCTGATAAAACCACCTGCATAAGGCGCTGGAAGGTGGCAGGTGCATTTCTCATGCCAGCCAGAACCTCATATTGCAGGAAATGTTCAGAAGTGACAAACGCGGAGATCTCAGATGCACGTGGAGTTAGGGGCACTTGCCAGTAACCCTTTAATAGGTCTAGCTTGGTGACGTATCTAGCAGAGCCTACTCGATCAACACAATCTTCCAACCGAGGAAGTGGAAAGGAGTCAGGTTTCGTTAAGGAGTTAACCTTACGGTAGTCGGTACAGAAGCGATAGGAGCCGTCAGGTTTAGGCACTAATAAACAAGGCGAACTCCATGGACTCTGACTAGGCACTGCTAGACCATGCTGCAACATATACTCAACCTCAGATCTCATTATGTCACGCTTCCTGGGATTCACTCTATAAGGATGTTGCTTGACTGGATGAGATTCACCTACATCAATGTCATGTGTCAACATGGACGTTCTACCAGGCACATCCGAAAAGAGTGAAGGAAATTTATGAACCAATTTAATCATTTGTTCACTCTGTTCTGGTGTCAGGTGTGCAAGAAAGCTCTGCAAATCCCTCAATATAGCAGAGTTTTGAAGCTTTTTAGCTGCAACTTGTGCAATTTTCTCAACTGGCTCATCTTCGAGCACTTCACTAACGGTTGCCACGGCAACAGGGGAAACGGAGGATGAAATGGGCTTCTCACCACGCACAATAAACTGTTTCAACATATTTATGTGACATATACGGGTCTTGCGACGTCGATCAGGAGTATGAATGGCGTAATTGGTATCACTGAGCTTTTCTTTGACTTCATATGGACCCGAAAACTTTGCCCGAAAGACAGAACCGGGATCAGGTAAAAGCACAAGGACACTATCACCAGGTTGAAAACTACGGTTCACACTTCTCTTATCGTAGCGGGTCTTCATTCTTGACTGAGCTGTAATCAGATGTTCTCTAGCCAGTTCGCAGGCCTTATACAGTCGCTCACGAACAGTGCTAACATAGTCAAGAACGGTCACAGGCGGAGAGTCTTTAGCTAATAATTGCTCACTAAGCAACTTCAACGGCCCACGCACAGTGTGACCGAAAACAAGATCGGCCGGACTAAACCCAAGACTCTCTTGCTCTACCTCACGGACAGCAAACATAAGGTATGGAAGACCCTCGGCCCAATCCTTCCCATGGGCTACGCAGTAGGAGCGCAACATTGATTTAAGGGTTTGATGGAATCTCTCAAGCGCGCCCTGCGACTCAGGGTGATATGCGCTTGAGAGTTGGTGTTTAACCCCTAACTCAGCAAGGGTCTGTGAGAATGCCTTAGATGTAAAGTTGGACCCTTGGTCAGTTTGCACAACACGGGGCAGACCAAAGGTAGTACAAAATTTCACCAACTCTTTAGTTATCACTTGGGCTCTAATCGAACGTAAAGGTATCGCTTCTGGAAAACGGGTCGCAGTACACATAATTGTTAGAATATATTCGTGTCCCGACTTAGACTTGGGTACCGGACCCACACAGTCAACAAGGAGTCTCTCAAAAGGTTCTCTCATAACCGGAATCGGATGAAGAGGGGCAACTGGTATATTTTTGTTTGGTTTCCCAGCCAATTGACAAACAGGACATGATCTACAAAAATTAGATACATCCGATTTTAATCCAGGCCAATAAAAATACCTGGAAACTCTACGAAAAGTTTTCGTAACACCCAAATGTCCAGATAGCACATGTTCATGAGCCAATTTTAACACCTGCTCATGATAACCAGCTGGCAATACAATTTGGAACAACTCCTGTGAATCCGCATGAGCTCCATCTCTCCACTTACGCATGAGCACCAAGTTTTCCCAAAAATAAGTTACCTTAGCACTAGACACTTGACTAAGGGGAACAGCAGCTTCAATGCATTTTGTTAATGAAGGATCTAATTTCTGTGCAGCCGCCAACTGTTCCCTACCAATCTTTAAAGGAAAAGTAACTGCAGCTTCACTACTAGAGCCAAGTTCTGGCTCTACCGGCACCTCATCTTCCACAGGTTGGTCACAAATTGGTGACACAAAAAAGGATTCAGAGAGATCCACCACGTCCCTAAATTTAGAGGATTGGGCACGTGTCACAACACAGGCAGGGAAAGCTGCCGGAAATTGACGTGCAAGATCAGGTTGCTCATTTACACTTGGGTTATGGACCACAATTGGCCAGGGAAACACTTCACCCCCTGCAAGGTCATTTCCAAGAATAACGCCCACCCCCTCAACAGGTAACTGAGAACGTACCCCAAGTTTTACGGTTCCTGTTACAAGATCAGATTTCAAATAGACATTGTGAAGAGGAACATTTATGCACTGCATTCCAATTCCGCGTATAAGCACGTCTGTACCTGAATAAGTCTCGGCAGACCGGGGTAATAACTCCTCTAAAATAAACGACTGAACTGAACCAGTATCTCTCAAAATGGTGACAGGTTTACACTCAGAGTCAACAGAGACTGACACTAACCCAGACAGAAGGAAAGGTTGATATGACGGTTCAATCGTGTCACTTTCCTCATGTGCAGGATGTATAAGTGCAACACTTTTAGATTTGGAAGCGAAGTTCTTTTCCTTCCACACCTTACAGTCAGAAATTAAATGACTGGGATCAAGACAATAAAAACATACGCGTTTATCACTAAAAGCCTTTTTACGATGAGTTACCGACTGGTTCTCACCTTTGCCAATGCGTGAGAACACACGTGTCATTTCCCTATCAGACCCTTCATAAATGGGAGGAGACGCATTAACACGACGTGCGGGGGAAAACACAGTGCGGTGAGTCAACACAAACTCATCGGCTAAAACCGCGGCATCGGAAAGATTTGTAACTCTCTGCTCATTTAAATGGACAACAACATTTTCCGAAATACAACTTTTGAAGTCCTCCAGTAAAAACAGCTCTTGAAGCTGAACAAGAGTCGTGATCCCACTGGAGAGACACCACCTCTCGAAAAGGGTTTTCTTCTCCCTCGCGAACTCGACAAACGTCTGTTTGGCTGTTTTCACATGTGATCTAAACTTTTGACGGTATGCCTCCGGTACCAGCTCAAACGCTCTCAGAACGGCAGATTTCACTAGATCATAGTCAAGGGACTGATCTATTGGTAAAGCAGAACAAACCTCCTGCGCTTTACCAGAAAGACTGCACTGCAAAAGCAGAGCCCACACGTCTTTTGGCCAGCGCAGTTTCGTAGCAACTCGTTCAAAAGCGATGAAATACGAATCTACTTCGGCTTCTCTAAACGGGGGTACTAGTTTAAGGTACCTACCAACATCAAAATCTGGCTCAGAAGTTGCATTATCACAATCTTGGTGTGAAACAGCAGCAGGTGAAGTAACAGAAGATAAAGCAGAGGGGAGTCTAGAACGAGGCATAGGAACTGGCCTTCGATTTAATTCCTGTGCTCGCAAATCCAACTCACGCATCCTAATATCCCTATCTGCTTGAGCCTCTATAGTACGAAGCCTAATCATCTGTCCCTCACACTCCTGTTTTTTTATTTGGAGGTCTAACTCCTTCAGCTTAACAGCTAACAAAGACTCACCCAGAGACTCAGTTGCCGGCCCAGGAAGAACCTCACCTGTCTGGCGTCGGCTGTGAACCCAGGTTGTTCCCCAGCACTACTGGCAGAGTAATCTGGCAAAATACCCTCATCAACTAGCTTTTCCCGCAAATAATCTTTAACGACTTGTTTGGTATCCTGCCTTGCAACTTCAATATTAAAGAAATCTGCAATTAAAAACAAATCTGCCTTCCTGCAACGTTCAAAAACATCTATGGTAGGAGAAAGAGTAAATGAAATCAAATCAAATTCCATAACTCTCACTACCACAGAGGTCTTCTCCTTCACCAAAAAAAAAAACAACCAAACAGAACAAGAAAGAAATGAGCAGATACTTACAATTACACAACAGTAAATTTTCACTTGAAAGGACGAGCCCCCACTTGTTATGTGCTAGCCCTTTTTGTGTCTAGAGGTAATGGGCATAGCAGTAACAAACTTTGGAGAGAGAAAGCACAGGGACCTCTTGTCTCCAGCCCCAATAACACAACTCCAAACAAAATAACTTGTTATTGTTTTTTTATTAAATCATAAAAAAACATAATAGGAAACATTAGTTTCAGGAGGGGGCAAAGGCCAACATAACAAACAAAAGATTTCTAACTCAATTTTAAACATAACTTACCTATACATAAACCAAAAACAAATGAATAACAAAATTGAACTTCCCTAACTCCTTGACTACCCAGATAACCAGGAGAAAAGCAATTAAAGAAAAAGGCACCCACCTCCCTACAAGTTTCCTTACAAAACCCTTGAACCCTAAACAAATGTACAAATCTACAACCAAATTCACAGTAGCACCAATGGTTAGCACTCAACAACAAAACAAAGTTAGCTTGGAGCCAGAGAAAAGAAGTCCGTGTGACAGGTTACCAACTGCAACCCTCTCTCTCCTTTTGCTGAGACAGTGCTGGCTTTATGCTGCTTCCTCCTGAGTGCAGCCAATCAGTGGAGCCGAGTTGAATAGGTAACCAGCAACAGGTGTATCCAATCACCTCCACGACAGTGACAGCAGTATTTGTGTAGTCATGTAATGGTCGCTGTATTTCAGTAACAGCTGTAATTTCTGTTATTTTCATGTCCAAAGACCACCGAGGAGATCCAAGGCATCCAAATGCCCATCATGCTGTTGGGGGATCCAGCTTACCCGCTTCGGTCCTGACTAATGAAGGGTTACCCAGAGACTGGGAATCTGACCGAGGACCAGCGTCGTTTCAACAAGACATTAAGCGGGGCAAGAATGACAGTAGAATGTGCTTTCGGTAGACTAAAAGGTCGCTGGAGGTGCCTGGCAAAACGTCTCGATGTGGACATATCTCTGGTTCCCACAATTATCTCTGCATGCTGCACTCTTCATAATATATGTGAAAAGCACAATGAGGCCTACAGTGAAGATCTGAATGCAGCGGGATCTCCTCATGTACCACCAAGGGCAGCTGACCCATTGTGTGTTGCAGACACCCAGCCGCTAAGAATCAGGGAGGCACTGACCAAACATTTTGCTCACCAAGAACGTCTTTAAAATGTAATAAAAGAGAGGTAAACATTCCTAATGCTGAACATCTTTATTTTAACTGTATACAAATTTACATTTTCCAGTGTTCCCAGTAATGTAAAAAAAAATATTAATAATAATAAAAAAAAAACACAAAATGATTTTATTAAGAACAGAAATAACCTTCCTGCGTTAAAAAAGAAGGCTTTTTGCACTTTAAAGTTCCTGGGTGATTACACATGTAAACAAAAATAAAGACATTTCTATAACCCTATACAAAATGTTTTTTGTCAAAACCACAGTGCAACAGAACTCAGCCTAGCAGACCCAGTATTTCTCCACAAAATTTCACAGGGCTTTCTGAGGCTGTTAAAGAAGTGAAGGTAAACTATAGGCTACACTGAACTTTAAAGTGCCTGAACATCAAGAAAATTTTACTAATGTAATACTGCCAACCCCTACCAACAAGGTGCTCATTACCATCAGAAAACAGTGCTCATCTGAAATACAAATTAACTACAGGTTATTCTGACCTTGACATTATCTTATTATTAAGTCTGCAAAAAATAGGGGTGGGGTTTTAGTTATCCTCTAATGATGGGGGTGATGCAAATTGTGACTCGGGGATGTTTGGATTTTGCTGGGGAGAACTGACTGGCTGAGAGAAGATGCGGCCCTGGTGAGAGGGAGGAGGCTGAAGGGTGGTGAAGGTTTGTGGAGGTGGGGTATCAGGAGGAAGGAGGGGTGTACGCTCGGCTGGAAAGAAAGGATGGTGGGAATGGTGAAAGGGACCAGCAGAGACATAATCCTGGTAAAAAGGGGGACAGGGGTGGCCATCATTTTGGTGAAGAATTGGCCATTTGTGATCCTGGGTAAAGGGAGCAGGGTGGGAATATTCTTGGCCAAACCTAGGAGAGTGAACATGTTCTGAGTAAGAGCTTGACCTAGCGGCATGGCCAAGGAAAGGAGGTGGCTGGTACGCTTGTCATCCTGCTAGAAACTGTGTAAATAGTGTCATCATTTTTAATTTGTGGGCATGCTGGGCTGCTTGCAATTTAAGCTGTAGTTCAGTATCATCTGACTGAGAGAGGGCTTCTTTGATGTTCTTGGCAAAAACATCCATAGTGGCTTCCATCTTATTTCTTCGCTTCCTGCGTGTGGAAGATGCACCTGTAGAAAGACATGAATGTTTTTTATTTTGTTTGCATTGTATTTATTGACTACTTTATGAATTACTGAACTGTGACTGTGCACTACTATCAATCTAGCTGTCTTTATTTTTGTACAAAGTACTTGACTTTGTACTTGACTTTACTTGTAAAATGACTTTATATATATATATATATATATATATATATATATATATATATATATATATATATAATACACACACACACACACACACACACACATACTAGTCAACATCTGAAGTGGATCAAAACATTTCATCAAAGTTGTCCTAAAACCGAAACAATACCCGTTCTTGTCTTAGGACTACTTTGATGAACTTTTTTAATACACTTCAAATGTTGACTACTGTATACGTGTATGTTTGCATGTATATACAGTATACAAAACATCAATATAAATGACTACTAATCCTACCAGTTGAAGTATGCTCCTGTTGGTGTGAGCCAGGTGTTGGTGTTGAGGCCTTTGAAGTCACTTCTGTGGTGTTTCCACTGGTTGAAGCTCTCACATTGAATGAGGTGTTCTCACTGGATGAACCACTGATCTCACTCGAGGCGGTCTGTCAAGTCAAGTCACCTTTATTTATATAGCGCTTTTACAATACAGATTGTGTCAAAGCACTTAACAGTATCAAATTGGAGGATAGAGTGTCAGTAATGTATAATGATAAGATTAAACACTCAATTTTCAATTTTCAGTTAAAGGCATTTCATTATTGAATTCAGAGATGTCATTGTCTAGCTCAGTTTAGTTTAAATATTATCTGTGCAATCAAATCGGCGATAATCGCTAGAAATTAAGTGTCCCCAACTGAGCAAGCCAGAGGCGACAGCGGCAAGGAACCAAAACTCCTCTGTGACAGAATGGAGAAAAAAACCTTGGGAGAAACCAGGCTCAGTCGGGGGGCCAGTTCTCCTCTGACCAGACGAAACCCGCAGTTCAAAAGTTTATATTTCTATTTTAATTTTGTTGCAATTTCTAACAATAGTAGTATTATGTAGTTAGGTATTTTATTATATTTTAGTTATTTTGTTATTTTTGGTTGATATATCTGGGGATATATCTCTGGGGTCATCTGGGTGTCCTGGTCTCCGCTGACGATCAGGGCTGTAGACATCATCTCTTGGTGCTGATCCACCATCTGATCGGATACGGACTGAGAAACAGACTAGGAAAGAAACAGACAAATATTAGCGTAGATGCCATTCAACTTACGATGTAACGAGTACATCGTGTGTTATGGGGAGTGTTCCCGGTTCCGGTTGATCTAATTAATGCAGCCTAACAATCCTTTAACGGATTTGAATAATAGAAGCGTATTAATGTGTTATGTGTAAGCCAGGCTAAAGAGATGGGTCTTTAATCTAGATTTAAACTGACAGAGTGTGTCTGCCTCCCGAACAGTGTTAGGTAGACTGTTCCAGAGTTTGGGTGCTAAATAGGAATAGGATCTGCCGCCCGCAGTCGATTTTGATATTCTAGGTATTATCAAACGGCCGGAGTTTTGAGAACGCAGCGGACGTGGAGGACTATAATGCGATAAGAGCTCGCTCAAGTACTGAGGAGCTAAACCATTCAGGGCTTTATAAGTAATTAACAAGATTTTAAAATCTATCCGATGCTTGATAGGGAGCCAGTGCAGTGTTGACAGAACCGGGCTAATATGGTCATATTTCCTGGTTCTAGTAAGGACTCTAGCTGCTGCATTTTGGACTAACTGTAGTTTGTTGATCAAGCGTGCAGAACAACCACCCAATAAAGCATTACAATAGTCTAACCTTGAGGTCATAAACGCATGAATTAACATTTCTGCATTTGACGTTGAGAACATTGGTCACAATTTAGATATGCTTTTGAGATGAAAAAATGCAGTTTTACAGATGCTAGAAACATGGCTTTCAAATGACAGATTGCTATCGAACAGCACACCTAGGTTCCTGACTGATGAAGAAGAATTGACAGAGCAGCCGTCAAGTGTTAGATAATGTTCTAGGTTATTACATGTGGGGTTTTTAGGTCAGATAATTAATACCTCTGTTTTTTCAGAATTTAGCAGTAAAAAATTACTCGTCATCCAGTTTTTTTATGTCGACTATGCATTCCGTTAGTTTCTCAATTTGGTGTGTTTCACCGGGCCGCGAAGAAATATAGCGCTGAGTATCATCAGCATACACAGTGAAAGCTAACACCATGTCTCCTGATAATATCTCCCAAGGGTAACATATAGAGCGTGAAAAGTAACGGCCCTAGTACTGAGCCTTGAGGTACTCCATACTGCACTTGTGATCGATATGATACCTCTTCATTCACTGCTACGAACTGATGGCGGTCAGATAAGTACGATTTGAACCATGCTAAGGCACTTCCACTAATGCCAACAAAGTTTTGTAGTCTATTCAAAAGAATGTTGTGGTCGATAGTGTCAAACGCAGCGCTAAGATCCAGTAGAACTAATAAAGAGATACAACCACGATCACATGATAGAAGCAGGTCATTTGTAACTCTAATGAGAGCAGTCTCAGTACTATGATACGATCTAAATCCTGACTGGAATTCCTCACAGATATCATTTTCTCTAGGAAGGAATATAATTGTGAGGATACTACCTTTCTAGTATCTTTGACAGAAAAGGGAGTTTTGAGATCGGTCTGTAATTAACTAGATCTTTGGGGTCAAGTTGTGGTTTTTAATGAGAGGCTTAATAACAGCCAATTTGAAGGTTTTGGGGACATATCCTAATGACAATGATGAATTAATAATAGCCAAAAGAGGATCTATGACTTCTGGAAGCAGCTCTTTTAGTAGTTTAGATGGAATCGGGTCTAACATACATGTTGTTGGTTTAGATGATTTAACAAGTTTATACAATTCTTCCTCTCCACAGTAGAGAATGAATGGAATTGTTCCTCAGGGGATCTATAGTGCGCTATCTGATGCGATACTGTAGCTGACGGCTGCAGGGATACAATTTTATCTCTGATAGTATCGATCTTGGAAGTGAAGTAGTTCATAAAGTCATTACTGCTATGCTCTTGGGAAATGCCAACACCTGTTGATGCTTGATTTTTCGTTAATTTAGTTACTGTATTGAATAAATACCGAGGGTTATGTTTGTTTTCTTCTAGAAGAGACGAAAAGTAATCAGATCTAGCAGTTTTTAATGCTTTTCTGTAGGATAGGGTACTTTCCCGCCAAGCTAAACGAAATACCTCTAATTTAGTTTTCCTCCAGCTGCACTCCATTTTCCTGGGTTGCTCTCTTTAGGGCGCGAGTGTGCTCATTATACCACGGTGTTGGACTCTTATCCTTAATCTTCCTTAAGCGTAAAGGAGCAACCGCATCTAAAGTGCTAGAAAAGAGAGAGTCCATAGTTCCTGTTACATCATCAAGTTGTTCTGAGCTATTGGATATGCTGAGGAACTGAGATAAGTCAGGAAGATTATTTATAAAGCAGTCTTTTGTGGTAGAGGTAATGGTTCTACCATATTTGTAACAAGAAGTTGGCTTTACAGCTTTAGCTATATGGAATATACAGGAGACTAGATAATGATCTGAGATATCATCGCTCTGCTGCAAAATTTCAACGCCACTGACATCAATTCCATGTGACAGTATTAAATCTAGAGTATGATTTTGACAATGAGTAGGTCCTGACACGTGTTGTTTGACACCAATTGAGTTTAGAATGTCTATAAATGCTGATCCCAACGAATCTCTTTCATTATCAACATGGATATTAAAATCACCAACGATTAGGACTTTATCTGCAGTCAGCACTAACTCCGATAGAAGATCAGAAAATTCTTTAATAAAGTCTGTATGGTGCCCTGGTGGCCTGTATACAGTAGCCAGTACAAACATCACAGGGATTTATCATTAACACTTGTTTCTTTGGATAACGTTATATGAAGCACCATTACTTGAACGAATTATACTTGAAACCCAACCTCTGAGAGATACTGAAAATATTTCTATAAATTGTAGCAACACCTCCCCCTTTACCTTTTGGACGCGGTTCATGTTTGTAACAGTAATCTTGTGGTGTAGACTCGTTTAAAGTAATGTAATCATCTTGTTTTAGCCAGGTTTCTGTCAGACAAAGCACATCTAGTTTATGGTCAGTGAACATATCATTTACAAAAAGTGCTTTTGAAGAAAGGGATCTAATATTTAATAAGCCAAGCTTTATCATGTGTTTATCTGTATTATATCGGTTTTTATTTGTTGAACATCAATTAAATTGTTACTATTACTTTGGTTTGGATGTTTTCTGTATTTTCTAGTTCGGGAACAGACACAGTCTCTATAGAGTGATATCTAGGTGAAAAAGTTTCTATGTGCTGAGAGTTAACTGACTTTGGTGACGTGAGGCGGCTAGCAGACGATCGGTTTAGCCAGTCTGTCTGCTTCCTGACCTGGGCTCCAGTTAGTCAAGTACAAACTCTAAGACTATGTGCCATATTTCTAGAGAGAAGAGTGGCACCACCCCAGGAGGGATGAACACCATCTCTTTTCAACAGGTCAGGTCTGCCCCAAAAATTCTTCCAATTGTCTATAAAGCCTATGTTATTTTGCGGGCACCACTTAGACATCCAGCCATTAAGTGACGACAGTCTGCTATGAATCTCATCACCCCGGTAAGCAGGGAGCGGACCAGAGCATATTACAGTGTCTGACATCGTACTTGCAAGTTCACACACCTCTTTAACATTATTTTTGGTGATCTCCGACTGGCGAAGTCGAAAATCATTAGCGCCGACGTGGATAACAATCTTACTGAATTTACGTTTAGCATTAGTCAGCACTTTTAAATTTGCCAAGATGTCAGGCGCTCTGGCTCCTGGTAAACAATGGACTATGGTGGCTGGTGTCTCTATTTTCACGTTCCGTACAATAGAATCGCCAATAACTAGAGCACTTTCATCAGGTTTCTCAGTGGGTGCGTCACCGAATGGGGAGAACCTGTTTGATGTTCTGATCGGAACGGAAGAGTGGTGTTTTGACCCGCGACTAGGCCGCCTCACTGTCACCCAGTTGCCCTGCTGCACGGGCTCAACCGAAACCGAACAATGTACAGGACTCCCTGAGCTAGTCGCATCCAAAGCAGTATCTACAGCCCTCACATTCTTACTGTCCTCAATTAAAGTTTGGATGCGTGTCTCTAGTTCTAAAACCTTCTCTGTCAGCCTAACTATTTCCCTGCATTTATCACATGTGAATCCCTCGCTGCTGACAGAGACAGATAAACTATACATGTGGCAAACAGTGCAAACAACAATAGCAGGAGAAGAAGCCATTACTCACCGTGATTGATGAATGATACCAACTTAACTTACCACTTACCACTGTTGTTTGATGAGCTCGTGAAAAACGGAGCGAGGAAAAAATAAAATAATAATAGGCGCGAATAGAAATGCAAATGGAACCGCGAGTGACAAGCTAGCGGGCTAACAAGCTGCAGTTGCGGTTTTTAAAGGCGAACGATCAAATTAGTTAGATTAGTTTGAAAGATAATCTGTGGCATGTCAAGGGGCTCATCTGTGTAGGGACAAATGTTGACTTGTTAAAAATAGTGAGTGGAATGAGCACAATGTATTAGAAATTATTGTAAAAAAGTATGATTAACATTAGCTAAGTGTACGGTCCATGATAAAAATAAATAAATAATATAAAATAAATGGTAATATAGACAATGAAAGTGCTTACATATTGCATATTATGTAGATTATTGTAACAATCAACCATTTAGAAAGAATGGCCTTACTTTCCTGTCAGGTAAGATTAGGTGTCATGCTTTCCCTTACAAAATCTAACCTTGAGTTTTTTAATGGACTGAATCGAATTTGTATAACCACAGTATTACTACAAATACCAAAGTTTAACTATGGTTAGTAAAGCAAAGCCATGGGTGGTTACCCACAGTAAACATGTTTTTTTGTTGTTGTATTTGTAGTAAAAGTATGGTTGTTTTTGTACGGGCTGTAACGATGGTAGCTAGTAGCTGGTAACATAATATTCATAATTTTTAACTAATGTGGCGATTACTGACAAAACGTTATTCATTTGTTAGCTAATGTCTGCAAAAACATTTGTTTACGCTTACCTGTAACATTAATGTTCTCACATTCCAGCTCTTCGCAGTCCACTGACGATCCGGCATCCTCTTCTCTGAAACTATCTAGTATCTCAGGTGGTCGACAGCTTGGCTTATCACCTAAAATACCTTCCATTTGATCATAGAATGGAAATGTAATACGGCTATTACCGCTTTTGTTGTTGTGGTCTTTCACGGCTTTGTATTTGGTTTTTAAGCTTTTTATTTTGCGTTGGCACTGTAGCCACGAGCGCTTAAAAACGCGCTTTCCCATTTCCCTCGAAATGTCTTCAAATACAGATTTGTTTCTGTAACAACCCTGCATTTTTGCCTGCACTGCCTCTTCGCCCGAAAGGCTCAAAAGACATAAAACTTCTTTATTACTCCACTGAACTGAGCCTTCATCCTCCATTGCGCCATTTGATAGTTCGCGGTTGATGTCCACCTGTGTTGACGTCATTCGTCACCGTCGCTTTTTCAATGACGTACAACTCGCATTTACGGGGAATATCCGATTTGACCGCTTACACGGCAGACGCAACTGCACGTATCCGATTCATATCTGATTTATTTCCACATATGAATGAGGCCTGAAACCAATCGGAGAATATCCGAATCCATGTGATTTTTTTCCTGCTTACACGGTCATGGGCCATATCTGATCTGTGCCACATGGGAGGAAAAAATCGGAATTGGGTCACTTGAACCATGCAATGTAAATGCGGCCTTTGTGAACTGGCATACGACTGTGAGGAAATACTTGTTGCCTCTTGTTGACCTGGGCAGGGGTCCAACCCAGTCAATTTGGAGGTCTGACCAAGGAGATGTGACTCCTCTGCACTGCAGCGGGGCTCTGTGGTTTGGGTTTGCTGGTTGGAATTGACAGCAAACAAGGCATCCTATCACATACTCTGCCACATCTTGCTGCATGCCAGGCCAATATGCCACTTGTTTTAGTGTCTCGTAAGTGGCTCTTGTGCCGTGGTGTCCCGCACATGGTGCGTCGTGGGCATACATCAGCAACACCCCTCTTTGGCACTGTGGCACCACAAGCCTTGGTGCAGTGAGGTCATCAGGGACATACCATAGAATGTTGTCCATCACATGCAGCATGGGTTTTACGCTGAGTAGTGCTTTGAGGGTCGGAGCAAGCAGGTGTAATAGGGTGGATGGAGGGGTCAGAGAGGTGGTGAAGAATAGTCTGTATGGAGGAGTCAGAGGCTTGCATGTCAACAATGTCATTAGTGGAGATTTGAGGAGCCAGCATAAGCGGCTGTGAGGTGGGCATTGTGGTGGGTTGAGTATGTTTGTTGCGGGTTATGGCTGCCACGTTAAGGGTGGGTGGTTGGGTTGGTGGAGACCATACCTCGCCGTGTAGTGCACCTGCTTTGGCTAGGGCATCCGTTTGGTCATTGAGGTCCTTGTCTGGACCAGGTTGCTTCGAGTGTCCTTTCACTTTCTTCCAGTAGACAATCATATCATGCTCACTTGTGATGTCGTGACATGCCTGGAACAGGTGTAGGTGTTTAACCCTCTGGGGTCTGAGGTCATTTTGGGGCCCTTGAGATGTTTTGACATGCCCTGATATTTGTGCTTATTTCAGCTACTTAATACATACTATTGACCAACATGTAATTTTTTTTGTATTCAGCACAAACTGTGCTATAATAATATGTGACCAAGATGGATGCACATGTTTGCATTTTTTAGAAAAAAAAATATTATGCATGGTTAGTAAGTTTTGGGGAAAAAAATGTAGCTGAAATAAGGCTATAAAACCCACACTAAATAGTCCTGAACAAGACTTTTGAGTAATCAGTCTTGTAGGCTAGAATATTTACTTCAAAATTATGTGAAAATCATTCTGCTTACTCATTCACAGAAAACAATATATTGATTTAAAATTTTCAAGACATGTTTTGTGGTCGAGGGTCTATATGCGAGGGAGTGGCAATGGCCATGAATATTAAGTGAGTCTCACCTGAGAGACAAAGTGCCCTCCCCTAATGGCCCCTAATGGCCCATCAGTGTGACTGTGACTGTGAGGCAGGTAAAAGAGAATGTGAGGAGATTGAAAAAAAGGATTTTTTAAATTATTTGTATTTTATTTACAACACAGTATAATCAAAACATACATAATGAAGGTCAAAGACACATTATTGTGCACACTGATCTAACCATAGAGATGTGAACAGAATTTGAGTCATTCCTGCAACAGATTCTGTTCAGCAAGTGAAACAAGTAAATCATACCTGATATTTACATGTGTTATTTAAGTGTTTCTACTTCTTTCCATGGATTCAAGAAGAAAAAAACATAATCAGTAGAAAAGGAGCTTGTTTTAACATAGAATATCATTATAGTTGAACATCTGATGTTGGTACAGCGCTCTCAGAAGAAAACAGTTTGAAGAGACATCAGGATACATCTGGTGCTGGTATCTGATTCAATAAAATACAAACAAAAAACATTTGTGAGCATGTTAATATCAGGAACATTTGTATGTATGTATATATATATATATATATATATATATATATATATATATATATATATACAGTGGAAAGTATTCAGATCCCCTTAAATTTTTCACTCTTTGTTATATTGCAGCCATTTGCTAAAATCATTTAAGTTCATTTTTTTCCTCATTAATGTACACACAGCACCCCATATTGACAGAAAAACACAGAATTGTTGACATTTTTGCAGATTTATTAAAAGAGAAAAACTGAAATATCACATGGTCCTAAGTATTCAGACCCTTTGCTGTGACACTCATCTATTTAATTCAGGTGCTGTCCATTTCTTCTGATCATCCTTGAGATGGTTCTACACCTTCATTTGAGTCCAGCTGTGTTTGATTATACTGATTGGACTTGATTAGGAAAACCACACACCTGTCTATATAAGATTTTACAGCTCACAGTGCATGTCAGAGCAAATGAGAATCATGAGGTCAAAGGAACTGCCTGAGGAGCTCAGAGACAGAATTGTGGCAAGGCACAGATATGGCCAAGGTTACAAAAAAAATTCTGCCGCACTTAAGGTTCCTAAGAGCACAGTGGCCTCCATAATCCTTAAATGGAAGACGTTTGGGACGACCAGAACCCTTCCTAGAGCTGGCCGTCCGGCCAAACTGAGCTATCGGGGGAGAAGAGAGGTAAAGAAGAACCCAAAGATCACTGTGGCTGAGCTCCAGAGATGCAGTCAGGAGATGGGAGAAAGTTGTAGAAAGTCAACCATCACTGCAGCCCTCCACCAGTCGGGGCTTTATGGCAGAGTGGCCCGACGGAAGCCTCTCCTCAGTGCAAGACACGTGAAAGCCCGCATGGAGTTTGCTAAAAAACACCTGAATAAGATTATCTGGTCTGATGAGACCAAGATAGAACTTTTTGGCCTTAATTCTAAGCGGTATGTGTGGAGAAAACCAGGCACTGCTCATCACCTGTCCAATACAGTCCCAACAGTGAAGCATGGTGGTGGCAGCATCATGCTGTGGGGGTGTTTTTCAGCTGCAGGGACAGGACGACTGGTTGCAATCGAGGGAAAGATGAACGCGGCCAAGTACAGGGATATCCTGGACGAAAACCTTCTCCAGAGTGCTCAGGACATCAGACTGGGCCGAAGGTTTACCTTCCAACAAGACAATGACCCTAAGCACACAGTTAAAATAACGAAGGAGTGGCTTTACAACAACTCCGTGACTGTTCTTGAATGGCCCAGCCAGAGCCCTGACTTAAACCCAATTGAGCATCTCTGGAGAGACCTAAAAATGGCTGTCCACCAACGTTTACCATCCAACCTGACAGAACTGGAGAGGATCTGCAAGGAGGAATGGCAGAGGATCCCCAAATCCAGGTGTGAAAAACTTGTTGTATCTTTCCCAAAAAGACTCATGGCTGTATTAGATCAAAAGGGTGCTTCTACTAAATACTGAGCAAAGGGTCTGAATACTTAGGACCATGTGATATTTCAGTTTTTCTTTTTTAATAAATCTGCAAAAATGTCAACAATTCTGTGTTTTTCTGTCAATATGGGGTGCTGTGTGTACATTAATGAGGATAAAAATGTACTTAAATGATTTTAGCAAATGGCTGCAATATAACAAAGATTGAAACATTTAAGGGGGTCTGAATACTTTCCGTACCCACTGTATATATATATATATATATATATATATACACATACACACACATAGGTTTTGTAGCCATAGACACATGCTTTGTACTATCATAAAAAAGAGAAAGAAATCTTATATCTGAGAAACTAATTATTTAGAACGTTATTAAAATCTATTTCTGAACAGAGTAGGCTATTAATAATAAACATGTACTAAACATACTTAGACTCGTAGCATTCATCATGTTACAGTGTGCACTCATATTACTTTTATTGTTCTATATAGAGCATGAAAACATCATAGCGCTGTAAGAAATTTAAATACAATGAACTGCCTATTATATTCAAAATGTTTTAGACGATTTCAAACATTGTAGTCAGGAATTATAGTTTGGGAAAAACCCAACTATGATTTTGTAGTCATACAGTCTAGTATGTATGATTTTATAGTAGCCTATGATATGATTATGTAGCCACAGACTCAAGCATGCTTTGTACAATAAAAGGATGTACTTTGTACTATAAAAAATGATATTTTATATCTGAGAAACTAATTATTATTGTTTAGCACGCTATTAAAATCTATTTGTGAACAGAGTATTAATAATAAACATGGTCTAAACATTCTTAGAGGCGTAGCATTCATCATGTTGTCGTTTGGGGGAAAACCCAGCTAACTGTTAGTAAATCTGTTCAAGTTTATGTCACAATAACACGGTAACTAATGTAAAAAAGAAACAGTACTTACTCATCTCCTCTGCTGGATGAAATTGTGTTCTTCTTTCGAGGGAAATCCTGCCTTTACTCAGCGCATCTTCTTCCAGAAACGAACAGAAGCCGCCATGAAGGACCTCCCCTTTGTTTGTGTTGTTGGGCGTTTGCACGCGCGCACTTACCACGTGGCTATTTACATATGAACAGCGCGAGTCGCGAGGGCGGGGTCACATTAGAGATAATGAGTCAGACGGGACAGACTGAACATCGTGTTGGTTTTATACGGATTACTTCATCACAGAATGTTTGTTTTCGATAAGACTTGCTTCATTTAAAAGTAGACACTTCAAGCTTTCTATAGATATAACTCCCATGTCTCTGTGTTGAGTACGCTTCTATTATTCAAATCCGTTAAAGGATTGTTAGGCTGCATTAATTAGATCAACCGGAACCGGGAACACTCCCCATAACACACGATGTACTCGTTACATCGTAAGTTGAATGGCATCTACGCTAATATTTGTCTGTTTCTTTCCTATTCTGTTTCTCAGTCCGTATCCGATCAGATGGTGGATCAGCACCAAGAGATGATGTCTACAGCCCTGATCGTCAGCGGAGACCAGGACACCCAGATGAGCCCCAGAGACATATCCCCAGTGAAGACCTCGATTAAAATATAATACTAAAAATATAATAAAATACCTAACTACATAATACTACTATTGTTAGAAATTGCAACAAGATTAAAATAGAAACATAAACTTTTGAACTGTGGGTTTCGTCTGGTCAGAGGAGAACTGGCCCCCCGACTGAGCCTGGTTTCTCCCAAGGTTTTTTTTTCTCCATTCTGTCACAGAGGGAGTTTTGGTTCCTTGCCGCTGTCGCCTCTGGCTTGCTCAGTTGGGGACACTTAATTTCTAGCGATTATCGCCGATTTGATTGCACAGATACTATTTAAACTAAACTGATCTAGACAATGACATCTCTGAATTCAATAATGAAATGCCTTTAACTGAGAATTGAGTATTTAATCTTATCATTATACATTACTGACACTCTATTCTCCAATTTGATACTGTTAAGTGCTTTGACACAATCTGTATTGTTAAAAGCGCTATATAAATAAAGGTGACTTGACTTGACTTGACTGAAGTTACGGTGATGATCTTGAAGGGTGCTGTTGACACTGTGTGGCCTGAGCTTCCTCCTGGAATCACTGAATCTGGGATGGGTCCAAGAACTGGTACAATCAGTTAAAAGTCATGGAAGTCATAACTCACTAGCCAACCCAGCCGGTAGGCCTTAGGCACTCTGACATCCGTTGCTGTGCAGTTGTTGAACAAGATGTACACTGCCCGAGATGTCACTTCAACGAGGGGTGTGGCTTCCAGAGTGAGGCCCAGTTCCCCACACTCGGGTGAAGGCTGGAAGAAGCCCAATGTGTGGCTGAAGGTTTGACCGCATCGCAGGTTGAGTCGAACAGCGACCCCTTTGGTGTAGGCTGGTACTACAGTCTCTTGTTCGTTGATAAGCGTGCAGGCCTCAGGGATGGTTTGGCCTGACAGGAGGTTCTCAATGTTGACAGGAACAGTGGGGGACTGTGAGGTCATAGGAGCCCATATCACTTCATTGATCATGTCCACATGAGCCCTGAGACGAATCAAAATGTCCACTTCGATGTAAACATCACGCGGTAGGTCTGGAAGGACCAGGAAGTAATGGGTTAAGCATCTGTTATTCCACTTCAAGTTCAGGGCACAGTTGCCCTTGGCAGTCACCATGGTCGACGGGCAGGAATTCAAAGGGAATCGTGTGCGCTTGTTAGCAAAAGGAGTGTCCGTTGTGTGCTGTTTGAGCGCATTGAACAGTGAGAGGCTGATGGCTGAATTGTCTGCCCACAGTGCTAGTATGGGGTCTGTTGTTGTGACATCGTTCAGCTGTAGACCCTCCATCACCTGGGGGCCATATGAGTCAGAGTCTTTGGCTAGCTGGAAAGCACATAGCAGTGACCTTGAACCTTGCTCTTGGGTCGAGACGTTCCCGCGGCTGGCGTTGAGATTTTCTGTGACCTTTGTGAACTGGCAGTTTGTCTGGGGTGAACTTGGAGACTGAGGAGGCAGAGGTTCTCACACTTGAGCCCAAATATCCAGCTGTTTAAAGTCTAACAGGGGTTCAAAATGGTCTAACAGGTCTTTGCCAATGAGGAGAGGAAATGTGTCCAGTTTAGATATGTACACAGGGTGCACTAAGCTCATAGGGCCGATGGTCAGGTGAATTGGAGCTACCTGTTCAAGTTGGACCTCATTTTGGCTGTAGGATTGCACATTCAGCACAAACCTCTGATATTTAAGAGTTTGATTCTGTATCTTGGCTTCAATCTGAAGTCTGTCAAAAAGTTGGCTTGACATTAGAGTGAGGTCAGCTCCAGTGTCCACGAGGGCTTCCAGTCTCACCTCATTTTCCAATGTGATGGCCAAGTATAGTTTTTTGGCCACCCCCCTTTCGATCAGGTTCCCCAGGAATCTTGGCACTGGGGCTTGTGTGGTGACTGGCAAGCAGTCAGAGCTGGTTTCGTGTGGCTCGTCAGGGAGGCAGACCACCAAAACCACGCTTTTGGGTACTTTGGGGTTTTGGCTGGAGATGTGGTGCTGGATGTTGGCTGGCTCTGGTGGTTCAACAGTCAGCTGAGATGGTTGTGTGATGTCATCACTTGGTGATGGGATATGTGGTTCTGTGGTTGACAGTGGATTAGCAGTGGTCTGGTTGGGAGGTTCATTTTGAGAGGACTCTGAGTGGTCGTTAGGGTCAGATCTCATGCTTAGTCATAACCGATCTGACTCATCCTTCTTGTCTCCCTTGTGGGACTTTTCCTGGAGGAGCTCCTTTAAAAGTCTCATGATCTCTGCTGATTCAGACGTAGTTTCCCGGTTCTGTTCGGCTGACGGTTTATATTTGGGCTTGTCCAGGGCGTGTTGAGAGGGGTTCTGCTGCTGGCAGTCCGAGCTCGATGCTTGTGTCGGTGAGTGTCGGTACCCCTTGGACCGTCTCTTAGCTTCCCAGGTGGCTTCACCCTTTCGGTTGAGAGGTGGATGTGACCTGTCCCAGGATCTCTCGGGGTGCCCAGTCTGATGCTTTGGACGGGCACCACCATGGCCACGCTGCCCTCTGCTGGCTTGGAAGGATCTTGACATTGTGTTGACAGGTTTGTCACTGTGGCTTGGCTTGGTGCCCTCTAGGGCTAGTTCTGAACTCTGATTAGTGACAGGATAGATTGTGGGTAGTTTTCCCATCTTTTCAGAAACAGTTCTTTGTTTGGCATAGGCCTTATGGGCTAAGTCTCACAGCTGTTGGGTGGACATAGTCCGTAGGCAAGCCAGAACCCCCAAATGGTGACTCACTGTTGGGTGCAGGTTCCGGAGGAACAGAGTTTTGAAATTGAATTCTTCTTCCATTCCTGGCTCATTCCGTGCTCTGAAGTATGCTTGTCTGAGCCTGCTGTAGAAGGCCTACGTGGTTTCCTGTCTGCCCTGTTTAAGGTCCATGGCCGTAATCAGCCCTTGCTCTGATTCTGGGTCAGAGAATTCTTTAATCAAAGCCTGCTGCGGTTGCTGGTAATCCATTTTGACTGTTTCTGGCTGTCGGTCTAGAAAGCTCCGGACTTCACGGCTGGCAGTGATTCTGAGCAGGTAGAGTCTGTCTCGTGTGGTAACATTGGCAACAGTTTGCAAGTGAAAATCAACGTCTTTTAAATAATCGTGCACATTGTGGCCTCCTGCAGGGTTTGGAGTGACAGTGGGAATGTTTCTAGCCAGCTTATCCAATTCTTTAGGTGACAAACCGTGACTGGAAGACAGCCTTTGGAAAGTCTGGAGTGGCGTTCTGGAGTCTCTCTACTTCCTCCTGCAGCTCTGGGTCCTTTCCGTCCGCTGTCCTATGCTGGTGCTGAGTCTCCGACGTTAGCTAGTCCAGTTGACTTTGAGCGCGCACCCAGTTTCTCTGAGCTTCCTCAGCCTGGAGCTTCAGCGCTGCTGCTTCCTGTTCCCGGCGGGAGATGCTTGTTTCACTCAGCTTTGCCTGGCCAAGGAGGTTATGGGCCAGTGACCCGACGATCTTGGCCAGCTCTTTGTGGCTGTAGTCCTGTGTCGGATCGTGGGCCATCAAGGCGCTCTGGTTGTCGTCGAGCTGTTCCCGGCTCATGTTCTGCAGGTCCCCGGCAGCTTCAGCAAGAAGGGTGCTAGTCAGGGCACTCAGCCAGGTCTCTAGTCGATCCTAGTGAGCATCAGGGCTGGATGATTGAGACATGTTGGCTCACTGGTGAAGAGAGAGAGGGAGGGACAGCACACGGGCCAATGCAAGTCCTTATAACATTAGCAGGCTGCAATTATAGTAATTTTTATGTTCTATACTCGGTCTGTTTGATGGATACAAACAGTTAACGGAGGGTAGACCTGGCACCTGTTATCTCAGCCGTGAATGGCAAGGTGAGTCTAATTGTTGTGGGGGCACCGGAAAGGATCTAACAAAAGATTGTTGACGGCGTGATCATCTAAAGACTTTGGCAGCTTGGATCGTCAATCTATTACTCGACTTTCTCTGATGATTCTCAAAGGTTTTGTCTCTAGGCAAGCAAAACAAAACAAAATGAAAAACAAGCAAACAAATAAATCAAAACACAGAGAGAGATAGGGTAGAGAGCAAGTTTAAGCCTTTCACTGCTGTTAGAGGTTATGACATGGTCTACAGAGTAGAGGGCGCTGCTGGGTCAGAACATCTAGTGTGTTGGCTTTGCTGGGATAGCAGGAGCAGGCCAATTACCTTAAAGGTTGAGGAGAAACCTGATTTTGGGGTTTCGCTAGTTGGAAGGGTCAGTATTCTATGGGCTAGGCTTAGTGATGGATCGAGGTGATCCAGTCAGGATCCCGTGGCAGCTCACTGTGATCCGCTGTGGAGGCAACCGTCGCTTCACCAACTAAGCACTAGAGGGGGTGTTACCTATAGGTTCACACAAATGGTTAGAATACAGAGATTAATTTTAAATTTAAATTCAAACACTAAATTCAAACACAAGGCAAGAGAGAAAGAGGCCTGAATAATACAGAATGATAATAATAATAATAACAATTAAAAAAATAAATAAATAAAATAAAAGGAGAAGAATCAAAGTTATGATAATAAAATAACATGAAACAAACCAAGGAAGAATTGGAATAAGTTTTTCAAATGCAATGACAGGGCTAACCAAGGAAAACCAACCTACTGAGAATGGCCACAAGGTTCAGAAGAGAGGAGGGTAGAGGTGAAATGCTAGACACTTAACTAAACTGCCCTCTAGTGTTAATCAAAGGTACTATGATTAAATCTGTGCGCGTCTAGTGTGATTGCTCTCGCTCTAGCGGCTGATTTACTGCAACGATCACAAGTACAATGCAATTTGATCCAAACCGATTTTTAGTTTGTGCAAATTAACTGCACAAAGATGTGTGGCAGAGTTTCTTCGCTGCCTGTTACACAATAACAACTATAAACAACAGGGTTTCTTCGCTGTTGTTACACAAATTATCACTTATGAACAACAGGGTTTCTTCGCTGTTGTTATGCAAATTATCACTTATAAACAACAGGGTTTCTTCGCTGTTATTACACAAATTATCACTTGATCAAGGGTTTTAAAACTCTCATTTACATACCAATTAGATATGATTCGATTTGAATTAGGCACCCATTTGTAAGTTAATGGTTAACCTAAGAGAGTAACGATCATCTAGTTGAATGAAATTTGCAACACAAATAACTTCAATCTAGCGATACAATCACCTAAGGCCTTTAAAAGATGATAAGAGGAGCATCGCTCAAATCCATCTTTATCGCAATGAAGGAAGTTTTCTTCGTTCCAACAGGCGATTTTGATAATATTAAAATGTACTGTAAAGAGGTTTCTTCGTCTTTACAGAACGATTTTAATATTATGAACTGCAGTTTACTTTTACAATTACAATTAACAGTGACTAAATGTTAGACAAATAGAGGCTGTTAAAAATACAGTACTGGAGGTGGCTTTAATACACAGAGCCGTAGATCACTGACAAGCTGCACAATATCGCGTTAATAATTGCAGATGAATCGTATTCGATTATGAAAGCGATATTGCGTAGCTTGTCAGTGTAAGTGTTTTTATTAATGCCATTAATGTTTTTTGTTAATACATCGTATAGCACTAATCAACTAAATGAATGTAACATGGCAAAGATGAATGCACTGGAAGTTGAATGTAAGGGAAATGTCATTTTGGAATTTTTGTGGTCTAATGTGATATTGTTGTTCATGTTCTTGTTCGTGATGAAATTTTATTTTATTTTATCGTTTTAGTTTCAATATGAAAAATAACTTTTATATTGATTCAATAGATTGCATTTTGAAAAAAAAAAAAAAAAAGTGTCATGGATTTCTTGCATTTTGGGGGGAAAAAAAAATCTCGAATCTCTAATTCGAATTTTTAATGTTATTATAACCTAAATATGGTATGTGAAAGTTTGAAATAGAAAATAGTAGTTTTCATCTTGCCACATTCTTGGTAAAAAAAAAAAATTTTTACTCAAATTGATCAAAATGGATTTATAGCGTTTTGTAACCAAACTCTTCATATACATATATTAGTGTTGTCTTGAAGTGTCTACTTTTAAATGAAGCAAGTTTTATCGAAAACAAACATTCTGTGATGAAGTAATCCGTATGAAACCAACATGATGTTCAGTCTTTCCCGTCTAACTCATTATCTCTAATGCAATCCCGCCCCCTCGCGGCTCGTGCCGTTCATATGTAAATATCCACGTGGGACGTGCGCATGTGCAAACGCCAAACACAAACACAAACAAAGAGCGAGGAGATCCTCATCGCGGCTACTGTTCGTTTCTGGAAGAAGACGCGCTTAGTAAAGGCAGTATTTCCCTCAAAAGAAGAACACGATTTCATTTAAAAGAGAAGATCAATCTGATGAGTAAGTAATGTTTCTTTTTTGCATTAGTTACAGTGTTATTGTGACATAAACTTGAACACATTTACTAACGGTTATTTGGGTTTTTCCCAAACTACAACATGATGCGTCTAAGAATGTTTAGACCATGTTTATTATTAACACTCTGTTCACAAATATATTTTAATAGCGTGCTAAACAATAACGATTAGTTTCTCAGATATAAAATATCATTTTTTTATAGTACAAAGTAGCCAGACAGCAGACCACCACGGCGGCGCGGGTGGAACAGGTGGAGCAGAAGACCACCAGAGCGGAGCAGACGATCCCGAAGACCCCCACAGTGGAGCAGATAGAGCAGGAGCCCACCACGACGGATCAGGAATCCACAGCAGAGCCTGGTAACTAGGGAGAATGGAGACACAAGGAGAAGACAGAACATGCACAGACCCAAGGATAGAGGTAGGGAACACAGAGAGCTCATAATAGGTCTCCATAGCGGTGACAGGACAGAACGAGAGTTCATTGACGGCCTCCCTAGCCGTGACAGGACAGAACGAGAGTTCATTGACGGCCTCCCTAGCCGTGACAGGACAGAACGAGAGTTCATTGACGGCCTCCCTAGCCGTGACAGGACAGGACGAGAGTTCAGGAACAGCCCTTCTGGCTGCGACATGACAGGACGAGGATATGCAGACGGCCTCCATAGCCGTAACAGGACAGAGCGAGAGTTCATCGACGGATACCGCTGACACCTCTGGAGGTTCTGCAGCAGCTGCCGCCACCTCTGGAGGTTCTACAGTGGGCGTCGCCACCTCGGGCAGTTCTGCGGTGGTGTACGCAGCCCAAATGCAACACAAAGCGGTTCCCATCAGGGGAAGTGCCTCGGACAGGGGAATATGCATGAGAACAGGAGGGTTAGAATGAGTAGGTTTGGGGATACCAGCAGTGCGTGCAGACACCAGCGGTACATCCCTCAAACTAGACATCAAATTGGGATAGTGGAAGACTGACCTTGATGATCTGGGTGTGTCAGCCGTGACGGGCTGTGACTCTGGACGGTCAGCCGTTACGTGAGCAGCTGTGACGTGCTGCTGTGAGTCTGGACGAGCAGCTGTGACGTGCTGCTGTGAGTCTGGACGAGCAGCTGTGACGTGCTGCTGTGAGTCTGGACGAGCAGCTGTGACGTGCTGCTGTGAGTCTGGACGAGCAGCTGTGACGTGCTGCTGTGACTCGTTAAGATCAACTGTGGTTTGATTTGACTCTTGAATGGCAGCAATGACATGACGCGGTGTTGTTGTGGCCGCCATTTTGTGAACGGACTCCGGTGTCGCTGCCATTTCGTGAGTGTACGCTGGTACGTCTGCCATTTCAGTCACAGACGCGGCATCGCATTCCTCTTCCACGACACCCACAGTAAACAAAGAGCCAGCACACCGCAAAGCATAGTCCATGAAATCCCTTAAACTCACATTAAATTTTCCTTCAGGTAACCATGACTTGACAGGTTCATTTAGTCCAAAACGAAAGATGTCTTTTAAAACAACTTCATCAAAAAGTACCTTATCCGAGATCACACAAAATTGAGTGACGTACTCCTCAATGGATAGACTCCCCTGTCGTAGGTCAAGCAGCTGACTGAAGGGGTCCATACCTGACAAAGGTCCGTTAGAAAAGCTGCTGGATCCTGGTGTGGCCGAGTATTCTGTAACATGGCTGACGAGACGTGAGACGTGCGGATCCATGTGCAAGCTTTTATTTATAGGCATGGTCAAATACAGGCAGGGTAGAGCAATGGCAAAACAGGTATGGCAGAGACAAGACGAAGAGTAATCCTAGGGCAAGCAAAGGTCGACGATATGCGAACAGAATCCGGTGGGCAAGGCAGAGAGATAATCCAGGGAACACGGGCTAGAATCAAACACGGGAAAACAATCCAAGACAGGCAGGGGAACAATAGGAAAACTAACAGGGGCTCTGAGAGTTGCTACAGCTAGGGGAGCAGTAAACGCAAACAATACTCGGCAGTGTGGCAGAGAAAATCCAGGGTTTAAATAAGGTGTGTGATCAGTGTGTGCGTGGGATCAGGTGTGCGTGTGATTAGTGCCTACAGCTGTGTGCTCAATTAGTGCAATGGATGATGGGAAATTGAGTCCAGTGTGCTGTGTGCTGTGAGAGTCCATGTGGTGAGTGGGTGACCTCTAGTGGTGAATGAATGGGAGTGCAGACCAGATTCGTGACAATACCATTCAAAAGCTTGGAGTCAGTATATATAAACATTAAAACTTTTATTTAGCACACAAGTGATGATAAAGACATTTATCATGTTACAAACGATGCTGTTCTTCTGAACTTTCTATTCATCAAAAAAACCTGCAAAACCTCAGCTCTTTTCAAAATAATAATAATTATAATAACTGTTTTTTGAGCAGCAAATCAAAATATTAGAATGATTTCTGAAGGATCATGTGACTGGAGTAATGATGCTAAAAAGTCAGCTTTGATTTTTCATAATAAACTGTTTAACTGCACTTGCAAGTGAATAATTGCAAGTCAGGTTATTTTGTGTGATAGCTAAATATATTCTTAATAAACTACTAACAAAAAATATATACATTTATTTTGTCCTCATATTCTTTCTTGTAACTCTTCCCTCTCAGTCACATACCTGCCTGAATGGCTCATTATGCAGCTCATTATGCAGACCTTTGTCTTCTCAGGTGTGAATGTGAAGGTTGACGCCCTCTCGCATAGACCCTTTTTACTCAAAAAGTGATTTAGAAACTTTAAATCAATATATTGTTTTCTGTGAGCAAGTAAACAAGATGATTTACATATCATTTTGAAGCAAAAACTCTAGGCTACAAGATCCAGTTCTCAAAAGTCTTGTGAACAAATGTTCTGTATGTGTTTTATGGCCTCATTTCAGTGACTTCAAAATTGTATAATTGTATTTTTTTCACTAACCACGCATAAACGTTTCTTTCTCAAAAACAAAATCATGTACATAAATGCTGCTAAAATTATTGTAGCCCAGTTTGTGCTGTTTACAGTGTTATAAGACTTTAGCCATTTATATGTTTATAAGCAACTGAAAAAAGCACAAATGTAAGGGCATGTCAAAACTTCTCCAGGCCCCCAAAACACCCTCAGACCCCAGAGGGTTAACAACAGTAAACAAACAAATTCCACATGTGATCGTAAAAGGAAGTTATTACAAACACTCGATGGTGGTTTGAAGTGAGTTCTGAGTAAAATTGTACTATTAATCTCATAAATTGTCTTATGAAGCATGATGCTAATATTAGCTCTAATGCACCTGCAGAACAGGTCCAATTCTTCTTCATAATGCATTTGGTCATAATACTTCACGTAAGGTCACAAGAAAATGTTTTGTTGTATTTATTTAGAAATACTTTTGATAATAGTTGGGTAAATGTATACTGGGATTGAAGCGATGCGGCATGGTAAACGTTTTATTGCCAGTTTAAAGGCTGATAGTGGCTGAATAAAAACAAAAGAATAATGCTGAAAGAATAATAAGCATTATGTCTCATACCTGGCGGAAGTGTGAAAGGTTCTGTTTCCTTGAACTAGTTTGTCATGCATTTCTTTATTTCAACACATTTACAGCTAAATCCTAGTATTTTAAATTTGTGATTAATCACAGTCCATGACTGTGATTAACGCGATTAAATTGTTTAATCGATTGACAGCACTAATATATATGTGTGTGTGTTTGTGTATGTGTGTACCTGTTTTTCTATTCAGGTGGGGACCTAAACCTGACTACACACAGACTCATGGGGACTCGTGTCACGGTGGGGACCTAAATTGAGGTCCCCACGAGTAAACAATCTAATAAATCACACAGAATTAAGTTTTTTAAAAATCTAAAAATGCAGAAAGTTTCCTGTAAGGGGCCCTTTCAAACAGGCCTGCGGTGGCCCTTTACGGGCCCACTTAGGGCTTGCCTAAGGGCCCCCAGCGGGCTGCCAGCAGGGCCCCTGATAATTTTCTCATTGGCAAAATGTTGGCCCCTTAGCGCTGGCCCTGCACGGGCAGCCCTCACTTAGCCCCCAGGAAGCCCTCACTAGGCCCACACAGGGCTGCTCGATTTTGGCAAAAATCATAATCACGATTATTTTGGTCAATATTGTAATCATGATTATTTAACACGATTATGAATGGGCCATTTGATTTAAACTTTATATGAGTGATTTATTTAAAGATAAAGATAGGTAACTAGCCTATTAGAAACAAACTAACTAACAAAAAGTCCTCAAAATTATTGAAAATAATTAAACTGCCAGTAATAAAAAAGCAAAGGACTAATACAATAGAATAAAAAGATACAAATGAAACAAACTGTGTTTTTATGCAAGTCTCAAGCAGTTAACACTAACAGCCTACTACAGAAATGAATAATCAAAGGTAAAATAACAGCATAGTCTTCACTGTAAGAATTAAACTTTATTTGTTTTTTATTAAAGCTACAAAAGTCAAGAGCAGTGTGTGATTTTGATTTTGTCTAGTCTTTCGTTGTTTGATTAATATTAAAATATGCTATTTATAGCCTTTTATATCGCTGCACAAATTAGCATTTCAGATGTACACATTAAACTCAAGAAAATCCACATACAAATATCCTATCGTAATCGTGTGTTTATTATCTTATATAATCTATAGTGGCTGTAGTCAAGTTTATTTCTGCTGTGTAAAAACCTTAACATGTATGCTCTGGCTGAAACTCACGTTGTTTGTGATGTTACAACCGCCTCTCCGTTCTTAAGTTGCCAGGTATACATTCCAAGAATAATACACATTAGTAAAAGGATGAATGAATGAATGAATGAGGCATTTATATAGCGCTTTATTGTGAACTGCAATACACCCAAAGCGCTTTACAATCATGTGTGTGTGTGTGTGTGGGGGGGGGGGGTCTCTCCTCAACCAGGGTGATATGGCCCAAAAAAACACAACCCACGGCTCTGTAATTTTTCCCGTGACCTTATTTTCAAAATAGCCCATTTGTGCCGCTACCCTGGCAACACTGGCTGCTGTACCCTCATCACACAATGATAGATAACCTTCCGCGCTGCAATGATGGGAAGAAGTTGCGATCAAACCTTTTAAACGATTAATTTGCGCTAAAAAAAATATTAACGCGTTAACGCTGACACCCCTAATATATATATATATAAGGAAATAATTAATTACATTTTGATAAGTGTATAATTAAAATAAATGACTTTAAAATGAAATATTCAAAATAAAGTACTTCAACACACACACACACACAACGGAGGTTGTCTTGTCCCAAAAAATACAAAGGTAAAATACAAAGGTTAAACACAAAAATAAAATAAAATAAATAAATTATCAGGAGCAGGAACCGAACTCGGGTCACCCATGCAATGACGCAGAATCCTAACTGCAAGACCATGTCTTGCTGATAATGATGGCTGCACTTCATTCAACTCTCAAACCGAAAGCCTCAAAAGAGAAAAAAAAACAATTATTGTTGTTCGGGCGCCAGACAAGGATATCCCTGCCACATTTTTACACAAATTTCATTCATCCCGGATAGCAACAGACACCACCATCCGTTACATACAAACAAGATAAAGATGGAACAAATACTACATGAGGAGTTATAAGCACTTTCTTTATTTTTACTGAGGTAACGTTATAATAATCTATACAAGTTTTTTTTCATGTTAATCTCCGAGCACCACAATTCCACTATAAAAAGTGGAGAAATGAGTGCAATGAGTGTAGGTGTGTCTGTGATTGGAGGAAACACTGACTTAAAAGCTTAACAATAATAATTTAGTTTCTCAGTTATAAAATGTTGTTTTTGTATTGTATGATAATTCAAATAAAATCACGTGGGCAACATTGGTGGGGGGTGGGGTGCTTTATTTATTTTGAATAGTAACAATATGTAGGCCTACATATTATAATAAATATAATGTACTGTTTTTGCTGTACTTTGGATCAAATAAATGCAGGCTTGGTGAGCTGAAGACACTTCTTATAAAAAAACATTACAACTTACTGTTTAAATAATTTGACTGGTAGTGTATGTATTGTCACCATGTTTGCTTTGTCTTTGTCCGTTCATTGTGTTGCTCACGTCTGTGTTGTGTTTTCTCATGCAGTTTCTGCTGTCTCCTGTTTTCCTGGGTTCCAGTTTCCTGCCACTGTTTTGGATATTTTGGATATTGCACCCACGATGTCTTGACTCTTCTGTTGTTTATTTGTTTGTTTGTTCCTAATAAACTGTTTAACTGCACTTGCAAGTGAATCTCAAGTTATTTTATGATAGTTATATGTATACACATTTCTTTTTTCCTCACATTCTTTCTTGTAACTCTTCTCTCTCAGTCACACACCTGACTGAATGGCTCATTATGGAGCTCATTATGCGGGCCTTTGTCTTCTCAGGTGTCAGTCACAGCATTATCCAGGATAGGTCACGCCCTCTCGCATAGACCCTTTCTACTCAAAAAGTGACTTAGAAAATTTAAATCAATATTGTGTTAGATTATTTTCAGATCGTTTTGAAGCAAATATTCTAGGCTACAAGATCCAGTTCTCAAAAGTCTTGTGAACAAATGTTCTGTATGTGTTTTATGGCCTTACTTCAGTTACTTTAAAATTGTAGTTTTTTTTCAAAGCATGCATAAACGTTGTTTTCTCAAAAACACAACCACGTACGTACATGCTGCTCACATATTATTGTAGCCCAGTTTGTGCTGAATGCAGTGTTTTTAGACTTTAGCCATTAAAATGTTTATAAGCAACTGAAAAAAGCACAAATGTCAGGGCATGTCAAAACTTCTCTGGAACACAGATGAGATGAACTGGGTGCCTCTATCAGAAAGAATGAAGTCTGGAACTCCCCAACGAGTTAAGATTTCTTTTCTGAAAATTGTTGCAATACTTTGAGCGGTGGCATGACGCATTGGAAAAAACTCCACCCATCGTGAGTAATAATCAATGAAAACCAGCAAGTACTCATTTTGCTGTGTACTCCGGGGTAGTGGACCCATTATATCAACTCCTAGCATTTCATTTGGTTTGGTGGTGGTAATTGATTGAAGTTTCCCCGCAGGTTTCTGGTTATCATGCCGGAGGGTTTGGCATTTCACACATTCCCTGACATGATGTTTCACATCAGTCCACATCCCTGGTCAAAACGCTACTTCCTGGAGCCGCTTATAGGTCTTATAAATTCCTCTATGGCCACTCAGGGGATGTGAATGATAGTGCTGAAGGACAGTTGGCCGGAGACTGCTGGGAACATACACTCTATAGTGTATTTGATCATTCTTCAGGTGAGTTTTGTGATACAACTTGTCCTCTACCACTTCGTATTGGTCCATCTGAGGGCTTTGTTCTTCTGCTACTGCTTGTAATAACCTTGTTATCTCACAGTCTTTATGCTGTTCCTCCCACAGGACAATATCTGTCAATGGAAGCTCTGGATGTTGGTCCGTCTTTTGCTTGGCGTAAATTGCTGTGATGGGAGAGTTTACTGTGACTGATGACCTGGACAAAGCATCAGGGGCGACGTTTAATTTCCCTTTACGGTACTCAATGGCGAAGTTGAATTTTTGCAGTCTCAGGACCCATCGGATGAGGTGACTGTTGGTTTTAGTGGATCCCATGACCCACTGCAGAGCGGAATGGTCTGTAACAACCGTGAAAAGTTTGTATTCAAGGTAATGTTGCCACTTTTCTAAGGCCCATATAACTGCTAGACACTCTTTTTCAGTTGCCGTGTAGTTGATCTCTGCTCCAGTTAATGTTCGACTAGCATATGCAATAACTTCCTCCCTGCCTGGATCTTTCCTCTGCATGAGAATGGCACCCAGTCCAGTGTCACTGGCATCTGTATATACGATGAAAGGAACTTGAAGATCAGGGTGGCTGAGAATGGGGGCGAGGTAAGGCATGCTTTTACCTGGTCAAACGCTTGTTGACACTGCGTCGTCCATTTAAACACCTGTCCCTTTCTTTTCAGGGAATTGAGGGGCTCAGCAATTTTTGAAAAATTTGGCACAAACCGGTGGTACCAACCAGCTAATCCCAGGAACCTCTGAACTTCCTTCAAGGTGTTAGGAGCAGGAATGGCACGAATGGCCTCAACTTTACTTGGATCGGCTTTGATGCCCTTATTGCTCACCACATGTCCCAGAAAAGTAATTTCTGGAAGAAAAAAATTGAATTTTTTCAAGTTAATAGTCAAACCGGCAGTTTCCAGCCTGTGGAGAACAGTTTTCAGGTCACAGAACTACTTGGCCACTGAGGGAGAATAAATGATAATGTCGTCAATATAGACAAAGCATATTTTCTTTCTTAGCTCCCCCAGGACTGTCTCCATCAACCTCTGGAAGGTAGCAGGTGCATTTTTTTAACCCAAAAGGCATAACATTAAAGTGATATAGACCTGCAGACACAATAAAAGCAGTATTGGCTTTACTATCAGGGTTCATTATCACTTGCCAATATCCACTGTTGAGGTCTATGGTAGAGAAAATGTAGGCCCCGGAGAGTGATTCTAGGATCTCCGTGATGTTTGGGAGAGGGTAAGCATCATTTTCTGTGGTTGCATTGACTTTACGATAGTCTACACAGAACCTTAACTTTCCATTTTTCTTTGGAACTAGCACTACAGGTGAGGCCCAAGCAGAATGTGATGGCTCCACAATTCCTTCTTTCAACATTACCTCCAATTGTTCCTCCATTGCTGCTTGTTTGACAGGAGATAAACGATATGGCCGTTGCTTGATAGGAACCTGGCAGGTGGTATAGATGCGATGTTGCAGGACCTCTGTTCACCCAGTTCGGTGAGTACATACTCGTGGGTTGCTAGAATCTGAAGTAGTTGTTGCTTTCCATTCATAGGTAGATGCGCTATACTTACAGCATCTCTAATTCATATTGCATCGTCCACACTGTCAATTTGTAACATAGTCAAGAAGGGTTGGGGAGGAGGAACAGCACTTAGCAAGGTCAAGTTTAGTTTGCTTTTGCTGGTTCTTTTCCCTTTCTTCATTGTTGGCAAAGTTACCAGCGTTTCACTAGCAGTTCCAGGTTGGAATGGATATTCTACAGCAGGGTCAGACTTGAAAGAATATTTTTGTTCACTGACATGAATTTGCAGGCCACTGAAAAAGATGAAGTCCAGACCCAGGATGATGACATAAGCAAGAGCTTGTGAAGGGAGGACAACAGCAGGCACTGTAATGGCTTTATCGTGCAGATGAATATTAATGTTTATCCATCCTAAAGGACTCTCAGCTTTGCCATTCGCCAGGTAGAGAGGACCACATGACCACGGTTGGAGCTGAACAGGGTTTGTAATTTGCTTCATAAGACTCTCGTGAATTAACGTGTAGCTTGCTCCAGTATCCACAATCACTTTCCCCAACCAGGATTCAATACGAATTGGAACTACTAATTGTTGTGGTATGGTCATGAATGCATTTGATCGTGAAGGGATTGAAATCTGAGTTTCTGCTTGTGCCTGAGATATTTCAGAGGCTGCCACATTATTATTGGATGGTCGTCCTCCTGATTTTGCAGAGTGGTGAGAATACTTTCCTTGTGTGAAATGTTGTTGACCAGAAGACTGCTGAGAGGGTGGATGTACATACATTGAGCAGTTGCCTGGAGGATGTGGTCCATTACATCTCCAACATTGAACAGACGGTTTCTCAGCAGATCGGTTGGATAAGTGTTTTTGTGAATTGGCTTGTTTAAAGCCCACACGACCTTCATACCGAAGCTGTTCTTCATGGTCTTTTTCCAGTTGGTGTCCGAGTCTAACCAGATCTTCGACAGTGTTAACACGACTACGCAGCTGGCTTGCAAGGTAAAGCTTAATATTTTTTAGGATCATTTTCACAATCTCGTTTTCTGTTAACGTGAGTTTCCATCTTTTACACAGTGCTCGATAAGTGAATGCAAAGTCTCTTACTGATTCTTTCTCCCCTCGAACTCTAGTGCGGACACATTCAGCCAGCTCATCCTCATAGTCCTCAGACAAAAAAGCAGAGAGGAATGCAGCCTCAAACTCCTTCCAAGTGGTTATATTGGAGTGACTTACTTCCCACCACTCACATGCAGTGCCATGCAACACTGTGCAGAAGGTAGCTAGGAGATCTGTATCTGTCAAACGGATGTAGAGCCAGAAAATCTTGACACTTAGTCAAGTACAACAGGGGGTCAGCATCATCGGTAGGCCGCCCAAATGTGGGAAATGTTAATTTAATGTGGTCACTTTTGACCAGAGGCATTGATAGAGAAGGTAAAACATTCTCTATTGGATGTGCACCAGAAACTGGAGTTGTTTTTCCTGTTTGCTCTTCAGCCTTTTCCTCAATGAACACTTGGAGATCATTTTGCAGCTCAGCTACACAAGTACGACATTTGTGAATTTGTGTTTCACATTGCTGAAGATTTGTGATTACATGATCAAGGCTACCCTGAAGTGTGCGTTGGATAGCTTTCATATCCTGTTGTACCTCCACCCGTAGCTGTTCCACCTTATCCCAGACTACAGAGGTGAAAGATTGTTCCATTTTTTGAATTTCCTTTGAGATCATCAGTTGCACAGCCTTAATCAATTGGTCGGCCTCGGCTGCTTCTTGTTGTTTAGCTGCAGTCATTAGGGTGACAACTTGTTGATTATTGGTCTCCACCTTTGCTGCAAGATCGGTGATCTGGTTCTCATGGTGGGAAGATGAGGCCTTCAGTACCTGGGTAAGCTCATTTACAGTTTTCTCCTGTCTTTTCATGAATTCCATCAGATTGTCCCAGTTACCTTGCACATGAGCATTAAATTGTTGAATTCCCCTCCCAGGGGTTGGAAGGATACCAGGAAGATCATGCTGAGCCATTGAAGAAGATGTAACATCCATAGATGTACAAATTTGCATACTGTCATGTTGTGGGACCCAAGTGAGAGGTTGCACAAGGGTGTTGCCTCCAAGAACAGGGGAGAGCATCCGCACCTGGGTTCCAGGAAGGGTGAAACTGTGTGGAGTGGAAATATTATACATGGCTGGGTCACGTGGAGGAAGTCCTGAAAGGGTCTGAATTTGTACAGGAGTTGGCCAATTTGGAGTGGAAATACTAGGGGCATCAGGGGCATCAATATCCACATAGGTGGATGGTGGGGAAAGGGAAGTGGCCATGTCTTGTAATGTGTAGGAGTATTTGAAAAGTTGGGAATAAAAAAGAAAGAAAGAAAGAAATTCAAGGCCTATGTATATGTTTGGGGCAACAGGGGAAAAATAATAAAAAATAAAATACAAAAAAAAAAGTGTTCTTCTCTACAGTCAATTACAGCATTTTCCAAACATCAAAAAAGGAAGAAAAAAAAACAACAAATACATATCCAAGGCAGATGACAAAATAGATTTGTGGTTTCCCAAATTAAAGTTCCCACACACTTTTTCAGTAAGAACAAAGTCAAAAAAAAAAAAAATCAGTTGACAAAGGTTATTCAAGAACACCACAGTATTTAAATTTTCACTCCAAAATCACAGATAATCACAGGGATTTTTTTTTTCTTTTCACAAAGGTTCAGTTACTCATCTATTCCCTCAAGAGTTTCACAATCCCAAAACGATTTCAGACATAAAAGTTAATGGATTCAAATATTCACATCCCACACATTTTCCAAAATTCACAGTCACAAAATTTCAAACAGTCATAACCAGTTTATTTAGTTCATGTCCCTGTTCGGGCGCCATTTCTGTAACGGAGGTTGTCTTGTCCCAAAAAATACAAAAGGTAAAATACAAAGGTTAAACACACACACACACAAAAAAAAAATAATAATTATCGGGAGAGGGAACCAAACTAAGGTCACCCATGTGATGACGCAGAGTCCCAACCGCAAGACCATGTCTTGCTGATAAGGATGGCTGCACTCAGTCTTTATTCGACTCTCAAACCGAAAGCCTCAAAAGAGAAAAAAAAACAATTAGTTATTGTTGTTCGGGCACCAGACAAGGATATCCCTGCCACATTTTTACACAAATTTCATTCATCCCGGATAGCAACAGACCACCATCCGTTACATACAAACAAGATAAAGACGGAACAAATACTACAAGAAGAGTTATAAGCACTTTATTTTTACTGAGGTAACGTTATAATAATCTATACAAGTTTTTTTTTCATGTTAATCTCCGAGCACCACAATTCCACTATAAAAAGAAACGAACAAAAACCAAAACAAAATAGCCCTTTTTAAAGATGCAGAAATGAGTGCAATGAGTGTAGGTGTGTCTGTGATTGGAGGAAACACTGACCAAGCTGGCAGTACGGGTGACTAGAGTGACTCGGGAACATCAGCAGCGGAAGTCGGTCTCGGCTCCTTCCTTTCCGACAGCTCCCAATCACCGATTTTAGGAGTATGGTGCAAAACTCCAGCTCAAATCCCGAATTAACAAAAAGGCATTCACTGGCCAAGAGAAATGCCCGTTAACAACAGGCTAAACAGGTAGCACCACGTCCTCTCCACGATCCACACACTCCAAATCGAAAGATCCACCTGCAAGGACTGCCTCCAAAAGGTACGTAACTGGTCAGACCACCCACCAGTCTCTGAACCTTGCACTATATAAACATTGACTCCTCCTCTTAATTAGTGCTTGCCTCTAATCGGATTACATTTCATTAGGAAGGAGGTGATAGAGAAAAATGAAAATAAACAAAGGGGCAGTACAGAAACTATCTGTAATGCCACAAAGTGTAGAATTAAAATAAATGACTTTAAAATGAAATATTCAAAATAAAGTACTTCAACACACACACACAAAATAAACAAAAAGATGTGACTATTAACCAAAAAACTGTAAATGTGTTTTTAAGTTATTGACTTAATTAAAGTTATTAACTTAAAATCTCAGGGGCTACATAAAGTAAATAAATCAATTCAAAGAGATTATTACATAACTGCATTACATGTAATTACAAAATGACAATTTGTGAATTTTAATGCATTTGAAAGACAAAAGCCTTCCAAAGACATACAATAGTATGATTAAATGATAATTCAAATAATAATTAAAAAGTATTAGTCAGAACTTGATTATATATTCAGTGTTGAGAGAGCACTCCTTAACAGTGGAAAGATATCTGTAAATACACTGGTTAAAGGGATAGTTCACCCAAAAATGAAAATTCTGTCATAATTTACTTATCCTCAAGTAGTTCCAAACCTGTATGACTGTCTTTGTTCTGCTGAACACAAAGGAAGATATTCTGAAGAATGTGGGAAACAGAGCAGTTCTGGGGCACCATTGACTTCCATAGTATTTTTTTTTTCCTACTATGGAAGTCAATGGTTCCCAAAACAGCCTGGTTACAAACTTTCTTCAAAATATCTTCCTTTGTGTTTGGTATAACGAAGAAATTCATACAGGTTTGGAACTACTTGAGGGTGAGTAAATGATGACAGAATTTTAATTTTTGGGTGAACTATCCCTTTAAATTCTGTGTGGTCTCTCCATTTTCCGAGTAATTACTGTTACCTGTCTGGCTGTGTTTGTGCAATGATTAAAGAAATGTTTGGTCATATGATCCAAATATATATATTTTTAAATTGTCACTTTTTTATTTATATATTGTGTTGAAAATAAAATGAGAGCTGCAGTGGAATCCAGACCTTCTGCCACCAGGCTAAAGGTCTGGCTATATGAGACTAGGTTGTGCCCGACTCTCTCATTATTCACAAAAAAAAAGTACACAAAATCATGGAGTAATGATGGGGAATAGGAACAGAATTACACATGCTACAAAGTAACATATTGTCAGACATTTAAATATATATATATATATATATATAAAAATCAGAATAGCGACGGAAAAATCTGAAGGCTGTCCCTCACTTTGACAGATTACACTGAGGGTGATCTGTTGTAATATACAACTGTAATTCCCACCCCTGTCCAGTTGGTGGCAAGTGCGCTCCAGTGTGGCAGCAGAGTGTGGGATCATCAGCCTCCAGAACCCAATAGTGTCTACCCTTCTCTCCAGAACAAAAATAAAACTGTCCCAAGTCTTTTGCTATGCCTTTGATTACACACAGGGCCACAGGTGAGTACCCCAGATGATCAGTTCACGTGCGCTGCCACTTCGCTTGATCTGAGGTGTCTACAGCAATCTATCACGCCACATTAAAGAGTGCCAAAACGGTATTTATTGCTTGAATTTCAATAGAATGTGAAAACTGAGACTTTGTTTCATATCAAAAGTAACAACGCACAAAGCTTAGCCTATTGCGATTTATTGGATGGGAGGCGCACTATATGTACGGTTCATTCATCAACTGAAAACAGAATCAATCGGGATTTAAGAATAGATATTGGTTCATAAAAATTAGAATCTATTAAAAACAAGAAATAGATTTTTTTTACCCAGCCCTAGCATATTTCGTTGTTTTTAGTGGCCTCCACTGTCACGCACAGTGACGCACAGTCTCTGTTCATCTGTTCTCTTCATAAATAAATAAATGCATAAATGCAAGGTTATATGGGTCACGAATCCGGTCTATGAACTTCCGTTCACTCACCACCAGAGGTCCCTCGCTCACCACATGGACTCTTGCACTACACTCGTCCTCCTTGTCTTACCCTGTCACGGCTATGGAAGCCGTCTGTGAATCCTCGTCTTGCCCTGTCATGGCTATGGAGGCTGCCTGTGAACTCTTTGCCTGTCCTGTCACAGCCAGAAAGGCTGATACTGAACTCTCCCTGAGTCTTGAGTTTATCACTGTAGAACCTCCAGAGGTGGCGGCAACTGCTGCAGAACCTCCAGAGGTGTCAGTGGAATCCACTTATCTATCCTCATCCTGTCCTGTCACGGCCAAGGAGGCCATCTGCGAATCCTCGTCTTGTCCTGTCACGGCTATGGAGGCCGCCTATGAACCCTCGTCCTGTCCTGGCACGGCTATGGAGGCCGTCTGCAAATCCTCGTCCTGTCCTGTCATGGCTATGGAGGCCGTCTGTGAACTGCCGCCTTGCTCTGAACCGGCCATGGAGGCCAATTATGAACTTTTGTTTTGTTCCAAACCAGCTGAAGAAGCTCCCTTTAGACTCTCGGCCTTATCTGTCATAGCCGAGGAGGCTGTTAGTGAACACTCTGTCTTGCCAGTTCCAGTCAGTGAGTCTAATGATAAGCTGTCATCTTGCTCAGTCCCTCCGAGTGTGTCAACTGTTGAACTGCTGGTCTCTTCTGTTTCTGTCAATAAGTCAAGTCATGTGTCGTTTGTATGTGTGTCTGATGTTGAACCTGATGTCTGTCCAGTTTCAGTCAATGAATCTGTCTTTGGTTTATCCGTCAGTCCTGTTTCCCTCAAGGAATTTAATGTTGAGCCATCTGTCTGTCCCATTTCAAGTAATATGTTTAATGAACTTTTGGTAACTACTGTCCTAGACAATGTGTCTAATTTTGAACTGCCTGTATGTCCAGTCACTGTCTATGAGTCAGATTATGGACTGTCTGCCCTCTCAGTTGCCACCAGGGAATATATTGATGGATGACCTGTGTTCCCTGCCTTGGTCCTTGGGTCTGTGCATGCTCTTTCTGTTTCTTGTGTCTCAGTTTTCCCAGTCTCTGCTGTGGGTTCCTGATTCATCATGGTGCTCTCCTGAGCCGTTGTGGAGGTCTTCTGCCCTGTCTGCTACGCATTGGTGGGCTCCTGCTCTGTCTCATGGAAATTACTAAAGTAGTCAAACCTGTTCATTAGAAGGGGATCCAATACTTTTGGCAATATAGTGTATATATACTAGGGATGCACCGAATTTTCGGCCGCCGAAAATGGCATTTTCGGTTTTCGGGCGAAAATACGAGCCAAACAAAATAAAATAATAATATATACTCTATGTGGCGCGGCGCCCCGCCTTGCCCCGCCTGGCAGTGTTCAGCACACAGGTTTCACTCTACTCGTCACTGCACAGTTTGACACACCGCTCAATATTCTGCTCTATGAATGTGTGGTCAGAGATTATATTACTATAGGGAGATGAGAGGGTCTGTATTACTTACTATTGGAGAAAGTGTAATGGCTCCACTCGGACCACGTGTCCCTTAATAACCAATCACATTACAGCCTTGACATCATTGAATTTCAGTCAGAATTGTGCAACACTCAATCGCTGTTTACGAATCTCATAGGAATGAATGAGAATTGCCATAAGCTGTATCCCACCTGTCTCAAAAAGTCAGTGACTTCTCTTATAAAGTGGCATTTTGTTTCATGGTAAACTCTAAAAAAAAAAGTTCAATCCAAAAGTATTGTTTAGTATAAAACATGTTGAAGATTAGCAGATAGGCTGTCAATTCATTAAATGATAAGCCATTTTCCTCTAAAAAGCTGTTTATTCAGCTTAGTGAAGCCTCTCCTCCATTGACTTTCAAAAAAAGGGCCTCTGGTCTTCCACGTACTGCCAGACCGGAAGCGGTAACTTTATCCGTTATGCGTTATAAAATTACTTTATATAGTTCAATAAAATAATAAATAATCATTACAAAGCATTTTCGGTTTCAGTTTTCGGCCAAGTGCATCCAGAATTTTCGGCAAGGACATACACATTAGTCCAGGATCTTGGAAAAATCATCTTTTGAGCCATGCATGCAGTAGGATTAATACAAACTTTTCTATAGGAATGATTTTATAGAAATAGGGTTTAAGTGGAGTACTGGCACGCATCGGAACAAATCTATTCTATGATATGATGTCTCAAAAATGAGTAAGGTCTGCCCCTGGTTTAATAAGAATCAACTTTCAATGTTACATATTTATGTACACTCTGGCTTGATGTATTTCAGGCCCAAAATTGAACTAATAACTGACAATGATTTTAGGACTATGATTTTAAAATAATGCTGAACAGCAGAAGCATACAAGCTACTTGATATTTATTGTATTTAACCAATATTGTATTCTTAGCCTATACTGCATTAATTAATCTCATCATAATTATCATTAGTGAAATTACTGTGAATACCATTAGTGGCTGATCATGGGCAGTGGGTAGGATTAAATAATTACTGTGAGTTTACTGTGCGAATGACAAGCGACAAGACATAATTCTATTTCTTTGGCCATGAATTACTGGAGTTATCCTACTCCTTGGGGAGAAGCTTTCCCTGTTCAGGGGGTTAAAGAGATTAATCAATGTCAATGTCTGCTTTTTTAAGGCAATAAGCTACATATTTTTGACAATGACCTACAGAGCACCACTTTGTTCAGTCACACATTCAAACAATCCCCCCCACCCCCACCCACTCTGCTCTTCCCTGCTTGACCTATTATTTGATATTTGACCACTCGGTTGCAAGACACTTGCTCTTTGGAGCTCAAATGTCACTGAGGCATCTTGTCAGTTCATAGACACTGATCGCTGACAAGCAAATTTACTTTAGTGTGTTACAAGGCATGAAATACTAGGGGGCAGTGGCTATGTCACCACAGCTGTAGACACTGCCAGGCAAGCCATGGTAAAAGTGGAGAAGCAACAACATAAAAGCACCAATATAAAAATATATGGTGTTTTGGTATGGCAATTTCGGTAATTTCCTAAAGGTCAGTGGACGATCCTCAGACTAATGTTTTAGAAGCTGAACTGAGGAGCTGGAACTGGAACTGAGGAATACAGTAAATATTTCTGTATTTAAGGATGGGGGCAATGACTCTAAATCGGTTTGCCTTGTGCAAATGGAAATGGAATGGTACAGTATAGCAGTCACACCATTTATAGTTTTTGCAGTCTCTTCAAAGACTGCAAGTAAATTCCTGTCTTCTGTGGAGCTGACATGGAGAAGTGGGTGCTCAGTGAACCATGGCTCGGCTGCCATGAAATGACAGGAATCATTGGCATACATTTCAAACAGCTTGCAGGATCCCATTAAAGTGCCACATACTCCACTTTAAAATGGACAAGAAGGAATCCTCTTTGATAGATTGAGACTAAAATGGATTATTGATCCCCCTCCCCCACCTCCCATTCTTAAGAACTTTGGAAAATTGCAACAAAATCAAAGGCGAATTATATATATATATATATATATATATATATATACATATATATATATATATGAAATAATATGAAAATCTAAAAATTAATCCACACAAACACAATTCCTTTATGAAAATGTTTAAACTGCCAATTCAATTGGCTTTTTCATAAAATAAAATGTAAAAAAAAAAAAAAAAAGAGACAAATAGACAAATAATGGGCTGCAAACACGTGTTTCAGTCACAAATGCCTTCCTCAGGAACCTACAAACATAACATGAAAAAGTTTCTCACACAAAGCAGCTAATTAGACATGCCTGCTCAGATGGAGTGATAAACAAAGATGATTACTTTCAAGAAAACCACTAGATTGAGGTCATTCAAGCAAGTAGTGCTGAAACCCTATTATAATTGTTAGGATTTTTAGCGGTTCAAGCACGTAGTGATCGGAACCAAACAAGTGCAGGAAGATTCTTGGGACAGTGAATCTCAATAATTATTAAAAAAAAGTTGAACTTTCGACTCACCGTCACAAAGGGGCACCAAAACGTTCGAAAGGCGCAGGGCCACTTTTAGTAAAATGCCTATAACTCCTGAACGGAATGGGATATCTTCACCAAACTCAGAACACGTATGTAAGAGCACCTAAGCACCTATTAGACAAGGTTAAAGGAGGTCGATCAGAATGACACTCAGTGGGCATATTCGACTCATGGCCCAAAGGTCTGTAAGAATTTTGAAAGAAATCGGCCACTAGTTGGCGCTAACAAGTTTTATGCCTCTGTAATCATGTGGTGTTTCACACATCCACACAATATGCATATATTTTGATAGATCTCCTCATAATGAACAACTTTGCCTCAAGAACCATTGCTATCAATCAAATCATTCATTAAATATTGTCAATGTTAAAAACCTACTTTTGCGAACTAGTCCTAGGTTTTTCGCTCAATCTCGATCAAATCACTGCAGCACAATTCTCTGGACTCTCTAGATCAATAATTATCAAAAAAAAGTAGAATTTTGTCCTTTGTTCAACTATAATGGGGTCATTTCGAAAAAAGGGCATGGCCAAATATACCCCAAAGCCTATAAAACCTAAACGAAAACTCAAAACTTTATGAAACTTCTTGAAAACGTGGCAGATGACTCTTAACAAGAATGCAAAGTTTCATGGAGATCAGACTATACTGCCGTGCAAAGGCAAAAGACCGTAACTTTGATTTTGGTCAAAAATTAGTTATTGATATGTTTGGGACATTCATGACATCCTTTATCATGTGCATAAGTATCTTGAGTCAATTTCGTTGTTTTTCCGAGAAAATAATGGGTTTTCTCAACTGTAACGGTAACACTTTACAATACGGGTGCACAAATATGCATTAAATAATGCTTAACTAATTCACAGATAATCATGAGTTAATGTATAACTCATGATGAACTAAACCATTTATTAATGATTACTGCATCAGCAACTAATGAACATTCGATATGATTCAAAGATTAAGTAATCGATAAATTGTTATCAGTTAAATGCGTCATAATATATTAATAATATATTATTATTAGCTAATGATTTGCATGGGTATCATTATGTTATGTCTTTACTTGTTGAGGCACTCGACTAACTAACTAATTCAAAATCTATAACCACAATGACATATTACTTAACAATTAGTTATTAGTCATGTGCCTCAACAAGTAAAGTCATAACATAATGATACCCATGCAAATCATTAGCTAATGATTAATTAAAGCAGACAACTGTAAGTTTAAAGGCATGGCTTCGACCCAATGTGGTAATTAACATATGAATTTACTTCATTAGTTAATAAAATAAGTTATTAGATAGTTAATATATTATGACACATTTAACTGATAACAATTTATTGATTACTTACTCTATGAATCATATCGAATGTTCATTTGTTGCTGATGCAGTAATTGTTAATAAATGGTTTAGTTCTTCATGAGTTACACATTAACTCATGATTATCTGTGCATTTGTTAAGCATGAACTAAGTAAGGAATAATTGACGACGGGCCGTTGGATTATTAGAAAAATAATGCACACCGGAGGTGGTGCTGCGGTCACGACGCGAAGCGGAGTGGCCGTTATACCTCGGGTGTGCATTATTTTTCTAATAATTCAACGGACCGAAGTCAATTATTCCGCTTATACTACGGTTGCCACACCTCAAGACATCGATCAGATGATATACAGTATTTCAAGGCATTCGTCCAGTATTTCTACTTAAATCGCTATTGTGAGTAGGATTATTTCTTCCGCATTTCATCCAACCGTTGCTAATTCCAAAACGTCATTTTAAACCTAGTAACGGAGGCTTGAGCTGTTGATAACGGATTAATGCAGTTAATACAGTTAATAACTAAGTTATGAGAGAGAGAGAGAGAGAGAGAGAGAAAATTACCTCTGTGCGTCTCTCAATAGTGTTCGGCAGCAATGTCTCTAGTTATAGTGAAACTTAGTTCCTTTTGTTCACGAACAGCGCCGTTGTTGTTACCTCGCTTGTGAGAAGTCATGTAGTTTTTAAGTTGTTTACTGATAAAATCGTCAGAGTAGCGCTAACAACATTAGCGCGATGTATGTTAGTGTGTGTGCAAACCGTAACTGTTATGTATGTGCGGTCTGTGAGGGAGAGAGCGGGAGAGATAGAGTATGTGCTTTCCGTACATAATAAAGCGTAATTTTGTGGCAAAAACATGGACATGATCTGTCGTTTTTATCATATTGTTTACTATATTTATTTGTTTGGCCAGGGTCGTTGTGGGTTTTGGTTATTTTGCTGCTGGAAGACCTTTGAAATAACAGAAATCATTGGGGAACTACGTTCGCCGTGCGTTTCCCTGAAAATAAGTGCACACCTCAGAACGTTCGTCAGCCAATCAGATTCAAGCATTCAACGGCCCCGTAGTATAATGCATATTAGTGTCACCGTATTGTAAAGTGTTACCACTGTAACTTCGAAAAAGCCCCGGAGAAACGAAGGCAGAACACTATATAACACCAGTTACGGCTCTTTCACTTTGTTTGAAACGCTCAAAATTAGTTATGGCGTTCTGCCTTTGCTTAGCCGCACGTCAATATGAATATACGGTGCCGGATTGGAGTTATAAGGTGTTCTCCCTTTGTTTTACTGACCATTAAAGACTGCCGCGTTTTAATTACGGTGTAACTTGTATACTTTCATACATCTGATCTGTCAGATTATTATACAAACGAATTAGATGCATCGCGACATAACAGCTCCATATAACAAAGCACTGTAAAGACTAGATACCTTGGCAGCTACATCGTAAATAACCTTTAAAGATTTTTGTATTATTATTGTTTCCTTTTTATAATGCAGATTATTCACCAGGCTGTCGCTTCTAGTTGGATGCGTGTGGACTAGAATGCCGTAGCATGTAGCATGATCAATCTCATAAAATCAGTACTAACAGTTCGTAATTAAATCCATATCATACCTTGTAACCTGATAAAATCAATCCATGGCGACGAACATCACAGGATATGTTTAATCCACAAGCATTCTGCGCATTCCTGCTTGCTGGCGTTCACATCAATCTATAAGTCATTATTTTAGGTTAGGCTATTTTCATTCAATTCAATATAAAATTACGCGATTCTTTTACGTTACTGAGCATAAAAACAGAGCAAAAAAAAAAAAAAACAATTAATACAGTCACATTTCTATATGCAATAGCCTATATGAGATAGCCCATGATCACTAGATTTTATACAGGTGCTACTGTATCGATTTTGTAAATGGTGATCAGCAACCAAATATTGATAATGTGGACGTTACTGTCGTTTGCCTTGGTGTGACTTCTCACATTTTGCAGACAATGCAAAGGCAGAGTACAATAACTTCAAAACAGGGATAACAATCAAGTTTGAGTTCATTTTTTTTTTCTTTTCTTTTTTTTTTTTTTAATGTAGATAATTTTCATTACTAAAACATCTAATTGCCAAATTTCCAGTGTCCTACCTATAATTAATTTGGCTGGACAAATAAAAAAAACAACAACTTTAAAGTAATTTTTCTCATTTTCACAATCTAGCGAGTTAAGGTCTTTTGCCTTTGTAGGGCAGTATAGGTGGCTCTTTAACAGTTAAAAAGGCTTCAAAAAGATGCCAAAAAGATTTCTATAGTAAATGGCTTAAAAAAAAGTGCTCATATATTCACACAAACACTAGATTTGTTCTTTATTTGATATTATTTGAAAAACCTACTTTTGTGAACTAGTCCTAAGTTTTTCACTCAAAATCAATAAAACCACTGCAGTACAATTCTCTGGACTCTCTAGATCAACAATTACCTAAAAAAAAAAATAACATTGGCTTTTGGACAGTTATATCAGGGTCATTTAAAAATGTGGTCCTTATATAGTGCACCTAAGTGCCTATAAATCCTTAAAGAAAGCTCAAAACTTAACAAAACTGAGTAAACTGATGCATCATGTAAACAAGTATGCAACATTTTATGGAGACCAGGCAAAAAAATGGCACTAAAATAGTTAAAAACATTAACAACACTATTATTTCCATGGTAAGCTGCCTGAAGATACAATTTTAACCACTAGATGACAGCATAAGACAACTAATGGGCTCATTTAACTCACTAATATAGTATTTTTCAGTTTTTGTCTAATGAATTGGCATTTAGACATGATAAAATCATTATCATTGCATTTAAAATCACATTTAGTCAAAATTTACCACTGTTTTCATACAGACATATCAGTTTTAACAATTATGCCAGATAATGATTTCAGAGAAACCTGAAAATTACGTATGAACTCTTAAAAAGAGAAGACCTGCAGTAAAAGTTTTGTTACCAATAATTTATTACAGAAATCTCTTGTGTGCAACAAAATGTGTATGCATGTGTCTGTGTGTGTAATAATGCTTAATGAACATTAATATAATAGTTTAACCATTTCATTTGTGTATTTGTGAGCGTATTCTCCATCATGGATGTGTTTTAGTGTTGGCCATATATTTTGGGTTTGACTACACCCTAAAATCATTGAACCTTAAAAGCCTTATGTGCTTGAACCCCAGTAATTGCTGCTTGCAGCTATATTATGTTCTCATAATTGAATTGTGTACAATTGCTCAAATGCTTTAATTTACAAGGCTTTAAAACACATGCAAATTAAGTTTCTTGAATGTATTTGTTCGTTTGACTGCCGAGAGAAGCGCGACGCGACGCAGATCACAGTGAAACATATTAAACAACTTACATGCACTGCATTTAGCTCTTTAATATGTTGTTATAGTTGAATTGTGTACAATTTGCTTGAATGTTTTAATTTACAAGGCTTTAAAACACATGAAAATTATGTAGTTTTGTGAGCACGGAGTGCCATTTGCTGATCCGAGCGGTGACAGGTGACAGATGGCCTCTCTGGCCATCAGACAGTCATTATTAATGAGTCCTGATCTGGTAATGATCAGATATGTTGGTTTAGCTTGTCAGTGTAGCATCAGAACGAGTCAGACAAAACTAAGATTCGATCAGGACATCGAAACATGAGGAGCCGAAATTCCAGGAGAACATGACAACGTCGTAAAGATGCCTATCTCCGACCTCTGGAGCAAGCCTAACCAACAAGCCTCTTCCAGAACAGTTTGCAACATTAAGACAAAAGAACACTTATTGATAAGTGTTCAACGCAGGAAGGAGATCGTCAAATTTGGGGTAAATAATCAAGATTAATGGTCAAAGAGATGGCCATCACATGTGTTCCACGAGAGAAATCACAAGCTTCTTTAGATTGACTTTTCCCCCACACATAGAAGACAAAGAACCAGACGGAAATCCTTCTGTCCAAAGAACATGTCTTTTGGTCCCCACAGATCTACACAGAGACTTTCTTTTCATATGCATATAAAATCATCCTAAAAGGAACTTTTCTAGGCATAACACTATATTATGTATGTAACCACACATTAGACTATCATGTTTTAAGCACATATTATGTATGTCTTTCTAATAACTATTGAATGACTTTAAGGTTAGTCGTGTTTGGTATGTATGAGTTTGACATTTCTAGCTTGAAACGTTTCTTCCAACTGATTCTTTGTCAAATGTATCATATTCTGGTTATAGAAATCACATCCAAAATTATACTTTGCAAGAGTGTGTAAAATTCAGACCATGTGACTGATAACATGCTGATTTATGATGGAAGGAACAACCCTAGCTAAGATAATAGCCTATCTAATTGGTCAAGACACCAGATGGGATGTGTCCAGAAGCCGAGTTTAAAACCTCAGGACACCATCAATTCTCCCCTTCTTCCCTTCTCCTCTTCTTCTTCTCGCCACCGCGTTTTGACGCTGTTTTAGCGCTCTTTGAGCGTGCTCTGGCCTACAGGCTAGTTGCTACTTAACACCACGATGAGAGAAAAACCACCTAGTCTCGTTACTCATTTTATTCTTTTACTTTAGTTTCTTTTCTTTCCGTTGAGTCTCGTGTTCAAAAGTTAAGTTTGCCGCAAAGTCCAGCTCCGACTGCACCCGCTTCAAACTTCAACCAGCAACGGACTCCAAGACCATCCTCAGCCAACGCCCAACCATTGGCTTCCCAAGACATCACTTCAAAGACTACTGAACTTCCAGCCGATCACCAACTCGGGAAAACCCCTTTCCTGCAACGACGACGACAGAAAGGAATCCCTGTAACACAAGGCAACGCAAGTAAAACAACTCCAGATTCTAACTGAACTGGTGCATTTAATATAAATTTTAGCCTCATTGAGAAACTCAGTGCGAGGGTTAATTAAGTGATTGATGGTTTGTTCAGGTCTATGCAATAGCACATATTGCTATAAACTTGGGATTTCACATTCTCATTCTCTAAACTCATCCTTTCTCTCTTTCTGCAACGTGTGAATGTGTGAATGCGTGTGTTTGTGTTAGATTAGTTTGTCTTAGGTTTATATAAATAAAGTCTTATTTATATTCAAAAGAGAAGTATCTTGTGTTTTGTGCTTACAAGTTAATGTCTTAATCTGCCAATCTTGTTACTGTGCTTATTAATAGTGTTTTCACTATATTTTGGATTTTAATATCCAGTGCAGAGTTGATGTTATACGGCTCGTTCAGTGAATCGCTGAAGACTCAGTGATCAGCCGCAGAACAGTGATTCTGTTAAAATTACCTATAAAATCATAAATGATTCCCTTTGAGCTAAATTAAAATTATATTTATGTATCAAACCCTACATCAGTATGAATGAAATGTATGTATTTATTTGTATATTTGACAGATTTAAAATGAAAGTGAGTGGGAGGAGTTGTCCCACGGCTCCTTCTAGTGGACTGCAATTGATCCTCTAGAGGGGGCATTTTTTCTCAGCCAAAGTAAGTCTATGGGAAATTTTTGATTTTTAATAATTATTTATAGGAAATCTGTAAGTCCGATCAGTCTTAAAATATATAGCAACAAACTACACATAAGGGCCCTGGTCTCTGCCAAGTTTGGGGCTTGTAGCATTTAAGCCCTGGGAGGAGTTAGTGTCAGACATTTAGTCTCAGAAGAATAATAAGATATACTGCAAGTTTAAATAGCATAACAGCATGTTGGCTTTCTCAAGCCAACTTAACAAGTATGCAAGATAATAACAGTGATGCCTTGCTTCACAAGCACCACTAATAATAATAAAGAAAACGTACAGATACAATAGGGGATACAGCCCCTTCGGGGCTTGGCCTCTAATTATGAAAATTGGCATACTTGTAGTGATGGTCATGAAAAGTGATCTGACCTACTTTGAGGTCTCTAGGGCCAACTCTATAGTGTAACCACTAGTTCAGAAATTCAACAATGAAATGGTAATAACTCTTGAACCCCTTATTCTACGAAAATTAAACTAAGTACACTTGATTACCCTCTTCATGCTGATCACATTCAATAGCTTACCTTAAGACTCCACCCATTACAGTAGCGGATATTTTGAAAAGTACAGTATTCTGTTTTTTTGCTACTCCTCCTTCAAAATTGATCCAATTCTTCCCGATTTTTTAATTTATCTTTGTTCAAAAGTTATGAAGTTGTGAACTTAACGAGGTTGACCCAAAATTGGTTCAGAGGCTGTATTTCAGCCAAACTTTGATCAATCGAAATTAATCTTGGTACACTTCATCAACACTATGATCTGAGGGTATGTGCCAAAGTTGGGAACAGCGCCACCTATGGATCGTGAGATACAAAAAGTTGACTTATTTGCTTATAACTTTTGAACAGTTAGTCAGAAAATCATAATCTTGGTGTCTGTGGATTCCTTCATGCCGAATCTGGCGATATCGATTTTGCCCGGATCGGTTGAACCATGTGTCCACCATTTTGAAATCTAAAATAAATTGCAATGTCTTTTGGACCATTTGACATCTCTGCACAAAAATCAATAGGTATAATCAACGGCATATCCTGAAGGTACCTGATAATTTTGAACACAGTGCCACCTAGTATTACAGAGATAAAACAATTTTTACAAAAATGCTTATAAATTTTGAAAACATTGTCCAAATTTTGTTGAATTCTTTTATTCCCTGGTTTATGCCGATTCTGTTGATGTCTCATTTATCGTTTCCCATATATGTGAATATCTCATTTGTCGAATTCCCATATATATTCCCATATTAAAGCAAATGAAAAAATGTTTCTTTGCTACTCTTCCTTCAAAATTTGTCCAATTCTTATGCAAATTGGCAGAGATGATCTTTGGACTGAGCCACATAGAAATGACTGAACAGAATTTCATGAACTACTAATACACTTTCTACAGGGGCACCGTTGAGAGTGTGCTGACCAGCTGCATCACTGTCTGGTATGGGAACTGTACTGCAGCAGACCGCAAGACCCTCCAGCGGACAGTGAACACAGCTGCAAGGATCATCGGTGCCCCTCTCCCCTCCATCCTGGACATTTTCCTCACATGATGCTCCAGCAAAGCCAATAGTATCGTGAAGGACTGTACACATCCCTCCCACAGTCTCTTCCAGCTCCTACCATCAGGAAGACGGTACCGGAGCATCAGAGCCCACTCTGCCAGACTGCTCAACAGCTTTTTCCCCCAGGCTGTGAGAGCCCTGAACTCAAATCACCCCGCCCCTCTCCGAAACCCCATACAAACCCCCTACCTCCTGAAACATGGACCATCTGAAACTTATGGAACTTTTTTTGTGCAATCGAAGTGTGCTACACACAGGTGAGTTCGCCTGTACAAACCACCTGTAGTAGCACACTCTCCTCTATGCGCACTAGTCACTTTTCACACACACTGCTGTGTGTATAAAAATCCCACAAAAAGACTAATATACGTATGTTTACATGCTCATGCACTACAAATCATCCTGCACTGTTCCCCAGCCAGATGCTGACTCACAATGTTTCTCTTCGCACATGTACAGTATTTATCTGAAGCACTCATATAGTTTGTATTTTTTAGTTTATGTATAGGTAAAAAAAAAAAATTATATATAGTATATTTATAGTCAAAATCTATCAGTAAGATAGTTGTGTATAGGTTTATATTGTTTTACTTCATTGCTGTATGCCTGTATTTATGTAGCGGAATGACAATAAAGCTCAGCTTGACTTGACTGGACTTAAAGAAGTTACAGTCACGGGGTGATGTTTCAATAAGGGGGTCAAGTTTACCAATATTAAGCCGTCTCCGTAATAAAAATTAAATCTAATTCATGAGATGCAAAAAAGTAATTGATTATAAAAGTTTTGTTTGTTAATGATCGTGTGTTGATTAAAGCCATCTTTACCATCACCGAGTCCGAAGGCTGGCTCCGCGTTGTCTGATCGAATGATTTAGTCATTGATAGTGTTAGGTGATCCACTGTTATCAAGTTATAAACATTTACTCCTCTCCCGGAGGTGCGTGGTCTCCTCGATCCCCAACTGGCAAGAGGACTCGGCGAATTCGAGAAAACTGGAAGAAGCCATGACTGCCTAAATTGAAGAATGCGTCGATGATGAGGCCGCACATTTAGGCTGATGGAATTAGAAGACTCCGTACTCCATAAACTTCTAGTCTTCAGGATATTACCGGAGCTCCTCCTCAAACGAACTGCCACTCCACCACGCTTGCCTTGCTTTTTATATCGCTTCTTTTTATTAAAGATACAGTCCGGTAGACAGCAAACATCCATCCGCAACAGCGATTTAGGAGGAGGATTAAAAAAAAACCTCCTTTCACCGGAGTTACAGATACAAAAATTCACCATCGAGTCATGAAAGCCCAGTGAAGTTTGTCGATCATAGATGAGAACTGCAGTAACTTGCTGTAACAGCAAACAAGGCAATAGAACGAGGAGACAAACAACAGGTAACACAAACAGAGAGAGACGGCTCTTCCTGAAACACGCTGGCGCCATCTTGGATCATCACAGACCGATCATTTCACCAAACACCTTATTTTGACCCACCTATTTTAATGCTCTAAGGCAGTGTTTCTCAACCCTGGTCCTGGGCGCCCCCCAACACTGCACATTTTGTGTGTCTCCCTAATCAAACACACCTGATTTAACTCATGAGCTCATTAGAAGAAACTCCAGTACCTGAAATGGGTGTGTCAGATAAGGGAGACATACAAAATGTGCAGTGTTGGGGGGTGCCCAGGACCAGGGTTGAGAAACACTGCTCTAAGGCAACTCTACAGACCCCAAATAATATCATTTATTGGTTATATTTTGTTATTTTTTTATTTTATTTTTTTACTATCCTATGAAGCTAAAAAAACAGCTTTTCCCCACTCATTTCAATACAGAAAAATATTTTGTCAGTCAAAGATGGTAAAAATGGGCTATAATTTCTTTTATTTTTTAATCTATCTGAAATACTATTAAACCTATGTTGTTTTCCTTGAAATGTTGTGACTTTTTCTCATTTAGGGTCATGAACATGCATGCAAAGTTTCAACATGCAGATGTGTTTTGACATTAAAAAAAAAAATAAAATAAAATAAAAATTGTTACATTCGTACTGTTCCCGGGTAATTTTAATGCTATAAAGCAGCTCTTGTCAGCCTTGTGCAGTGTGTGGTGTTTCCCGCCCTCTTGTGTCCATATTTGGTCATGTTCCTGTCCTTGTTCAGTGTGATTATTAGTTAATTCAGTTAAGCTGTGTGTGCTATTAGCCTGTGTATTTAGTTCCTGCCTGTTCAGTTCCTTTTCGTCTGGTCTACTCGTTATGTACCCTGTATTCCTGTGTGTCTCAGCCTTGCCCTGTTTATTTGGATTAAAGACTGTATTTTGAGTTAATTCTCGTCTGATCGCTTCCTTGTGTGCGTGCACCGTGACAGCTCTACAGAACCAAAATAATAACATTTATCGGTTAGATTTTGTTATTTTAGTTCTTTTTTTTTTTTACTATCTTATGAAGCTAAAAAGGTCCTTTTCCCCACTTATTTCAGTGCAGAAAACTATTTAACCCATGTTGTTTTTCTTGAAATTTTGTGACTTTCTCATTTAGGGTCATGAACATGCATACACAGTTTCAACATGCTGATGCATAAAATTTTTTTTATACGTTTGTGATGTTCACGGGTCATTTTGACATGCATAGGCAGCCATTCAAAAGCAACTATACAGACACAAAATAACAACAAATTCCTTTGTTGTGTGTCAGAGCTCCTCAACTCTAGTCCTGAAGTGCCTCCTAGTGCCAGGGTCAAGCAAAACTGTTTAGCCTTTTAACTGTAAGTCCCACTTTTTGAGCATAGACATAAAAATGACTTTTCCAGCTAAAATTGTTATAAATCTTGAATAATTTGGAGCACGGACTTAAGTTTGGTATCTTTTCAAAGGTGAAACATCACAGATTATTGTAGAAGTAAGTTATAAAAGTAAATTTATAAAAGTTATAGAAGTTATATATATATATATATATATATATATATATATATATATATATATATATATAAATAAAATATACATTTTACAAAATATGTTTACCAATCAGGTAAATTTACCAATTTACCAAGCCGACCATCTGAACAAGTTGTGTGCCAAATTTTATGTTGATATCTCAAAAAAATAACTTTTAAGATTTTGTGGATGCAGTACCAAACTTTTCCACTAGATGATATACAGGGACTCTTGATTTTAACTTATTATTTAAGTGTTCTGAACCATATATTTCCATAAATTTCAAAATATTTGTGAAGTAGACATTATATTCAGAAATAGTTTGGGCAGCAACTTAAATATTTGATTTGAATTCAATCTCTAAAACACAAGTATAGAATAAGAGTGTTTGGCTCCACATCACAAATGGAGAATCTATCGCTATTTATCTTTTGCTCTGTCATTTCTTTGAAATAAAGTCACCAAATATGAAAACTAGAGTCTAAAACCTTTCAAATTATATATAGTTTGCCAATATTACTTTAGGTGTAGACCAAGATATTTTGCGAAAATTGTATTCACAAACATCCCACAGGTGTGGGGGAGGGGCAGTCAAAAATAGTGGTTAAAAACATTTTTCAATCTTTGTATTATGTCAAAAGTATTAATATTAAAAGTTAATTGATTGTCCTTGATTTTATGTTTGTTTTTTGTTTTTTTCATATCATAATTTTTGTGGAATTACATTGAATCCAATACGGAAGTCACCTGTTTTTGAACAGTACATGAGGGTTAAAAGGAGCCTCAAAATTTGGGGCTGCCAAAACAGGGGCATTTGTCAACAGTGCCTTTGCATTATCAAATGCCTGTTGACAATGGTCGGTCCACACAAAATCCATTTTCGGACTCAACAAATCTGTGAGAGGACTCACTACATTTGCAAAATTGAGACAGAAGGGATGATAATATCCTGTCATTCCCCAAAAACGCCTCGGATATTTTTGTGTATGAGGGACAGGGAAACCGGTCTATAGCCTCAACTTTAGCTCTAATTGTTCAAACGTGACCCTGCACCACAATTTCGGTCGGCTCATAACCGTGACAAATGAGGGAGGCAACGAGAACCAAAAGCAGATCAAAGGAATATTTACTAACAAAAATAAACTTTACAAGACAACAAAATTAAGGAAGCACAAATAACAAACAATTAAAACAAACGTAAAATGAAGTCAACTTTCAACATAATATACAGGCCTGCCAAAACGTAAATTCCAAACTAAACTATTACAAAAACACAAAATAACAACAAACCAAGAGGGATAACAGCTAGACCAACCTAAAACCAAGAGACCATTATATAACTCAGTGGTTCCAAACCTTTTTTTACATGGGCCCCCCCTACATACACATATGGTAATATATATATATGGTGTATATATTTATATATATATGCAATAATAATAATAATATACTTTTTTTTTTTAGTCTCTTAGAAATGCACATTTGACATTGAGTTGACAGTAGTAGTTTGAGTTAGGAGGCAGATGTAAATTTATGTTCATTATCAAAATCAGTAACATCTGTAAAAAAAATTGCAACAATCTCCTTTTTTATATGGTGAAATTTTATTTTTCTGACTGTTTGAGTTAATAAAATTAACCATTGTTCTTCCATAGTAGCGTACATTTACATCATGATAACCAGAGTTAAAACCACACATATAGCACCTCAATACTGTGGTAAAAATCCAACTATATGGTTTCTAGGTAGCCTATTTATATGTAAAACAGTAGTCTAAATACATTTATTATAAATACACAAATGCTAGCCTATAGCTTAATCACAAATATAGTGTAATTACACATTACTCTTTTAATACATTTAGTACACGTCTACATGAATATAATAAATTTGATATAAATACCACACATTTCTGCCACAATACCATGGTGCAGTTAATGTTACTACAGTAAATCCATGGTAAACGATGGCGATTTGTAGATTGAAAAGCCTTCTGACTGTATCGTTGCACACAGTGTTTTTCTGCTGTTTGTCAGTGCTCTTTTATCTGGATTTAAACCAGTTTATATCAGTTGACTGATATCGACTGATACTACTTTATACCAGTCATTTGTGTTCTTCGCTGAATTCAAGCGCTTCTCACTGGATCTCACAGCGCTGTTTAGTGTTCGCGTGATTCGCGTACACTTTCATTGTACAAAAAGAAGAACGTTTACATTATCAAAGAACATTTTCACTTCAGTCCAGCGAGTTCAAGCACTCTCAAAAACTCCCATCACTGCATGAAAAGACTAATTTCGGGATAAATCGGACAATTGAAATGTCAGTGAAACTTAAGGTGTACGACCCGTGCACGAAAATTTCCCAGGCTGAGTGTGCCGAGTCCCGTACATGTCTATACACTTGAGATGCACTGAGATTTTCGGATACGGGATATTTCTGATTGCACACACTAGACGTGTTCAGAGATTTCCAGTATACCAGCTCTTATAAATAACCCATGGTTTTATTATAGTAAGAGTGTATTTACCTTTTTTTTGGCAGATTGATTGCCATTTGTATAATTATATAACCACAGTTTTACTACAAATACACGTTTTAACTACGTACAATAACCATGTTTTTAATTTTTTTTATGTACCATTGTCATAAGGAGCAAGCACTGTTGTGTTTTTTGGGGTGTTTATCAGTTACAAATGAATCAACCAGTCATTTTTAAATCTGTAGGCAAGTTAATCCGAATTGAATTAATTTAAATGAGTCTTTTGATTAACAGAATGGCACAATTAGAGTGAGATTAATAAAAATCCACACATTCGCGGGTAGTGTTGTAATCTCGGGGTTAGTTAGTTTGGTAATTGAGGTAATGAACACAGTAATATCACGCACGGACATTTCAGGCCTCGCATTTGGAGCTGAATCACCCGAGACTCGCAATTCTTGACGCCCGTGAATCTAATCTTTTTGGAATCGACTCCTCCGAGCATCACTGTTCTTACCCCTCCCCCGCTGCCTCTTGCTGCATTTTTTGTGCACGCGCACTGACAGAGATTTACCTCAGACGAAGGTAAGTGTGAATATATAAAACAAGTTTAAATAACATGTTTACAAGAACATCACATTTAAAGTTGTTTGATGTAGTAATATTTTTAAATTGTATTTCTAGCATGACGTTGTTTCGAGCCGTTTATTCCCGCTTCAGCTGCTCACGTTGCTGCGCGCGCTGATTTTCTGAGAGATTTACCTCAGACGAAGGCCATTACGCACACATAAAACCATTTAAATGACATGTTTATCAGACATACCATGTTATATCATTTATTTCGAACTATATTTCTAGCCTGGTGCTATTTCGAGCCGTTTGTTCCTGCTTCAGCGGCCTTCAGTCAGCACAGGTCACAGCCGTCGAGTGTTTTCAGAGAGATTTATGTCAGAAGAAAGTAAGAGACAATTTACAGAAACGTTTTAAATAGTCCATTTACCAAAACATAATATTAAGTGTTTTAATGTATAACGTTATATTTGAGTGGGTTTATGTTCTAAAATTAGTCTAGCTATCATGGTAAGCTGCTAAGTTAACTGGTAACTTAATTAGCAACTGCTACGTAAATTTTAAAAAAGTTTAAAAAGTTAGCTATTAGTAAAATGTACATATGTATTGATTAATGTTAGTTTAGCTAGCGTGCTTTAGTTGTTAACATATTCCCCATTGACAAATCTGCACACATTCTCCTGAACTGTTTTCAGAGGCTCCAAACACTGCAGCTGACTTTGGATTCCTCTGAGGAGAAATGGTGCGTCTTTGCAACATAATTTGTTAATATTTATCGTAATTTTCAAAGTGCAGCATAAATTTCACTTTTGTTCATGCCAATGTTCTAGTTTAAGTGTAGAAATCTAGAATGCATTTTGTTTTATGATGATGTGATATAATGACTGGGATGGATAAAAATGTTTTATCCATCTCTGATAATCCCAGGTTTCTATGGTCAGGCAGGTTTGTTTACATATACGAGAAATCGATGTTGTTCCCTCACAACAACCGATCCGAGGATCTCGAGGCCACGACTTCATATTGCGTGGCCACGACAAAGGATGTCGTTACCTCGACAAAATAATCTCGTGGCCACGACAAAACTAAGTGAACCGAACATGTTACCACCGTACATATGAGAATTTGTGAATTACTGTAAAATTCAGCTAACAAAATAGCTGGCTGTTGTCATTACATTTGTCATGTTATCATGTTATGTTTCATCATTCTAGCTTGTGCTTAAACAATGAAAACTGTACAATGTATTTAGAGAAAATGTGTTTTATTATATTTTATTTTTTTCACAGGATCCTCTGTTCCCAGACCCAACCATTCATCTGAAGGACTGTGAAAATGTGACAGAACCACCAGTGACAGTTTCCACAAAATAAATAGAAAGGACATGGCAGAGGATGATAGAGGTATTGATATTTCATTGAAATTAGCCTGCTATACTCACTATTTCACACATGCATAAGATTGTGGTCAAAAGTTTACATCACATTGAAGAATATGCATAATGTTATTTAACAAAATAAGTTTTTATTTATTTATTATTATTTAGGACTGGCCTGATGAAGCTATTTCATTTAACAAATGTTTACGTTTGGTCTGCAAGTCAGAATAATAGCTGATTTAAAAAAAAAAGAAAGAAAAAAAAAAAGGAATAGTGGTTCATGTTTGTTTTTGTGATAGTGTTTCACGAGTCCTTTGTTTCTCCTGAGCAGCTCAACTGCCTGCTTTTCTTCAGAAAACTCCTCAAGGTCCTGCACATTCTCAGGTTTTCCAGCATCTTTTGCAGATTTGAACCCTTTACAGCAGTGACTATGATTTCAGATCCATCTTTTCACACTGAGGACAATCGAGGGACTCATACATAACTATTACAAAAGGTAAACACATTTACTGATGCTCAAGAAAGCAACACGATGCATTAAGAGACGCAGGGTGTAAGGTATTTGAATTGGGTGATTGGTAAACTACTTATTTTGTCTGAAAAGTATAAAAAAAATAAGTATTTTATGTAGCTTCTGAAGGGCAGTACTAAAAGAACAAATATGATGTTCAAAAGTTTACACCCCCAGCTCCTAATGTATTGTTTCCTTCTGGAGCATCAGTGAATGTTTTCACCTTTTATAATAGTTGTGTAGGAGTCCTTCAGTTTTCCTCAGAGTGAAAAGATGGATCTCAAAATCATAAGTCATTGTTGGACAGGGGCCAAATAGGCAGAAGATGCTGAAAAACCAAAGAATTTGCGGGACTTGGAGGATTTTTCTGAAGAACAGCAGGCAGTTGAACTGCTCTGGGCTGCATTTCCCAAAACACTTTAATCGTAAGTAGATTGTAGAACCTGCAGCCCTGGACAATCAGGGGACTCATGAAAAACTATCACAAAACATAAAAACAGCTGTGGGTCATCCAGGTAATGACACAGTATTAAGAGTAAAGTGTAAACTTTTGAATATTTTTATAAATCATACATTTTCATTTTTATAAATTGTTTCATTTTTATAAATTCCGTATATGTAAATATCTAACATTGCTTATTCTGGACAGTACTAAATGAAAATAGCATGGAATGTTTATGATCCCTCTCATTTTGTTATTTTATTCTTATTTTGATGGTGCCATTAGAGTTGTAGAATGTGTGTGTGTGACTGTCTGAGATGGAGCGGTAATCACTGCCCTGACTTTGCAGTGTCCATTGCAAGTGTATTCATTATTTTGTTGGTTATTGATTAGTATAATTTTTTTTATTGATTTTTAAAAAATATATATATTTTGTTTAATCAGTTTAATGATTCACTTGAAGTGTCTGTGTTTGCAAAATCTTTTTCTCAGTCTAAATGATTAGTTAAATGCTGCAGTCCTGTTGTGTTTGTTGAATAATATTTGCAGTTCTGTTAAATGTTTGCAGTCCTGCGTTTGCTGAAAAAATTAAATTGAGTTTTGTTGATACTTTGCTGTGTTTGTGACTTTCTTTACTGTTTTTATGAGTGCATATAACGCATTTTTGTGTAGAAGGCCAGTAGCATTTTAAAATATATTAAGTGCACGGTAATTTACAGATGTTTACTGAGATAATATGATTGGCCGTTTACGGAGATTTCACTGCTTGTGAACAGGACGATACGTGGATTTACCGGTGAGTGCGTCGAACATTTCCAGCTGTGTCTGGGGGGTTATCGCGTTAGTGAGCGGACTGGAAAACTGCCGCACACAAAAGAGTCCGTTTCAAGAAATCAGAAACGCCAGCGCACTTACACTGAAACTGCCGGAAGCGTGCCGTTTACGGGTTTGTGCGCTGACGTGCTCAGTCCTGAAACGCGCATTTTCACGCAGTGCATAATAATCTCTAAAGCTGTTTACACTGTGAAATTTATCTTACTTACATTCGTACATCTTCACTTTGTTGTTTCTGAGGAGAGAATTCACCAGAGAATTCAGTCAGCGAGCGCATGGTGACGAAATAGCGGCGCGCTGGCGCTGCAATGACTCATCTGAACACTTCTGATTGGTCCTTGCATTCATAAACTCAACAGAATCGTATGTGATTGGTTAATGTGCAGTGCTTTAAAAACGTGTGTGCCTCTGGCTCTGTGCCAGCCAGCGAACTCAGATTTGAATTTAACAGCGGTTTTTCTTTTTATATAGTTTACAGGACAAACTGCCCATTTCACCCAAAATTGTTTGGTGTGATATGATTCCAAATTTATATATTTTTTATATATAAAAAAATATAGCCCGCAAATTGTCTGTGCGCAAATTTCCAGCTACAAAAAGAAAAACAGATTATACAGGAGGGAGATGCAGGGAACAGGGATTGTGTGTTCTGCAAAGAGAGGTAAATAATAATTTGCAGTAACTGTTGATTTTGCGGCTTGTCAAGTAAATGTTTGTGCTTGTTTCTGTATGATATAATTGTATATATCTATTAAAATACTGATATTCTGGTAACTCCTCCCCGAACTTCCCTCTGCCCTGTATCTTGGTCTCTCATTGGCTGAAGGTCATCGCCGATGTAGTTTTCAGTCAGAAATCATTGCACACAGCGTGATTGTGAATCGCGTGAACGAGCACCAATTTGCCTCCGATTTTGGGCATTTGTCGGCGATTTATCAAAACCTGTCGGCGAGTGAAAAATCTGGCTAAAATCGTGCAGTGTGAACTCAAGTAAACCGAAGACGGCCCCTCCTGGGCACTGTACAAATTAGTCCAAAAAAGAAAAAAACTAAAATAAAAAAGAACATTTCCACCATTAGAACAATAATTAAGGACAATGATCCAAAAGAACCATCACAATCTAAACAAAAATGAGTCACTGAGCATTTTGCTGATTTTTTTTGGCCTATTTTCTGTTCTTTTCCCCCCCTTCATCTCATAAAAGAGATTTTGAGTAAATATGTATCGCAGGGTACAAGATAGTAATAGTAGTAGTAGTTGTAGCCTATTTCATAGTAATAATACATGGTTCAAAACTTAAGCACCTTCTCAAAAAAACAGTTCTGAAGCATGCTTTTTGTTTATGTTTGCTGAAGGACACCAGTGCTTCCCACAGACTTGCAAATGAAAAGTCATTCTCTGCCAGTAGAAGGCGCTGTTGAAGTGGGAGAAGTATAGAGGTTTCCCCGGTACTAAATAAGGGCTGCACTCACAAATGCTACTTTATCACTTTATCAGGCGTTACAGGTTTCCTAAAAAAAATTAAAATGCAGTGGAGATCCCCTTTCTATTGATAATAGGCCAATTAGTATTTTACCTACTGTTTCTAAGGTTATGGAGAAACTAGTTGCAGAACAGATTAGCAGTTATTTGAGTAGTAGTTCATCTTCATTGCATCCAATGCAGTTTGGTTTTAGAGCAAAATACTCAACAGAAAATGCAAATAGTTTTTTTTTTATAGAAAATATTAAAACTTTCTTAGATACAGGTGGAGTAGTGAAGATGGCGCCTGTGTATTTGGCATGCCGTCTGCTGCTCTCATGTTTGTTTGTCTGGTTGTCTGCTCTGTCTCTAAACTGCTGCACACTTTTAATCTACGACCGTCAAGCACTCTTGGATATCCGCAACTCTATTGTGGACACATTCACGAACTCTTACACTCCGGATATGGACTGCTCCTTTGGCAATACAAAGGAGCCGTTTCGAATGATCATCCCGGAGTGTATCCGCCGGTGGCCCCTTAACATCTCGTGGAGAAAGCGAAGGAGGAAACGAGGCAACCGCGGAGGTTACATCGTCAGGCTGAATCTAGCGAACCTTCATTCTGTTCTAGCGATATCATTCACCCGAGATTTTTTAAATTAATTATCAATTCGATTGGGCCAGGTCTGGTGTCTCTTATTAATAAGTGTCTCCAGACTGGCTCTGTTCCTGCCAATCTTAAAGTCGCTACGGTCACTCCTCTGCTCAAGAAGCCTTCACTGGATTCCTCTGTCCTAAAAAATTTTCGCCCAATTTCTGTCTTGCCTTCCATTTCAAAGGTTTTGGAGAAAATTGTGCTGAATCAACTTCAAAGTTTTCTGTCAAGAAATTGTATTCATGAGGTTTTTCAATCTGGTTTTAAGTCTGCTCACAGCACTGAGTCTGCCCTGTTGAGAGTGTTAAATTATATTTACCTCTCTACCGATTCCGGAGACTCTGTGGTTCTTATCCTTTTAGATTTATTGGCCGCTTTTGATATTGTAGACCACTCCTCACTGTTATCCAGATTGGAGTCTTGGGTAGGTCTAAAAGCTAACGTCCTGAAATGGTTTCAATCCTACCTGTCTGACAGAAAGTTTTTAGTGAAGCTGGGTAATTTTACTTCTTCTTCTGCACCTCTGACCTGTGGCCTTCCACAAGGCTCTATCTTATCTCCTTCTCCATTTTCTCTTTACATCCTACCTCTGGGCTCAATTCTACATAAACATGGTATGTCTTTTCACTTCTATGCAGATGATACTCAAATCTATCTACCAATCAAAAAAAAAAAACAATTCCACTGCGATTACCTCTCTTCTGCAATGTTTAGAGGAGGTAAAATCATGGCTAGCCCAAAATTTCCTCTTCCTAAATGAAGACAAGACCGAGGTAATTGTTTTTGGCCCAAATGAAAACTCTCAGTGTATAAGCCCTGAGTTAGAAAGTTTATCCGTTTTTAGATCCTCACGGGTGCGGAACCTAGGAGTTCTTGTTGACCAGCATTTAAAATTTGATAAACATATTTCTTCTGTTATTGGATCCAGTTTTTATCAGCTTCGCTTACTGTCCAAAATGAAACATTTTCTCACTCCTAAAACTCTCGAAATGGCTGTTCACGCTTTTGTTACATCTCGTCTAGATTACTGCAATTCTTTATATTGCGGTATATCTAAGTCTCAAATTGCGCGTCTTCAGCTTGTTCAAAATGCTGCGGCCAGACTTCTTTTAAAGTGTCGTAAACATGAGCACATCACTCCAGTTCTTAAATCCTTACACTGGTTACCGGTCTGTCAGAGAATAGACTTTAAAATTCTCCTCTATGTATATAAATCCCTACACAATCTAGCCCCTATCTACCTCTCTGAACTTCTTCATCTCTACTCTCCGTCAAGAAGCCTACGATCCTGTGACCAGGCTTTGTTGGTAGTCCCCCACGTTAGGCTTAAGCGTAGAGGTGAGCGTGCTTTTGCAGTGGCAGGGCCTCGACTTTGGAATACCCTGCCTATAGAGATTAGAATGGCCTCTTCTCTGTCTGTTTTTAAGTCTCTGCTAAAAACGTATTTATTTTCCTTAGTGTATTGACTACTGTGCTATGGCCAGTTTTAATTTTTAAATTGTTGTATTAAATTCTGTCGTGTTTGTTTTCTGTGTATGTGGTAGGCTATAATCTTGATTTTCTGTAAAGCACTTTGGTCAGCCTGGTGGCTGTTGTAAATGTGCTATACAAATAAAATGAACTTGAACTTGAACTAGTTGGAGCTGTGTTCCTTTAATCATAGAATCCTTATGTCTAAGTTATCTTGTTTTAATTTCTCATTACATACACTTAACTGGATAGAGTCTATTGAACCGATCATATCTATCCGATAGATTTCAGTGTGTTAGAGTACAAAATCACCTATCCAATGATTTAGGAACATCAACTGGTGTTCCGCAAGGATCTATCTTGGGTCCAATGCTTTTTGCTATATATATATATATAAATGATTTTCATCTTACATGTCTAAATGTGTCCAAAACAGTATGAATGTTTTTCTCTAAGTCTAACAGTTTTATTAAAGAGCTGGATGTTTACATGTCAGGGGTGAGGCTGCAGATAGTGCCTCAATATAAATATCTGGGAATACTGATTGTAAACTTACATTTAAAGCTCAAATTAAAAAGGTTTGTAAGCAGGTCAAGTTTAATCTCTATAATTAGGGGTGTGCCCGAGGCCGAATACCTTATTCGGAAAGGCACGGATAATGGCTTCAAAATGAATAACGGATTTATCTTGTCACAGATCAGTCAGGCCCTTCACTCCACCAATCACAACGTTCCACCTCTCCAGAGTTCTAATCACGCACACCTGCACCTGATCACAGCCTCATCAACACCCGCTACAAAAGATCCTCACACACTCACTTCACTGTCCGATCTCGTTTCTCAACGTGGACTCTGACATCGCTGTATCCTGCAATCAAAGACTATATCCTTCCAAGAAAGTATACTTACTTTATTTGACTTACCTCCTGTATTCTTCCTCCTTGTGTCGTCCTCTCCTAGTAGAGTTCCAAGTCTTGAAGTGTGTGTGTCAACCTGGATCCCCTCGTCTCGTCTTCCAATATCCCTGGGGCAAAGAGAAGCTATCACCATCTCGTCACTACTTCCCGAATTACTCAACACAAGATAATCCACTCACCTCTCCAGTCTGCTCTATTCACCTGTATAAATAAAAACCACTTGTTATTTACCTCTCACCTTCGTGTCCGAGTCTATCCGTAACATATCTGAATAACAGAAAAAATATTCGGCAGATACAATCACATGTTTGCTGGAACAGCACTACATTAGTGAGGTCTGCGGTTGTTAAGATTTGCGCAATAATAATGACTAGTACTGCTTTGATAGCATTTGACAGTTTCGTACAGATAATATCATGGTGATCATTGCGTTTGTCTAAGGAATGTGGTCTCCTCAGCAATAAACTATCCGCGCACTCCACCAGAGAAGCAGTGTTGCCATATATTGCTACAAAAAAACAATCAAAACCAAGCCCCTGAAAAATGCAGCAAAATAAGTTTAAATCTTGTATTTTGCAAATAGGATATAGTAGGGTTCCTCAAATCTTACCCTGGAGGTCCAATCCACTTCAGAGTTCATCTCCAACCCTGATCAAACTCACCTATCTGTGATTTTCTAATGATCCTGAAGACATTGATTAGCATGCTCAGGTGTGTTTGATTAGGGTTACAGCTAAACTCTGCAGGGAAGTGGATCTCGAGGTCCAGATTTGAGGATCCCTGGGATATAGAATCGCTAACCTCAACCTTCATCTTCCCACTTTAATAATGCCCTAATTACTTTATTAACTCTGTTACATTAAGTATTAAAACAAGTCCAGCGACGCTTATAATAACTAGTTCTGGCAACATGGTGGAGCGGAGTGGAGGCTGCACTAGCGCCAAGCTCCTTCACTCCTGCGTTTTGCAGCTGCTGCGAGTCAGCCACATGAATTTATTCAGCGATATGATTTTAAATAATTTTTCATATGTTTTCAAAATTTATTTCTGACAATGAAACATTTACGGAGGTCTGGACCTCAAAGCTGGCTGTGGGCCTGGATGTGAAAAGTGAATGAGTGTAAACTATAGCCTATATGAATGAAATGAGCGCAAATCAATAGCTGCGGTGGGGTTTATGTGCGTCCCTCAGAAATCAGAGCTTTGTTTTTAGTTATATCAACTCGACAAAAATATCCTAAAAACGGTCCTAACTTCAAAATTTTTCGAAATCCAACTGTAAAAACGCATTACATTAGCCCTTTTCGTGAATGGCATTACATTTAATTATACAAAAAGAAGAAAAACGATGTTTGATCAAGGCTTTTGGAGGGTCCAAAATTGGTTGCGCTCTGTTGATAAAAAAAACTCGTAAATGATCACAGACTCCCGCAACACATGATCTACTTAAAGTTCAAGCTAGCTAATCATTCTGCTATGAGTAGGCTACTGAACACTTTCTTTCCATTTCTTTTCTTTTTTTTCTTTTCCCAGCTTCTTTTTTTCTACTAGTGCTCTTATTTAAGATTGTGGATGCTTGCCTTTTATCAAATTTGTACACAAAGTTTCACTGGAAAATAAGAAGAATAAAGTTATTTTTCTTTTTTGATAAAGTTTTAAATAGAAGATATTTACAAAGTTATACATTTAATTAAAAATGCTTTATTTTGATATACAAGGCATATTTGTTAAATGAAAACTACAAATCGAACAGATTTGCATTTAAAATGGTATTTTCATGTAATTTGCCAAACTTCTGGTTTAAGCCACGCCCACTTCCAGATCTATCCGAATACAGATAGAGATACAAATAATTTTGAGATTGATACAGATACAGATACAAATAATGGCTCCGCTGCACACCCCTATCTATAATCTTAAATTTACTAGAGATTATATGTCATTAGAGGCAGCTAAAATGTTATTCTATGGTTATTTCTCACATGATTTACTGTTTAACCACCTGGTCTCAGGCGAGTTCAGTGACTCTAAAACCATTAGAGTCCTTATACAAACGCACACTTAAAGTCTTCGATAAGAAATCGGTACATTATCATCATTGTCCGATACTGAAAAAATATATAATTTAAGTTGGGAAAACATGATTACCCATATGAAAAATGCGTAGTATTAAATGTATTAAAAATATACTTGAAATTCAAGTAGTATGTTTATAATACATTTGTATTCCCAACATGCTTATTTAAAGTGCATTAAAAATATATTGAATTGCATTTTAATATATTTCTAAAAAGTATACTAGAAGTACTTTTGTATTAAATATATGCTTAGTTACTTCTACCCAGGTGAAAAAGACGGAGTATTAAATGTATTAAAAATATACTTGAAATTCAAGTAGTATGTTTATAATACATTTGTATTCCCAACATGCTTATTTCAAGTGCATTAAAAATATATTGAATTGCATTTTAACATATTTCTAAAAAGTATACTAGAAGTACTTTTGTATTAAATATATGCTTAGTTATACTTCTAAGAAATATGCTAAACAGAAGCATACTTTTAATGTATTTATATAAAGTATACTAGAAATACTTTGGTAATAAATATATGCTTAATTACACTTTTAAGGAATATGCTAAACACAAGCACACTATTACTATATTTCTAAAAAGTATAGTAGAAATACTATGTTAATAAATATATTCTTAGTTACACTTTTAAGGAATATACTAAACACAAGCATGCTTTTAGTGACATTTTAGTGTATTTACAAAAAAAACACACTTATGTTACTCTTACTTTAAATTTATTTTGTGTGTACTTTGTGTAAGAACATAACAAAATGATTACACTTTTAGTAGGTTTTTAATGTACTTTATATTGCAGTAGGCCTATATGGTTATATTTTAAATATTTGTATTTATAATTTTAATATTTGGAAAAGTACAATATTTTGAAAAACATTTTTAACATTTACAATGTACAAACCTTTGTCAAATATTATTAACCATTGCAATATTTAAAATATGTTGTTTAATATGGGTTATGCTACGTTGGTTGATTAGGTTGTTGTTCATTACATGATACATTAATTGTAATAGGTGTTTATAAATTTGTTCAAGCTTGATGCCTTTATTTTCTAATATATATTTCTGAAATTCCCACAAGGATTTCAATATTATATCTGAATTAAAATAAATAAATAATTAATAAAAAAAAAAAAACAAGTTTATTTGTGTTTAAATTCAAACAACACAGACTAATTCTGATTGGTTCCAGAGCCATTGAACGTCTCTGATTGGTTAGTATGATAATGAGCTCGCAGCAGAGAGCTTAGTAAATCAGATATGATGTGCGTGCAAATGTCCCTTGAATGTGAATATAAGTCTAAATTTAAACAGTATTATATAGAGCGATCATGTCTCTTTAGGGCGCTTGAGGAAACCACGCAATTCATATGGATTACTTTGGCGATGTTTTTTTGCGATTAACTTTTTGAAACGTGAACATCTTTGATGAATCTTCTCATCGGAGGAACATAAATCTCTCAGATTTCATTAAAATATCTCCGCTTTTCTTTCGAAGATGAACGAAAGTCTTAGATGGTTTGGAGCATCTTAAGGGTGAGTGATGACAGAATTCAAATTGTTTTGGGGGAACTATGAAATTAATTAGAAAATATAGCGGTATGTTCTCATTTTTACCAGCTTTTGCAAGCGTGTATGGTGTCTGGCTTTGGTACCTCACTGTGACTTCAGGTAAGACTTGTCAAGTCAAGTCACCTTTATTTATATAGCGCTTTTACAATACAGATTGTGTCAAAGCACTTAACAGTATCAAATTGGAGGATAGAGTGTCAGTAATGTATAATGATAAGATTAAACACTCAATTTTCAGTTAAAGGCATTTCATTATTGAATTCAGAGATGTCATTGTCTAGCTCAGTTTAGTTTAAATAGTATCTGTGCAATCAAATCGGCGATAATCGCTAGAAATTAAGTGTCCCCAACTGAGCAAGCCAGAGGCGACAGCGGCAAGGAACCAAAACTCCTCTGTGACAGAATGGAGAAAAACCTTGGGAGAAACCAGGCTCAGTCGGGGCCAGTTCTCCTCTGACCAGACGAAAACCGCAGTTCAAAAGTTTCTATTTCTATTTTAATTTTGTTGCAATTTCTAACAATAGTAGTATTATGTAGTTAGGTATTTTATTATATTTTAGTTATTTTGTTATTTTTGGTTGATATATCTGGGGATATATCTCTGGGGGTCATCCGGCGTCCTGGTCTCCGCCGACGATCAGGGCCGCAGACGTCACCTCCGGCGCCGACCCACCATCTGATCGGACACGGACCGAGAAACAGACTAGGAAAGAAACAGACAAACATTAGCGCAGATGCCATTCAACTTACGATGTAACGAGTACATCGTGTGTTATGGGGAGTGTTCCCGGTTCCGGTTCATCTAATTAATGCAGCCTAACAATCCTTTAACGGATTTGAATAATAGAAGCGTATTAATGTGTTATGTGTAAGCCAGGCTAAAGAGATGGGTCTTTAATCTAGATTTAAACTGACAGAGTGTGTCTGCCTCCCGAACAGTGTTAGGTAGACTGTTCCAGAGTTTGGGTGCTAAATAGGAAAAGGATCTGCCGCCCGCAGTCGATTTTGATATTCTAGGTATTATCAAACGGCCAGAGTTTTGAGAACGCAGCGGACGTGGAGGACTATAATGCGATAAGAGCTCGCTCAAGTACTGAGGAGCTAAACCATTCAGGGCTTTATAAGTAATTAACAAGATTTTAAAATCTATCCGATGCTTGATAGGGAGCCAGTGCAGTGTTGACAGAACCGGCTAATATGGTCATATTTCCTGGTTCTAGTAAGGACTCTAGCTGCTGCATTTTGGACCAACTGTAGTTTGTTGATCAAGCGTGCAGAACAACCACCCAATAAAGCATTACAATAGTCTAACCTTGAGGTCATAAACGCATTAATTAACATTTCTGCATTTGACGTTGAGAGCATTGGTCGCAATTTAGATATGCTTTTGAGATGAAAAATGCAGTTTTACAGATGCTAGAAACATGGCTTTCAAATGACAGATTGCTATCGAACAGCACACCTAGGTTCCTGACTGATGAAGAAGAATTGACAGAGCAGCCGTCAAGTGTTAGATAATGTTCTAGGTTACATGTGGGGTTTTAGGTCCGATAATTAACAGCTCTGTTTTTCAGAATTTAGCAGTAAAAATTACTCGTCATCCAGTTTTTATATCGACTATGCATTCCGTTAGTTTCTCAATTTGGTGTGTTTCACCGGGCCGAAGAAATATAGAGCTGAGTATCATCAGCATAACAGTGAAAGCTAACACCATGTCTCCTGATAATATCTCCCAAGGGTAACATATAGAGCGTGAAAAGTAACGGCCCTAGTACTGAGCCTTGAGGTACTCCATACTGCACTTGTGATCGATATGATACCTCTTCATTCACTGCTACGAACTGATGGCGGTCAGATAAGTACGATTTGAACCATGCTAAGGCACTTCCACTAATGCCAACAAAGTTTTGTAGTCTATTCAAAAGAATGTTGTGGTCGATAGTGTCGAACGCAGCGCTAAGATCCAGTAGAACTAATAAAGAGATACAACCACAATCAGATGATTATTAAACTTGTATTTAATTAACGTCTGTACCAGTCGTGTTTTTGACACATGCATTGGCAGAAAAAATTAAATAAAATAAAATTAGTCATTATAACGTGTACAACATTAACATTCTTTTATTTACATCATGAAGTGTATTTATTTCTGATTTCCTGAACAATTTGGCTTCATTGTAATGAGGTTAATGATCTTTGAAAAACCATGATTATGAACATACGATTACTTTGTCTTGAGCTGATCAGCAAACTGTGGTAGTGTTGGTTGATTGGTGTTTATATTTGTTCAAGCTTGACAAACTTATCGACTTTATTTTCTAATATATATTTCTCATTACAGATAAGAACAAAGATTAAATTGTAAGAAGGGTTGCTTGTAAGAGCATACAGTACATCTGAAACTGCTGAGGCTGGGAAGGTTTTTGACTATATTTCTGACCAGGTACATTGTTCTGTCATTCTTAAATAGAAAAAAAAATCACCAATCATCATTTGCCTTTTTTTGTGTGTGTGAGAAATATTAACATTTGTTGTTTTTCAGATCAGCTGCTAAGACAAACTTAAATCTGAGTGCAGAGACAAGCAAAGGAATAGTAAGTATATTTTAATATCGTATCACCTCTGTTATAGAGATTTTTGAATCAGGCCTAATGGAGGGTGATTCGGTCAATCTAGGAAGAAAAATGTTAGCAATGTGTCCATTCCAGGTGGCTAATTTGTGCTTCCTTTCAGTCATTCATGTAAAAATCTGTTATCTAATTTTGTTTCTGTTTTGTTTTTTTCTAAAGGCACTTGTGCAAAATATTGTATGCCTGAACGACTAGGCTGTGCCCAGGTCTCCGGAACCTGCGACGACGCTCAGCTCCATCGGCCCTTAGTATCTGGCTTCAGATCCACCAGCTCCGTCTCCATCGGTCAGCCCCCAGATGTCGGCAGCCACACCATCTACATCTTGGCTCCTCGCTCCCTCAACTCCGCCGTGTGTTATCAGCACTGGGATGCTCTGGGTCTGTGCCATGTGCCAAACACTATCTAAGCCGCCAGGGCATCATCGCCATCCTCCATCACCATCCCTTCACCACATCCTGCCATCATCCCGCCATCATCCCGCCATCATCCCTCACCTTTGCCTCTCACCATCCCTACGGCATCTCCTCGTCCACCTCCAAACCCTCCAAAAAAATGCACGACATGGAGGCGAAGAACCACCCGACGCGCAGTGCCGAGTGCATTCAAATCGTTTAATGCACAGCTAGCCGTTGATTATCCCGTTTATGCCATGGTCATTTGCCAGCATTAATGATTAATACATATTAAAGATGTTAACAATATTTGGGCTGCAATATTTGACCGGAACGATAAAAATGACGGTTATTTTCGTCTGTATTACTATTCAACTATAACTGTAGGTTATCAATGTTTATAGGAAGCGCATTAATATGATAACGGGATTAAACTGACCTGGAATTACCTGTGCAGTTCAACGAATTTAATCAACACCTGCCCCTGCCAGCCAATCAGAATCCAGTATTCAGACAGACCATGGCATAAAGCGGTATGTTCTTATTTTTACCAGCTTCTGCAAGCGTGTATGGCGTCTGGCTGTTGGAATCTCACTGTGACTTCAGGTAAGATTTGTATTTAATTAACGTTATTTGTCTGTACCAGTTGTGTTTTTGACAAATGTATTGGCAGAAAAAAATTAATTAAATAAAATGAGTCATTATAACATGCACAACATTAACAGTTTTTATTTGCAACATGAAGTGTCCACAGCCATATCACCCTGCAGCCCAAGACTGGTTGCCCATGGAAGCTAAGCAGGGCTGAGCCTGGTCAGTACCTGGATGGGAGACCGGTTGCTGTTGGAAGAGGTGTTAGTGAGGCCAGCAGGGGGTGCTCACCCTGCAGTCTGTGTGGGTCCTAACGCCCCAGTATAGTGACGGGGACGCTATACTGTAAAAAGCACCATCTTTCGGATGAGATGTTAAACCGAGGTCCTGACTCTCTGTGGTCATTAAAAATCCCATGACACTCATCGTAAAGAGTAGGGGTGTAACCCCCGGTGTCCTGGCCATATTCCCTCCACTGGCCCTTGTCAATCATGGCTTCCCAATAATCCCCATCCACTTGATTGGCTCTATGACTCTCTCTCCTCTCCACCTGTAGCTGGTGTGTGGTGAGCACACTGGCGCCGTTGTCCTGTGGCTGCCGTCGCACCATCCAAGTGGATGCTGCACACTGGTGGTGGTTGAGGAGAGACCCCCCCCCCCACATGATTGTAAAGCGCTTTGGGTGTATTGCAATACACAATAAAGCACTATATAAATGCCTCATTCATTCAAGTGTATTTATTTTTGATTTCCTGAACAATTTGGCTTCATTGTAATGAGGTTAATGATCTTTGAAAAACCATGATTATGAACATACAGTTACTGATCACCCAACTGTGGTAGTGTTGGTAGATTGGTGTTTATATTTGTTCAAGCTTGACAACCTTATCGACTTTATTTTCTAATATATATTTCTCATTACAGATAAGAACAAAGATTAAATTGTAAGAAGGGTTGCTTATAAGAGCATACATTACATCTGAAGCTGCGGAGGCTGGGAAGGTTTTTGACTATATTTCCGACCAGGTACATTGTTCTGTCATTCTTAAATAGAAAACAAATCATCAATCATCATTTGCCTTTTTTTGTGCGTGTGAGAAATATTAACATTTAGTTTTTCAGATCAGCTGCTATAGAAGACAAACTGAAATCTGAGTGCAGAGACAAGCAAAGGAATAGTAAGTATATTTTAATATCGTATCACCAGATTTTTGAATCAGGCCTAATGGAGGATGATTTGGTCAATCTTGGAAGAAAAATGTTAGCCATTCCAGGTGGCTAATTTGTGCTTCCTTTCAGTCATTCATGTAAAAATCCATTATCTAATTGTTTCTGTTTAGTTTTTTTCTAAAGCTGCAAGGCACTTGTGCAAAATATTGTATGCCAGGACGACTAGGCTGTGCCCAGGTCTCCAGAACCTGCGACGACGCTCAGCTCCATCGGCCCTCCATCTACATCTTGGCTCCTCCCTCCCTCGACTCCGCCGTGTATTGTCAGCACTGGGATGCTCTGGGTCTGTGCCATGTGCCAAACTCCATCTAAGCCGCCAGGGCATCATCGTCATCCTCCCATCACCATCCCTTCACCACATCCTGCCATAATCCTGCACCTTTGCCTCTCACCATTCCTACACCATCTCCTCGTCCACCTCCAAAACCCCCTCCATCCCTCCCTATTCTGTTGCTTGAACTTATCAAATTATATACATATTGTGTGGATTTGTGAAACGGCACGTGATTACAGAGCCAAAAAATTCTCATTAGCGCCAACTATTGGCCGATTTCTTTCAAAATTCTTACAGACCTTTAGGGCCTCGAGTCGAACATGCCCACCGAGTGTCGTTCCGATCGACCTCCGTTAACCTTGTTTAATAGGTGTTTAAATTTCATTGAGATACGCAGTACCGTTTCGCGCGAAAATCTAAATTTCAACTTTTTTTGGATAATTATTGATATTCAGTGTCCAGGGAATATTTCTGAAGTGGTTTGATTCCGATCAGGTTAAAAACCTAGGACTTGTTCACAAAAGTAGGTCTCAGATATAACTCAATTTTGCAAAAGAAACGTGCATTTTAGAGAAAATCTGTCTTGTACAGATCTGTCTTCTTTGGGCTGACCCAAGGATCGCAACGATGTTAAAATTTTGAGTCTACGACAAACGGTGTATAAGCTACGGCCAAAAATGTGTACAATTTTAGGTTTTTGCGCTGTAGTGCCACCGTTAGGCCAATTGGGGTGAGGCTTTGTATCTGAGTAACGAGCAATACTACTACGATCTGACCAAGTTTCAGCTCTCTACGCCTTACGGTTTGGGCTGCACGGTCAGTTTTATCGGAGAAAAATAATAATAAAAAAAATCCTTACAATCACAAGAGGGTTTCAGCACTTCGTGCTTGAACCCCTAAAAAAAAACACAAATGCATGATTGCTCTCTGTCATGAATCCTGTCCATGGACTTCCGTCCGCTTGCCATCAGAGGTCGCTCTTCTGTTACATTGACTCTCACACTACACAGACTGTTACATGTCACTCTGGACTACAGTTCCCATCATCCATTGCACTGATTACACACACACAGCTTCATCCAATTAGACACGCTTTATAAGCCTTGGACGTCGTCTTTCAGATCGCAGAGCATTGTCTGTGTACATCAGTCTCCTAGCAATAGTGACTTTACGGAGCCATTCCGTGTTTCCCATGTTAAAGTTTAGTTTAGACTTGTTCATTTCTGAAGTTTACAGCCTGCCTTGTAATTTTCTCTCGCCTTGTCGTTTGGACTCTGTTTGCCCCTGCCTGGACTATTACCATGTATTTGGATTATCTCTCTTTGCTTTGCCCCCCAGATTACATTCGCTGCCGATTGACCCCGTCTGCTCACTGGACTGCTCTTGTGTCTTGCCCGTGCCATATCTGTTTGCTGTTGTTCGACCCTGCCTGTATTTTGACCAAGTTAATAAAAGCTTGCAGATGGATCTCTCTCCCCGTTACACTCTCTTGATGCAAGGCATACAATCTGCATTTTAGGATAATAAAATAAAATCAATAATAAATAATAATAAAATATATTTTTGAACTAATTTACAATGCTAAACAAAAGTTAAATAAAAATATTGATTTCATTTTTTTTTTGACAAAGAAGCTTTCTATTTTCACAGAATGATTTTGACAAAATCATATTTTATAATGTTGCAAATGCTAATTGCATTAACACTAAGAGTGTCCTATTTCTTTATGACCAATTTCAGCAGACAGATAGATAGATAGGTAGATAGATATAGATAGATAGACAGACAGACAGACAGACAGACAGATAGATAGATAGATAGATAGATAGATAGATAGATAGATAGATGCTACCTCTCACTCATATTAAAGTTTTTGATAAAAAGGCATGGCAGGACATTGGTTTAAAAAAAATAAATAAATAAATGAAAATTATCCCCATTCCAACAACATCAGCATTTTCTAGAAATTAGTCTTAAGGGCCAGTGTAAATTAGGTCTCCTGACAAATAAGGCACAGAGAGATATAGAAGCACAGAGAGAGGACACTGGGTTTCAATAAATCTGAGGCAGTGCTATACTCAGAGCTTCTCTCAAGTCTCTGGGGTTGACCTATCTCTCTAAGGCTATGTAATGCTCAGGGACAAGCATTCAACTGCATAAACAAGATTTCAACATATAAATCTGAAAGCCTCTGAAAGTTTCACAGACTCCTAGTAAAGGCTTCTAAATATTGATAAAAGTATGACAAAGGCTAACGTATCGAATCCAGAAAGCTTGTACTTGTTTAAGAGTTTCATGTTGCCATGCATCAGCATTAGTTGTGTTAGGGTGTGATTGAACTGTAGCTGATTTGATCTGCTTGCAATAAAGCCACTGCAATTGGGTCTGACTCCTTTTGAGACAACAAGAGTTCTTTAGTGCTGATATTGGCAACGCATCATCTTACTAATTTGACCTGACAAGTAGGGCGATGTACACTGGGATGACAGGTAATGGAGTCTCCTGGAAATGCTTTACTAAAGATCAGGTTCAAATGGATTTCTGGTTAGTGTCCATTTAATGTGATTTCAAAAAGGAACACGCCACAATAAAGTGCTGCTTAAGGTAGGAAAATGTGTTTAAAGAACAGCAAACTGAGAACAAGCTTGAAGCCATGGAATGTAGAATGGGACGCTGAAACACATTAATGGCCCATTTGTCTGTGTTACCTCAAACTAAGTGGAAACTTCCAGATGCAAGATGATGAGAGGGAAAAATAAGTGGTGGCGGCTTACTTCATAGAAGTTATATCATTAAAATATATAAAATAACTTATCAGGAACATTACTTCATCTTTTTAAAATCAGTCGATTATAAAATAAATACTTCACACAGTTTTGGGATTACAAACAAAATGTAATTATGAAGTACAACATTTTTAAAGCTGAAATTGTGAATTTAAACCTAGCAGGTTTGTTGAAAGAAACAAAGAAAGAAAGAAAGAAATACAAACAAACTAACACTGGCTAGAGTAACCTAATAATCCAGATCAAGTATTGCACATGCTATCTAGGAATTTTGTCAACCCTGTTACATGGCTTTTTACAATGCAATGTGTAACAGCGTGGATGGTTTTGTCACCGTTTCTCTGTGGACTCTTGTTTTGAAGTTTTTTTTCTGTTTACAGTGGCTGCGTCCAAAACCGCATACGTCCCTACAATATAGTAGGCAAAAAGCAGTAGGAAAGCGAATAAGTATGTTTGAATCCTCAGTATTCAGTATTCAGTATAAGAGTAGGCGAGAATTACCTGGCTTTTGCACTAATTCTCGTGAGATTCTGACGTATGTATACTTAAGTTGCGTTCGAATATGCCTAACAAATAGTAGGAGAAAACAGTACGTGAAGAAAGAAATACATTCGAAACCTCAGTATTCACAAAAGAGTAGGCGAGAAATCCCTGGATGTCCTACTGCTTCAGTCCAGATTCTGAAGTGTGCATCAATGGACACTTTTCTATCCCAGGAGGCCACAGGAGAGGATACGTCATCATCGAACATGATTGAGAACAGCGACAACGGGTGTTTTCAAATCTGAATATTAGAAACCAAAAACATGGTTCCTTGTGTTAAAATTGCATTTGTTGAACTACTGTTGAGTAAACTGTTCAATTGTTGAAGGTGTAAAGATGCTAAGTAATATAGCTATATTTGTGATTTCTCTGTAGAAAAGCGTTTTATCCACCTTATTTTTCCCGTAAAAGCGGGCCATTTGTAAATTTATGGCTTCCAATGTCACCCACTTCCAGCTATTTTTAAGTGTACAAAACACCTCGTTTTGCAGCTTGATATTCAAACTGGTGAATCTTACCATATTATTTTAATGTATAATCCTAATTATGAACACGCTGGTTTGTAGTGTAAACCGTTTTACCATTTACTGCACTGTTATTATTCCTGTTATTTTAATGAACCGGAAGTATCACACATTGACAGAAAACAGCTTACTTCTGCATTTAAAAATAAGGTGGATACGAATAGCGAACAGGGGAGATCCAGTAAGCACCAAGTCTCCAAAGTGGATTTACATAAACCATATACATCTTTAAAGATGATTACTAAATGTCTATTTAACATCTGACAGGAAAATATTTAGATAAGAATTGCATATGAACACATCACCACATGAAACGGACATCTGAATGGGTGATGTATGCTATTATGCAGTAGAATTCACTGTTGTCAAAACTACTTTAGATGAATATAAGTAATGTAAATAAACAAATCTACATAAAGTAACTAAACAAAGGTTATCTATGTCATTTGTCCATTAGTACTGTTGATAAATAGCGGATCCTTTGTGTTGGATAAAAAGTGAGTGAACACATCAGCAACTACCTCAACATTTAAATGTAATGAGCAGATAAATCACAGAGGTAACTTGAATCTTGTCTGGATGTTACAGGAACAGATGAGACACTTGTGTACTTATCTGGTGCAGAGTGACTGATGAAGGAATGTTACCATCAAAGGCTTTGAGTGAGTACACTACAGAAATTAATAAAACATTTTTTTTATTATTTAAAATCTTATTTTAATTATTGTAATTTCAAACAGAGTTATTGCAGCACTTTTCTGATTCATGATTTCTGTGCATTTGCTACAGAGCTTTTGTGGTGGAGCAGGACCTGCAAGGAAAGGTGACGGCGTCATTTGTGGAAAAAATGGAAAACCTGAAACAAAAATATAAAGTAAGATCATTTTGTTACTCCAAATACTGAAATCAAATAACATTGTGCTGTTAAAATGACTGCTTTTGTATTATATTTGTGCATTTTTGCAGGATCTGAAATGTCTGCAGAGAGGAATGTCACTGTGTGCAGTGAGGATGGAGAGTCCACAGCAGCACTCTGGAAATGGTCTAGAGCCATAGATGAGACACTCCATCCCTCCACCTGCCCTTACTGCCAGATGTTGCTGTGGTCTCTTCATCCTCAGTGAGCTCAGAGCCAGGGAGAGCATCTAGAAAAAGACCAAAAGACATTGAAGATTCAATCTTGGTCAAGTTTCCCCCAAATAGAAATTGTATGAAATATATTTATGCATTGGTACCTTGAAGAAATAAACTTTAAGAAATAATCAACTTTATTTAGAGTTTGTGCCTGAGACACTTACAATGTTTTACAAAATGTTTTACAAAAATCACATTTACATTTATTTAGATTCATGCATTTGGCAGACACTTTTATCCGAAGTGACACATAGTGCTCTAAATACAGGGACTCCTAATCCCTCTTCAGCAACCTGGAGTAAAGAGCCTTGCTGAAGGACACACTTGTGGTCACGGCTGCAGAATTCAAACCAGTAACCTTTTGCTTACCAGTTTAGTGGATTTGCCCCACTACACCGCAAAAGTAATAAAGCTATAACAAAAATTAGCATGTAAATGTAAATCAAATAAATCAAATTTGGCAAGAAATGCAATGCTGACAACATGAATTGTAAAACGTTTTACTCTGTGTTAATGTTTTACAGGTAGTTGTGCTCACGGAGAGCAGGCATGTGAATGTTTGGAGCAGACACAGCGGCAGCCAGTCTCACACGTGTTCTCCCACTCTTGCTTCAAGGTTGTGTGGTACAGGGGGTGTCATCAAGATCTTCCTCATCCTCTCCGTGCACTCAGACAAGGATAGCCTCAATGTCCCTTTCCCATCCATGATCAGATTGAAGTCTGACTGCAGCAAAGAGGGACGTGATGGACGGCAAAGACAGGTGAAGGTGGGCATGGTGGTCAGCTGCTTCATCAGAATAAAGCTGAAGAATTGATACAGCTGTATTGAGATGGCAGTAGGATATGGGTTTACTGCCTGTAAATACATAATTGTTAGAATAAGTCTGAATAAAGCTTTGTTTCATGTGTTGTTGACTTGTATATGCATTTATTGTGAGTATTCTACTTTTATTCATTCTTTTACTCATTTATCCATGTTTCCTGTTGTTGTCAGTAAATACAACAACAACAATGTTTATTTATAGAGCACATTTAAACACAACCAAGGTTGACCAAAGTGCTTTACAAAGAGAAAAACACAAATAAGAGAATAAAAAGTAAATCAGCAGACAAAATAAGGTCATCAAAATACACATACTAAGGAGTGTTATAAGCCAAGGTAAAAAAATATGTCTTAAGATAAGATTTAAAAATACTAATAGATGGGGCACGTCTGATAAAAGGAGGAAGGCTATTCCAAAGCTTTGGTCCCGCAGTAGCGAAGGCACGATGATCACAATTTTTAAGTTTAACTCTGGGAACTATGAGTAGGCCAAGGTCACAAGATCTCAAGGTTCTAGACGGGGTATACGGAAGCAGCAGATCAGTTAAGTAATGGGGAGCCAGGTTATTGAGGGCTTTGTAAACAAATAATAAGATTTTAAAATCAATCCTATACTTGACAGGGAGCCAGTGTAGGGATATTAAAATAGGAGTAATATGGTCATATTTTCACTTCCCTTCAAGCAGTCTAGCGGCTGCATTCTGAACTAACTGAAGACGAAAAATTGAAGACTGAGAAATACCAAAATACAAAGAGTTACAATAATCAAAGCCGAGATGATATAAAGGCATGGATAGCGGTTTCAAGATTTTTTCTAGATAGGAAGGGCTTAACTTTACTAAGGAGGCGAAGTTGGTAAAAACATGACTTAACTACAGCCGAAATCTGTTTATCAAACTTTAAGCTGGAGTCAAATAAAATGATCCTAGCACACTGTGTATTATGCTGGAGTCAAAAAAAAAGTTCCTAGCACACTGTGTATTATATGGAGTGAGGAAGCCGAGATCAAAATTGGAAGCAAAATTTTCCCTAGGACCAAACAAAATAATTTCTGATTTGTTTTCATTCAGGTGTAAGAAATTGCTTGAAAGCCATAGCTTAAGTTCGTTTAGGCAATCTAACAATGGCTGAAGTGAATACTTATTATTACGCTGTAGGGGAAGATAGAGCTGGGTATCATCAGCACATAGATCAGTGGTTCTCAACCTTTTTTGGGCCAGCGCCCCCCTACCCATTCTCCAGGTCCCTCACCGCCCCCCATCAAATAAAAGTCTAATTGTCTTCACTGAACATTACAGTTGATTATTATTTCGTGTTTATAATGAGGACTGTTATTTTTACAGTACTATTCAAATGTATGGGGTCATTATGATTTTTAAGAAATTAAGTTAATTTAAGGATACATTGAATTGATCGAATAAGACAGTGAAGTACTTTTTTTTTTATAGTGAAATATTTGAAAATAAGTGTAATAAGAATAATTTAAGCTTAGTTTTTAAGCATGTTGGTGATTTTCATTACTACAGCTTCAATGATGATGAGATCTGATATACCTTGCCCCAAATTTAAAGAGACCTGATAAAAAAAAAAATCCTGTTTAGACTATATCCACAGGGACATTTAAAAAAAAAAAAAAAGATTTTAGTTTGTTCTTCTGTTCCTGGAACTCTTTTCAATTAGCTTTCAGTGAAAAATATGTATCCCTTAGTTTTAGAAAATACCCTTTTTTAAATAATATATTGAATTTCCTTTTTTTCTGACATAGTGGTAATTTTGGTGGGTAAATACCACATTTACACTTGAAAATGGAAGGAATATAAACCCTCTTTTAATATATTTCATAAATTCTGCATGTGACAATATTTCAAAGTTTGCTTACAAATACTTCAAAGTACAACCCCAATTCCAGAAAAGTTGGGATGTATTGTAAAATGCAATAAAATCAAGAACTTGTGATTTGTTAGTTCTCATTAACTTTTATTTAATTGACAGAAGTACAAAGAAAATATTTCCAATGTACAGTCGTGTGAAAAAGTGTTGGCCCCCTTCCTGATTTTTTTATATTTTGCATGTTTGTCACACTTTAATGTTTCAGATCATCAAACTAATTAAAATATTAATCAAAGGTTTGCTGGAGTCCCAAAGCCTTAGAAATGGCTTTATAACCCTTTCCAGACTGATACATGTAAACTATTTTGTTTCTCATCTGTTTATGAATTTCTTAAGATCGCGGAATGATGTGTTGCTCTTTAAACATGCTTCACTTTGTCAGACAGGTTCTATTTAAGTGATTTCTTGATTCAACAGGTCTGGCAGTAATCAGGCCTGGGTTTGGCTAGTGAAATTTAACTCAGCTTTCTAAAATAATGTGGTTAATCACAGTTCTTTCATGATTTAATAGTAGGGGACAAGCACTTTTTCACACAGGGCCATGTGGGTTTGGATTTTGTTTTCCCTTCATAATAGAAAACTTCATTTAAAAACTGCATGTTGTGTTTACTTGTGTTATCTTTGATTAATATTTAAATTTGTTTGATGATCTGAAACATTAAAGTGTGACAAACATGCAAAAAAATTAAAAATCAGGAAGGGGGCCAACACTTTTTCACACCACTGTATATATACACTGCCATCAAGATGACGTCTTTCATGGGAAGTCCATGGTTATTAGATCAAGACAATGCAAGCTCTCATTTTGCATCTGCTACAACAACATGGTTTCATAGACACATGTGCATGTGACTGACTGGCCAGCAGATCTGTCTCCTATTGAACATGTACGGCCCATCATGAAAAGAAGAATCAGACAACGATGACCACAGATTGATGGGCATCTGAAGTCTTGTATCTAGTTTGGGCAAAATTTTGCTCACAAAACTTTTAATAATTAGTATCCTCAATTTCCAATCAATTAAACATTGTAATTAAAAGGGAAAATTGATGTGACACAGTGTCAAACATGCCTCTGTCCCAGCTCTTTTGGAGTGTGTTGCAGCCATCAAAATCAAAATTAGTTCATATTTACAAAATAAAATTTGGCCAGTATAAACATTGGATATTTTTCTTTGTACTTCAGTCAATTAAATATAGGTTAAAGAGAATGAACACATAACATTTTCTTGATTGTATGGCATTTCACAAAACGTTCCAACTTTTCTTGAATTGGGGTTATAGAAAGATGGGAAACATATGCTTCTCATTTTCAAAATAGTTATTATTTTAGTGCAGTCCTGATTTATATCTTTCTTATATAAATTAAATAATTAAATTTATATTTTTGTTATTATCAATTCAATTTGAAATCTTGCTTTTTTGTTGTTGTGGTGTGCCAACAATAATAATAAAAATAAAAAATATTTCTTGAGCAGCAATCAGCATCATTTCTGAAGGATCACACATTCTGAAGGATGTGACACTGAAAGCTGGAGTAATAGAGCTTTAGCATGAGAGGAAAACATATTTCAAAATATATTCAAATAGAAAGCAGTTCTTTCAAATTGTAGATATTTTTACTGTATTTTCTATTAAATAAATGCGGACTTACTGCAGAAAGGATTAGACTTATTAATCTTTTTTGAATGGTGGTATAGGCTAGGCTATATTTTATTTATAATATATATCTTAAAAGCATGTATTTTAACCCAACACTGAATGGCACATGGCATCCATGACATATTAGATTTGACTGGACTTGAAATATTATTATAAGTTTCCCAAGAAGAAAAAAAAAAGCCACGTGAATTTAGAAATTTGTCAATCAGCAAACAAAAATCATTTATATTATTTTTTCTAAACAAGAAAAAGCATCTCATGCTTCATTGTGTCTAAATGCATATTGGCTTCACGGAAAGTTCATCAGCTGCGCTACAGAAAGCCGAGCGAACACTGAAGTAAAGAGTCGTTGCTATGGAAATGATACACTGTCTTGTCTAGAAGCGGTAGTTTTAACACTACTACACCGGGCGCGAACGGCGCGACACATTGCGTCAAAGTAGCCTACATGGATCCCCTTATAACAAGTTGTTCAGTAATGAGTGCAAGCGCTACAGTAAATGGATGCCGCGTTCTATTTCTGACTCCCTCACCCCGCTTGCGCTACCGACAAGTTGACAAATAGATACAGAAAGTGCACTTTGATGCATCCAATGTAGAGACGGTGTTAAGATGTTGCAGACCATTTTGTTTTGCAAGGTTCAGCTCATATATCCTTGGTGTAAACTTACCTAAACCAAACGCCCCCCCAAGAACAGCTCAGCGCCCCCCCTTTCAAAAATATTGCTTCCAGTGCCCCCTGATGCCCTCCGAACGCCCCCTGGGGGGCGGTACCGCCCCCGTTGAGAAACACTAATATAGATGAAAAGGAGACACCATATTTTTCAAAAATAGAAGCCAGGGGGAGCAGATACATTGAAAACAATACAGGCCCAAGGATCGATCCTGAGCTTTGAACACCACAACGCAATGCCCTATTTGAACAGTAAAACACCTATTTGACAAATATGAGCGAAACCACTGTAAAACCATACCACGAAGTCCTACACAAGACTCCAGGCGTGACAAAAGAATGTTGTGGTCGATCAAGTCAAATGCAGTGCTTAAGTCTAAGAGGACAAGAGCCATGGGTTTCCCTGAATCAGTCGAGAGAAATATGTCATTTAGGACTCTTAACAGAGCCGATTCAGTGCTATGTAGAACTTTTGAAACCTGATTGAAATACTTCATTGATAGAGTTATCTGACAAGACTATAGTTGAGACAGTACAACTTTCTCCATAATCTTTGAAATAAAAGGAAGATTTGAGATGGGCCAAAAATTTGAAGGAGATGTAGGTTCAAGGTTCGGTTTTTTAAGATACGGTGTTACAGTAGCCTGTTTAAGGCAGACTGGAACAATACCAGTTTGTAAGCATTTATTAATTACTGATAACAGATTGGGCCAACGACATTCATAATTTGTTTAAGGAAAAACAGAGGAACTATATCTTGTGGACATGATGTAAACTTAAGATGATCCACAACTTCCTTACAGGAGTGCAAGTTGAGTGGCTCAAACACAGACCATGTGGAAGAATATAAAGGAACATCAGGCAGAGTATGAGCAGTATGAGACATCTGAGATCTAATAGCCATGACCTTGTTTGTGAAAAACTTTCCAAAACTCTCACAGAGGAGAACAGAGGGCTCAGGGAAAAGTTTGACAGGTGGAATTAAAGCAGAGTCAATGGTGGAAAATAGGACACGAGATTTATGCCGGTTTTTAGTGATCAGATCAGAGAAGTATTTGCACTTAGCAGCCTTAGCTGCCCTTTGGAAGATGGTAAGATAATTTCTCATGATCTCATATGAAACCTGCAGTTTATCCTTTTTCCATTTGCGCTCGGCTTGTCTACAAGCTTGTCTGAGAGAACGTGTTGTTTCGTTATGCCAGAACACTGGCTCCGACTTATGATTTCTAAGCTTCAAAGGTGCAATACTGTTCAAGATGGAGGCACAAGTAGAGTTGAAGTAACTGAGATGTTCATCAGCATCCAAGTTGTGCAATACAGATTCCATTTCTGAGGAATCCCATACCTCATGATATGCTGTACTAAACTTTGCACTGGAGCGTGTAGTGAAGATACGAGACATGCGCTCTATGGGCTGATGTCTAGAAGGTTGACCAAGGCATGGTATTGAAAAAGATACAGGCATGTGATCAGAGAAAGTTGCATTGCTAATTGTAATGTCTAATACAGAAAGTCCATGAGTTAAAATCAAGTCCAGTGTATGGCCCTGTAAATGCGTTGGGCCAGATACCCACTGAACAAAGTCAAATGACTCAATAAGATTTAAAAACTCCATGGATAAGGTTTTGGAAGCACAACATACATGAATATTAAAATCCCCCAACAGCAATATTTTATCATAAGCAGTAAGGAGATCCCCCCACAAATGCAGCAAATTCATTAAGAAATTCCATGTCTTGTTTTGGAGGACGATACAACAAAGCAACGGTGACAGGGTTTGCAAGCAGTATTTGAAATAGTTGCACCTCAAAACTGCTATACAGAGCAGTAGAGAGAGATCGACAGGGAAATGCATTCTTAAAAACAGTCACTAGGCCCCCACCGCGACCGGACAAACACGGGGTGTTTAAAAAACTACAGCCCTGCGGTAACAGTTCAGCGAGCGAGCATGATTCGCAAGGCTTAATCCATGTTTCACGAGTTCACACTTACATATAATAAACTGAGTAAAGGTTTATGCGTATTTGGCGTGCTGTCCAGGGAGAGGGCTCCGAGCTCGGTACTTACCCCCGAGCCCAGGGTACTCCCCCTGTACGGAGAGAGGGGTCCGAGCTCTGCATTTAGCCCAGACCCAGAGCGTTCCCCCCATGCTGGGGTAGGAACAGGCAGAAGGTGAGGAGTCGGGGTGGTGGAGGGATGCTGAAAGACTAGAACTGATGGAGGTAAGACTGCTTTGATTATTTATAGGGGTTCTCTCTTGAGCTGATTGGATAGATGGTGTGATTGCTGATGATGAAGCGGCTGCGTTAATTATCTGCGCGTGCTCCTCCCGAAACTTGTTAATAAAACATCACTTCACAAGTTCACACTTACATATAATAAACTGAGTAAAGGTTTATGCGTATTTGGCGTGCTGTCCAGGGAGAGGGCTCCGAGCTCGGTACTTACCCCCGAGCCCAGGGTACTCCCCCTGTACGGAGAGAGGGGTCCGAGCTCTGCATTTAGCCCGGACCCAGAGCGTTCCCCCCAAAGATGCAATAAGCACGGGACAGCAGCCAAAGAGGTGTGTTGATACCCCCCAAAATCGGCAGAGCTTAATGTTGGTGGGGTGCTGGACGTCGCTTGGAGTAGCGGCACTGCTGTGGCCTTTAGAGAAGAGAGTTTAGCTACTGCGGGAGCGGACACTGCTGCAACATCTGAAAAGAGAATGTGGCTTCTATTGAGACGGGCACTGCTGCAACATCTGAAAAGAGAATCTGGCTTCTGCAGAAGCGGGCACTGCTGCAACATCTGAAAAGAGAATCTGGCTTCCGCAGAAGCGGGCACTGCTGCAACATCTGAAAAGAGAATGTGGCTTCTGCGGAAGCGGGCACTGCTGCAACATCTGAAAAGAGAATGTGGCTTCTGCGGAAGCGGGCACTGCTGCAACATCTGAAAAGAGAATGTGGCTTCTGCGGAAGCGGGCAATGCTGCGGCAGTAGGGATACAGGCTCCTGCGGGAGCAGGCACTGCTGCGGCAGTGGGAAAATAGAGATGAGTGGGCGGTAGAGATACAGGCTCCTGCGGGAGTGAGAACTTCTGTGGAATCTGAAAAGAGAATGTGGCTTCTATTGAGACGGCACTGCTACGGCATCTGAAAGAGAATGTAGCTTCTGCGGAAGCTGGCACTTCAGCGGCAGTATGAAATGAGCAGGGCACTGTTATGGCCTCTGGAAAGAGAAGGAGGCTTCTGTGGAAATGGTCACTACTGCAGGAGCCAACACTGCTGAGGCATCTGAAAAGAGGAGGCTTCTGTGGGAGCGGTCACTGCTATGGCATCTGAAAAGAGAAGGAGGCTTCTGAGGGAGCAGTCACTGCTGCGGCAGCGGAGGAATATAGAAAAGGCTCCTGCGGGAGCAATCACTGCTATGGCATCTGAAAAGAGAAGGAGGCTTCTGAGGAAGCGGTCACTGCTACGGCATCTGAAAAGAGAAGGAGGCTTCTGAGGAAGCGTGCTCTGCTACGGCAGTAGGGAAATGCAGGTGCAAGCTCCTGCGGGAGCAGTTACTGCTATGGTACCTGGAAAGAGAAGGAGGCTTCTGAGGAAGTGGTCACTGCTACGGCATCTGAAAAGAGGAGGCTTCTGTGGAAATGGTCACTACTGCGGGAGCCGTCACTGCTGAGGCAGTGGGTAAACACAGATAGGGCTCCAGTAAGAGCAGACACTGCTGCGGCAGTGGAGAAATATCAGAAAGGCTCCTGCGGGAGCAATCACTGCTGAGGCATCTGAAAAGAGGAGGCTTCTGTGGAAGTGGTCACGGCTACAGTATCTGAAAAGAGGAGGCTTCTGTGGGAGCGGTCACTGCTACAGCAGTAGGGAAATACAGATGCAAGCTCCTGCGGGAGCAATCACTGCTACGGCATCTGAAAAGAGAAGGAGGCTTCTGAGGAAGCGGTCGCTGCTACGGCATCTGAAAAGAGAAGGCTTCTGCGGAAGCAGGAAATACGGATGCAAGCTCCTGCGGGAGCAGTTACTGCTACGGTACCTGAAAAGAGGAGGAGGCTTCTGTGGGAGCGGTCACTGCTACGGCATCTGAAGAGAGAAGGCTTCATGAATCGAGTACTGCTGCGGCAGTGGAGAAAAATCAGATAAGTCTCTTGCGGGAGCGGGGTGTTGCTGGGATGGTTGAAGTGGAGATGAGCCGCTATGAGTGGATTTGGTGGTGTTAGAGAGGATGGCTATGGCGGGTCCGAGGGTCGAGTGAACAGGGATGGACTGGCGTTGAAGGGGTCTGCTGATGAGGGTTCGGTGAGCTTCTTTGATATGGATGGGTCTTCTTTGATATGGATGGGATCTATAGGGGCTGGAGGCAACTGAAAAGGAAAGGGGTTAGGAGTAAAGCCGCGGTCACACTAGACTTTGATCGTGCGAAATTGTTTCGCATGCTGCAACGGTCGTAATATGACGTCACGCTGTGCAGCGTCTTTTCTTTTAAACCTAAATTCAGCATGTAACGAATTGTAATACATCTAAAATGTAAAAACATGCAATCTACTCCACTTTCCTGCAGCGCTGCAGTTTTAAATGTTCTTTCTGAATTAAAAGGAGATCATGCTGTTATGTATCAATCTGCCATCTCACGGTGTCACGTGATGCGAATTCGCAGGGCAGAGTGCGCCAAGCTTGAACTTTGGAACGCAGCGAAATGCGAAAACTTTTCGCACGGATTTGCGTTCCGGTCTGACGCATTCGTGTGGATGGAAGTCAATGGAGCGAAAAGAGCAGTGTGACCGCCCCTTAACAGGAGGAAGAGACAAAAAGACATGTGAGGGCCTGTGTTACAAGCGGAGACATCTTTGCGCTTGCTTCAGCTGCTGTAGCTGCGTGACACAGGGGTTTGTGGCATTCGGAGAGAAAAGCTGTAAAGCCTGTGCAGCCTGCACTGCTAGCAGAGGCGGCCTCGCGTTAGTACCTGCTACAGGATCTGGAGGCTGCTGAAAAGGAAAGGGTTAGGGGAAGTAGAAGGAATGTTTGAGATGGGTCTGCAAGCGAAGGCAGCCACATGCTTGCTTCTGCAGCTGTCAGCTACGGAAAAAGGGGGAGTGGTTTGTAACTTTGGCGGGACATGCTGAAATGTCCGGGTAGTCTGCAGCATTGCCAACTTAGCAATTGTGTTGCTGGATTTAACAATTTCTCAGACTACCCTAGCAACTTGTTTTCAAAGCAACTAGCAACAAATGTAGCCATTTTAAGAATTATTTGGAACCCTTAAAAGTGATAAAAATGGTAAAAGGCATGCGTTTTCCTCTTAACCCCACAAAAGGAAAACATTACCAGCTGATGTGCCGCTTAGCTGGCTAGCAGTTTCAATGTTAGACACTGAGGGAGGTGCCTAGCATATGCACTTCATATGAATTAAGTTGCAGGTTGCACTTGTTCAATGATTGTTTATTTATGGTACGCCTTAATTTTTTCATTTGTACTTATGATTGTTCATTACTGTTGGTCCACTGAGATTAATTTTGTTTTCTGGTTAAGATCAACAGTGGAAGAGAAGTTTCACTGTTTATTATCTGACTTATCCATTTATCAAAATGGAATGAGTGAATTAAGTACGGGTAAAATGCTGGTGAAAAGAAGAGCAAATTCAGTGTGTATTCTAAGCACTTGCGTCATGATTACGTAATGACATTAACATCCGATGATGTCGCGACGTCATTTAACAACGAAACAACAAATGACATATCCTTTAGCGATTTTTACCTTGAACATTGTTTGGCAAGACTGGTGGCCTGTGCCGCTAGCAGAGGCAGCCTCGCGCTTGTGTCTAGAAACAGAAGTTAGAGGCCCAGCTGCATGTGGCGCTGCGGCCGGAAGAGCCGCGGTGAAGGCTGAGCCGAAGCGGGAAGCGAGTGAGGCTTTGCTGCGGTAAGAAGTGGGTGCGGCCCAGGCTCGTTGAAGACGCTCGCGGAGAGCCGGGTTTTGTGCGGTACAATGATGATGTCAAGCGAGACGAGTTCGGGGCTTGCTCAATCTATTGGTCGCCTTGGCGGCTGGAGTGGATTTAGGAGTGAGGTTGGCTGACTTGCGGGGTGACGAATAGATCGTACAAACCCGTTTGTTTGTTCTCTGCGAGAACGGAGCGTCGGAATTCATCAGCATTTGCCTCTGGATTAAATACTCACCACTTCCGATCGGAGGAATTTATTGGCGCAGCCGAATGATACGAGGATGCTGGGGAAGATGGAAGTTAGGCAGTGGAGGCGAGGTTAAACCTCGGTGTCGGGGGATTCTTGTGGCTGGTCGAGCAGAGCGGCGGCCGTGATGGAGCCTGGGGCTCGGCGGCGATGACTGGCGGAGGAGGAGTGATCCTGGGGCAGGCAGATTTGCTGCGGAGGATCCGAAAATCTTGAGTATAGGTCACGTCGTTTGGATGGGAAATAATTGGGTCTGTGATATAATGGCAAAGGAGCGAACCGAATGCTGAAAGACTAGAACTGATGGAGGTAAGACTGCTTTGATTATTTATAGGGGTTCTCTCTTGAGCTGATTGGATAGATGGTGTGATTGCTGATGATGAAGTGGCTGCGTTAATTATCTGCGCGTACTCCTCCCGAAACTTGTTAATAAAACATCACTTCTGTAACACAAAGGAAATCTAAAGTTTGCGCAGTGAAAAAGTCGTTTAAGATGAAGGTTTTATTTACCAGGGAGCGTGCGTTGATGAGAGCCATTTTCAGTAAGGATGAGTCACTTTCCGGCTGTGTTGCACGACACAGCGATCGGAGATTACGGAGATTCACTCCGCCACGGTGGTCACGGAGATACAACCCACGGCGATGCAAGGAAGAGGAAGCAGTGATAATGAAGCGTGGCTGCTGGAACTGAGACTCAGGAAAGCCCATTCCTATGCCGCATCCATGGGGCTGATCTCGCCACGAGAACGATGAACGCCGTGCACCGTTTACACACGCCGATCCAGATTTCAGCCTCCTACGGCGCTTTCTTCTGGGTAGATCCATAAGGTGCCTACACAGGTGCGCAGGGAGGTAGATCAAGAATGGCGGAGGGAATAGGCAGGGTCCACTAACATCACTCTTGGTAAAATCAGCAACTGTTAAAAAAAACGAAACTTTTATTCAAATTCTGAATGGAGGCTATATGCAGCAAAGAAAGCGTGCAAAGTGTGCTTCCTTAAAAAGCTGTCACTCATTTCAGTTTATCGCGATCTCTAATTCCGCTATAATCAATGAATCTGTCAACACAGCACAGTTAATCTCTTATTTACATCACCTACACTTTGTTCATTATAATCAGAGGATTCACATCGCGAGCTTCTAGGACTCTGGACTGAACAAGAACACTTGCGTTCTGAGCGGTGAGTGGATTCTGACTCACTAAAACTCCTCTGATTGGCCATTGCGTTATAGAAATCAACAGATATGTCTCTGATTTGCTACAATGTACAATGCTCCAAAAACAGAGCGCAAACACAAATACACATTTGATTCTGACCTGAGGTGGCTGCCGGTTACTTTAGTTTTGTTGTTTATGTTATTTAATTGCTTCTTTCCTGAGTCTTGAACTTGGTTACATGCGTTTTCCTTAAATCATCCTGGCGACCTGTTTTTTAAGTCTCGCAACCCACCCGAGGGTCGCGACCCAGGGTTTGAAAACCACTGCTCTAGTGTGTAGTCATGCATAGCAATGGCAGCTGACAAAACTACTTACATTTTGCTTGTTTTACTAAAACATAATTTTCAGTAAAAACAATTGTATATAATTAAGTTGGCTTGAGAAAGCCAACTTACTGAAATGCTATTTAAAATTATTAGTGGTGCTTGCCAAAGGCAAGGCATCTGTCACGAATCCGGTCTGTGAACTTCCATTCACTCACCACCAGAGGTCACTCACCCACCACAGTTACTCTTGCACTACACTAACTGTTGCACATCACCTCCGGACTACAGTTCCCATCATCCATTGCACTGACGACACGCACACAGTTCATTGCACTGATCACACACAGCTGATTCCCATTTGCACACCTTACTTAAGCCATGGACTTTCTCTCCCTCACTGCCGAGTATTGTATGCGCTTATAGCTCCCCTAGCTTTAGCTACTCTACAGAGCCCCTGATAGTTTTCCTAGTCTTGCCTTGCCTGTTTCTGATTGTGTTTTCCCCTGCCTGGACTATTGCTCACGTTTTGGATTTACCTCTCTTGTCTAGCCCTTTTGGATATTGTTTGCTGTCGACCGAATCATGCCCGTTTTGGATGACTCTTTGCCTTGCCTGTGATATACCCGTTTGCCACTGCTTGACGCTTGCTTGTTTTCTGACCACACCTTTGTAATAAAGCTCACACATGGATCCGCATGTCTCACGTCTCGTTGGCTTCGTTACAGAATCATTATTGTTATCTTGCATACTTAAGTTGGCTTGAAAAATCTGCTATATAAGTTTCTTCTCATTATTAATTTGGCTGGAGAAAGCCAACTTACTGAAATCCTATTTAAACATTATTAGTGGTGCTTGCGAAGCAAAGCATCACTATTATTATCTTGCATACTTATTATCCATAGAGACGTGGATCAAACCAGAGGACACTGCTACTCCTGCAGCACTCTCCAATAATCTCATTTTCCCACACTCCCCATCTGACTGGAAGAGGTGGTGGTACTGGTATGCTTATCTCTAATGATTGGAAATTTATTCCTTTACCTTCTCTGGGTATTAACAGCTCTTTTGTATCAAATTCAGTCACTATTACCCACCTTTTTAGAATCCATTTTGTAGTTGTTTATCGACCCCCAGGACCACAAGGTAACTTCTTGAATGAATTAGATGTGCTGCTCGCAACCTTTCTTGAGGATGTTACTCCCCTAGTTATGCTTGGAAACTTCAACATCCACCTAGATAAACCTCAGGCTGCAGGCTTCCACACTCTGCTTGCCTCTTTTGATCTCAAGAGAGTGTTAACTATGGCTACTCACAAATCAGGTAACCAACTGGACCTTATTTACACACAACACTGCTCCACTGATCATGTACTGGTTACTCCACTGCACACCTCGGATCACTTCCTCCTCACTCTTAACCTCAACATGGTTCCTGACACAACACATACCCCTCCACATGTCATCTTTCGATGTAACCTATGCTCACTCTCACCCTCCCGGCTATCTGCTATGGTTTCATCTTCTCTTCCTTGCCCTAAAACAGTTTGCATCTCTTGATACTTTGATACTAGCATACTCTTGATGCTACTGATACTTTCTGTTCCACTCTTACATCTTGTTTAGACACTGTCTGCCCCTTGTCTTCCAGGTCAGCCCGTACCACCCCTTCTGCTCCTTGGCTGTCTGATGTTCTCTGTGAACATCATTCTAAGCTCAGGGCTGCTGAAAGGATGTGGTGCAAATGAAAAAAATCCTACTGACCTTTGTAAGGGAAACAGGTCAATTTAGCTCAAAGGGAATCATTTATGATTTTATAGGGAATTTGAAAAGAATCACTGTTTTACAGCTGATCACTGAGTCGGCCAGTGATTCACTGAACGAGCCGTATAACATCAACTCTGCACTGGATATTAAAATCCAAAATATAGTGAAAACACTATTAAATAACAGTAACAAGACTGGCAGTTTAAGACATTAACTTGTAAGCTCAAAACACAAGATACTTCTCTTTTCAATAAGACTTTATTGGATAAATCTACATCTAAACTAATTAACACATAATCACACGCACTCACACATTCATAGACGTTGCAGGAAGAGAGAAAGTGAGGAAAGGATGAGTTTAAGAGAATGTGAAATCCCAAGTTTATAGCAATATGTGCAATTGCATATACCTGAACAACCATCAACCACTTAATTAACTCTTGTATGGAGTTTCTCAATGAGGCTAAAATTTATATTAAATGCACCAGTTCAGCTAGAATCTGGAGGTTACTTGCGTTGCCTTTGTGTTAAGGGATTTCCTTTTGTTGTCTTCATTGCAGGAAAGGGGGTTTCCCAAGGTTGCTGATTGGCTGAAGTTCAGCAGTCGTTGAATTGACGCCTTGGGCGTTGGCTGACAAATGGTTTCGGAGTCAGTTGCTGGTTGAAGTTTGAAGCGGGTGCAGTTGGAGCTGGACTTTACGGCAAACTTAACTTAGAACACGAAACTCTCAACGGAAAGAAAATAAATTAAAGTAAATAATAAAAGGATGTAACGAGACTAGGTGGTTTTTCTTCTCATCATGGTTAAGTAGCAGCTGGCATGTAAGCCAGAGTACACTCAAAGAGCGCTAAAAAGCAGTGGTAAAAAGCCAACAAGGCAAAACAACTAGAAGTATATCCGACACAAAATATATACAACACAATAAATCAGTGCAAATCATTTTAATAAAGTTCAAATAGTTTTCAGTTTACACGTCTGTTAGGCTACATTTATACTAGTGCGTGTTCGTTTCAAAACGCATAGCTCAGACAGATCATCATTTCTGTTCATTTATTCTAGGTTGTTAAAGACTTCAAGAAATTGAAAATCTTTATCCACTTTCATAAGTGGGTGTTTTATTTGCTTTCACCATATATTTTCTTGTTATTAAATTCTGGTGTAGTATGTCTAATTATTTGAATGCATAAAAACTTAATTTATTTAAATTTATTCTTAAAATTGTCACGGTCCTGCTGGAGCCAGGGAAAAGTGGGGACCAGGAGTTTCTTCAAACATAGACATTTATTTGGACACAGGAACACAGGAAGGCAGGACACCAAACGACAATTAGACAATTAACAACCGACGTGGAGACAGGGAAACACAGGGCTTATAAACATAAGGAAATCAAACAAGGAGAACTGAAACAAGTGGGGAACAAATCAAACACGGCTGGAGACTAAAGAACTCATTGGAGGTTGTTAATCAATTGTTACAGTAGTTTGATTTACATCGGCGCATGCGCTTTGCTGAGACTGTTGCTACTGCGTGTTTTGAGCTTGAGCTCCGTCGAGTTAATTCCTTATCGTCTATTTTCTATCTTAAGATCAGTTTTATACACTATCATTTTCGTTTCTATAACGTGTGATTATATCCCCTATAGCATTCTACAAAAAAAGCAATCAGAGTGCCTTGTTATCACTAGTCTTATTTTGATTTCCCGAGTCTGCTATTAGCTTATAGCCAGTTAGCGTCGCCAGCGTGGTTGCTGCTAATCTCGCTTACATTGCTAATACTCTATTACACACATTACCATTGTTTCACTGTTACTTGCTTAAATGGCGGAATTGTGTCTACCTCTGAGTGCAGGTGAGGACACGTTCGAGCTACATTCGGTGCAGCTGGAGCTGGAGGCCGTGGAGAAGCAGATCCGCGACCTGGTGGAGAAGCAGGCCCAGCTGAGAGAGCAGAGAGCCGCGCTGGAAACATCCCGGGCTGATGCTCACAAGTCCGGGGTAAGTATACAGCGCGCTGCTAAAACTCCGACCACCTCTACTCCGTGTGTTTCTCTGCACAGGCCCTGTGCACCCAGGACGCGATCTTCCCAGGTGTCCTTCACTCTGGCGCCGGGACACCACGGACCCTGGGTGCACCAGCAGCGGAAGACGCGAGCCAGGCCCCGGGTGATGACCTCTCCCCCTTCGCCGCCTCCAGTCTTCGAGATCTCCACCCGGAACCACTTCGCTCCCCTCCGCGAGACGGAACGCGACGCTGTGATCATCGGACACTCCATCGTCCGGCATGTCAGTGCTACGTTAGCTGAAGGTAAAGTGCACACTCACTGTTTCCCTGGTGCTCGTGTTCTCGATGTTTCTGCGCAGATACCCGTGATCCTGAAGGGCGACGAGAGCGTCGGCGCTGTCGTGCTGCTCGCGGGGGTTAACGACACCAAGCTGCGGCAGACGGAGACACTGAAGAGGGACTTCAGGAGCCTGATCGAGACGGTACGCAGCACATCGCCCACGACGACGATCATCGTGTCAGGACCGCTTCCTTGGGCTCCTAAACATTAGATCACTCGCACCCAAAGCAGTTATTGTAAATGAAATGATCACAGATAATAGTTTGACTGAAACCTGGCTTAAACCAAATTAATATTTTGGTCTAAATGAGTCTACTCCACCAAGCTACTGTTATAAACATGAACCCCGTCAGACTGGTCGTGGCGGTGGTGTCGCTACAATATATAGTGATATTCTCAATGTTACTCAGAAAACAGGATACAGGTTTAACTCATTTGAAATACTTCTACTTAATGTTACACTGTCAGATATGCAAAAGAAATCTCTCCTATCTCTTGCTCTGGCTACTGTGTATAGACCGCCAGGGCATCAGTGCTTTACAACTATAGGACAGGAAGAACTAAATAAATTTATCACTGCATCTAAACCAACAACATGTTTATTAGATCCTGTACCCACTAAACTACTGAAAGAGTTGTTACCTGTAGCAGAAGAACCGCTTCTCAATATTATTAACTCATCATTATCTTTAGGTCACGTCCCAAAACCATTCAAGCTGGCGGTTATTAAGCCTCTTATTAAGAAACCACAACTAGATTCTAGTGAACTGGCAAATTACAGACTCATTTCAAATCTGCCGTTTATGTCTAAAATTTTAGAAAAAGTTGTGTCTGCTCAATTGTGCTTCTTCTTGCAAAAAATTATCTCTATGAAGAATTTCAGTCAGGTTTCAGGCCTCACCATAGCACAGAAACTGCACTTGTTAAAATTACAAATGACTTGCTTCTTGCGTCAAACCAAGGCTGCACCTCATTGCTAGTTTTACTTGATCTTAGTGCTGCGTTCGACACTATAGATCATGACATACTCATAGATCGATTACAAAAATATACGGGTATTCAAGGGCAGGCTTTAAGATGGTTTAGATCCTACCTATCCGATCGCTACCACTTTGTTTTTTTAAACGGGGAGCCATCTCAACTATCACCAGTAAAGTATGGAGTACCACAAGGATCTGTCCTAGGTCCTCTGCTATTTTCAATATACATGTTTCCCCTTGGTGATATTATTAGAAAATACGGGATTAGTTTTCATTGTTATGCTGATGATACTCAACTATATATCTCAACAAGACCAGATGAAACTTCTGAACTATCTAAGCTAATAGATTGTGTTAAAAATGTAAAAGATTGGATGACCAATAATTTCCTCCTATTAAATTCAGATAAGACCGAGATATTACTTATTGGACCAAAAAACAGTACTCAGAATCTCTTGGATTACAATTTGCAACTAGACGGATGTACTGTTACTTCCTCTACAGTCAAAAATCTGGGTGTTATATTAGACAGCAACTTGTCCTTTGAAAATCATATTTCCCATGTTACAAAAACAGCATTCTTCCATCTTAGAAACATTGCCAAGCTTCGAAACATGCTACCTGTTTCAGATGCAGAAAAGCTAGTTCATGCATTCATGACCTCTAGACTGGACTATTGTAATGCACTGTTAGGTGGTTGTCCGGCATCTTCAATAAACAAGCTACAGATAGTCCAAAATGCAGCGGCTAGAGTCCTTACCAGGTCAAGAAAATATGATCATATTACCCCAATTTTACGGTCTCTGCACTGGCTACCTATTAAGTTCCGGATCAATTACAAAATATTATTACTTGCCTATAAGGCACTAAATGGTTTATCATTTAAATTAGAGGTGGTCTTTGGCTGGGGTTCAGGGGAAGCGGACTCTTGGGAGCACCTTCATGGCGCAGGCACTGGGGGGCGCTCTGGCAGCGCGGTGCTGGACGGGACCAGCAGAGACTCTTGGGAGCGCCTTCGTGGCGCAGGCACTGGGGGGCGCTCTGGAAGCACGGTGCTGGACGGGACCAGCGGAGGCACTGGACGGGACCAGCGGAGGCACTGGAGGCCACTTAAGAGGGGCAGGCACTGGCGGGCACCTGCGAGGGGCAGGCACTGGTGGGCTTGCCACACTCTCTGCCGGCGGGCTTGCCTGGACCGCGAACGGTGGCGTGAATTTCCCCGCTGACGGCGGGCTAGGGAGAGCCGCGGACGGCGGCTGGTGAGATTGAGCCGCGGACGGCGGCGGGCTTGCGTGGGCCGCGAACGGCGGCTGGTGAGAGGGAGCTGCGGACGGTGGCAGCTTCCGTGGGCCGCGAACGGCGGCGGGCTTGCGTTGGCCGCGCACGGAGGAGTCAATTTCCCCGCGAACGGCGGGCTTTCGTGGGCTGCGAACAGCGGCGGGCTTGCGTTGGCCGCGCACGGCGGCTGGTGAGAGGGAGCCGCAGACGGCGGCGGGCTTACATGAGTTGCGGATGGCGGCTGGTGAGGGGGGGCCGCGGACGGCGGGCTAGTTCCGGCTCGGGCTCGGACGCTTCCCAGACAACGGTAAATAGCCTCTCTCCAACACAGTCCCGTGGTGTCTGGGAGCTCCATGGGATGGTGGAGATTGGCTCCGAGCCGGAAAAGGTGGAGGATGCCCGCGTCTTCCAGCAGCATTCCCCTCGCGAGCTGACAGGACTCGGCCGCATACTCATAGAATGGGAGATCCCGTTGGGCAAGGGCGAAGAAGGGCGGGAAACAAAAAACAGGAACAACAAAAAACTGACAAAACATAGGAAAACAAAAACGGGGAAAAAACGGAAGAAAAACGGGGAAAAAACGGAAGAGGTTACGTTTTTTTTGGGTCGGTTGTTCTGTCACTGTCCTGCTGGAGCCAGGGAAAAGCGGGGACCAGGAGTTTCTTCAAACATAGACTTTTATTTGGACACAGGAGCACAGGAAGGCAGGACACCAAACGACAATTAGACAATTAACAACTGACGTGGAGACAGGGAAACACAGGGCTTATAAACATAAGGAAATCAAACGAGGAGAACTGAAACAAGTGGGGAACAAAATCAAACATGGCTGGAGACTAAAGAACTCATAATGACAGGAACAGGAACAAACCAAATATAGGCACGAGAGGAGGGGAAACACAAGACACGACTGACAAAAATAGCCTTATGAAATGTTTTATTCTTCCTCAGAAATTGTGTGTTCTGGTTTTCAAATGAAGGCATAAAACATTTCATTTATCTTTACATTATTGAAAATCAAAGTTTACTTATTTATTTTGGCAAACAAAGGGGGTTTACTATTAAAATTAAAACATAGAAGAAATGTTGTGTGATCATTACTTAAAAAAAATAAAGTTTTAATAAGTTTAATAGTAGCCTAGTACTAACAGCATGTACATTCTGCTGAACAATAGTAATGTATTTCTGCCACAGTGTCTTCCAAGTTAACCCAAACTTTTATTTTGACGGGTTGCCATGAATACCTTTACAGTTCTGTGTGTATATGATATGACACTAGTTTTACTCAAATCAAACGGTAAAATGCTAATGAATTGACTCTCAGAGCAGTTCTGGAGATGTTGTTCATGTGTTTATGTCCTCATTTAGTGAGACGGCAGATGATGAAATCACCGCGAGTGATACCCAGCCCTACTTATGACATCTTGTTGTCTTATCCCTTTTATGGAATTCTGGCTCCTCATGTTTCGATGTTCTGATCGAAACTTAAATTGTCTGGTTCGCTCTGATATCCTACACCTTAATGTGTATCCTCTCTTCCTTCTCTGCTAATGTCTCCACTGCTAAAAGGACATACCATCATAAAAAAATTAACAATTCGTCTAACATTCGCATGCTCTTTAAAACATTTTCCTCCCTTCTTTGTCCTCCTCCTCCCCCTTCATCTACTCTAACAGCTAACAACATTGCCACGTTCTTCATTAATAAAATGAAAACCATCAGTGCACAGTTTTCCACACTAATCTGTCAAGCACATCTTACCAGCAAACATATGCTCGTTCACATCCTTCTACTCACTCTCTGAGGCGGAAGTCTCCAAACTCATCCTTTCTAATCATCCTACTACTTGCCCGCTTGATCCTATTCCATCTCATCTCCTTCAAGCCATTTCTCCTGCAGTTGTACCTGCACTACCTCTAGAAAGTCCATAATTTTAAAAAACGTCCATTTGGATATATGTTTGTCGGTTCGTGGACGCAGGTTCGTGGGACCTGCGCGCCGACCCCCCAGAATTTTTGCCGGACTCGCCGCTGGCGTCTGCCGGACCGCACCGGACGGTGGGACGACCCTGACATGTCCGGGAGCCCCTGGCCCCCCCAGGGGCCAAACGGGGGCCGAAAGAATTTTGGGGCCTCAAACTGCAGTTCTGCCCTTCTCCACAGTGTGGCGCATAGCTGTCCCAACTTAGGTTTACAACAGTGGCCTTCACCCAAATGGGGGGTGGACACTTTTTTGGTCCCACGAACACACTATTTGTCCATTTGACCATTATAGTCACGGAACGACCACGGGACCCTTGCGGACCACCGCCCCGACCCCAGGCCCCACCCCCCCAGGTCCACGAAACCACTATTTGTCCATTTGACCATTATAGTGACGGAAAGACCACGGGACCCCTGCGGACCGCCCCCACCCCCTGGTCCACGAAACCACTATTTGTCCATTTGACCATTATAGTCACGGGCGACCACGGGACCCTTGCGGACCACCGCCCCGACCCCAGGCCCCACCCCCCCAGGTCCACGAAACCACTATTTGTCCATTTGACCATTATAGTGACGGAAAGACCACGGGACCCCTGCGGACCGGCCCCCCACCCCCCCTGGTCCACGAAACCACTATTTGTCCACTTGACCATTATAGTCACGGAACGACCACGGGACCCTTGCGGACCACCGCCCGACCCCAGACCCCACCCCCAGGACCACGAAACCACTATTTGTCCATTTGACCATTATAGTGACGGAAAGACCCCAGGACCCCTGCGGACCATACCCTCCCACCCCCCCAGGTCCACGAAACCACTATTTGTCCATTTGACCATTATAGTCACGGAACGACCACGGGACCCCTGCGGACCACCGACCCGACCCCATGCCCCACCCCCCCAGGTCCACGAAACCACTATTTGTCCATTTGACCATTACAGTGACGGAAAGACCCCAGGACCCCTGTGGACCAGCCCCCACCCCCAGGTCCACGAAACCACTATTTGTCCATTTGACCATTATAGAGAGGAAAGACCCCAGGACCCCTGTGGACCAGCTCCGCACCCCCATGTCCACAAAACCACTATTCATTTAAAAATACATGTCCACTTGCAATTATTAAATAGCCATTCAATTGAATACATTGCAAGTGGGATATGTGTCCACTCGCACTTTATTAAATAGCCATTCAATTGAATACATTGCAAGTGGGATTTGTGTCCACTTGCACTTTATTAAATAGCCATTCAATTGAATACATTGCAAGTGGGATATGTGTCCACTGCACTTTATTAAATAGCCATTCAATTGAATACATTGCAAGTGGGATATGTGTCCACTTGCACTTTATTAAACAGGCATTCAATTGAATACATTGCAAGAGGGATATGTGTCCACCTGCACTTTATTAAACAGCCATTCAATTGAATACATTGCAAGTGGAATATGTGTCCACTTGCAGTTTATTGTATGGTTCGGTTTAATAGGTTGGTGGACAATCATCCCACTAACCTACTATAGCCATTCAATTGAATACATTGCAAGTGGGATATGTGTCCACTGCACTTTATTAAATAGCCATTCAATTGAATACATTGCAAGTGGGATATGTGTCCACTGCACTTTATTAAATAGCCATTCAATTGAATACATTGCAAGTGGGATATGTGTCCACTTGCACTTTATTAAACAGACATTCAATTGAATACATTGCAAGTGGGATATGTGTCCACTTGCACTTTATTAAACAGCCATTCAATTGAATACTTTGCAAGTGGGATATGTGTCCACTTGCAGTTTATTGTATGGTTCCAGTTTAATAGGTTGGTGGACAATCATCCCACTAACCTACTATAGCCATTCAATTGAATACATTGCAAGTGGGATATGTGTCCACTCGCACTTTATTAAATAGCCATTCAATTGAATACATTGCAAGTGGGATATGTGTCCACTTGCACTTCATTAAACAGATATTCAATTGAATACATTGCAAGTGGGATATGTGTCCACTTGCAGTTTATTGTATGGTTCCGGTTTAATAGGTTGGTGGACAATCATCCCACTAACCTACTATAGCCATTCAATTGAATACATTGCAAGTGGGATATGTGTCCACTCGCACTTTATTAAATAGCCATTCGATTGAATACACTGCAAGTGGGATATGTGTCCACTTGCAGTTTATTGTATGGTTCCGGGTTAATAGGCTGGTGTCATTTTCATGCCATAATACTGTAAAATTTGCATAAAAATGAATGTCCACGGAAGCATTATGTAGGGCCCGCTGAATAAATTAGAAATGGACATTTCTTCATGTGAAAACATCCATTTCCAATTTATTCAGCGGGCCCTACATAATGCTTCCGTGGACACTTAAATTTGTGCAATATTGTTGGCGAAAACACCTCTACTGTACTCGGCACGCTCAGTGGAACCCATTCATGTCATTTTCTTTCCATAATACTGTATAATTTGCATTAAAATGGTTGTTTCTTATGTTGGAATTTGGAGTTGGATTTTGGTGAACTTCACCACATATGGTGCATGACCACCTGTAACTTATTTGACGGTGCCTCCATAGAGGTTCCGTGGACGATATAGTAAAAGGTCATATTTCATAACTGCAATGATATAACTGTGTAATACCTACATTTTAGTGCCCAGGGAACATCACCCAGCAGCCCCATGTACATTAGAGCACAAAAATGTCTTATTCTGCATAATGAATGTCACGGAAGCATTATGTAGGGCCCGCTGAATAAATTGGAAATGGACATTTCTTCATGCGAAAACGTCCATTTCCAATTTATTCAGCGGGCCCTACATAATGCTTCCGTGGACACCTAAATTTGGGCAATATTGTTGGTGAAAACACCTCTACTGTACTCAGCACGCTCAGTGGAACCCATTCATGTCATTTTCATGCCATAATACTGTAAAATTTGCATAAAATGAATGTCACGGAAGCATTATGTAGGGCCGCTGAATAAATTGAAATGGACATTTCTTCATGCGAAAACGTCCATTTCCAATTTATTCAGCGGCCCTACATAATGCTTCCGTGACACTTAAATTTGTGCAATATTGTTGGTGAAAACACCTCTACTGTACTCAGCACGCTCAGTGGAACCCATTCATGTCATTTTCATGCCATGATACTGTAAAATTTGCATAAAATGAATGTCACGGAAGCATTATGTAGGGCCCGCTGAATAAATTGGAAATGGACATTTCTTCATGTGAAAACGTCCATTTCCAATTTATTCAGCGGCCCTACATAATGCTTCCGTGACACTAAATTTGTGCAATATTGTTGGTGAAAACACCTCTACTGTACAAAACACGCTCAGTGGAACCCATTCATGTCATTTTCATGCCATAATACTGTAAAATTTGCATAAAAATGGTTGTTTCTTATGTTGGAATTTGGAGTTGGATTTTTTTGTGAACTTCACCACATATGGTGCATGACCACCTGTAACTTATTTGACGGTGCCTCCGTAGGTGTTCCGTGGACAATATAGTAAAAAGTCATATTTCATAACTGCAATGATATAACTGAGTAATACCTACAGTTTAGTGCCCAGGGAACATCACCCAGCAGCCCCATGTACATTAGAGCACATAAAATGTCTTATTTTGCATAAAATGAATGTCACGGAACCATTATGTAGGGCCCACTGAATAAATTGGAAATGGACATTTCCAATTTATTCAGCGGCCCTACATAATGCTTCCGTGAACACTTAAATTTGGGCAATATTGTTGGTGAAAACACCTCTACTGTACTCAGCACGCTCAGTGGAACCCATTCATGTCATTTTCATGCCATAATACTGTAAAATTTGCATAAAAATGAATGTCCACGGAAGCACTATGTAGGGCCCGCTGAATAAATTGAAATGGACATTTCTTCATGTGAAAACGTCCATTTCCAATTTATTCAGCGGCCCTACATAATGCTTCCGTGGACACTTAAATTTGTGCAATATTGTTGGTGAAAACACCTCTACTGTACTCAGCACGCTCAGTGGAACCCATTCATGTCATTTTCATGCCATGATACTGTAAAATTTGCATAAAAATGAATGTCCACGGAAGCATTATGTAGGGCCCGCTGAATAAATTGGAAATGGACATTTCTTCATGTGAAAACGTCCAAAATGTCTTATTTTCATAAAAATGAATGTCCACGGAAGCATTATGTAGGGCCCGCTGAATAAATTGGAAATAGACATTTCTTTATATTAAAATGTCCATTTCAATTTATTCAGCGGCCCTACATAATGCTTCCGTGGACACCTAAATTTGTGCAATATTGTTGGTGAAAACACCTCTACTGTACTCAGCACGCTCAGTGGAACCCATTCATGTCATTTTCATGCCATAATACTGTAAAATTTGCATAAAAATGAATGTCCACGGAAGCATTATGTAGGGCCCGCTGAATAAATTGGAAATGGACATTTCTTCATGTGAAAACGTCCATTTCCAATTTATTCAGCGGGCCCTACATAATGCTTCCGTGGACACTTAAATTTGTGCAATATTGTTGGTGAAAACACCTCTACTGTACTCAGCACGCTCAGTGGAACCCATTCATGTCATTTTCATGCCATAATACTGTATAATTTGCATTAAAATGGTTGTTTCTTATGTTGGAATTTGGAGTTGGATTTTGGTGAACTTCACCACATATGGTGCATGACCACCTGTAACTTATTTGACGGTGCCTCCGTAGGTGTTCCGTGGACGATATAGTAAAAAGTCATATTTCATAACTGCAATGATATAACTGAGTAATACCTACAGTTTAGTGCCCAGGGAACATCACCCAGCAGCCCCATGTACATTAGAGTACATAAAATGTCTTATTTTGCATAAAAATGAATGTCCACGGAAGCATTATGTAGGGCCCGCTGAATAAATTGAAATGGACATTTCTTCATGCAAAACGTCCATTTCCAATTTATTCAGCGCACCCTACATAATGCTTCGTGGACACCTAAATGCAATATTGTTGGTGAAAACACCTCTACTGTACTCAGCACGCTCAGTGGAACCCATTCATGTCATTTTCATGCCATAATACTGTAAAATTTGCATAAAATGAATGTCCACGGAAGCACTATGTAGGGCCGCTGAATAAATTGAAATGGACATTTCTTCATGCGAAAACGTCCATTTCAATTTATTCAGCGCCCTACATAATGCTTCCGTGGACACCTAAATTTGTGCAATATTGTTGGTGAAAACACCTCTACTGTACTCAGCACGCTCATTGGAACCCATTCATGTCATTTTCATGCCATAATACTGTAAAATTTGCATAATGAATGTCACGGAAGCACTATGTAGGGCCGCTGAATAAATTGAAATGGACATTTCTTCATGTGAAAACGCCCATTTCCAATTTATTCAGCGGCCCTACATAATGCTTCCGTGGACACCTAAATTTGTGCAATATTGTTGGTGAAAACACCTCTACTGTACTCAGCACGCTCAGTGGAACCCATTCATGTCATTTTCATGCCATAATACTGTAAAATTTGCATAAAAATGGTTGTTTCTTATGTTGGAATTTGGAGTTGGATTTTGGTGAAATTCACCACATATGGTGCATGACCACCTGTAACTTATTTGACAGTGCCTCCGTAGGTATTCCGTGACGATATAGTAAAAGCCATATTTCATAACTGCAATGATATAACTGAGTAATACCTACAGTTTAGTGCCCAGGAACATCACCCAGCAGCCCCATGTACATTAGAGCACATAAAATGTCTTATTTTCATAAAAATGAATGTCCACGGAAGCATTATGTAGGGCCCGCTGAATAAATTGGAAATAGACATTTCTTTATATTAAAATGTCCATTTCAATTTATTCAGCGGGCCTTACATAATGCTTCCGTGGACACCTAAATTTGTGCAATATTGTTGGTGAAAACACCTCTACTGTACTCAGCACGCTCAGTGGAACCCATTCATGTCATTTTCATGCCATAATACTGTAAAATTTGCATAATGAATGTCACGGAAGCATTATGTAGGGCCGCTGAATAAATTGAAATGGACATTTCTTCATGTGAAAACGTCCATTTCCAATTTATTCAGCGGCCCTACATAATGCTTCCGTGACACTTAAATTTGTGAAATATTGTTGGTGAAAACACCTCTACTGTACTCAGCACGCTCAGTGGAACCCATTCATGTCATTTTCATGCCATAATACTGTATAATTTGCATTAAAATGGTTGTTTCTTATGTTGGAATTTGAGTTGGATTTTGGTGAACTTCACCACATATGGTGCATGACCACCTGTAACTTATTTGACGGTGCCTCCGTAGGTATTCCGTGACGATATAGTAAAAAGCCATATTTCATAACTGCAATGATATAACTGAGTAATACCTACAGTTTAGTGCCCAGGAACATCACCCAGCAGCCCCATGTACATTAGAGTACATAAAATGTCTTATTTTCATAAAATGAATGTCACGGAAGCATTATGTAGGGCCCGCTGAATAAATTGGAAATAGACATTTCTTCATATTAAAATGTCCATTTCAATTTATTCAGCGGCCCTACATAATGCTTCCGTGGACACCTAAATTTGTGCAATATTGTTGGTGAAAACACCTCTACTGTACTCAGCACGCTCAGTGGAACCCATTCATGTCATTTTCATGCCATAATACTGTAAAATTTGCATAATGAATGTCACGGAAGCATTATAGGGCCGCTGAATAAATTGGAAATGGACATTTCTTCATGTGAAAACGTCCATTTCCAATTTATTCAGCGGCCCTACATAATGCTTCCGTGACACCTAAATTTGTGCAATATTGTTGGTGAAAATACCTCTACTGTACTCAGCACGCTCTGTGGAACTGTGGAACCCATTCATGTCATTTTCATGCCATAATACTGTATAATTTGCATTAAAATTGTTGTTTTTATGTTGGAATTTGAGTTGGATTTTGGTGAACTTCACCACATATGGTGCATGACCACCTGTAACTTATTTGACGGTGCCTCCGTAGGTGTTCCGTGGACGATATAGTAAAAAGTCATATTTCATAACTGCAATGATATAACTGAGTAATACCTACAGTTTAGTGCCCAGGAACATCACCCAGCAGCCCCATGTACATTAGAGCATATAAAATGTCTTATTTTGCATAAAATGAATGTCACGGAAGCATTATGTAGGGCCGCTGAATAAATTGGAAATAGACATTTCTTTATATTAAAATGTCCATTTCAATTTATTCAGCGGCCCTACATAATGCTTCCGTGGACACCTAAATTTGTGCAATATTGTTGGTGAAAACACCTCTACTGTACTCAGCACGCTCAGTGGAACCCATTCATGTCATTTTCATGCCATAATACTGTAAAATTTGCATAAAATGAATGTCACGGAAGCATTATAGGGCCGCTGAATAAATTGGAAATGGACATTTCTTCATGTGAAAACGTCCATTTCCAATTTATTCAGCGGGCCCTACATAATGCTTCCGTGGACACTTAAATTTGTGCAATATTGTTGGCGAAAACACCTCTACTGTACTCAGCACGCTCTGTGGAACCCATTCATGTCATTTTCATGCCATAATACTGTATAATTTGCATTAAAATGGTTGTTTCTTATGTTGGAATTTGGAGTTGGATTTTTGAACTTCACCACATATGGTGCATGACCACCTGTAACTTATTTGACGGTGCCTCCGTAGGTGTTCCGTGGACGATATAGTAAAAAGTCATATTTCATAACTGCAATGATATAACTGAGTAATACCTACAGTTTAGTGCCCAGGGAACATCACCCAGCAGCCCCATGTACATTAGAGTACATAAAATGTCTTATTTTGCATAATGAATGTTCACGGAAGCATTATGTAGGGCCGCTGAATAAATTGAAATGGACATTTCTTCATGCGAAAACGTCCATTTCCAATTTATTCAGCGCACCCTACATAATGCTTCCGTGGACACCCAAATTTGTGCAATATTGTTGGTGAAAACACCTCTACTGTACTCAGCACGCCTGTGGAACCCATTCATGTCATTTTCATGCCATAATACTGTAAAATTTGCATAAAATGAATGTCACGGAAGCACTATGTAGGGCCGCTGAATAAATTGAAATGGACATTTCTTCATGCGAAAACGTCCATTTCCAATTTATTCAGCGCACCCTACATAATGCTTCCGTGGACACCCAAATTTGTGCAATATTGTTGGTGAAAACACCTCTACTGTACTCAGCACGCTCAGTGGAACCCATTCATGTCATTTTCATGCCATAATACTGTAAAATTTGCATAAAAATGAATGTCCACGGAAGCACTATGTAGGGCCCGCTGAATAAATTGGAAATGGACATTTCTTCATGTGAAAACGTCCATTTCCAATTTATTCAGCGCCCTACATAATGCTTCCGTGACACCTAAATTTGTGCAATATTGTTGGTGAAAACACCTCTACTGTACTCAGCACGCTCAGTGGAACCCATTCATGTCATTTTCATGCCATAATACTGTAAAATTTGCATAAAATGAATGTCACGGAAGCATTATGTAGGGCCCGCTGAATAAATTGAAAATAGACATTTCTTCATGCGAAAACGCCCATTTCCAATTTATTCAGCGCCCTACATAATGCTTCCGTGACACCTAAATTTGTGCAATATTGTTGGTGAAAACACCTCTACTGTACTCAGCACGCTCAGTGGAACCCATTCATGTCATTTTCATGCCATAATACTGTAAAATTTGCATAAAATGAATGTTCACGGAAGCATTATGTAGGGCCGCTGAATAAATTGGAAATGGACATTTCTTCATGTGAAAACGTCCATTTCCAATTTATTCAGCGGCCCTACATAATGCTTCCGTGGACACCTAAATTTGTGCAATATTGTTGGTGAAAACACCTCTACTGTACTCAGCACGCTCTGTGGAACCCATTCATGTCATTTTCATGCCATAATACTGTATAATTTGCATTAAAATGGTTGTTTCTTATGTTGGAATTTGAGTTGGATTTTTGAACTTCACCACATATGGTGCATGACCACCTGTAACTTATTTGACGGTGCCTCCGTAGGTGTTCCGTGGACGATATAGTAAAAAGTCATATTTCATAACTGCAATGATATAACTGAGTAATACCTACAGTTTAGTGCCCAGGAACATCACCCAGCAGCCCCATGTACATTAGAGTACATAAAATGTCTTATTTTGCATAATGAATGTTCACGGAAGCATTATGTAGGGCCGCTGAATAAATTGAAATGGACATTTCTTCATGCGAAAACGCCCATTTCCAATTTATTCAGCGCACCCTACATAATGCTTCCGTGGACACCCAAATTTGTGCAATATTGTTGGTGAAAACACCTCTACTGTACTCAGCACGCTCAGTGGAACCCATTCATGTCATTTTCATGCCATAATACTGTAAAATTTGCATAAAATGAATGTCACGGAAGCATTATGTAGGGCCGCTGAATAAATTGAAAATAGACATTTCTTCATGCGAAAACGCCCATTTCAATTTATTCAGCGCACCCTACATAATGCTTCCGTGACACCTAAATTTGTGCAATATTGTTGGTGAAAACACCTCTACTGTACTCAGCACGCTCAGTGGAACCCATTCATGTCATTTTCATGCCATAATACTGTAAAATTTGCATAAAATGAATGTCCACGGAAGCATTATGTAGGGCCGCTGAATAAATTGGAAATAGACATTTCTTCATGCGAAAACGTCCATTTCCAATTTATTCAGCGCCTACATAATGCTTCCGTGGACACCCAAATTTGTGCAATATTGTTGGTGAAAACACCTCTACTGTACTCAGCACGCTCAGTGGAACCCATTCATGTCATTTTCATGCCATAATACTGTAAAATTTGCATAAAATGAATGTCCACGGAAGCACTATGTAGGGCCCGCTGAATAAATTGAAAATAGACATTTCTTCATGCGAAAACGTCCATTTCCAATTTATTCAGCGCACCCTACATAATGCTTCCGTGGACACCTCAATTTGTGCAATATTGTTGGTGAAAACACCTCTACTGTACTCAGCACGCTCTTTGGAACCCATTCATGTCATTTTCATGCCATAATACTGTATAATTTGCCTAAAAATGATTGTTTCTGATGTTGGAATTTGGAGTTGGATTTTGGTGAACTTCACCACATATGGTGCATGACCACCTGTAACTTATTTGACGGTGCCTCCATAGAGGTTCCGTGGACGATATAGTAAAAAGTCACATTTCATAACTGCAATGATATAACTGTGTAATACCTAATGGGCCCGAATGAGGGGCCCACGACGGCGGGGCGTGCCGAGTCAAGTCGCGGCGACCTTCCGTCTCCAGACGGGCATGTCCCGCTTCCCATTTAAGCGTGTAACGGTTTGGTGGACACACGCTCCCTTTTTTGACCTTTTGACCCCTAAAGAAGGTCGTACGGTCACGGGACTTTTCCACCCGGTCGAGGGGGTCCCCCCGAGACAAAGGTTCCGATTTCGGCTCGATCGGACCCTCGCGAGCCGTGTCCACGAAACCGCTAGGCCGAACCCACTCAAATAAACTGAAAGTGGGACTTTTTTCAGAAGCTCCCAGGGGGCCCAAATTGCACACAGAGTTGTGTCAGGAGCCCCGGAGCGATGTGCCAACAGGGCCCGGACCTGGGACCCTGAAAAGTATTTTTCCTCATTTTTCATATATCTCTTTGTCTGCCATTGAATTCAATAGGAGAGACCCTGAAACAGGCTTGATTTTGGCAAGACACACGGCCGGACATAAAATGCTTAAGAAGCCGCCACTGCCCTCAAACTCGGGGCCCGAATGAGGGGCCCACGACGGCGGGCGTGCCGAGTTCGAGGTCGTGCGACCTTCCGCCTCCGTGACGGGGACGCCCCGCTTCCCATTTAAGCGTGTAACGGTTTGGTGGACGCGCGCTCCCTTTTTTGACCTTTTGACCCCTAAAGAAGGTCGTACAGTGACGAGACTTTTCCACCCGGTCGAGGGGGTACCCCCGAGACAAAGGTTCCGATTCGGCTCAATCGGACCCTCGCGAGCCGTGTCCACGAAACCGCTAGGCGAACCCACTCAAATAAACTGAAAGTGGGACTTTTCAGAAGCTCCCAGGGGCCCAAATTGCACACAGAGTTGTGTCAGGAGCCCCGGAGCGATGTGCCAACAGGGCCCGGACCTGGGACCCTGAAAAATATTTTTCCTCATTTTTCATATATCTCTTTGTCTGCCATTGAATTCAATAGGAGAGACCCTGAAACAGGCTTGATTTTGGCAAAACACACGGCCGGACATAAAATGCTTAAGAAGCCGCCACTGCCCTCAAACTCGGGGCCGAATGAGGGGCCCACGACGGCGGGGCGTGCCGAGTTTCGAGGTCGTGCGACCTTCCGTCTCCGTACGGGGGATGTCCCACTTCCCATTTAAGCGTGTAACGGTTTGGTGGACGTGCGCTCCCTTTTTTGACTTTTGACCCCTAAAGAAGGCCGTGACGGTGACGAGACTTTTCCACCCGGTCGAGGGGTCCCCAGAGACAAAGGTTCCAATTTCGACTCGATCGGACCCTTGCGAGCCGTGTCCACGAAACCGCTAGGCGAACCCATTCAAATAAATGGCAAGTGGGATTTTTCAGAAAAGACCCAGGGGCCCAAACTCGCACGGTGGCTCCTGGGGCCCCGAGCGAGCCGCTAAAAGCGTGGGGCCCTAGGGTGAGGCGTTTTTCCCGAGGTCCTATGGCTTTGTGGTTCGGGGCATAGCGAGGGCCCCTGAGGTGCCAGAATCTCAAATCTTGGGGCCCTATGACCTCCGTCTCCGTAAGGAGGACATCCCGCTTCCCATTTAAACGCGTAACGGTTTGGTGGACGCGCTCCCTTTTTGACCTTTTGATCCCTAACGAAGGTCGTGACGGTCACGGGACTTTTCCACCCGGTCGAGGGGTCGCCCGAGAGAAAGGTTCCGATTTTGGCTCGATTGGACCCTCGCGAGCCGTGTCCACAAAACTGCTAGGCCGAACCCATTCAAGTAAATGGCAATTGGGACTTTTCAGAACGTCCCAGGGGCCCGAAACTCGACACGGTGGCTCCTTGGGCCCCCGAGCGAGCCACCGGCGCGGGCCCTAGGCCCAGGGCAAAATCGAGCCTCCTGCACAAAATCTCTCTCTCTGCCCTCTTAGACTCTTATACACTCAGAGCCTTTCGTGTGATTTCAAGGTGCCAGACCAGTGATTTTTTCCCAAGGTCCCACGGCTCCGTGCTTCGGGGTGTGAAAGAGGGGCCCCTGAGTTGCGAGAATCTCGAATTTCTAGGCCTTACTACCCTCCGTCTCCGTAAGGAGGACATCCCGCTTCCCATTTAAGCGTGTAACGGTTTGATGGACGCGATCTCCTTTTGACCTTTTGACCCCTAAAGAAGGTCGACGGTCACGGGACTTTTCCACCCGGTCGAGGGGTCCCCGAGACAAAGGTTCCAGTTTCGCTCGATCGACCTCGCGAACCGTGTCCACGAAACCGCTAGGCCGAACCCTTTCAAATAAATGGCAGGTGGGATTTTTTTAGAAACGTCCCAGGGGTCCCAAACTTGACAGCGGGGTTCATGGGGCCCCCCTTTGCGCCCCACCGAGAGCTAGGGCCGATCGGAGCACCTTTGCGTCGGAGTTCACAAAACGGCCAGAGGGGGCGTCGGCGAGCTCCTGTGGGCGGGGGACGCCCGCACCCCGCCTCTGGACACTTTTGGACACGTTCCGTAAAAATAGTGGAAAATTGGACAAATAGTGGGTCCGTGGACCGGGGTCCTTAGGGGCAGAGGGGCCGATCCGCCCCCAATGTGGTGAAATGGACAAATAGTGGGTTCGTGGGACCGGGGGTCCGCCCATGCAACCAGTAGGACGATGGACAAATAGAGGCTCGCTGGGATGCGAAAACCCCCCCTAACCATTCATTTAATGGGAGCATGGACAAATAGTAGGGTTTTGGGATCGAATACCCTTTTACCCAGCAAAACTATGGCAAAAGGACACTTAAAGGGTTCGTGGGAGATGGGGTGGGTGGGGGGCCTCATCAGATGGTCAACATCACCCCCTATAGGTGACCAAACCCAGTTTAGTCCGGAATTCCCCCGGGAAATGGGGGGAAGTTGAAACGTCCCGTTGTCCAGTTAAATAATTGGCTAAGGGGATCCAAATCCACCCTACGATCCCTCCGAACCACTATTTGCCCAATGGCAGTTTATTTGCATGGGGTAATGTCTACGAACCTATTACATGTACTTCCTCACATCATTAACATCCCTTCACACTGGTGTTTTCCCCCCAGCATTTAGACAGGCTCGTATAACCCCACTACTCAACGCCCTGGGGTCAAAGCCCGCACCAGTGCGGTCTGTCTCCTATTTTCTCTATGACCGCGAAAAGAGCTAAAATTACTCTGTCAGTTTTGATTGTACAGATAAGAATAAGGCATCATTTGAAACTGCAAAGGGTCTACTCTTATTTGTGTATAGTCATCATAACAACAAAATAATGTGCTTTTGTAAAATAAAGAAAATAAACAGGATGCGTTCTCTGATGTCTCGGACTCTGTCACCGCTCTTCAAAGACACGTAAATAAAACAACATGAATCTCCGCGAATATTTGCCTCAAAGACGTGATAAATGTATGTATAGAAAGCTTGAAATGTCTACTTTTAAATGAAGTAAGTCACATCCAAAACAAATATTCTCTGTTAAAGTAATCCATATGAAACCAACACAATGTCCAGTTTTCCCATCTCAACTCATATCTAATGCGGTCACGCCCACGCGCTGATCGCGCTTACAGATTCTAAACATCCACATGAGACGCGCTCACATGTAAACGCCCACACCGCCTCCGTGTAAACAGATAAGTTCATCCCAGCTACTTTTTGTTTCTGGAAGAAGAGAAAATGCTAAGAGAAATAACCCTGAATTTACCTCAAAAGAAGAAAAACACAACACGATGTGTCTCAGTGTTCAGATCAGTATGTTCCATTATGTGTCCTTGATCTTCACTGTGTATATTTGTATTATACTGTATTGCAAAGAAAATACAAATAATAATAATAAAAATAATAAACCCACATTATTTTACTCTCCTCACACTCTTTCTTACCTTCCTCCATAAAGCTCTGACTCACCCTCCGATGCAGCGATCGACATCCGGTCGTCGGGAGGAGTATCATGGATACTGCTGGTATGCTCCTTGTAGAGGGCCCAGCACATTCCATTGGCATCTCAACTGGTTGCGGAGCGCAGGAGGATCCTTCGAGGGTTGGTTCCCTGGAGGGTTTGCCATCACTGTAACCCTCAGACCACCCATGCCAACGCCTGAAGTAGTCCTCGCCTGGCTACAGCCAGGACAAGAACCAGATCGAGGCAGAGGCAACAGAGCTCTGCCCCTTTGTCGAGGTAACGGAGCCTGGCCCACAACTCGCGTGCTTACTGCACAGACACGTGAGGCAGCGACCGTGAACATCACCAGGTAACGTCCGCATGCAGAAGCACACGGGTGACACGTTGCCTATAGCAAGACCCACATCGTCTTTACAAAGACGTAACGTCGAGTTTGCCAGATGCAACATCATCTTTAAAAAGACACACCCGTGAATGCTCTTTTAGGGAAACAGTTTTAGCATGGTGAAGCACACAGGGGAGACGATCGCCTGCAACACAAACAGGGGGTAGTGCAGCTTGATGCGTGCAACCCACTCGACACGGGAAACCACCACCGCTGAAGCGCCGTACCGCCAACACCAAGAGCTCCAAAGAGCACGCTGAACTCGTTCAGTCTTCTCTCAATAGAGTAGTCAGGGGCAAAACGATGTGATCGCTCGGCTCCGAAGCAAAAAGCTGAAAAATGCCCTGCACCTGCTGCCTACTTATACTCAAGCTGTGATCAGCGGCAGCTGGATGCAATCATCGCATGCCAATGTGCATTGGCTCGTTTAATAACACTCGAAGTGGATTGGTCTCTCTAAGCGAGATCCCAATTCGTCGGTCACCGACGTGACTCGGAGTGACCGACTGAAAGGGAACTATGGTTCTTTGGTAATTGTAATATTGTTTAGGTTTATCTTCTGATTGTGAAGCAGCATTAAACCTGCCCATGTGTCACGTACCTCTGTGTCTCCTCGCCTGTGTATGGTGACAGAATCTCTTCAACCACCACCAATGTTCAGCATTCACCTGGATGATGCGACAGCAGCCATATTGCTTCAGAATGCCCACCACACACCAGCTTAACTAATATTTTATTCAATAGTACAATAAAAGATTGTTTTCAAGAATAAAATCATGTTTCAGAGACATAAAAAAAAAATAATAATCTCAAGAAAGTGTATTTTTCCTTACCTCTCAGGAACAGTCAGGTAGGTGGTAGTATGTTTCCAATACATTCTTGTTCTCTCTCAACAATGCTCTAACATCACACACAGACGGCAACGCAATCTTGCTAAACTGTGTCCTATCTGCACCTCTTCTGCTGCACCTCTGTCATTTTCTGTGGGTCTCTGGAATTGTCAGTCAGCTGTCAACAAGCTTTATTCTGGCCATTGCTTTTCAGTCTACTCTTAGTATCTTGGGCTTGACTGAGACCTGAATTCGTCCAGCAGACTCTGCAACCCCTGCTGTTCTCTCTAGCAATTTCCCTTCCCATATGGAAAAGTTTTTATTAAAAACACCTGTGATTCTTATATGTTCCAACAGAATATCGTAAGGGACTTATATGCTTCAAAAACCACATATACAAAATGCATAATATTAATGTATTATCAATCATATATGTTATATATATCCTGCATATGATTAAAGCCTTATAGATTTTCATGATGTAAAAACATAGGGAAAGAATGCTAATTTAATATGAATGTACACCACATCTCTTGAGACATGTATAAAACATAGTGCAGTTACCCAGATTCCCTCTTTGAACTGTTGCCGTATGGTCGACAAAATTGTCTATTGTAATATTTACTTGTTCCATTTTTATTCTTTTATTATCTGTGTTTTTTCTTGTCACTGTCATTCTGTTGCACTGTGGAGCTTCTGTCACAAAAACAAATTCCTTGTATTTGTAAACATACCTGGCAATAAAACTCATTCTGATTCGGATTACCAATCAGTATAAGGCTGTACTTAAATCATGCCCTTGCTCTTATCTTGTCCTAAGTGGAGCCCTATGTCTAGTCAATCATAGTTATAATCTGTATACTGATTTTCAGCCTTAGATGAAACACAACATTTAAACTACACACACAAGCACACATTTTAATTACAATTTTTGTTTTCTACAAGATTCAGTTGCATATTTCACATATCAATATAGTTTTCCTTTCAAAGCCTACATCACCAGATTTAATTTTCATTTGAGACTATTTCTTTATCACAACTTTATCACAGTACTAAGTTTAGTATATACAAGAGTTCTATTTTTTTTAGCTACAAACATAAAACTTTCCAAAATGTCAAAGTAATTCTTATGAAAATCACATCAACAGAGTTCATGTCACACATACAGAAATGTCTTTCTGTCAATTATATTCCAGCCAATTTTTAACCCCTCAATTTTTACATTTTAGATCAGTGATCTAGAAACATATTTGACCCAACTTCATTCATTTACAATAATATGTCCTAATTTGTTCACAAACAACAGGACCAGACGTTTCACAATTAATGTTAAATACATGGTCTCATATACTTGCAAAGATTCTCATAGTCAGTATGTTGTATGTTGTGGACTCATCAAAATAAAGTGTTAGAAGATATTAAGCAGACAGTCTACTAATACTCTAATGATTTCTAGTTGACATGTAGTTACAAAGTTACTTACTATTAGTAGAGTGTCTAAAGTGGACTATTGAAATAAAGTGTTACCAATATTTTTACTGTACATCCTCGAACCAGCTTCTGCACTGTACAATTTCCAAATTTTCCAACTGCATAAAGGTGATGTTGGTCATCACTGACAGAGAAAGTATGAAACCTTGAAAATACTGCCATCTTTCAATATCACAACAGAGTTGTTCCCTTTCTTTGCTTTTGTGTATGTTTGGCTGTGAATGACCTCTCCATTGACAACTATTGTGTTATAGTACCTGCCAGTAGAGCTCCCGGGTACATCTAGCAATGCATTCATATCATTTTCAGACACCGGCCTAATCTTTGGCACTCCAAGTGCAGTCACCCTGTCATATTTAGCATAATTCCTTACAATATGTTTACTGGAGGTCATTACTGTGTTGAATGATTTAATTTGAGGTGAGACATCATTAGATGAGCAGGCCTTAACTATGCGTGACAATGCACGAGACCATGCTACCCTTTTGCAAAGCTGCTGAGGCACTGCATTACAGCTTTTTACTTGCTTGAGCATGTAGCCATTGTAGTTCTCAAACATGAAAGCAGACTGGAGGACCCAAATTCTCAACACTCTTGGTCAAATGCAGGAGTGAATGCACATTGTAGGTCATCTGGGCCCACATGCATAAAACTTCTCAGAAATGCTCTCAAGAATAGTCTTAAGCTTTGACTTAAGTGTAAAAAAATTCTTAGTAAAAAGTATGACTTTTCTAAGAGTAGGAGACTTTTATAAAGAAGTTAAAAGCAACTTTCAGTAAAGTCTAAGACTGATTCTTAAGTGTTGACTGAGGTGACACTTAAGTGTTGTGAACTAAGGACTACAATGATGTCAACACAAAATGACTGACCTCGACCTCTGAATAAGCCAATAGTGAGCCTGCTCATGTAAAGTCACAGCAGCACAACACCAGTCATTTAATGTAACTACAATAAAATAATTGAATTAAGACACTGAAATATTTTAATATTTTAATATTTTTTTTAAATGCTTTGCATTGTGCAAAATTATCACAAATTATTACTGATGCTTTGTTTTCTATTGGTACGTCTCCTCGTTTACTGTTGGAGCAATGATGTGAACATAAGTTCCATCAATGGCCCCAACAACTCCAGGAAAGCCCACAATCCTCATAAAACTGGCTTGTTTTTGCAATATTGTTTGGCGGTCAGTTGGAAATTCAATAAACTGCCATATGGAAGTGGCCAAAAGTGATGTCCGTCCTAGGAAATTTGGCATCTTCAACCTTAATAATAAAAAAAATAATGGTAACACTTTACAATAAGGTTCATTAGTTAACTACATTAGTTAACACGAACTAAGAATGAACAATACTTCTACAGCATTTATTAATCTTAGCTAATGTTAATTTCAGCATTTACTAATCCATTATTAAAATCACGAGTTGTGCTTCTTAACATTAGTTAATGCACTGTGAACTAACATGAACAACTCTATTTTTATTAACTAACATTAACAAAGATTAATAAATAGTGTAATAAATGTATTGTTCATTGTTTGTTCATGTTAGTTAATACATTAACTAATGTTAACAAATGACACCTTATTGTAAAGTGTTACCAAAATAATAATAAAAAATAAAAAATGTGCAAGATTTTGTAAGCATATTGCATAGTTGCTTAGTCAATTGTTTTATTTGTGATAATAATTCAATGAAACATGCCAAATTGTGTGGTTATAATTTTTAGCCATGCTGTCATACAAAGAAATTATGAACACATGCAAAAACAAGAGGACTAATGAAATATTAATGACTTATGTTGTAGTCAGTGTGCCAATGTTGCCAATTTAGTGATTTGTCACTAGATTTAGTGACTTCCTCACCCCTTTAGAGACTTTTTAAAAATTTTTTTAAAAAGCCTAGCAACAAAATCAATTTCTTGGACAAACCTTATCTACATTCCGATACTCTCCCATGACATCATAAAGGCGAGGTCACTGATCTATATAAATTAGATATAGACCAGTGAACTCACCTTTATATAGTCATCAAGCAATATTAAGTGACCAGTTTTAGCTACTTCCAATTGAAAGCAGTTGACAACACTGGTCAGTGTTGTATTTTAATGGTTTAAGTGAAATGTGGGGTCATAAAAAAATATATATATAATAATTAAAAAAAAACTCTCCACACATCACTTTTGGCCACTGTTGTGTTTGGTGGGGTTAGTGCCATAATATGCAAGACCTTGCTTACAGTGTCATCACCAGGGCTTTGCTGGATTTTTCCAATTTTCCAGCCAAAGAAAAATTTAATTACTTTCAATTTCTGCAGTTAGAGCATTGACTTGTTGTGAACTAAGGACTACAATGATGTTAACACAAAATGACTGACCTCGACCTCTGAATCAGCTAATAGTGAGCCTGCTCATGTAAAGTCACAGCAGCACAGAGTATGAGTGACCACAGGACTTCATATCAGCTTCAGAGTCATCATGTGGTTGACACATCCCACAAGGACATTGATAACGCCATGCAGCCAAAACAAGCTCTCCTCACGGAGACTATCCCGGCTGAGCCCTGCCCAACGAGCTCTTCACAGACAGATTGTGACGTACTACATCAGCTCCAAGACTCAGCACCCAAGAACGACTTTCTGGAAAACAGCCAGGGAAGCCAGGACAACATATCACAGCCACCGGAAACACCAGAGGCAGAGCCCCGATCACCAGACACATTATCCCTCTCTCCAGCATCTCCACTTCTAAGCTTCTCACAGAAAACGGAGGAACTGGTGTATGCTGGGACCAAACTCTCCCACTCTTTCGCTGCAAGCCCACCGATATCAACTAAAAAACAGCGGGCCCCCCAACCACCAAAGACTGCAGGCCCAGCTCTCCCTCCTCCTCCTGTGAGAGCTCTCCGACCGCTGCCACAACGCCAGGGCCCAAACCCTCCTCTACCGGCTGTAGGTGAACCAAAAACAACTGAAAACAGCTCTCAGTGATATGTGTCGGGTCCCCGCTATATTAGCAGCAACACTCACAAATGTTTACAGAACAAGCGGGAACCCAGTGTGCCTGTGGCTTTCTCTATCTCTGTTTCATCATGTGATAGAAAGTCTAAGGCCTTCTCAAGCCGTACGGCTGACCCATCTAATCTGCGGCCTGTAATGCAGCAATCTAAGACAAAATGTAATTCCATCAAATTAGAATTTTTAAACATTCACTCCCTAAAAAAATTAATAATTTCTGATCAATGATTTAACAACCACAAACAACCTGGATGTTATGTTTCTAAATGAAACATGGCTAGAAGACAGCTGCAGTGCAACAGTCCTCAATGAAACAGCCCCTCCTAATTTTAATTTTACAAGTGTCAATGCAAGCAAGTGTCATTTGGGCAGTATTTGTCTTTTGAATACCTAGGTATTGTGCTGAAAGGTGCTCCACAAATTCTGTTCATCATTATTTACAGGCCTCCAAAATACTCTCCAGCCTTTGTGGAAGAGTTCAAAGAACTGTTATCAATGATTTCCTCAGAGTTTGACTATTTTACTATTGCAGGGGATTTTAATATTCACACAGATAATGCAGAAATCAAAACTGCAAAATAAATGATAACTGTTTTAAACACTTTTGACCTGATTCATCATGTGCATGGACCCACACACAATCATGGACACACTCTAGATTTACTCATCAGTAGAGTTCTAAACATTTCATCCTTTGTTATTAAGGATGTAGCACTATCTGGGGCCGTATGTATAAAACTTCTCAGAATTGCTCTTAAGAATAGTCTTAACCTTGGACTTAAGAGTTAAAAAATTATTTTTTATAGAATTCTTTTAATATAGTAGTGGCCAAAAGTGATGTCCGGCCTAGGAAATTTGACATATTCACCTTTAATTAAAAAAAAAAAAAAAAAAAAAAGTTCAAGATTTTGTAAGCATATTGCATAGTTACTTAGAGTCAGTTGTTTTATTTGTGATAATAATGCAATGAAACATGCCAAATTGTGCGGTCATAATTTTCGGCCATGCTGTCATACAAAGAAATTATGAACATATGCAAAAACAAGAGGACCAATGAAATGTTAATAACTTATATTGTAGTTAGTGTGCCAATGTTGCCAATTTAGTGATTTTATCTCTAGATTTAGAGACTTCCTCACCCCTTTAGAGACTTTTTTTTTTCAAAAGCCTAGCAACAAAATCAATTTCTTGGGCAAACCTTATCTACATTCCGAGACTCTCCCATGACATCATAAAGGCGAGTTCACTGATCTACAGTATATAAATATAAATATAGATCAGTGAACTCACCTTTATGAGGTCATCTAGCAACATTAACTCTCTGGGGTTGGCTGTATCGCCGGCGATACCAGCTCAGTTTTTTTTTAAGATCAGTGCAAAAGACACTAAAAATACTGGTTGATTTTGGTCACACAAATAAGTGTTATACATCAATCAAAACTGTTAAGTGTCTACTTTTATTTGTGTACACTCACAATAACAACAAAACTTTGTGCTTTTGGAAAAAATAAAATAAAACAAACAGGGTACACTCTCTGTCTTCTCCGTCTCCGCGAACTGCTTTTAGAAATGTGTCACTAATATGAACTGTAACTCAGCAAATACTCAACACCAGTGACCAGTTTCAATTGAAAGCATTTAGCAACACTGGTCAGGCTTTTTTTTTTTTTTTTATCCTTTGTATTTTAATGGTTTAAGTGAAATGTGGTGTCATAAGAAAAAATAAATAAAAATAAACACATCACTTTTGGCCACTATTGTGTTTTGTGGGGTTAGTGCCACAATATGTGAGACCCTGCTTATTACCAGTGCATTGCCGCAGTTTTCCAATTTTCCAGCCAAAAATATTTAATTACTACTTTAATTTCTGCAGTTAGAGCATTGATTTGTAGAGTAGAAGAAGTTATTTAAATTTCTTTGTCAGTTACAAAAAAAAAAAATTGACTATCATAACGATCAAGTTTGTATCGTTTTATCAACTCCATATCATCATATACTGTAACTCCAGTGCATCATATCTTCATTGGAAAGTGTGTGTCTCCTCTTCTTTGCTGTCATCTTGTTACTCCTAACTAGGTTAGGAGACCTCTCCAGCTCTCTTAATAACAGCCAATTTGAAGGTTTTGGGAACATATTCTAATGACAATGATGAATTAATAATAGCCAAAATAGGATCTTTGACTTCTGGAAGCACCTCTTTTAGTAGTTTAGATGGAATAGGGTCTAACATACATGTGGTTGGTTTAGATGATTTAACAAGTTTATGCAATTCTTTCTCTCCCATAGTAGAGAATGAGTGGAATTGTTCCTCAGGGGATCTATAGTGCACTATCTGATGCATTACTGTAGCTGACGGCTGTATGGTTACAATTTTATCTCTGATAGTATCGATCTTGGAAGTAAAATAGTTAATAAAGTCATTACTGCTGTCCTGTTGGGAAATGTCAACACCTGCTGATACTTTATTTTTTGTTAATTTAGCCACTGTATTGAATAAATACCCGGGGTTATGTTTGTTTTCTTCTAAAAGAGACGAAAAGTAATCAGATCTAGCAGTTTTTAATGCTTTTCTGTAGGATAGGGTACTTTCCTGCCAAGCAATACGAAATACCTCTAGTTTAAAAATATAAAAAATATAAACCTATCAGACCACTCAGATCATTAGGATCTAGTCAGTTAGAAATACCAAGGGCTCACACAAAACAAGGGGAGTCCGCTTTTAGCTATTATTCCGCCCGCTGTTGGAACCAGCTTCCAGATGAGATCAGATGTGCTAAAACATTAGCCACATTTAAATCCAGCCTCAAAACTCATCTGTTTAGCTGTGCATTTGTTAAATGAGCACTGTTACGTCCGAACTGATTGCACTATGTATAATCATTTTCTATTCTTAACTGTTTTAAATTCTTTTTAAATCAATTTCTATATCTTGTTTTTATAATTTTTTTTTTTTAATTCCTTGTTTTTATTGTTGTGACTTTTTTTTAAATGACTATTTCACTTCCTTTTATGTAAAGCACTTTTAATTACCACTGTGTATGAAATGTGCTATATAAATAAACTTGCCTTGCCTTGTTGAGTGGAAGACTGAAGGGCACAGGTAAATATGAAATTTATTATAATGGGTTTATGTGAAGATTGTTTTAAGTTCACTTAAATTAGAAGTTATTTTTTAAAAGTCTAATAAATGTTCAAATGGATAGCTCTCAATTATACTGTAATGTCGAATGGCTATCATATAGTAGAAGTTATATGTAACGGGGCTGACGAGACGTGAGACGTGCGGATCCAAGTGCAAGCTTTTATTAACAGGCATGGTCATAAATACAGGCAGGATCGAGCAATGGCAAACAGGTATGGCAGGGACAAGACAAAGAGTAATCCTAGGGCAAGCGAAGGTCGACGATCGGCGAACAGTATCCAGTGGGCAAGGCACAGAGATAATCCAGGGAACACGGGCTAGAATTCAATAGGGGTGCAAACAGCGTCCAAACGGCAAGGCAAGGGTTAATCCATGGAACACAGGTTAGAACAAACACGGGAAAACATAATCCAAAACAGGCAGGGGAAAAACTAACAGGGGCTCTGTAGAGTTGCTACGGCTAGGGGAGCGGTAAACGTATACAATACTCGGCAGTGAGGGAAACAAAGTCCAGGGTTAAAATAGAGTGTGTGATTAGTGAGAGCAGTGTGATCAGGTGTGCGTGTGATTAGTGCAATGAGTGCTTGGTGACAGCTGTAATCAGTGTTGGATGATGGGAATTGGAGTCCATTGTGGTGTGTGGTGTGAAGTCCATGTGATGAGTGAGTGACCTCTGGTGGAGGGTGAATGGAAGTGCAGACCAGATTCGTGATATTATAAATGACTTATGACCCCCTGTCAGCATTGATTGACAGGTTGTCATATGTCAAATGTGTACATGGTCAGATTTATGACATGATATATGGCTATGTGACCCCTCTGTCACCCTGACTGTCACGTCACTGGGGTCCTGTCACCCCTGACTGACATGACAGTAGGGTGTGTAAATCAAAGATCAAAACAGATGTTAGATTTGACATTTGATGAATTTATGACTGGATTTATGATGTTTTTATCTCTCACCTGTGCCATGGCATTTTATGGAGTTCCTTTCTGATCTGTAGCTAACTTCCAGCCTGGAGGTGTTGGGTTCTTCCTGATTGTGGAAAAATGGCTGAGCAAAGGGTGTTTATTGTCACCTTATGTTTGTTTGATCTATATGGTATATGTTAATGCCTAGACAGGGGTTCTTCCTGATTGTGGAAAAATGGCTTAGCAAAGGGTGATGTAGTGTCACCTTAATAGGAAATTAATGTTTGTTTGATCTGTATGGTATATGTTATTGCCTAGTCACCAATTTGTTTCTAACGGCCCGTCTACATCCACCTCTGAATAAGGAAGATTGTCAGGATGTCTATCTTTCCAGGTGGGGATAAAAGAAAGGTGTCATGTCTGAGGGTTGTTCTTTGTTTTTGGGGAGATGGAAGACATCCAAACACGTGTCTAATGTCAAACCCCTAAACGGTTTAGTTCTGCTTGATCTATAGGCTAAATGTTGATAGCTAAGACATCACCGTTTTGATTGTATGAAAACTGAAACATAGAATTAAAGAATTCACCAAGACCATATTTCTATATGCGTCTGAAAAAGGTGCTATGTCCGGGCATGTTTTTCTTTATCATCTCTATGCATGTATGCTAACACCTCTGCAGGATCAGAACAGCCTAATCTGTAGGTTGAATAGATAAACTTATAAGGAGGAGTCTTAAGTTAAAAATTATTCAAACCACCAACTATCCACCAGTCCACCTCACCTATCCATTTACTTCTGACAGTGAAGGTGATTGTGGGGTCTAACTGAAAGTGGACAACAGTATCCTCTTAGTGCTTGTGTTAATGGTTTTACAGCATTCACTCATATAGATGTGCACAGAATCATGCTTTAGTTCAGTTCAGTTCATTTTATTTATAAAGCACAATAAAACAACAACAATGGTTGACCATTGTGCTAAACAATATTGTTTAAATGAAATCAAAGTACATAACATGATATGACAAGACTGTAACATATACTGGTCAGACACGAGGGTAATTGAATAACAGGAAGTTTATTTATAAACAGGAGAACTCTGGAGAAGTGAAGAGAGACTTCGGGTGAGTATGCCTACTCAGAGAAGTTCTAGAGGATGGATCCAAGGAGTAACGAAACTTTCTTTGCCTTACAGAAACTCGTGGAGACGGAGGAGACGGAGACCAGGAGGACAGGAAGCACACACCTCAGCGGGTGATTGGAGCTGGAGACGGATGACACAACTGAAGAGGGAGATAGCAGGTAAGTACAACACATAGGTAAACTAGATTGTTTAGGGTAACGATACCGAGGGTAGAGTCCACTTCATATTTATGAGATCGGACAATAATTACTGCTGAGGTGTTTGCTTTTGTACCAGACTTGATGAGTGTGATAATGAGGGACAGGTGCTGGTGATCAGTATTCAGGCGAGGGAGTGCGCTGTGATTGGCTGGGGAGCGAGCCTGACCGATCAGTAACAAAGACAAACAAATAAACATTTTTTTAAATAAGCCTAATTTCTTTAAAACAGCCTAATGATAATGCACCCAAGTGCTTTTCTCACGAGTAGAAAACTCTTTGGATGTGTTTGTGACAAACAAATAATTTTTTTACTTCAGAAAACTTTTTTTTTTTTTTAATGTATGACTGAACCTTTCTCATTTGACAGACCTACGTTTTCAAATTATTTATTATTTCAAATTATGTTTAACAGCCACAGGGAATACATGTTTTCTAAAGTTCATGAAAACTTTATTGGTGTAAATTTATCATCTAGAACACAAAACTTGTACATTTTGACTATTTTCTAGGTATCATGCCATTTTAAATGGTTTACTAAAAGATTAAAGCACCAGCATCTGTGATTTTCAAAATGAAATAGATATAAAATATAAGGATGTTTCAACTATTATCATAGTTTCCTTTTTGATCCTAATAAACTGGTAATGAATTGACTATTACAAGTGATACAATGTAGGCTACATTTCTCATACTATGTGTGTACATACTAACTTGCAAATATGATGTCAGACACTGTAATATACTCTGGTCCCCTCCCTGCTTACCGGGGTGATGAGATTCATAGCAGACTGTCGTCACTCAATGGCTGGATGTGTAAGTGGTGCCTGCAGAATAACATATGTTTTATAGACAATTGGGGCAGACCTGACCTGTTGAAAAGAGATGGTGTTCATCCCTCCTGGGCTGGTGCCACTCTTCTCTCTAGAAATATGGCACATAGTCTAGAGTTCGTACTTGACTAACTGGGGCCCAGGTCAGGAAGCAGACAGACTGGCTAAACCGACGGTCTGCTAGCCGCCTCACGTCACAGAAGTCAGTTAATTATCAGCACATAGAGACTCTTTCACCTAGATATCACACTATAGAGACTGTGTCTGTTCCCCGAACTAGAAAATACAAAAAAAAAAAACTTCCAAACCAATTTAAGAATAACAATTTGATTGACGTTCAACAAATAAAAAATGTATATAATACAGATAAACAAATGATAAAGCTTGGCTTACTAAATATCAGGTCCCTTTCTACGAAAGAGCTTTTTGTAAATGATATGATCACTGATCATAACCTAGATGTGCTCTGTTGGACAGAAATCTGGCTAAAACCAGATTAATACATTATTTTAAACGAGTCTACCCCCCAAGATTACTGTTATAAAAATTAACCGCGTCCAAAAGGCAAAGGGTGAGGTGTTGCAATTTATAGCAATATTCTCAGTATTTCTCAGAGGGCAGGCTTTAAGTATAATTCCTTTGAAGTAATGGTGCTTCATATAACATTATCTAGAGAAACAAGTGTTAATGATAAATCCCCTGTGATGTTTGTACTGGCTACTGTATACAGGCTAGAGGTCTGCAAGCCCGTCGGGACCCGACGGAGCCCGACACGCTGAGTACATTCGGGCCGGGCTCGGGCCATTTTTTTTTTTTACAGATCGGGCTCGGGTCGGGCTCGGGCTCATTTAGCTTCTCTCCTTTTTTTTGTGCCCATATACGCGCAGAGAGCACACATGGCTACTGTATTAAATACTGATTATATTATAAATATTATACATCGCCTAAGCAATACGCAACGCATACGCACACATTAGCATACAGGTGACCATGCAGAGCATCAGGGAGAAGTTGTAGCGTGGAGTTACAAAAAGTTCCCAATGCTTCGGGAAAAGCTGCATTTTTGATCAGCCATACATTTGATGATGATCCTGACTCGCCATCTCCTCACTGGATGCGCCTTTAGATAGAAATGCATCTTTAGGGATTTTATAATGAAAGAGTTTTGTTTTCGATTGAATTATTTCGTTTTAAAGTAGTAATTCAAAGCTTTCTATAGATACTATATTTATCAAGTCAGTGAGGCAAGTAGGCTATATGCTGTGTTTCGGTTTTCAGAACGCTCCGCTTGCTCAAAACCGAAACTGCTTTTTTCTTTTCTTTTCTTTTTTTATAAAAGCACGTTTTGTTGATATTGTGAGTGCACACAAATAAAAGTACACCCTTTACAGTTCCGAACAACGTAGCCTTTTACTCTTACCTTTATGAGCAAAAATGACAGCGTATTTTGAAATGTTTCCAATGCAAGTGATCATTCTTGCGCGTCCTGTAAAGCGTTCAGCTTTCACTCTCCGCACAAACTACTGGATATGCATCAGTGCACATTTATCTAGCTCAAGCGTTTAAACTAACATTGTGGAGCTGTTTTATAATTATAGATTTAATTTTAGAGAAGTCTTGATGATTTGAGAAAGCTAAATTGATCAAACATAGGCTATGATCAACTCGCTGTCTGCCGCTGGCCGCTTGGTCGTAACTTTAAAAAACAAAAACTTACATTTAACGAATAAAAAAAAAAAATGCTCCAAACGTTTTTCTAAATTAACTTAATAAAATAACGAAACGAAATACAATCACTTTGCCATTTCATACAAAACTGAACTATTTTAATAGCTGAAACAGTAGTAGATAAGCTGTTTTGGGAGAAGTTGGAAAAAAGACGGGCTCGGGTCGGACTCGGTCCGAGAATTCTGATGAGCTGTCGGACACGGGCCGGGCTAGGGCCTCAGCGTCTCGGGCCAGGGCCGGGCTAGGGCCTAAATTTTAGGCCCGTGCAGGGCTCTAATACAGGCCACCAGGGCACCATACAGACTTTATTAAAGAATTTGCTGATTTTCTATCAGAGTTAGTGCTGGCTGCAGATAAAGTCTTAATCATTGGTGATTTTAATATCCACCTTGATAATGAAAAAGATGCATTAGGATCAGCATTCATAGACCTTCAGAACTCTTTTGGGGTTAGACAACGCGTGTCAGGACCTACTCAATGTTGAAATCATACTCTAGATTTAATATTGTCACATGGAACTGATGCTAATGATAATGAAATTATACAGCAAAGTGATGATATCTCAGATCATTATCTAGTCTTGTGTAAACTCCATATAGCTAAAACTGTAAATTCTACTCCTTGCTACAAGTATGGTAGAACCATCACTTCTAACACAAAAAGACTGATTTGTAAATAATCTTCCTGATTTATCTCAATTCCTCAGCATATCCAACAGCACAGAAAAACTTGATGATGTAACAGAGACTATGCACTCTCTCTTTTCTAGCACTTTAGATACGGTTGCTCCTTTACGCTTAAGGAAGATTAAGGAAAAGACTCCAACACGGTGGTATAATGAGAACACTCGCGCCCTAAGGAGAGCAGCCCGGAAAATGGAGTGCAGCTGGAGGAAAACTAAACTAGAGGTATTTCGTATTGCTTGGTGGGAAAGTACCCTATCCTACAGAAAAGCATTAAAAACTGCTAGATCTGATTACTTTTTGTCTCTTTTAGAAGAAAACAATACTTATTCAATACAGGGGCTAAATTAACAAAAATTAAAGTATCAGCAGGTGTTGACATTTCCCAACAGCACAGCAGTAATGACTTTATGAACTATTTTACTTCCAAGATTGATATTATCAGAGATAAAATTGTAACCATAAAGCCGTCAACTACTGTATCACATCAGATAGATCCCCTGAGGAACAATTCCACTCATTCTCTACTATAGAGAGGAAGAATTGTATAAACTTGTTAAATGATCTAAACCAACAACATGTATGTTAGACCCTATTCCATCTAAACTACTAAAAGAGGTGCTTCCAGAAGTCAAAGATCCTCTTTTGGCTATTATTAATTTGTCATTGTCATTAGGATATGTTCCCAAAACCTTCAAATTGGCTGTTATTAAGCCTCTCATTAAAAAAACACAACTTGACCCCAAAGATCTAGTTAATTACAGACCGATCTCGAATCTCCCTTTTCTGTCAAAGATACTAGAAAAGGTAGGATCCTCACAATTATATTCCTTCTTAGAGAAAAATGGTATCTGTGAGGATTTCCAGTCAGGATTTAGACCATTTCATAGTACTGAGACTGCTCTCATTAGAGTTACAAATGACCTGCTCTTGTCATCTGAACATGGTTGTATCTCTCTATTAGTACTACTGGATCTTAGCGCTGCGTTCGACACTATCGACCACAACATTCTTTTGAATAGACTAGAAAACTTTGTTGGCATTAGTGGAAGTGCATTAGCATGGTTCAAATTGTACTTATCTGACCGCCATCAATTTGTAGCAGTGAATGAAGAGCTATCATATCAATCACAAGTGCAGTATGGAGTACCTCAAGGCTCAGTACTAGGGCCGTTACTTTTTGTGCTTTACATGTTACCCTTAGGAAATATCATCAGGAATCACGGTGTTAGCTTTCACTATCATGCTGATGATACTCAGCTCTATGTTTCTTCGCGCCCCGGTTAAACAAACCAAATTGAGAAACTAACGGAATGCATAGTTGATGTAAAAAAACTGTATGACGAGTAATTTCTTACTGCTAAATTCAGAAAAAACAGAGGTGTTAATTATCGGACCTAAAACCCCCACATGTAACAACTTAGAACACTGTCTAACACTTGATGGCTGCTCTGTAAATTCTTCGTCATCAGTTAGGAACCTAGGTGTGCTATTTGATAGCAATCTTTCCTTCGACAGCCACGTTTCTAGCATTTGTAAAACTGCATTTTTTTCATCTTAAAAATATATCCAAACTGAGACCTATGCTCTCAAAGTCAAATGCAGAAATGTGTGACGGGAGGAGCCAATGACAGACACAGTGGGTGTGGCGTCAGGCCTCGGAGAGGCTTTTATTAAACAAAATTACTAAAATAAAGTGTCCAGGGGAAGAAGTGTCCAACAAAACGGGGGGATCTGGTGTCCTCGTTGTGCTGCGGGGCTCGTGAAGGAGGGCAGTGTTCCAGGAGGAGGGAAGGGTCCAGGGAAGGGGCGGAGTCCCGGTGGCCGCACGCGCTCCCGCTCTGGCCGGGACATGAGGGGCGGCGGCTTCTCTCTAAGCGGCGGCTCTTCCTCTTTCGTCCTGGGCACGAGGGGCGGCGGCTTCTCTTGAGCGGCGGCTCTTCCTCTTCACCTGCTCGGCCTTAGGCAGGACTTATACGGCCCGACATCTCTGGTCCGACGACCGTGTACGGGTGCGGCTCTCACCCGGCTCACGGGCTCAGCAGCTCACATCTTGGGTGGCGCGCTCACATGTTCAGCAGCTCACATCTTGGGTGGCGCGAATCCCTCAACGCACCCTTCCTGGACCCACGAGGACACCAGCGTGCATGCACGGGGGAAGAGACCGGTCTCTCGAGGAGAGGCGTGCTCGGCATTTAACGGCGGCAGTGATGAGGCTTCATTCAGTCCAGCTGTGCCTCATCACACGCCGCCAGCCCACGTTGATCCCACGCCCCTCCTCTCATCCACCCACTCCAGTCGGGAGCCTGGTGAAGGGCGGCGAATAAGGGACGGGGTGGTGATGATGATGAGGGAGGGCCACCGATCCGTCACAAATGTTAATTCATGCATTTATGACCTCAAGGTTAGATTATTGTAATGCTTTATTGGGTGGTTGTTCTGCACACTTAATCCCCAGTGAGGACCTCGTCACCTAGACAGCCATTGGGACAAGACAACAGGAACCAAATGAGTCCTTTACAAATCTGACTTTGCTGCAGTTGGAATTGAACTGCTGTTTCGTCTGGCTAGAGGAGAACTGGCCCACTGACTGAGCCTGGTTTCTCCCAAGGTTTTTTTCTCCATTCTGTCACCGATGGAGTTTTGGTTCCTTGCCGCTGTCGCCTCTGGCTTGCTTAGTTGGGGATATACTATACTACACAGATACTATTTAAACTGAACTGAGCTGGACGATGACATCATTGAATTCAATAATGAAATGCCTTTAACTGAAAATTGAGTGTTTAATCTTGTCATTTTACATTATTGACACTATTTTCCTATTCTGATATTGGAAAGTTGCTTTGACACAAATTGTATTGTTAAAAGCGCTACATAAATAAAGGTGACTTGACGTGACTTGACTAAATAGCTGTGCTAAAACATTTATGAGTATTTTTGCATGCCAACAGATTTAGTCAGGGATGCGTCTCATCTAAGAATCACAGTGTTTTGTAAATTACATTTTATTTTTTACATTAGTAGATTTAGTCATATTATCAAGATTTCGAATGGCCGTTCACAATTTTTTGTTGGACTGTGTATGTTTTTAAGTGAAGACACCTCTTTGTGAGCTGTCATCATAACAGGAATAAATGAAAATTAAGAAATTAAGTAACAGTCTTTTCTTTTTGAGAAATTTCTTTTAGTGCAACTTTGTGTCTGTCCATGACACATGAAGCATCAACACGAAAATTAAGTCTTGCTGTTTTACCCTTAAAACTGTTACAACTGAAACAAATCAAACTATTGCACTGAAAGCTGCACATTCATTTAGGTTTGAGCATGTTAAAATTTCCACACTCTTGTATTGATAAATTTAATCCACAACCTTTCATACATTCAAGAGACGAAATCACTAAGAAAGAGAGTATAGCAAGACAAGAAAATGTTTATAATGCATATAGAATTCAGAAAATCTGTTTCATAAACAATTGTGAAAGTTTATTAAACGTGGATGTTACGATATAGGCTCGGACACGGAGGTAAGAGGTGAAACAAAAGTGATTTTATTTAACCCTCTGGGGTCGACAAACGCGTATACGCGTTTTGAGGCAGATTTTCCTTATAAGGCCGAAATGAGCTTGAATTACTCTGCCATTTTTGATCGTACAGATAAAAGCAATACACCATTCGAATCTGTAAGGGGTCTACTTTTATTTGTATACACTCATAATAACAACTAAACTTTGTGCTTTTGAAGAATAAAGAAAACAAACAGGGTGTGCTCTCTGTCTTCTCCGTCTCCGCGAACTGTTTTTAGAAACGCGTCACTAAAATGATCTGTAACTCAGCGAATACTTCACACAGAGACATGAGTAATATATCTATAGAAAGCTTGAAGTGTCTACTTTGAAATGAAGCAAGTCTTATCGAAAACAAACATTCTGTGATGGAGTAATGAGTATGAAACACGATGTTCAATCTTTCCCGTCTGACTCATTATCTCTAATGTGATCCCGCCCTCGTGCGGCTCACGCTGTTCATATGTAAATAGCCGCGTGGTAAGTGCGCATGTGCAAACACCCAACAACACAAACAAAGAGCGAGGAGATTCATCGCGGCTACTGTTACTGTTCGCGCTGAGAAAAGGCAGGATTTCCCTCGAAAGAAGAACACGATTTCATCCAGCAGAGGAGATCAATCTGATGAGTAAGTAATGTTTCTTTTTTGCATTAGTTACCGTTTTATTGTGACATAAACAAACAGATTTACTAACAGTTAGCTGGGGGTTTCCCAAACGACAACATGATGAATGCTATGCGTCTAAGAATGTTTAGACCATGTTTATTATTAATACTCTGCTCACAAATAGATTTTAATAGCGTGCTAAACAATAATAATTAGTTTCTCAGATATAAAATATCCTTTTTTATAGTACAAAGTACATCATTTTATTGTACAAAGCATGCTTGAGGCTGTGGCTACAGAATCATATCATAGGCTACTATAAAACCATACATACTAGACTGTATGACTACAAAATCATAGTTAGTTTTTTCCCAAACTATAATTCCTGACTACAATGTTTGAAATCGTGTAAAACATTTTTAATATGATCAATATCTTACGGCGCGATGATGTTTTCATGCTCTATATAAAACAATAAAAGTAATATGAGTGTACACTGTAACACGATGAATGCTACGAGTCTAAGTATGTTTAGTACATGTTTATTATTAATAGCCTACTCTGTTCAGAAATAGATTTTAATAACGTGCTAAACAATAATAATTCATTTCTCAGATATAAGATTTCTTTCTCTTTTTTTATGATAGTACAAAGCATGTGTGAATCTATGGCTACAAAACCTATATATATATATATATATATATATATATATACACACAGATGTTCCTGATATTAACATGCTCACAAATGTTTTTTTGTTTGTATTTTATTGAATCAGATACCAGCACCAGATGTATCCTGATGTCTCTTCAAACTGTTTTCCTCTGAGAGCACTGTACCAACATCAGATGTTCAACTACACTGATATTCTATGTTAAAACAAGCTCCTTTTCTACTGATTATGTTTTTTTCTTCTTGAATCCATGGAAAGAAGTAGAAACACTTAAATAAAACACGTAAATATCAGGTATGATTTACTTGTTTCACTTGTTGAACAGAATCTGTTGCAGGAATGACTCAAAGTCTGTTCACATCTCTGTGGTTAGATCAGTGTGCACAATAATGTGTCTTTGACCTTCATTATGTATGTTTTGATTATACTGTGTTGTAAATAAAACACAAATAATTTAAAAAACCCTTTTTCAATCTCCTCACATTCTCTCTTACCTGCCTCACAGTCACAGTCACACTGATGGGCCATTAGGGGCCACTAGGGGAGGGCCCTTTGTCTCTCAGGTGAGACTCACTTAATATTCATGGCCATTGCCACTCCCTTGCATATAGACCCTCGATCACAAAACATGTCTTGAAAATTTTAAATCAATATATTGTTTTCTGTGAATGAGTAAGCAGAATGATTTTCACATAATTGTGAAGTTAATATTCTAGCCTACAAGACTAATTACTCAAAAGTCTTGTTCAGGACTATTTAGTGTGAGTTTTAAGGCCTTATTTCAGCTACATTTTTTTCCCCCCAAAACTTACTAACCACGCATAATATTTTTTTTCTAAAAAATGCAAACATGTACATCCATCTTGGTCATGTATTATTGTAGCACAGTTTGTGCTGAATACAAAAAAATTACATGTTGGTCAATAGTATGTTTTAAGTAGCTGAAATAAGCACAAATATCAGGGCATGTCAAAACATCTCAAGGTGCCCCAAAATGACCTCAGACCCCAGAGGGTTAACAGGTGGAGCACTATGGTGTGTATCGTTGATGGTGAGGTGAGTAGATGATCTTAGAAGCGTGTAACTCAAGGAGTGGTGAGAAATGATGACTGCGTTCTTTTCCCACAGCGTATCTGGATGATGAGACGAGGTGATCTGTGGTAACACACACACACACACTCTGATGGTCGGAGCTCTAGGAGGAGAGGACAACACAAGGAGGTAGAACACAGGAGGTAAGGTACACAAGGTAAGTATATAAGCTTGGAAGGATATAACTCTTGGTAGTTAGGTTCAGCGATGATAGAGTCCACGTTGTCAAAACGGGATCGGACAGTGTGGTGTGTTTGGTGAGGATCTTTTGTAGTGGGTGTTGATGAGGCTGTGATTAGGTGCAGGTGTGCGTGGTTAGAACTCTGGTGAGGTGGAACGCTGTGATTGGTGGAGTGAAGGGCCTGACTGATCCGTGACAGTACCCCCCTCTCCACGGCCCGCTCCTGAGGGCCGACCTCGGCGTCGTGGTGGTCTGCCCCTGCCTCGGGGTGCTGGGCGATCTGGGTGTGCTGCGTGGAACTCTTCGAGTAGAGTTGGGTCTAAGATGTCGTCTCTGGGTACCCAAGAGCGTTCCTCAGGGCCGTAGCCCTCCCAGTCGACGAGGTACTCTAGTTTACCACCACGACGCCGGGATTCCAGGATCTCCTTGACCTGATAGATTGCTCCTTCATCCAGGATTTGTGGGACAGGTGTTTCTTCGTCGAAGTCAGGCCCTGTGGATATAGGAGGAGAGAAGGGTTTGAGTAGTGATACGTGGAACGTGGGGTGAATTTTGTATTGTGGTGGTAGTTGTAGTTTATAGGTGACAGGGTTGATACGTTCCAAGATGGTGAAGGGGCCAACGAATCTGGGACTGAGTTTCCTACAAGGCAGGCGCAGTTTGATGTCCCTGGTTGACAGCCAGACCTTTTGCCCTAGTTGGTAATTAGGGTTTGTCGATCTTCGGACGTCTGCTGTCACTCTCTGTCTGCGCACTGACTGTTGGAGCTGGTGGTGTGCTGCATCCCAGACTCTCTCGCTCTCCCGGAACCAGTGATCGATGGCGGGGACCTCCGATGGTTCACCTGAGGGAAACAGGGGAGGCTGGAAACCGAGTACGCACTGGAAGGTAGTGAGTCCAGTGGATTGTTGGCGAAGCGAGTTTTGGGCGTACTCGGCTCAGCCTAAAAACTGGTTCCAGGAGTTCTGGCGACTATGGCAGAAGGTTCTCAGGAAGTGCCCTATCTCCTGGATTTTGCGCTCGGTCTGCCCATTGGACTGTGGATGAGAGGCTGACGGTCACACCTAGGAGGGAGAAGAAGGCCTTCCACACCCGTGAAATGAACTGGGGTCCTCTGTCTGATACAATGTCTTCTGGGATGCCATAGTATCGGAATACGTGGTTAAATAGTAGTTCTGCAGTTTGGAGAGCTGTGGGAAGGCCAGTGAGGGGAATGAGGCGACAAGACTTGGAGAATCGATCAATGATGACTAAAATGCAAGTGTTTCCGTCTGAAGCTGGCAGGTCGGTGATAAAGTCCAATCCTAGGTGTGACCAAGGACGTTGAGGTATGGGTAACGGATGGAGTTTGCCGGCTGGGAGATGACGGGAACTCTTGGAATTGGCACAGTCTGGGCAGCCTCGCACAAACCTTCTCACATCCCTGGCCATGTTGGGCCACCAGAAGCGGTCTCGTAGCAGCGAGAGAGTTGCGTTGGCCCCTGGGTGGCCAGTACCAAGTGATGTGTGGGTGGTTTGGATCAATGGAGTCCGCTGTGTTCTGGGCACATACTAGAGGTCTTGTGGACAGCCCGGCGGATTGGCGGGTGGCGTGATTGAGGCTACTGGAGGAGAGGTCCACTGAACGGGGCTGGTAATGATCGTTGGAGGCAGTAGATTCTCGGGTTCATGGCTGTTGTTGTCAGGGGTGTGGATCCGGGATAGAGTGCCCGCTTTGACATTCTTGGTACCAGGTCTGTAGGAGATTTTGAAGTGGAACCGGGTGAATAATGCCCATCTTGCCTGTCTTGGGTTGAGCCGTTTAGCATCACGAAGGTATTGTAGATTTGTATGGTCTGTGAGAACTAGAAATGGGTGTTTTGCCCCCTCCAGCCAGTGCCTACACTCTTCAAGGGCAAGTTTGACGGCCAATAGTTCCCGATTTCCAATGTCGTAATTCCTCTCCGCCGGGCTGAGTTTTTTGGAAAAGTAGGCACATGGATGGAGTTTGGGAGGCTTCCCCTGCTGCTGTGATAGGAAGGCTCCTACGCCCGTGGTGGATGCGTCCACTTCCACTACAAATGGCAGTTCGGGGTCTGGGTGTGCTAGGAGTGGTGCGTTGGTGAAGGCGAGTTTCAAGTTTTCAAAGGCTTCCAGGGCTTTCGGGTTCCAGGTGAGGGTCTTGGTCTTTCCTTTAAGCAGGTCTGTGGGTGGACTGGTGACGGAACTGTAATTGGAAATGAATCGGCGATAGAAGATTGAGAATCCTAGGAATCATTGTAGTTCTTTGATGTTGGTAGGGGTTGGCCAGGTGGTGACTGCTTCTACCTTCCCCTTGTCCGTGCGGACGCCACGGTGGTCAGTGATGTATCCAAAAAGTGTACAGAGGGTTGGTGGAAGGTGCATTTTTCTGCCTTGAGATACAGTTGATATTGACGGAGTTTCTGGAGGACCTCCGCAACGTGGTGGCGATGGTCGGCCAGGCTCCGGGAGTAGATGAGGATGTCATCTATATATACAATTACAAAGCGATTCAGGAACTCCCGGAGTACCTCATGCATAAAACCCTGAAACACAGAAGGGGCGTTGACAAGCCCATACGGCATCACCCTGTATTCATAATGGCCGGTAGGGGTTATGAAGGCGGTTTTCCACTCATCTCCCTTTCTTATGCGAATGAGGTTGTAGGCGCTGCGGAGGTCCAATTTAGTGAAGATAGTGGCGCCGCGTAGTTGTTCTAAAGCTGCTGGGACAAGGGGAAGAGGATAACGGTACTTGATTGTGATGTCATTGAGTTTCCGGTAGTCCATACAGGGGCGTAGGCCACCGTCCTTCTTTGCCACGAAGAAAAAGCTGGAGGCAGCAGGGGAGGTAGATGGTACAATATATCCTTGCTGTAATGCCTCCTCAATGTACTGCTCCATGGCCTTTTGTTCCGGTGGTGAAAGGGGGTAAATTCTTCCCCGTGGTACTGGCTCACCCGGAAGGAGGTCAATCGCGCAGTCCCATGGCTGGTGTGGTGGTAGCTGGGCAGCCCTCTTTGGACAGAAGACGTCTCTAAAGTGGGAATAGCAGGAAGGGATGTCGATGGATAATTTTTCTTGAGGGCTCTCAATGGAGTTGGTGCAAACTATCATCTGCGTCGACACTTGACGGGTAGGTTTTGGTAAGTTGGGGAAGCAGTGAGGAAAGCATTTCTCACCCCACTTTAGGACTTCTCCTGTCCTCCAAGACAGATGTGGATCGTGCTGCACCAGTCACGGGTGACCCAAGATGATGTCCACTGTTGAACCCTCCAGAACCAGCAATTGGATCTCTTCCCGATGCAATTGACCAATTTGTAGCTGTACCGGCCCGGTACAGAGATGGACGGAGTCTTGGGTAAGTGGTTGACCAGTTATGGATTGTGCTTCATAATCCTTCGGTGTGTTAGAGGTAGGGATGCGGAGCTGTTGGAGGAGGTTCCCCGAGATGACGTTCCCCGCGGAACCAGAGTCGAGGAGGACGGTGACTGTAAGGACATGTGAGCAGGCAGTAAGCAGAGCTTGTGTCGATAGAGGTTTGAGTTTAGGAATGGTGGGAAGTACAGAACTCACCAAGATTCGAGGTGGTCTTAGGGGACACTCCAGAACGCGATGTCCGTTATCTCCACAATATAAGCACAATCCCTGGGTAATCCGTCTTTGACGCTCAGGTAGCAGTAAACGAGTGGAATTGGTTTGCATGGGTTCTGGAGGGTCATGTGTCTCTGGCCGGTGAGGAGGAGGAGGAGTAGCAATGGCTGAAGATGGATCCGGAGAGCAAGACTGAATACGGTTGGAACATCGGATGGCTAGCTGGATAAACTTCTCCAACCCGTAGGTGTCATCATACGAACTGAGATGTAGACGTAAGCGGGGGTTTAATCCTTGTCGGAAGGCCGTGATGAGCGATGGCTCATTCCAACCGCTGGTGGCTGCAAGGGTCCTGAATTGTAGTGCGTAGTTGGTACAGTTGCTCACCCACGGATGAATACCCAGGAGAGCTGCTGAACACTTCTTTGAAATGGTGGATGAAGTTTGTAAAGGTGTGAGTAGTGGGTCCTGCCTGGTTGAGAATAGTTTCTGCCCATTTAAGAGCAGGACCAGTGAGGGAGGTAACTACAAACGCTATCTTGGCTTGATCCGTGGTGAACACCTGGGGATGCAAATTGATCGTCAGGGTACATTGGAGAATGAAGCCATTGCACTTCTCCGCTGAACCAGAGAAGGGCGTTGGTCGGGCCATGGGACTGGCGAAGACGATCGGTGAAAGAAGTGCTCGTGGTGGTGTGAGATGGTTGTGGTGGATGTGGAGCTGGTGGGGCCGTTGGTGTGGGCGATTGTAATAATAATTTCTTCAGGGAATCCACCAGCTCTTGAAAAGTGCTCATCCTGTTAGTGAAGTTGTGCGGTCCGATCTTCTGTTACGATATAGGCTCGGACACGGAGGTAAGAGGTGAAACAAAAGTGACTTTATTTAACAGGTGGAGCACTATGGTGTGTATCGTTGATGGTGAGGTGAGTAGATGATCTTAGAAGCGTGTAACGCAAGGAGTGGTCAGAAATGATGACTGCGTTCTTTTCCCACAGCGTATCTGGATGACGAGACGAGGGGATCCGTGGTAACACACACACACACACACTCTGATGGTCGGAACTCTAGGAGGAGAGGACAACACAAGGAGGTAGAACACAGGAGGTAAGGTACACAAGGTAAGTATATAAGCTTGGAAGGATATAACTCTTGGTAGTTAGGTTCAGCGATGATAGAGTCCACGTTGTCAAAACGGGATCGGACAGTGTGGTGTGTTTGGTGAGGATCTTTTGTAGTGGGTGTTGATGAGGCTGTGATCAGGTGCAGGTGTGCGTGGTTAGAACTCTGGTGAGGCGGAACGCTGTGATTGGTGGAGTGAAGGGCCTGACTGATCCGTGACAGTGGATTTGTAAATTCTATTTTTATTATTCTGCTGGATTTATTCATCTTACTCAGATAGCAGATGACACAATTCACATTTAGTTTGTTTGGCTGTGTTTGTTTTAAGACTCCTCCGCAAGTTCATGCTAATCCTTGCATGGGTAAGAGAGCATGATGAGCACATACTTATTCATTTAAGAAAATTATTGAACATTTGACTGAACTTTTTATTTTTTCAACAAACCTCCATTTCAAATTATTTCCCTTGAGGTGTTTGTCCACAGAATCTTTTTCAACACAACAACATTAAACATTAAAGAATGTTATCAGTCACTATAGCCATCTTCTTTGACTCAAATAAAGCAACATCTCCGGTGTACGTAAGCATCTACAATGTGTGTGTAACCTGGATAATACAGGCTATGAGTAAAAGTGTTGAAAGATGTGTAAAAGATGGGAAAATTAAGAAAAAAGAATAAGAGAGAAAAACGAGTGTTTTAGAAGAGAAAGTGTTTTGTCCAATCATTGATCATGCTGCATTGATTGACACTCCAACGAGCCAATGGTAGCAGCGCACTGAGACTGCGCCGGCGACACCATCAGAGACATTGAGAGAGAGCAAGTCAGATGAAGCAGATGCACACAGAGTGATTTCCAGATACTCCGTATCAAAGGATAGATATTGAGAAAAAGAAACTTGAATGCAATCAAAAGATTACGTTCATGAGTGAAAGTGATAACTTTGAAGAGCTGACGACAAAGTGAGAAGAAGACAAGACAGAGAATTGAGAATAAAAGCCGATGTAGATGCACGGAGCACCAAAGCACCGCGAATTATCCTCTTGTTGAATGAGATATGACATTTTTGCCTTGGTGAGTTGTTTTTTTTCATATATTGACATTTCACTAGAAAACTGTTGCAGACTTAGTCGGAAAATCAGTAATGTGATGTTAGCGTTCATATAGGCCGCTTATGCATAGTATGTGAGCTAGTGCTAATTTGCACATTGGGCTAAAGCTAACCGCATGTGAAGATGCAAATGAGTCAATGACAAGTGATAATGTCGTGTATAAGTGTCAAGATATTGAGTCAATATGTTGTGTGAACTGTATATATGATGTTTGTTGATGAACATGTTTGAATGGAAGATTAATTATTGTTTAGCCTTGTGTTTTTGCAAGGCTGGGTTTTTTTGTTTCTTCCTTTCTTCTTGTATGTGTTCTTCTGAGAAATGTGATCACCATCCTGGACACGTGAGACGCATATGAGCATATGTAAAAGGCGAGCCACCCATGGAGACAATTTGATTGTTGCACTTGATCTTGAATTCATCAAAACTGGTATGAGAAATCTTTTCTTTTTGGTTTTGGACAAATAGGACTGAAACTTTGTTTTTTTCATATTTTTTCCCTCGAGTTTTGAACAAGAGAGACATTGATTCTGAACTGATTGATTCTAAGGAGTCAACTAATTTTTTGATCCGAGTCATTTGAATCTGAACTGACATTAACTGAATCAATTCAGTGAATCTTTAATATTTGATCCATTTTGCTGAAAAGACTGTTACATTTTGAAGGAAAAGAGTGATTTGAGTTTTGAATTTGTGATATATTGTTTTGAGAACATTGTTTATTTTTCCTTTCAATTTTATTGGGTTACAAAAACTGAGTCTGTTGAGTTTTCAAGAAGTTTTATTTTATTATTTTATTTTTGTGCAAAGTATTTGACAATTGTTTTCAATTGAATTGATTTGTCCGATGTCTTGAGTACAACTTCCTGAAATACAAAAAAAAGAGAGTTGAAGCATTGTCATACATTGTATGTGGTTGAATGAGTATTGAAATTTGCATGCTTCAGACAAATTGCTACTGAGAAATTCAATGAACGCAAGATTTCAACCATTAAAAAACGTTCTAAGTTTTCACCTACCTGCTGTGTTGCCTCCCTCTCTCCAGTAGTCGTTCCTTACCTTCTGATCAGTTGGCCCATGTTGGCCCGAACGATATTGAACCTTATACAAGTGTGACACATCCGACTTGACACCTGACCCGCGCTACATGTGCACGTGCTAAACATCTTTGTTTCTCCACTTCTGTCATATTTATTTGATGTAATGCAAACATATTTTGAGAACTATGATGTTACACGCTTTTGTAAAGGTTATAGAAAGAATTCAAACAATCTTTACACAGGAATTATCTTTGCGCAAAGCGAATTGACTAAAAATCATTGAATTAAGAAATGCAAAAGTGTATACATCATTTAAAACTATAGTTGCCGCAGTTGATAGTTGTCATTTTCCTTTTGTAAGTATTTTTCTAGATGTTATCCATGTTTGATGTCTCAATGACATGCAAACTAACAACCAAATAAAGGATTTCAAGGGGGAAAAAAAGGTATTCATTTCCTTCCTGTCACATGAGGCTGTCAACTTCCTACTCCTATTTTCAGGAAGCATGGAAAAGGCAAAACCTCCCAAAGAAAGGTCATTTTCATGTTACTAATAAGTATTTTTTGTTGCCATATATACATCTACATAATCATGAAGGTCTCTAGAATCATCCAAACAAAACAAATCTTACACGAGATCTATAGTTTTGTGTATACTTAGTCAAAAGTCCAAGCGGCAACTATAGTTGCCGGTGGGCAAATGACTTGTAAGTACATATAACACATATCATGGGGAAATGGGGGTGTACTGATGCTAGCATCATGCTACTCATGTGACCATCTTGTTAAAAACAGCTTGTTAGCATCATGCTAGCAACATGCTAATCATGCTAACTTAATGCTAACATGCTAATCATGTTAGTATGTTGTTAGCATCATGCAAATCACATTAACAGCTTGTTTAAAACATGTTAACATCATGCTAGCAACATTAGTTAACGTGTTGTTATCATAATTCTAACATATTTAACATGTTGTTAGCATGTTGTTAACATGAATGCTAACACGATTAGAGTTATTATTAGTGGCTAGTGCCGAGTTTTCCCACGGCAAGCACCACTCATACAGTGCCCTCCACCAATATTGGCACCCTATGAGCAGTATGAGCAAAGGCAGCTGTGAAAATAAATCTGCTTTCGTTTATGCTTTTGATCTTTAATTAAAAAAATTCACAAAAAACTATTGAAGTAAAACAATTGAAAGTGGGCAGAAAATCTCATGATAAAATAATTTTTTCATTTTATTTTTTTTCTCCAATGCATGTTGGCCACAATTATTGGCACCCCTAGAAATATGAGGTCAGTCAGGTTTAGATTTTTTTTTTTAAGCAGTTGGCATATATAATCCTGTGGAACAGTAAGTCATGGCTGGACAATGTCATGCTCCTAGTCACCCGGGTGTGCTAAAAAATTTAAATATGAATGGGAATATACTTCAGAGATATTTTACTCAAGAAATATTATAATGGGCTGTGGTTGGATCTTCCATCAGGACAATAATCCAAAACAAACATCAAAATCAGCACAAAAATGTGTCACTGAGCACAAAATGAAGCTTCTGCCATGGCCGTCCAAGTACTCTGACCTGAACCCTATAGAAAATGAGTGAGGTAAACTGAAGAGAAGCAGCACCAACATGGAGTTGTGAATCTGAAAGATCTGGAGAGATTCTGCATGAAGGGATGGTCTCTGATCTCTTATCAGGTGTTTTTCAAACTCATCAGGCATTATAGGAGAAAACTCAGAGCTGTTATCTTGGGAAAAAGACGTTGCAATAATTGGGTGCCAATAATTGTGGCCAACATGAACTAGAGAAAACATTTATTTCACACTCAGTACGTTTACATGGACATCAATACTCCGATTTTAATACGATTAAGACAATACTCTGATTAAGAGTCTACCATGTAAACAGAGATTGTTGATGACCTTAATCCGGCTAAAGTCATAATCGAAGTAAACACAAATCGAATTAAGACATGTGGAGTATTCCTATTTTAGTCGCATTATTGAAGTGCAGTACAGACATGTAAACACCTTAATCAAACTATTACCGTCGTGTAGGAATTTTCGCCGCATTTTGCGACAGGATACACACACGGCAGCGATCAACCGTTTGACGGCAAAAAAGAGATCTTAAACACCGCCGTCATCTGTATGCACGTACAAATAATTAACTGCACTTGAAGCATTCATAAAATTAAAAATGAAACACCCAAAACTGTATATGGCATCATAACGAAGACGAACTATATGTTTATACGTGAAATTCTGGAGGAGACATCGGATAGCGTCGCGTGGTGATGTAATGACGCATTCCATTAATCGATCTATGTACTATAACATGTAAAACGGGAACATGAAAGGATTATTCTAAAAGCAACTCATGTAAACACCTTAATCATAATATTGTTGTTAGATTTCAGCAGAAACACTCTGTGCCCTTTTGCACAAATGATGTGCTGATGTATGCTGAGTTTGCTGTTTGCTGTTTGGATATGATCTAAACTTTGGCCTGATTGCCAAAGAGACAGAATTCCATATTTAGATGATTTAGATGTCTGAACATGATGTGACCTTTGGATATGGTGTAACTTCTCGTTTCGTGTATATATACTCCCTGATGGCTTAATAAACGTGGAGCTTTGGTTGAAAGGGACACTTGTGTCTTGTCTTTAATCACTGACTCCCGGGTACCCGAAAGGTTTCTCTTCTTTGTGCATCCGAACAAACCTGACTGCAGATCTCGGTCTTGTTAAGAGTTATATTCTAACAATTGTCTTATTCAGAATAAGGTAAATAATTAGATTACTGATGTCCATGTAAACGTTGTCAATGAGACCCACCCCCACTCCCCCACTTTCAGTTGTTTTACTTCAATGATAGGTTAGAATTTTGTTAATTTTTTTTAATGAAGGATCAAAAGGATAAACAATGCAGATTTATTTTCACAGCCGCTTTTTCTCATATTTACCAAGGGTGCCAATATTATTGGAGGGCACTGTACATATTTATTTATTTTTATTTATATATTTTCATTTAACTTTTTGATACACAATGCCCTGTTGGGGCAATTTAATGGCTGCACTTTGTTCTGCACTATGTTCCACCACTTTAAGACAAATGGATTTGTTGTTTGTTGTGTATTCATATTCAAGAGATTATAAACTAGATGCAGCTTTTTTTGGGTTTGCATCGAATGTTCTTCGAAGTTTATATATAATAAATGTGTTCATGAATAAAGATTAATCTGTTGAAAGCAGTTATTTTGAGTTAGATGCCAAATGTTCTCCTCCTATTCAAATATGACATTGAAGGGGTGCATACAACATATTTGCCCACCAGCAATTATAGTTGCCACACATTCAAATACGAAAAAAAAAACAAAGCCTGTGGAAAATAAATGCAGAATATGTTCACATTGGACACTATTAACATGACTATATGCATGAAACCATTCAGAAAAATGTGGGCACACATTTAAGAAAAATTGCTATAATGCATACAGAATACAATTCAGAAATAAACAAAATAATATTAAAAATGTTATCAAATCAGTCCGAGTATTCCTATGGCAGTAATTTGAGCTTGCTCTTCATTAATCTGACTGGCAACACTGGCAGCGCTGACAGTCACATCGCTCAGATAGGCTAATGTTACACATTAAAATGAAGGGTGACATGATACATGGCATGGAATCGGTATAAATACGCAGTTTTAACATTGACATTTGTTGCGTCAATGTTCAACTAAACTAAATTAGTTTAATTTCCTTCACAAAACTAGCGTCTGTCCATTGACAATAAAGCAGGCAGAAATTCCTTTACGCTACTAATCGGAGCCGAATGTGATGAGACGCGGACTGTGATAAAGGCCTATTGTTCTGCGTTTATCACTCTCCAAGTGATAGCTGCTTTACTGAGTCTAGTTTCCAGTTCCAGTTAGTCTAGTCATATCGTGTTGTCTTGTTTCCTGTTTCCTGTTTCCTGCCCGTGTATCTTGGATTAACGCTTGTCTCGCCATTCAGACTCTGTTTGTACCTCGTTTGGACTATTGCTCATGTTATTGGACTACCCCTCTTATCAAGCCCTCTGGATATTGTTCGCTGATCAAAGACCCACGCTTGCCCTAGGATTACTCTTTGTCTTGCCTGTGTTATTCCTGTTTGCTGATGTTTTGACCCTGCCTATGTTTCTGACGACGTCTTGGAATAAAGCTTGCAAATGGATCTGCACGTCTCATGTCTCGTTCACCCTGTTACACCAACAAACAAAATGTGAGCCGTGTCGTCCATAATCCTGATCGTCTGACTTAGTAAAATGTCAGTCACAATAGATCAAGAGGAGGATGTTAGCAGCAGTTATGTACATGATTGTGTTTTTGAGAAAGAAACATTTATGCGTGGTTAGTGAAAAACGTCTCGGTTACGTATGTAACCCTCGTTCCCTGAAGAAGGGAATGGAGACGTCACGTCGGATGACCGACGAATTGGGATCCCTACCAAAGCGCCACAGGAGCTGCCCCTTCCATTGCCCTGTGTAGGCCTCCTGATCCTTCCTGTAAGGCAGACGATAGGACCGGGCTCTACACAGAGAAGGTCAACTACTGTTGTTCCTTGGGCAACCCAGACAGTAGGACTTGGATAACACTGGGAAGCGTGCCCTTCCGTTTGGAAGAGGCACACTGCGGAGTCACCTCCTCCCCGAGGGGGTTAAGTGGCATTTAGACATGTGAAGTAACCCTGTAGGGCCCTATTGCACATGGAAGTCTCTGAGATGGCTTAGGCGGCATCATTAGAGATGGCAGAACGTGGTCTGCCAGGGGACACACGGCTCTAATAAGCATACCGTGGAATACACATATGGGATCCCAACAGGGTCACTCATATGGGAACCAACCTCACACCAGAATTCAAGAATTCACTGGCTGAAAGGCCTGGCGCCGGACGCTCGGAGGACTCGACAGGGTTTGCCTGGTTAAGGAACTCTCTGGATAATTAGGCGTAAGAACGCCGCAAGCCGACTCTGAGCCAGGCCTCTCAGTGCCACTACCCATTTGAGGTGAGAACACAGGAGGAAACCGGTTCGACAGGTTATAAAACGTAGGCTATAAAACCTAGCGAACGTGCTTTTAGGAGTCACCCAACCCGCAGCTCTACAGATGTCTGCTAGCGAGGCACCACGAGCCAGCACCTAGGACAATGCGACACCACTAGTGGAGTGAGCACGCAACCTGAGCGGGCAGGGCACACCTTGTGCTTCATAGGCCAAGGTGATGGCATCCACTATCCAGTGGGCCATCCTCTGCTTGGAGACAGCCTTCCCCTTCTCCTGTCCTCCGTAACAGACAAAGAGCTGTTCTGAGGTCCTGAAGCTCTGAGTTCTATCCACGTACTGTCGCAGTGCACGTACAGGACAGAGCAAAGCTAGGGCTGGGTCTGCCTCCTCCAGGGGCAGCGCTTGCAGATTCACTACCTGGTCCCTGAAGGGAGTGGTAGGAACCTTGGGCACATAGCCGGGCCGGGGCCTCAGTGTTGCACTGGAGTCAGCCGGCCCAAACTCAAGGCACGATTTGTCGACCGAAAATGCCTGCAGGTCCCCCACCCTCTTGATCGAGGCCAACGCAGTCAGGAGTAGGGTTTTCATAGAGAGAAACTTCAACTCGACTGATTGCAAAGGCTTGAAGGGGGCAGTTTGTAGGGCTCTTAGCACCAATGCCAAATCCCAAGAGGGTAAGGAGGGAGGCCTAGGAGGGTTTAACCTCCCGGCCCCCCTCAGAAACCTGACAACCAGATCGTGCTTCCCCACTGACCTCCCCTCTACGGGGTCATGGTGAGCGGAAATAGCAGAAACATAAACCTTAAGGGTGGAGGGGGACAGCCTACGCTCCAACCCTTGTTGCAAAAAGGAAAGCACGGCTCTGATCGAACATCTCCGGAGGTCCTCACCGTGAGAGGAACACCATTCGATGAACAGGTTCCACTTCAGCGCATAGGCCCGTCTTGTGGACAGTGCTCGTGCTGAAGCGATAGTGAGAGCTACCTCCTGGGGCAGATCACCTAGAACCTCCGCGTCCCGTCCAGGGACCACACATGGAGTTTCCACAAGTCTGGACGCGGGTGCCAGAGGGTGCCCCGTCTCTGAAAAAGCAGATCCTTCCTCAGAGGAATCGGCCAGGGAGGGGCTGTCGTGAGGAGCATGAGTTCCGGGAACCAGGTCCTGTTGGGCCAATATGGAGCCACTAACAAGACTTGCTCCTCGTCCTCCCTGATCTTGCACAGTGTCTGTGCTAGCAGGCTCACTGGGGGGAACACATATTTGCGCAGGCCCTGGGGCTAGCTGTGTGCCAGTGCGTCCGTGCTGAGCGTTGCCTCGGACAGGGAGTAGAACCACTGGCAGTGGGTGGTTTCTGGAGATGCAAACAGGTCTACCTGAGCAACTCCGAACTGACTCCAAATCAGCTGGACCGCCTGGGGATGGAGTCTCCACTCCCCAGGGAGTGCTGCTTGAGACATCTCGTCGGCCGCCTGATTGAACACTCCTGGGATGTGGATGGAGCCAGTGCTGAAGCGGTCTCATATGGAGCAGACCGAGCGGAACTATCGCCGCAGCTGCAGCCATATGCCCCAGGAGCCTCTGAAAGAGTTTCAGTGGGACCGTTCAGTGTGACTTTGGTGAAGACGCGAGGCGAAAGGGACAGCCCGAAGGGCAGGACCTTGTACTGATATGCCCGACCCTCGAACGCGAATCGCAGGAATGGCCTGTGTCGCGGGAGAATCGAGACATGAAAGTACGCGTCCTTCAGGTCGATCGCTGCAAACCAATCTAGGGGACGGACGCACCCAAAAATGCGTTTCTGCGTCAACATCTTGAACGGCATCTTGTGAAGTGCACGGTTCAAAACTCGCAGATCCAAGATCAGACTCTATCGCATCCTTCACCAGCAGGACTGCAATTTCCGCACGCAAGACTGGGGCATCGACAGCCTTGACCATAGGCGTAAATCCCGGGGGGGATGGGGGGGACAGGACCCCCCCTATCTGAGGCTTGTCCCCCCTAAAAATATCATTACAAGTGACTCTGTGTATTGAAAATAATATAATGGACATATACTTAAAATAACTGTGTGACTAGTAAAACAAAATAAACGCAAAAAAAATGTTTTAAGTTCAGAAATGTTTTGATTCCCCCCTCCCTTTCCTCACAGTGGTTTGGTCCACTGCCTGCTTTCCTTCTTTACCGATACACACACACGAGTCCGGCAGGAGAGAGCAAGTTAGTTGTGTAAGTAGGCTGTCAAGGCTATTTTATTTTATTCTCTTTTAAACATCGGGTGAAATGATTCTTTCTCTTTAATACAGATGATGCTGGATCATTAATAAATTAGTCATTACAAAAAAATTATGACATCCGATGTATTTTCTATGAGCGATTATAAGTTTGACAAGCTTAATACCGTAGCTTGTCACCCACTACAACTAACACTGCGATAAGCCTGTGTGTGAACTGATATTAGGCTAATATTGTAGACCTATGTGTTGGGTTTCGTTCAATATGATGTTAAGTGGCAGATCAGTGGGTTTAATGCGGTTGAATTAATGCGAAAGAGACGTACTAGGTTTCAGACGAAACCTAAAATACTATGGATGAAGCAAAATAATAATTATAATATGACCGCGTGGTGAACCATGAACTCATATTTAAACACGGTCTTCATGCTATGTACACATGCTGTGTACACATATCTATCCTTATAAGAACAATTTTGGCTGTATTATTTGTGTCCCCTTCAAAAATTGCTCTTGAGAAATTTTACGTTTATTGTCCCCCCCTACTGTCAGATGAAATTTACGCCCCTGGCCTTGACTGAAGTGAACCGGATGCCCCTGAACTTGGAATCGCGTAGCCGAGTCTGATGGCCCGCAGGAGCCACCGAGACGGACTGGGGAGTGCTAGCCAGGCTCCGAGAGACCGTACCAGCGGCACCAACGGGGCCACCGACATACCTGTGGTGGGGCAGCGAGGTGGAACACAGAGACCCAGCCCAGGCCTGTGACGGCGGGGGGCGGGGTCTGAGTGTTCAGTGTAACACTCACCTGATTCCTCCTCGTGAGGGAGGAAACACAGGAACCCAGCTTGAGGCTTGAAGCGGCTTGAAGCGGGGACTCAAGTGCTACCGCCCTTACCTGGTTCCAAGAATGGGCAGGAGGGGTGCTCTTGGGCAACCCACTGCTGCCTGCTGGCGAGAGAGGAGGAGGGAAGCGATCACATGATGCACGGTTCACCACTCTCCTCCTCTTGAGACCCAGAGATTGAGGAAACCGCTCTTTTATGGATGTTTTGGGTACCGCTGGCTGCGCCCACGGTGCCCACGGCAACGAGCAGGCTGAGGGCAATGGAAGCAGCATGTTTCCTCTGGCGCATGATGTGTTTGATCGCCTCAGTCTGCTTCTGGGCTGCCAAGAACTGCTGGGCAAAGCTCTCGACAGCGTCGCCGAAAAGGCCGGTCTGCAACACGGGAGCATTCAGGAACTGTACCTTCTCTTGCTCCTTCATGTCATGTCTCTGACACAGCCAGAGATGGCGCTCCTGGACCACTAGTGTGGACATCGCACGACCCAGAGACTGTGCGGTCACCTTTGTCGCTCGAAGCGCGAGGTCCGTCGAAGCACGCGGCTCATGTAGAACCGCCAGGTCGTGACCACCCTTGTGCAGGTCTTTCAGGGCTTTGGCCTGGTGAACCTGCAGTAACGCCATGGCGTGGAGGGCAGAAGCCACCTCCCCACAGGCTCTATAAGCACTGCCAGTTAGACCTGACGAATAGTGGAGGATTCCACACGAGCCCGACATTCTCGGCGGCCCGGGAAAGCATAGCTGTCATCTCTGGGTCTGGCTCGGACAATGCTACCACACCCGAAGGGGGCAACGCAGCCGGGTCGTCATCCCCGGAGAGACAGGGCTCGTCCTCCGATGCATCAATCGACATCTGGTCGTCAGAGGGGGCACCGAAGGAACCGCTTGGTGCACTCGGTCCAGCAGAGGGCCCAGCGCGTTCCTTCGGCAGCTCCACCGGCTGCGGAGTGCTTGAGGGGTGAGTAACTCCTCTTGGGGAGGCCCTCACTGTCACCCTCAGATCACCTCTGACTCCACCGGATACAGCGCCGCCCGGTTGCCAGGACGAACGCTGGATCGCGGCAGAGGGACTCCGCCATGTTTGACATAACGGAGTCTATTATGCAACTCCGAGATGGTCATGTCCCCACAAGAAGAACATGAACCATCCATGAAAGCTTCCTCAGCGTGCTGAATGCCCAGACACGTGAGGCAGCGATCATGACCATCCTGAGGCGCCAGGAAACGACCACACCCAGAAACACACGGGTGATAAGACATCTTTAAAAAGACGCGATCACCCGTGTTGCTCTTTTAGAGAAATTTGCTCTTTAATAAGTGCTGAAGCACGCAGGGGAGCTGGCCACCACACACTCAAAGTGTGACTGTCTTCACGGGAATCGCTCTCCTCTTTCTCCCGTGAGACCGCGACCACTTCTGCTGCGCTGTAACGCCCGCACTCGCTCGCTCGCTCTTCTCACTCTGCCATTTTTGATCGTACAGATAAGAGCAATACACAATTCGAATCTGTAAGGGGTCTACTTTTATTTGTATACACTCATAATAACAACTAAACTTTGTGCATTTGAAGAATAAAGAAAACAAACAGGGTGCGCTTAAATTTCCACCGGGGTGAAGGAAACAACAGCAATGACAGTATTGGTCTCTCAATGGTAAGGCTGACACCATAAACTAATTAGAGTGTTATTCATGCGTGCTTAAAATTTTGCCGACGTCCTACCTTCTCGGTGACCTGCTTTTAGCCTGGTTGGGTAGGATTTCACAAGAGAATGGAAGGTAAATAGAAGACAATTTTGAACCAACATTCTCAAGTTTCACAAATACCTGTTCAATTGCTAAAGTTCTCTGCTTTATGATTTCTCTACAGGCAAAATCCCAGCAAACAGTAGCAGCAGTCAAATTAGAAGAAAGTGTAACCCCTAGGGGGAAAAAAACAAAACAAAAAACAACTAGATAATAAATAAATGATAAACTATATTGGGGTTACTAAAAACACAAAAGTTGGTTTAAAATGAAGTTATTTGCTATTATATTAAAAGGTTTAATGAACAAAGTGCTAGGTGGAGTGTCAAAGTGTAAAGCTTACTTAGATGATATTGTTGTTTATTCAGACACATGGGACGAACATCTGTTAACTCTGAAGACTGTTTTTGAGTGCTTGCAGGATGCTTCTCTTACACTGAATCTGGTCAAATGTGAATTCGGTGAAGTGACGGTTACCTATCTGGGAAAGCAGGTGGGACAAGGACAGGTCTGACCTGTTGCTTTAAAGGTACAAGCCATTGTGGATTTTGCCTTTCCTCGCACAAAACGGGATCTCAGGAAGTTTCTCAGCCTGTCCGGGTATTACCAAGGTTTTTGCAGAAATTTCTCGAATGTTGTGCTGCTTCGTGCTTTGCAAGATTTTGAGTGGACTAATGAGTGTCAGTCTGCGTTTGATGCTGTTAAAACTCTTATGTGTAGTGCTCCAGTTCTGGCTGCTCCACATTATTCACACTCTTTTAAACAAGATGTTGATGCCAGCGCTACAGACGCAGGTGCTGTCCTTCTGCAGGATGATGAAAATGGAACTGAGCATCCTATTGAGTATTTTTCAAAAAATTTCCTAAAACATCAGTTAAGTTATAGCACAACTGAGAAGGAAACACTAGCGTTACTTATGGCCTTGCAATATTTCGAGGTTTATATCCGCTCTAGTTCTCTCCCCATGGTCGTATTCACTGATTATAACCCGCTAGTCTTTTTGTCCCGAATGAGGCGTGGGTGGAGTGGATTAAGGGAGTCCGTTGGTTCCTAGGTACATACTGGTGGTTTGGTGGACAGCCCGGCGGATTGGCGGGAGGTGTGGAGGAGGCGACTGGTGGAGAGGTCCACTGTATTGGACTGGTGATGATAGTTGTTGGGAGGATATTTTCGGGTTCTTGGTCGTCATCTTCGTGAGTATGGATTCTGGATAGGGCATCAGCCTTAATATTCTTGGTTCCGGGTCGGTAGGAGATCGTGAATTGGAAACGAGTGAAGAATAATGCCCATCTGGCCTGTCTGGGATTGAGTCGTTTGGCTTCTCGGATGTATTGCAAGTTTTTATGGTCAGTCAGAACAAGGAAGGGGTGCTTTGCCCCCTCCAACCAGTGCCTCCACTCCTCAAGGGCTAACTTAACCGCCAATAACTCCCGATTCCCGATATCATAATTCCGTTCCACAGGGCTGAGTTTTTTGGAGAAATAGGTGCATGGATGGAGTCTGGGAGGCTTCCCCTGCTGCTGAGAAAGGACGGCTCCTACGCCTGTGGTGGATGCGTCTACTTCAACAATGAACGGTGTTTCGGGGGCTGGGTGCGTAAAGAGTGGTGCGTTGGTGAATGCTTGTTTGAGATCTTCAAAAGCTTTTTGGGCTTTCGGGTTCCAGGTGAGAATCTTGGTTTTTCCTTTCAACAGGTCGGTGAGTGGGCTGGTGGTGGTACTATAGTTGGGAATGAATCGACGATAGATGTTTGAAAATCCTAGGAATCTTTGAAGTTCTTTAATATTGGTGGGGACTGGCCAGGATGTGACTGCTTCCACCTTCCCCTTGTCCATGCGGACGCCACTATGGTCTATAATGTAACCGAGGAAGTGTACTGAGGGTTGGTGGAAGGTGCATTTTTCGGCTTTGAGATAGAGGTGAAACTGACGGAGTTTGTGGAGGACCTCCGCAACGTGGTGGCGATGGTCGGCCAGGCTCCGGGAGTAGATAAGGATGTCGTCTATGTACACGATAACGAAGCGATTTAGGAACTCCCGGAGCACCTCGTGCATAAACCCCTGGAAGACTGAGGGGGCGTTGACAAGCCCATACGGCATTACCCGGTATTCGTAGTGACCAGTAGGGGTGATGAAGGCGGTCTTCCACTCATCTCCCTTTCGTATGCGGATGAGGTTGTAGGCACTGCGGAGGTCCAATTTTGTGAAGATGGTGGCGCCGCGCAGTTGTTCAGGGCTGCTGGAACAAGGGGAAGGGGATACCGGAATTTGACTGTGATTTCGTTGAGTTTACGGTAATCAATGCAGGGGCGTAGGCCGCCGTCCTTCTTTGCCACGAAGAAAAAGCTGGAAGCAGCAGGGGAGGTAGATGGTACAATGTATCCTTGGTGTAATGCCTCCTCAATATACTCCTCCATGGCCTTCTGTTCCGGTGGTGAAAGTGGATAAATTTTTCCTTGTGGTACTGGCTCACCCGGAAGGAGATCGATCGCACAGTCCCATGGCCGATGTGGGGGTAGCTGGGCAGCCCTCTTCGGACAGAAGACGTACAATCTTTGAGAAATGCGTCGTTGTCGTTCTGTTAGTGGTAAACGGGTAGTATTAGTTTGCATGGGTTCTGGAGGGTCATCCTTCTCTGGTCGGCGAGGTGGAGGAGTAGCGATGGCGATGGCAGGATCCGGAGAACAGGACTGGATGCGATTAGAACAACGAATAGCGAGTTGAATAAATTTTTCCAGACCGTAGTTATCGTCGTAGGCACTGAGGTGGAGGCGGAGGCGAAGGTTGAGTCCTTGTCGGAAAGCTGTGATGAGTGAAGGTTCGTTCCAACCACTGGCGGCTGCCAGGGTTCGAAATTGTAAGGCGTATTGGTGGATGGTGTTGGTACCTTGACGGAGTTGATACAGTTGTTCACCAACAGTGGAATCTCCAGGCGATACGCTAAACACTTCTTTGAAGTGATGGATGAAATTGTTGAAGCTGTGGGTAGCGGGTCCAGCCTGGTTCAAAATGGTCTCTGCCCATCTCAGAGCAGGACCGGTGAGTGAGGTGACGATGTATGCAATTTTGACTGATCTGTGGTGAAACGTGTGGGTGGAGGTTTATGTTCAAGGTGCTTTGGAGAATGAAGCCATCGCATTCCTCCGCCGAACCAGAGAAGGGCGCTGGTCTGGCCACAGGACTGGCGAAAACGATCGGTGAAGGAGTGCTCGTAGTGGGGTTAGGCGGTGATTGTGGTGGTGGTGGAGCTGGTGGTGCCGTTGGTGCGGGCGGTTGCGATAGCAACTTCTTGAGAGTATCCACCAGCTCTTGAAAGGGGTCCGGCGTGCTCATCCTGTAGTGACGGTGTCGGTCCAATCTTCTGTTATGGACGGACTCGGACACAAAGGTGATGGGTGAGTATGAGGTGGTTTATTAAAACAGGTTCAGCACACAGATGAATCGAGAGGTCTTGAGAGGTGAGTAGATGTCTTGTAAACAGCAATACTAGTGAGGATGATAAGGTGGTGATAACTCTTTTCTTCTTCCAGGAATACAGGTAGACGAGACAGGTTGAATCCAGGGAGTGACACACACACACTTCGTGCTGGGACTTCTGCAGAGAGAGAGGGCGACACAAGGAGGAGGAACACAGGAGGTAAGTTATACAAGGTTAGCGGTCTTAGAATATAGGAAGGATATAGTTCTCTTCGTTTCAGGATGTTGGGATGTCTGAGTCCACGTAGCAATGACGAGATCGGACAATGAAGTGTGTGTGTGGTGAGCTTTTGTAGTGTGGGTTGATGAGGAGGTGATCAGTTGCAGGTGTGTGTGATTAGAACTCCGGGGATGTGGAAGGTTGTGATTGGTGGAGTGAAGGGCCTGACTGGTCTGTGACAAAACCAGTGCAGAAACATTCTCTGAACAGTGAATATCAATAATTATCAAAAAAATAGTTGAAATTTCGACTCACTGTCGCAATGGGGTGCCAACACATTCGAAAGTGGAGAGCCAATTTTACGAAAAAGGCTATAACTCGTGAACAAAATGAGATATCTTCACCAAACTCAGTAGACATGTGTAAGGGTTGAGCCCTTCTTTGGTAAAATAAAAAAAATAAAAATTGCGCTGCTCTGCCACTCGGTGGCACTATAAGATGGAAAAAACAAAAACAGCTATAACTACGCAAGAGTTAGTTAAAATGACCTGAAAATTGGTATGCCGTGTCTTGGTCCAATGTGCCATAAGCATCTATGAGGACATTGGTGTACCTCAAAAAAAAACATGGCCGCCATCGGCTAATGAAGTTTGAGCACCTATTTGGGCCTAAAGGTTTGTAAGAATTTTGAAATAATTCGGCCACTAGTTGGCGCTAACAAGATTTTTTTGCTCTGCAATCACGTGGTATTTTAAATATCCACACAATATGCATATCTTTTAATAGACCTGTTCATATATTCCCACATACACTAGATCCTCATATCATATGATAGATCTCATTTTGAACAACTTTGCCTCTGGGACTAATGCAGTCAATCAAGTCGTTCATTAAACATTCGCAATTGTTAAAAACCTACGCTCAATCTTGATCAAACCACAACAGAACAATTCTCTGGACTCCCTAGATCAATAATTATAAAAAATAAATAAATAAATAAATTGAATTTTGTCCTTTGGTTAGCTATAATGGGGTCATTTAGAAAAGGGGCGTGGCTACATGTACCCAAATGCCTATAAAACCTAAATAACACTCAAAACTTTACGAAACTTGGTGAAAACATGTGTCAGATAACTCTTAACAAGCATGCAAAGTGTATTCTCTAGACTCTCTAGGTCAATAATTATTATAAAATGTTGAACATTTGACCGGCCATTTTATAATATGTTCTTTACATAGTGTACCCAAAGGCCCATTAATACTAAAAGAAAGCCCACAAATTCTCAAAACTGTGTAAAATTCATTATTTCATTCTAAACAAGCATGCACAATTTAAGAGAGATTGGGCAAAAAATACCACTATAATAGTTATAAAGGTTAAAAATACAGTATTGAATGAGAAATTGCAATTTATAACCACTAGATGGCAGCGGAAGACCACTAATGGGCTTATTAAACTCTGAATCAGTACTTTTCATAAGTTTCCTAAACATTATAAAATCGCTGTTATAACATTTTAAATCTCATTGAGTCAAAGTTTACCATTTTGTTCATACAGACATATCAGTTTTTACAATTTTGCCAGATTATGATTACAGTGAAACCTGAAAATGACATCTAAACTCTTAAAAAGAGAAGATGTGCAATACGTTTTGTGTCACCTATCACTTATTTCAAATCTATTTGTCTATTATCTATATTTGCAACAAAATGTGTGTACATGTATGTCTGTGTGTGTGTGTGTGTGTGTGTGTGACATTTACCAGACGCTGTGCACACAACACCCGTTGTAACTGCTGCCGTAAATGTAGAGAATTTTCTGAAATTATTTTTTGCACAGCACTCCTTGTTATGTGTTTGATAACATCTACCAAAGTAGCCTTTAAGCAGGCGATACAAAGCGGTAAAATTTACAAACACCGCTAGCAAGTCCTGGACTCTACCCCAGAACATCTACCGTAGGCCTGCAACATACCATCTACAGAGTTCACGGATTACGAACGATTGCTGACAGAAAATGAATGGATAAATTTCCAGTATCACAAAAGACAATTTAGGAAAGGCCTGGATACAAAACGATTACAAGAAAAACAAAACTTTGTACTTACCGGAGATTTCAGGAAGTGGTCAAAGTTGTTTACAGTTCTCAATGGGGCCTTCAAAACCGGAATATTTTCCATAAAACGCACAGATGGAGGACAACTTGGACTACCGTTAATTATGTAGTGCGGATTTTAAGGACTTTGCCACTGGATGATAATGTGCAATCCAAATCAAATCCTGTTGTAAACCCGTCCGATTGGATTGAAAAACAACTGCGGTACCTGCGGGAGGTGATACAACCAGCGATTGCCTCTGCCACAAGACAGCATCAGAAAAGCCCTCAAAAGGTAGTCAAAAACAAACTAACCTACCTATGGAAGCATCGTAGAGCAAAGGCAATTGACATTATCCTAAATGACTGCATGTTTCCCATGCCATCGCTTGATCCTGGTAACACGGAGCAAGTGTACAATTATTATCAGAAAAAATGCCAGTCCGATCCAACTACTATCACGCTTGAATTATCCCCGTGGAATGATGACTTAGACAACATAATGACCGAGTCGTCGCCACCTACATCGGTGTTTACAATAGAAGAGATTGAGAAAGTAATTTTAAATCTGCCCAATAACAAAGCCAGCGACTCAGATGTTGTTACTTACGAGAATCTGAAAGCCACTAGGCAAACATCCTGCTACATATTGAAAAGCATATTTAACACCTGTTTGATTAATGGTAAAGTCCCTAGTTCATGGAAGGGAGCACTCATTCATAGAATACCGAAGAAAGACAATGTACCAGAAGACCCCTCAACATGGAGGGACATCTCACTATTGCCATCTGTATACAAAGTCTTTATGAAGTGCCTGCTTTCAAGAATGCTACCTTAGCTGGTTGATGCTGGAATTTTGTCCAACAATCAGAAAGCTTATATTGAGCGACAAGGCATGAATGAGCATGTTTTTTGCTTAAAAACTGCCATTGACGATTTTAAGCACGAATCTGCTAAGCTATATATTGTCTTCCTTGACTTCAGAGATGCCTTTGGCACATTGCCTCATAGAGTCATGATTGATGCACTGGAAGAGATATAGCTCCCTAAGATCTATGTGGACATAAAATATGTATATTGTGACTCCGATCTACAAGTGATCTGTGGAAAAGACCTCACCAGACCAATACCACTTGAGGTAGGAATCAAAACTGGCCGTCCATGGAGTGCTGTAAACTTTATCATTGCAATAAATCAATGGCTAAAATGGCTCTGAGCACATTCCCCGCCCCATGTCCTGTCACCGAACCCAGTCCAGGGCTATGTTGATGATGTGGTTGTTGCATCCCGAGATGAAGGCGTGATTAAAAACATGTTGTCATGCACTGACAGATTCCTGACATGGTCTGGCCTACAAGTAAATGTAACCCGTTACACACGATACCAATTTTGGGTCAACTCTGCCAATGGACCAGTGAGCTCAAAAGATTCGGTTCGTTTGAGGAGAGATATGATACAGCAGCAGTGAACAGACTCAGACAAGGTTGAGGTAAGAACAAGATTTGATTTGAATTAAATGTGAATGTAAATTCATTTTCTACTACTCACTGTTATAATACAAAGACTCAGAAACGTTTGTACTCAGTGTTGATACTTATACCACTTTTTCCTTCCTTACAGGGTTTATAGCCGTTTCACCTTGTTGTTAAATTGATATTTCTCCTTCCTTTTATCTTTTAGTTGATAATTCAAGCTAATGTGGAAATTGCTTAAAGCATTTGGTACTGAAATATCTAATCGACACTTCTTTTTTTTTTTCTAAAGTGACCTGTTCTTAAGTTGGTTTTGAATGAGATCTTATTTTA